>NC_091145.1:37598084-38347186 GCF_041381155.1 Argopecten irradians | reverse complement strand
GGAAATAATATAAATGGAGTTAAGTATTATATAAAATATTAGTTGGATTGAAGATTATAGATGTGAGAAGTACAAGGATACATAAACTATAGGGTTTTGGAGAGGGAGAAAGGGGGTAAGTATTTTGTTTTAATTTTTTAAGAAGAGTTATTTATTCATGGTTTATATTAGTGGGGTTGGGGATGGAGGGTTCGATGGGTGGGGTGGGGGGGTGGGTTTGTAAGTGTGGGGGGGGGGGGGAGGGGGGTGTTGGTATGGATCATGGGTTGGGGGTGGGTGTGATGGTGGGTGTGGTTGGTGGGGATAGTTGTAATGTGGGGGTTGGTGGGGTGTGTGGGGTTGGGGTCTCTTTTGGCTTCGTAGGGTTTGAGTCTGTTTTGTGGTGTCGGTGGGTGGGGGTTGTTGAGGGGGGTGTATTTTGTGGCCATCGGGGGTGTATGGGTGGGTTGGTGGGGTGGGTGGGGGGGTGGCATCCCTGGACGTGTAAACGTGGGGTCGGGTGCTGGGTTCACTGGGATGGTGTGGGTCTATGTTGGGTGTTGGGGGGTGGGCCGTGATAGGGAGCGGGGGGTGGGGGGTTGGATGGGGGGGGGGGTTGGGGGGTGGTGGTTGGGGGTGGTAGGTGCATGGGGGTGGTTATGCTGGGGTATGAGGGGGGTGGGGTGGGTGGGGGGGGGGGGTGAAGTGGGCGGGATTGGGCGGTGTGTTGGTTGCGGGATTGTGTAGTGGTAGGGTTTATGGGTTGTTGGATGTGTGTGGTGCTGTTGGCGTGGGATGGGTGAGTGTACTTGTGGGGTCGTTCAGGGGTATTAGGTGGGTGTGGATTGGCTACGTGGTTTGGGGTGCACGTGAGTGTGTCGCATGGGATTGCTCGGTGTGGTTGTGGGGATTTGGGGGTGGTAGAGCAGTGGGGGGCGGTGTTTTTGTCGGGTTGGTGGTTTTGGGGCGGTCAACTTGCAGTCGTTTGTTTATGATTACTTAGAGTCAACCTGGATTCCAAGCAAACGTACATGGAAACATATTGTTAAAAATGTCTTACTTCTTGAGGAAAGTAATCAATGGAAACAGCGTCTGACATTAAACCCTGAATTGCGCAGGTTCAGAAATATTCACATGGAATTTTCTCCATCGATTTTGTGGTCAATTTCCAAAGTTTCTCCATCTTTTTCTGGTATCTGTAAACGCGTCTCCAAATTATGGATTACTCCCCCTGATTGTGAGTTACACTGTGCCAAATGCAATTTATGTGTGTCTGACGCTGTTGCCCATTGTACTTTAGATTGTAGAAATATAGATATAGTCGCAATTAGAGATACGTTTTTTACAAAAGTTGTGAATATATATCCCGTTCGTGTATATGTTCTATTAGACCAAGCGGACAGGGAAGAACAAATACATATTATTCTTGGCCGCCCAAATGAGAACATTATTCTAGCTCTCGGTGATGATAATACCGTATATTCATTCGTTCAAGATTGTTTGTGTTTCGCAGATAAAGTGTCTGCATTGACCTTTCAGTAATTAAATGCTCTATATACCATTCGCTGTATAGTGTAGCTATTTGATGTCTTTTCTCATAACTGTATTTGTAAGTTTATACTTACTTTTCAATTAGTGGCAATACAGTAGACTCAATTCAACATGTTTGTTGATAGTCAAATTTAAACTGATGCTTTCCTGTGCATTCATATAGATTACAATTAATGATACTATTTCCATTCTATTTCCTTTTTTACTTTTTTGCCTTGTGTTCTCCCTTTCCTTAATGCTATCTCACCTTTTTTTGTTTTGTTATTACCTTGCACCTTTTTTTGTTTGTATTCTTATATGTTCATGTAACTCTTCGTTTACGGAGGAATAAAGATATGAATGAACTTAAGCCGTTAACTTTTAACTTCAACAAAGATTATTGAAAAATGGCACCGCGACATAGAGTCATCTAGCTAAAGGAAAACTATACTCTACTATCAAAGAATTTGTGTCATGATAAAATGAGGTGTGTTCTCCTTTCAAGACACTCGGAGTCATTAGTTGCCGGACACCTAGATATCCGCATTTTGGTGTCAGGACATGTATTGTGGTAACGAGACTTATTTGGTGCGTGACGTCATCGACCCTTTGCGAGGCAGCGCAGCTCATCACTATCAATGCTTGCATACGGCGCTCGACACACCCTACCTGTGATTTTCAAAAACGTATTTTCAGCGATTTCGGATTGTTGCTACGTTTCTCTGATTTTTTTTTTATTGTTAAATAGCATTGTTCTGAATTTTCGTTTTCTTATAAAATGTTAAGCAATGCGGGACGAAAGCGTAATTGTGAGAACCGCGATGAACAACGTAACCCTGTACAATTTCACCTGGATGCGGAGGCTGGTGGATAATTATGTATATTTAATGAGGGTAAAACTTTCGTGTAGATTTCTTACCTTTTTTCAATGATTTATGCATTCTTTCTAGAGACTGTAGTAAAATGTAACACATACTTGTATTCATCTTAGCGATTAACATTTTCCTACATATTTAATTCTCCCTCGCTCTTTCTTTCTTTCTTTCTCTGCCTCCCTCTCTGAGTGACAGCACTTACAGGTTCTCGCCATGTCTGCTAGTGTGATTATCCTGTTTAGACAGGAATTCACACTAGACCTATACACGGTGGAGAAGGTTAACGGAATCGTGATGCGCCCTGACTTACGACGCTCGACTTACGGGGCGCTTATATTAAGACGGCACTAGTAGGAGCACGAAGCGAGAAAATGGCCGACAATAATTGTATACACTTTATAGACAAAGATATTGAAAGGGAACATTAACATTGAAAGTTGCTAGTAGACGTAAAAATTTCTCTTTATGAGTTGCAAATTGGTTGAAATCTTAGCGAAGTACGGGATTAGCTGGGCGGGTGGTTACGTTAAGTATAGTAATCTTCAGAATATGCACACAAGTCATCTACAAGTATTTAAACCAGAGACTTAATAGTTTTACTGTAATTTAGTAAACATGTAATATTCTATCATAAATTTTTATTCATATATTGTATATGGGGAT
This sequence comes from Argopecten irradians, assembly GCF_041381155.1. Classification (NCBI taxonomy): domain Eukaryota; kingdom Metazoa; phylum Mollusca; class Bivalvia; order Pectinida; family Pectinidae; genus Argopecten; species Argopecten irradians. The sequence goes on along the minus strand of NC_091145.1, from coordinate 38,344,139 downwards.
GGGGGTTTATACGTATCGACATTAGATCTACATTGAAATCACGCAAAAACTGCAGATAATTATAACATTTAAATATTGTGGAACTACACGTGTCAAAATTCATGTTGTCAGAAATATTTTAATTATCAATCTGTTTTAGTGCATTACAAACACAATAATTACTTCTTTTTATTTATTTTGAATTCCAGAACGGTTTAAGAAACAAAACTATGTACATTAATTATAGGAATGAATAAAAATCACGATTTTGATCAGACATTAATATTTCCATTCCAGGTTCTGCATCCCATTGAGAACATCTTGGGAAATTTCTGTAATCGTTGAATCCATTTGTATGTGTATGCTTATAAGAAGTTTACTTGAGTAAAAAGTATTGTTTTAAACTAATAAATAAACAGGCCGCGATATTTCCCGGTAGACATTGGGATGATCTTTCCTCGTGAGCTTTGAATCGATCCAAACTTCAAGTGGAACCTTAAGTACTAATTGCCATCATTTATAAGTATGACATCGAACAAGTTTTATGTTGACAGCTGACGGCGGAATTTGAAGATAAAGATTTGCTTCCTTTTGTTGATAAATACAGTTTTATACGGACCAACAGAGGGCCCTAAGACCAATTTTAGAGGCTTCTGAATTTTGATCTAAACCTCTTAAACGTCTATAAATGGTCTCTGGTGGGTCCATAAATAAAATATATCAAATGTAGCTAATTTTCGGATCCATGTGATATTACCATATATATATGAAAACAAGTCGATGCTTTATTTATGTATGTATGACAACAGAAACATGTACAAATGTATTGGTTTATGATAAATTGACATTTTTATCCGATTATGTGTCAAAGAAAGATTTGTTTTCCAGCACCAATATTCAGAATTTGTTAGAATAGCGGCAAAATACTTAATTTTTAACAAGTTTCGTCAGGATAAGCTTATGTGCATTTTTATTCCGTGTTAACCCTTAATATTAGGACTTTTCCTTCGAATTCCAATTCGATCAATTCGACCAATTCGATCAGAAAAATTAAGTATTCTGCCGTAAAATTAAGTTTTTTTTTGTCCGCTGTCGCCGCCGTGACGGCCGACTAACAAACCATCAGAGGCTATCAGTTACAAGTACCCACCTTTGTTTACATGCACGGCTATCTTATGCTACAAAGTCGGGGTCAAACTTTTCCGATGCGACAGTGAAATTAACACATTCGGCGATAGAATTAAATATTTCGTCGGTTATATTAATCCTTTCAGCGCGAAGATTAACAGATTTTCTGACTGACGTTGGTAATTATCGAGCGGACGCGCCGAGCCGTGACGGCCGAGTACACACGGCTTGCACAGGTAAACATTAGGTTCGTGGAACGGGCCAAGCTATCCGATTGTAGACTACCCCTGTTTACGTCATGCATGCACTAAAACTACTTTATTTTTCTCTAATTCTTGCTACCTGGCGAAACATGCATTTTCAACCTTTTTTCGGGGGAGTTCCGATACGAGCGGTAAAATATGAATTACTGTTTGTACTGATGTGAATTGTGTTGATACTAAATGCTGTTCGAGGTTCTCGTTTCAGATATCGTAAGACCAGAGAAGCAGATCGAAGAAAATACCAGGATGACGTTATGATGCAAAACTTATCAGCTGAAGAGGATTAATCTTGAAATAAATGAAATTATACGACATAAGTTCACGTGTTAATTTTTACCAATTTCCAATTTGTAAAGCTTGTCTACACACCTTGTATACATGGCTTCGATCTGCGATTGAAGACGATTCTGTAGTTCTAGATCATTGATATTCAGTTAATATAGTATACAAAGGTACCTGAGGTTCTCGTTACAGATATCATAGTGTAAGACAAGAGAAGATCGAAGGAAATACCAACCTGACGTCATCACTTGTGTTAACTGTTGAAAAGCTGAAGAGGACAATAAAATTGATCGTGTTGATTTTTTTTACATCCCTGAAAAACTTTGATATATTTTCCCGATAAATGGCGTTTTGTAACACCAATCACAGAGTTCCTTTGAAGTGGTAACCTTCAACCTCTCACCGATCTGTCGACACCCGAATGCCAATCCCACTCGAAACTTCCAACGATTAACAATGGATTTCATCAGACCCATATCACGCTTGCGCGTCATTGCGTAAAGAAATCAATCTGATCATCAAATCCATTACAACATCTGTCAGTCTGGTTTAGACTATGTTCCTAATTTGATCAGTAATTAAAATAGTGATACCTCTGCAAACTTTGCATTTTACTACTGCTTATCCATACATCAAATTACAGATAACATATATACAGGTATTATCTATAAGTATCATATTTTAATATTAATGAATTAAGTGTATATCTTAATCAGTGCCGTCTATGAACAATACCTTTTAGAAAACAATTAGGGGCGTAATTAAATGCTCGACATATCATTGAGTAATAATACATAGATTTTTTTTTCTACATACGGTTGAGTTCTGGTGATTTTTATGAACGTATTAATCAGTTTCAATTTCTAAAAATATCGAAGAAATGTCTGCATTCTCGACTCACTCATGTCACACAAACGCCACCGCCCCATGTATACAGACCGCACACCCCTCCCCGTCATGAAATAACTATCCACCCAGCATGAACCATGACGACCTTTCTGTTCCTGTCAATTGTATCAGTACCTGGTCATCACGTGTGCAGCCACGCGTAAACTGTAATATGGTGTGTTTTATTTAAGTGACTGCGGACCAAATCGAGTTACCAACAGAATTTAACAACTTTTCATTTCAAAATACAAGTCAACGTATTATGAGATATTTTATATAAAGACTAAATGGTAATATTTCAAAATGAAAAAAAAGTTTCACGTTCTAATATACGACTTTTCAGGACACGCACGTCTTTGTTTATCTACTACACTAAACCCAGATATATGCACGATATTAACAGATTAAAAAGAAACTTTCTATCTAGTTACAGGTTTTGGTTCTGGAGTCCTTGACTATTCATTTAGGTACGACGATGTGTTCCGATAAGAATTAGATAAAATAAATAGTATTGTATAATATTAGCACACATACAGTTGTGTAGTCGTACTTATGGTACATGTGTACTTATGTACATGTACATGTTCTTCGACTACTATTTTATGGTGTATGGGGAACTGGGAAGATTATATAAAAAAGAATTTGGATTTGAAAATTATCTTATAAAATTATCGGAAATGAATAGAGTATACATAACTAAATTCCGTATATCAAATTTAAAAATTCCAATTGAGATGGACTGGAAGATGGCGTAATGTTGAGAAACGGGAAAGAATATGCCATTTATGCAATGAAAATATCGGGGATGAATTTCACTATCTTTTTGTATGTAAACACGAAGAAATCAAAAAAATATACGTATTAAATATATCCCACAGTATTATTATAGTAATCCCACTCTTCATAAGATGGGTGGCTTTATAGGTATTTGTAATATCCAATCATTGAAGAAGGTGTCTCTATTCATTAGAAAAATGATGGTATTTTTGTAGATGTGAATAAAAGCTATGATAGTAGTACGGTATAAGTATTGTTAATTTTCCATATTTTAGTAATTGGTTATGATATATATTGTCCATCCTGCCACGTGCAGTTAAAAATGTAACTTGTATAATCCATGTAACACATTTTAATGTGTCTGGGAGACTATGTAATGAAATCTTTGAAACTATCTTCTGAGTTGCAGTGACATGGATTAATTACATATTAGAGTACCCGTACACTGGTTAGGCAAGTCTGTGAATCAAAAGCACGACAGGTGGGCTTTCCACGTGTTTTCGTGAGGTATGACCCCGTTGTCTTGGTCACGCTAGAACCCCGCGGCGATTTACATGCCAAGCCACGCAACCGTATTAGTTCTCAGGTAACTTTCTGGGTACGACTTCGCCAATTTTCGTTATGGGTTCGTTGGAATGGCCACGCGTGTGATTTAGAGAGTACCCGCTGGCGGTTAATGGCCAACCTTTGTCCATGGTCCGTAAACATGAGGTTAAAAGAGAAATGTTAGTGATAGATTGGATTAAATATCCCTCTTGCTAAATAACATTTTTGTGAGAAATCGATTTTTATTTTTTTATATTATATATATATATATATACAATTAACCAGGCAATTCACGCTAAAAATATGTATATAACCAGAAATATAGTTCCATAAATGCACACGATTCAATAAAACACGTAACGCAATAAGTCGGTGGATTTTATGAATAGTAAAGAAATTTGTAAAGTGAGTTTGACCAAAAGACAACGGCCGAGTATAAAATAATATATATCATTACTGGGTTTGCGCTGGTGTTCCATAACTGAGGTCCTCAGATTGAATGGGGTCCTTTTAATACATCCTTGATATACAAAGTTCATTTGTTCATTTTTTTTATTTCAAGTTTAATACGATCTTTGATCAATCTAAATGATTCAACCTGCGGGCCGATTATAAACAATCAGGTAAAAACGTGGTTTCAAAAGTATTTAGTGTTTCATGTATATCGACAAAACACATGAAATTAATGAGAATAATTAAAACAGATGACATGGGTCGTTTAGCTGTACTTTTTTTGTAGACCAATCGATACAATCCATAAATATCTTCATAATTCCTTCCACGGTAAAAAAAAATTTGTGTGAATCCATATTCGTCATATCTTCTAGGTCCAAAATCTGCTGCATAAAGTCTATGAATACATTATTGTTTTTGTCAAAACTGCATACTACTTTAAAAACCACTGCTCCGTTAAATCAGTATCGTTTAATACAGTAGTTGAGTGATGACATGCTGTGAGAACACGTGGACGACATTACATCTTTTGCTTATCCGTACAGTTAATTGAAAGAAGTCTACAAATAGTCAATTAAAGAAGTCGTATCACCTGACTGGCTATAATGTTTAAAATTGTCTGAAAAATGAACATTATTCTTTATGAAAAATGTCACCGTGCCTCATGGGCTATGTCATGAATACTATTACCCAATCACATAACAAGCGTACCTTGATTGGTATTAATTGACTCCGCCCCTTGTCATCACTTCTCTCGCTGAATCTTGAATTGACAATTTTTTCAATTCATTTTATTCCGACCCGACCTCAGTAACAAGCGGCCCTTTAATGACCTGGGGGTTGTTTTTTTCTGTGGGCTTAGTCGTTTATCTTCATAATTTTGAAGGGGGACTTCTAACACGACCATGAAGATTTGTCTCATACTGTTTTTAGAGCTGATATTTCGCGATGACATAGTGACCTTGATGATGCAACATATCGATTTGATATGGTCCAAAGCTAGCTCGTGGAGTGACCGCATTTGTGTTAGGTACTTGAACACAACTAGAAGTGACTGGTTAGCTTGACAAATTTGGACGTTTACTAACCTAAGAATACGGATGTAACATATAGTAACTAGTACTAAGGATCTATTCATACAGGATTTTTTTCGCAGAGACTTAGCTAGAACTGTAAATATAGTAACTGAAAACTATATATATTCCATGCTCAGTTGCACAGCACATGCGATACGGTAGCGATACAGTGACAGCGATACCGCCAGTCGACTATATATTGGGAGCCGTGCTCTCGTTATGGGTGAGTGGTCAACACACTAGCGAAGCTTGCCCGCTGGCTCACTGCGCTGTCGCCGTAGGGGGTCAATGAGAACAATAGGCAGTGGTATTTCCATGAAAAAAAATAACGCTTTCAAAACAAAATAACGTTTCCAACGATACTTGTAACGTGGTCACGTAAATAATCACATGTTCTGTTGATGCTAACAAAGTTTCACATAAAACTCACGTAACATTCTGGCAATAACATGGGAAACAAAATCATTAACAATCATAGCTGACACTAACACGTGAAATGAAATGAATAACAATGCAAAATAAATAATAACATCAGCCACTAAATCTAACATCATTTAAAAAAGACAAACGCATGCAAAGATAAAGATAACACAGCAGCAAAAATATAACATGTGCTAGAAAATAATAACATGCTTTTAGTTAAAGATAACTAAAATTTTGATAATAACAGTAAAACAGATATAACCAACATAAGTATTTAAAAAATCACGAATATGGTTAAAATAACAGTTTAAGAACGAAAATTAACAGAACAGGGCTACCAGTGACAATGGGACAAATTTAGCCAATAAGATACCTTGTTACAAATTGAATGAAAGTAAAGGAAGTAACCAAATTGAGATACCCGGATGACAACAGGAAACCAGCGGCAATAAACAATACGGAAATATAACACCAGCAATTAGGCATTACAAAACAGATGACATAATATTATTTATATTAAACAAAACCACTTTCACACACGACCGGCCGGTCATACAATTTACAAATATCAATCCTTTCACACATGTACGCGCATGTAACATTGTAGAAGACCCGTGTTTTATAAAATTAAGTGCATAATTGTAGCATTACAGTAAATCTTCAAAATTTAAGCTTTGTCATCAAATGTGAATTTAATTATCTAAAATATGCCAAAAAAAAAAAAAAAAAAAAAATCCGTTAGGCGATGATTGCAACACGGTTTTGGTTAAGTGTACACTTTAGCCTCCCACAAGCAACAAAATGGCGTCGAAGAGAGGGAAAGACGACTACTCCGGAGTTCCACAAAAGAAAATTCGTTTAAAAACAGATGTGGATTTCCCAACATTTCCAGAAAGACTCTTAAACAAAACAACTTCCTCTTTATATCGAATTATAGCGGCGTCTGATGCCTGTTACACGCTAACAGCGCTAAAAATATGTAACTGTAACGCCGGGGATATCGAAAAAGGGAACCTGTTTTCAAATGCGCATTGTAGCGTTCTCCCCATTGCACCAGCGCACGTGTTTGGAAGTGTTTTTGAGGTTGGAATAGACATATTGTTAGATTACTTGCATTCTGAGAAGATACCACGCATTCGGCTTATGTGGGATCTGTTGAAGATGCTCGTTGAATATCTCTCTGATACAGGTAGAGAAATTGAAATATTTACTTTTTTTGTATCCCCCTCTTTCTCTGAAACGTTGGATATTAATTTGGGTTTATCCGTCTGTCTGTAACACTTCGTTTCCGTGCAATAACTGTAACAAATGTAAACCGATTTTCTTCAAACTTGGTGACAAGGTTAAATGCCTTAAGGACTCGGCCAAGTTTGATCATGACTTTCAACGGACCTTATTTAGTGGAGTTATGGCCCTTTGAATTACTAAAAATGCATTTTCTGCCATTTCCGTGCAATAAGTGTAACAAATGTAAACCGATTTTTTTCAAACTTAGTAACACGGTTAAATACCTTTAGGACTCTGCCAAGTTTGATCATGACTTTCAACTGACCTTATTTAGCGGAGTTATGTCCCTTTGCTTAAATGAAAAAAAGTCCCTTTCTGCCACTTCCGTACAATAAATCAATAATTGTAATAAATATTAACCGATTTTCTTCAAACTTGGTAACAAGGTTGAATGCCTTAAGTGCCTGGCTAGGTTCGATCAACTCTTTCAGCGGATGTTATTTATCAGAGTTTTGACCCTTTAATTTACCACAAATATTATTTTTCTGTAGTTTCTGTGTAATAACTAACAAATGATAAAACTAATATTGTTAAAACTCGTTAACAAAGTTAACTGCCTTTAGGGCTTAGCCATTAAGTTCGATCGCCACTTTTGGCAGATCTTAATTAACAGAGTTATGGCCCTTTGATTTCTTAAAAAAAATCATTTTCTGCCACTTCCTACATAACTGTAATAAATATTAACCAATTTTCTTCAAACTTGGTAACAAAATTAAATGTCTTAAGAACTCGGCCAAGTTCGATCGCCACTTGCGATGGACCTTATTTAGCCGAGTTATGGCCCTTTTATTTAATAAAAAAAGTCATTTTCTGCCATTTCCCTACAATAATTGTAATAAATATTAACATAATTTCTTCAAACTTGGTAACAAGGTCAAATGCCTTAAGTGCTTGTCCAAGTTCGATTGCCATGGCATGTTTCAAACAAGGTTAAACCTAACCTCAATAATGTTTACCTCAATATATGTCATGAAAGCGGGGGATGGAAATTCCACGAATTTGCTTGTTTAAATTATTTCACTAACGTTAACAAGGTAACATTACACATATATGTAGTAAGTTGTCGCATGCTTACAATTATAATTAATTTTTATTTGTTTCCAGACTAAATCCAACTCTCTGATTGACATTCTTTTTCTTCATATACAATGAAGAAAAAATCCTAGAATAGGGCGAAAATTCGACGTAATCATGACGTCACAATAGAGACGTCGACGTATTGATTTCCAAAAAGAATCCATTGGAAGATCAACAGGGCTCGACATTAACTTTTTTAAGGACTTGCCCTGTCGGCCAGGTAACCACAAAAACTACCTGCCCGATTGGAAATTTGACTTGCCCTATTAAATTTAATGAAAAATGATAAAATTTCTCTATTTTTATGATTAATTTATCATTCCTTTTGATTTTCTTAATTTTTGTGTTTTATATGAGCATATTGGAGAATTAATATTACACTGTAATTAGTAATTATATAAATATAACAAAATATGTCCTGTCCTGTTAAATTGTTCCTAGCTACTGATCAGTCGGGCAAGTGATAATTATCAGGAACCTTCCAGACCTAATAACTCCACTGACTCTACAAATCTGCTTTGATGTATCTTCTTCTTAGTCCACACAGTATCGTTTACGAGATTATTTACGAGATGAACAGGTGTCTTAGCTAACAATATTCTACAAGCAAAAACTGTGAAATACCGATAGGGAAAGATCGATTAATGAGCAGACTATGTTGTGTATAGCTGGCATGGCGAACAGAACTTATAAATTTCTTGATTTTCAGTCAAAATCTGGTCATGTATAATTAATCTTGCACATAATGATAAACTTTTGATTTCCACTATTGCTATACCATTGCTTTTTAGCTAGGCCTACCATTTGTTATCAATCTCTTTGCCATGCTTTCTTTCAAATTTTATTATGACTGTGTCATCAAAGCGCTTGAATTATCACATCGTATACTTCATGGATGTACAAACATCTGTTTGACCATGACTAACTATACCGAAAAATCTGTGTAGACAGCTTCATAGCTAAGATTTTGTTGCATGCTGGCCCTTAATTTTATCTTAATGACTGTGATATGAACTCTACATCAGCCTTAACAAGTATCAATGGCACTAAAATATCCACCTGCCCAGTCGGGCAAGTCACAGATGTAACTGACCTGCCCGACAGGAGGTCTGACCTGCCCCAGGCAGTCAGGCAATGGTTAATGTCGAGCCCTGATCAATAGAGATGTACATTTTAATGTATTTTATGTAATCAAATAGTCTGAAAAATTAATTATAAGCATTGATGTAACTATTTTTTAACTTCATAGGGTTATGAAATATATTTTGTTTGCAAACTTTTGTGAGAATCCGGTACGAGGATTCACACAGTTTGCAAACAAAATTTCTTTCATACCTCTATGAAGTTAAAAAATAATAACATCAATGCTTAAGTGTTACTAACATGTAACTGAGTTTGATTCCCTCAAAAATAATTTTACTCTATACATACTGTAATCTTTACTGTCACTTCATAGCCCACCATCATCGGATGGTTGGTTATTAAAATCGCTTTTCGTCCGTTGTCCGTCCGTCCGTCCATCTGTCCGTTAACATTTCTTGCTATCGCTATTTCTCAGAGAGTATGAAAAGAATCGTTCTCAAATTTCATATGTATGTTCCCCTAGTTGAGGACAACAACATATTGCGTTTTGGGACTGATCGATCTACAAGATGGCTGCCAGGCCATCTTGATTTTGATAGCTAAAGTTTTTTATCACAATTCTCAGAAAGTGTTGAAGGGATCATTCTTAAATTTCATTTGTAAGTTCCCCTAGAGCCCTAGTTGTGCATATTGTATTTAGAGACCGATCGGTCAACAAGATGGCCGTCAGCCCAACATCTTGGATTTTGATAGTTAAAGCTTGAAAGTACTTAGTAGAGGATTTTGATAGTTGAAGCTTGAAAAGTAGAGGAAAGATTCATCTGTCAAATGTCAGACAATTAGATCAATCTATGCTGGGCACCAAGATCCTTCTGGGATCTCTTGTTTTTTTAGATAATTCTTCCTGAATATGTGAACATTGCCAATTTTAAAGGGCCACTACCATTCCAAAACGGCTTTTAATTTCTAAAATGGTAATGTAAAACGAGATCGATAATTTTGTAGTGTTGCAAAAGTTACTGTTACTATAAATACTTATCATCATCTTCTCAACAATTTGATTAAATATATAAAAATATAAATGTTCATAACTTGGGTCGTCTTATGATTCCTGCTGCGTCCCAAATACAGTGCGGTAGTTGACTATCACTGCACCAGACAGTAAAAAAACAGAAATGACTCTCCAATAGCTGTTTTCATATAGATATTACGCAGGAAATCTTGCATATGTTTGGTGTTGTAACTACATCTTAGCTAGTCCATCTGTGTAAATTTTATAATGTTATTAATGTTTTTAGGTCATCTGACCCGAAGGGTCAGGATGACCTATAGCCATCATGCTTCGTCTGTCGTCGTGCGCCATGCGCCATGAAATGATCCTGACATAGTCTCGACCAAGTGTTGTTATTTTTCGGGTCGATCCGAAATCCAAGATGGCTGCCACAGCCGCCATCTTGAAAACACATTTTGAGCTTCTTAACAAGTTCTACATGTGAGATTTAGCTGAAACTTGCATGAAATGATCCTAACATGGTCCCGACAAAGTGTTGTTATTTTTGGGGTCGATCCAAAATCCAAGATGGCCGCCACAGCCGCCATCTTGAAAACACATTTTGAACTTCTTCTCATGTTCTACCGGTGCGATTTGGCTGAAACTTGCATGAAATGATCCTAACATGGTCCCGACAAAGTGTTGTTATTTTTGGGGTCGATCCAAAATCCAAGATGGCCGCCACAGCCGCCATCTTGAAAACACATTTTGAACTTCTTCTCAAGTTCTACCGGTGCGATTTGGCTGAAACTTGCATGAAATGATCCTGACATGGTCCCAAAAAGTGTTGTTATTTTTGGGGTCGATTCGAAATCTAAGATTGCTGCCACAGCTGCCATCTTGAAATCACATTTTGAACTTCTTCTCAAGTTCTACCTGTGCGATTTGGCTGAAACTTGCATGAAATGATCCTGACATGGTCCTGACAACATTTTGAACTTTTACTCAAGTTCTACCGGTGCGATTTGGCTGAAACTTGCATGAAATGATCCTGATATGGTCCCGACAAAGTATTGTTACATCTCTGGTTGATCCCAAATCAAAGATGGCTACCATGACACTATATCTAATTAATTTCCTATATGTTAAGGCCCTTGTACCTCTTGTTTGAATTAGAATTCGTTGAAAAAAATTGAAAATGATCCTGACATGGCCTTGACAAAGTGTCATCATATATAATTCATTTTACTATTGCCAAGGTAGTCAGATGACCGTAAAGGCCCTTTGGGCCTCTTGTTTAAGAAACCTTTATATTTTGCTCCAGAAAGGTAGTGGGCCTTTAACAAAATTTTGTACACTAAAAACAATGCTGTTAAAATTGACCCTTCATATTTTTATTTTGTTTTGTCTCTTGTCAGCATTCAGAAAAACAAATATTTCACCATGTACAACTGCATGCATGCTCACAAATTTTCCGAAAAATTAACTCACTTTACTTCGATGACATAATTTAAATATTGTAATTGCAGGCTAAACATATGTAAATAATAAATTACTAATACATGGAGATACACATCAATACTGGGCCTATGGCCTCTAGAACATGGAGATACACATCAATACTGGGCCTGTGGCCTGTAGTACATGGAGATACACATCAAAACTGGGCCTGTGGCCTCTAGTACATGGAGATACACATCAATACTGGGCCTTTGGCCTCTAATACAAGGAGATACACATCAATACTGGGCCTATGGCCTCTAGTACATGGAGATACACATCAGTACTGGGCCTGTGGCCTCTAGTACATGGAGATACACATCAATACTGGGCCTGTGGCCTCTAGTACATGGAGATACACATCAATACTGGGCCTGTGGCCTCTAGTACATAGAGATACACATCAGTACTGGGACTGTGGCCTCTAGTACATGGAGATACACATCAGTACTGGGTCTGTGGCCTCTAGTACATGGAGATACACATCAGTACTGGGCCTGTGGCCTCTAGTACATGGAGATACACATCAATACTGGGTCTGTGGCCTCTAGTACATGGAGATACACATCAGTACTGGGCTTGTAGCCTCTAGTACATGGAGATACACATCAATACTGAGCCTGTGGCCTCTTATACATGGATATACACATTAATACTGGGCCTGTGGCCCCTAGTACAAGGAGATACACATCAGTACTGGGCCTGTGGCCTCTAGTACATGGAGATACAAATCAGTACTGGGCCTGTGGCATCTAGTACATGGAGATACACATCAATACTGGGCCTGTGGCCTCTAGTACATGGAGATACACATCAATACTGGGCCTGTGGCCTCTAGTACATGGAGATACACATCAATACTGGGCCTGTGGCCTCTAGTACATGGAGATACACATCAATACTGGGTCTGTGGCCTCTACTACATGGAGATACACATCAGTACTGGGTCTATGGCCTCTAGTACATGGAGATACACATCAATACTGGGTCTATGGCCTCTAGTACATGGAGATACACACCAATACTGGGACTGTAGCCTCTAGTACATGGAGATACACACCAATACTGGGCCTATGGCCTCTAGTACATGGAGATACACATCAATACTGGGCCTGTGGCCTCTAGTACATGGAGATACACATCAATACTGGGATGGCCTCTAGTACATGGAGATACACATCAATACTGGGCTTGTGGCCTCTAGTACATGGAGATACACATCAATACTGGGCCTGTGGCCTCTAGTACATGCAGATACACATCAGAACTGGGACTGTGGTCTCTAGTACATGGAGATACACATCAGTACTGGGTCTGTGGCCTCTAGTGCATAGAGATACACATCAGTACTGGGACTGTGCCTCTAGTACATGAGATACACACAGTACGGGGCCTCTGTACATGAGATACACATCAGTACTGGGCTGTGGCCTAGTCTGAGAACACCAGTATGGACATAAGATACACATCAGTACTGGGTCTGTGGCCTCTAGTCATGGAGATACACATCAGTACTGGGCTGTGGCCTCTAGTACATGAGATACACATCAGTACTGGGTCTGTGGCCTCTAGTACATGGAGATCACACATCAGTACTGGGCTGTGGCCTCTAGTACATGAGATACACATCAGTACTGGGTCTGTGGCCTCTAGTACATGGAGATACACAGTACTGGGTCTTGGCCTCTAGTACATGGGATACTGTGGGTCTTGGCCTCTAGTACATAGAGATACATACACATCAGTACTGGGTCTATGGCCTCTAGTACATAGAAATACACATCAGTACTGGGCCTGTGGCCTCTAGTACATAGAGATACACATCAGTACTGGGTCTGTGGCCTCTAGTACATTTAAGTGAAGATTCATTTCATTTAGCTGCAGAGACTGTTACTTAAATGTCTTTATGTGGATTATTTCAACATTTAATTGTGGGAAATACTTTTGTTATTTCAGAGTCGCAAGCTGTACTGGAAAACACCGCTCCAAATTGTGGAGAGTCTGACCTAGCTATGCTTTTAACAAACCACCTGTTTAGTTTACTGGCATTTGTTCCAGACTACAAAGTGAATAAAGACACAATGGTTACCAGCTGTCCATGTCAAATACAAGAATGCATATCAAAGGAAAATCATGGAGATACAAGTATAGGTATAGTGGACACTGTTTACCGTATTCTCTGTAATTAGTGCCCCTTCAAACTTATGGAGAAGGAGTTGAATTTATATATATATATATATATAATAAATATCAAAGAAACAAAATTTAACAAAGCATGACAATTTATTGACTTGTGTCCTATATATCCAGGCCTCGAACTCACGATCTACGGCACCCAATCGCCTAGCCAAACATAGCTGCGTCTTCTACCACTGCGCCACATCCTGTTTGAGGCCCGGATACTTACATTTTGGTTCCCTTATATTATACACCTTTCCCCATTTGTTATAATTTTCAAGTGCTGGGCATTAATTGCAGCAAATATGGTACATTTACCAATTTTTGATGTACAAATATTGTAGGTGTATAATTTAATTGATGGTTATGTAAATTAAAACAATTTACTTAATTGCAAGTAGTTAGCTTGAATGTGATAAAATATTTCATTAATATATATCTGTATTTTCTGTAGCAAGAAACTGTTCTTGGGTAAGGTTACTGCATGGCTCATTACCGGTACTGATATGATGATTTTTAGGTCATCGGACCGAAGGGTCAGAATGACCAATTTGACATCATGCACCGTCCGTCGTACGCCGTCCGTCGTTCACTTTTCATTCAAAACGAATTCTTCTCAATAACCGAAAGGTCCAGGGTACTGATATTGGGCCTGCAGCATGCTGGGATGAATGGCTATCAAGTTTGTTCAAATGGATGACCTTGACCATCATTCAAGGTCATGGGGTCAAATAGGTTTAAATCTTTAAACAAATTCTTCTCAAGAACAGAAAGGTCTGGAATGCTCATATTGAGCCTGCAGCATACTTTCATGAAGGGCTAGCTAGTTTTTTCAAATTAATGACCTTAACCTTCATTCAAGGTCACAGGGGTCAAATAGGAAAATCTTTAAACAATTTCTTGAGAATAAGTAGGAGGCCAAGAAACCTGATATTGGGCCTGTGACATGTTGGGATGAAGGGTTAACAAGTTTAGTTAAATAAATGACCTTGACCTTCATTCAAGGTCACAGGGGTCAAATAGGCTAAAATCTTTAAACAACAAAATCTTAAGAACTAGAAGGCCCAGGGTATGGATATTTGGCGTGAAGCATGCTGGGATGAAGGGCTACTAAGTTTGTTCAAATGAATGACCTTAACCGTCATTCAAGGTCATGGGGCCGGATAGGTTTAAATCTTTAACCAAATTCTTCTCAAGAACAGAAAGGTCTGGAATGCTCATATTGAGCCTGCAGCATGCTTTCTTGAAGGTCTATCGAGTTTGTTCAAATTAATGACCTTGACTGTCATTCAAGTTTGCAGGGGTCAAATAGGTTAAATTCTTTATATGACTTCTTGAGAATAACTAGAAGGCCTAGAGACCAGATACAGGACCTGTGACATGCTGGGATGAAGGGCTACCAAGTTTATTCAAATGAATGACCTTGACCTTCAATCAAGGTCACAGGGGTCAAATAGGCTAAAATCTTTAAACGACTATGATGTATTTTGCTAATAGTCAGATGACCGTTAAGGCCCATGGGCCTCTTGTTGAAGTTAATATCTTGTAGATTTCTGAGGAGTTATCATTAATTGACCCCTAACGATAAATTAAATAAATTACGTGTACATGTTGTGTGGCAAATTTCTTTTATTTATTGATAACTTTTAACTTAAATTATCTTTAATTTCTTCCAAGGAAATGAAAAAGTCTGGCATGGCAGGGTAGACATTCTCTTTGATGATGCTGTTATTGTGGAACCTGTTCATGAGTCTGTGGAAGAAAGTCTTGAGAATGAACACATTTCAGAGACAAAATGGCATGTGAGTTTCAACAAGGAACATATAATAGCAGAGACCATTGTGAATTCATTTCTTCAGAAGAATCTTGAGCCAGATGAAATTTCCCTGATTCCTTGTATTGGTGTAACAAAAACTGATTTGATATTCTACTTTTATGATTCAACTTTCGATGTCCTCTTGGAAAGTTTGAAGGTGCCAATTTTAGTCGGACGTGTAGGACACTACAAAGTGAACATGGATGCTATACTGACGTCGTGGCTGGTTATCAACACCAGGTACTTGTCTAACGGACTAACAGAGGCCATGAGGGCAAAGAAAGCGGACTTTTTTGCCCAGACAAGGTCTAAACTTGCTGTCTACCAAGAGAATTTAAAGATTGGTGGCATCGGTGCGCCACATCAGACGAGGATGTCTTGTGTGGAAGTTGATAACACTGACCCCATCCGTCAAAGGAATAGAAAGCTGTTTGACATTATGAAGAATGAATGTTTAAATAGAAATACTTCTGAAGTTAAATACTTCTGATTTTAACTTCTGATTTGAATAATCATGTTTACTCCTGTTGTGTATATATGTACATGACTGTATAAGCTGTATGGTATCATTCCGAGTTCTAAGTAACATTATACAGTTGTTGACTGGGTTTGAGGGCAACAGATGATTTGTTGAACCCGAAGATAAACTGTTGCCCGAGGCTGAAGGCCGAGGTTCGGCCGAGGGCAACAGTTTGTTTGAGGGTCCAACAAATCATCTGTTGCCCGAATACCCGGTCGATAACGGTTTTGTTATACCCATTGACTCAAAGCAATGCATTGACGTCACGAATTGTAGGTGTGACGTCACTCCAGTCCAACAGCACATTTTAACAGTCGATTTTAACAGTTCTTTGGACCGCTCGACGGAACAGTTCATTTATTGGCATTTTTGGCAATAGAGTTTATATAGGAACTATTTTATAGGGGTATAACAATGTTTTGTATGTTGCTGTTCCATATGGTTTAAATATACTGTAAACTACAGGTTGGTGTACTTTACTTATAAAATCTGTTCTCACTCCATTATTATTGTTGTATGGAAACTGAAAGAAAAATATCATGGAAGACCTTGGTAACCAAACTCGGGGATCATGATTTGCAATATGTGTGTTAATGTTTGACTGAAATAATCCAGGTAAATTCTTAAAGATGCTCGACCGCCGATAAGGCATGAATTATATTCATCATTTGAACAATAATTGGTGTTTAATCGTGTATATATATGTCTGATTAACACAAACAATAATATAAAATTATTTATTTTTCCTTTGGTGTATGCGCAACCAGTACATCATTCCATATAGGATATAGTGCCACGGAATTTTTTCAGGATGCAATTAATCATTTTTGATATTTTTGACTTGAAGCAAAATCATAAGCTCAAATTTTTCAACGGTGGTAATGGTGTAAAGTAAGTAACTTTTGTAAGTGAAGAAAAATACTGAAATGTCTGGTGCTGTTTTTGATAGTGAAAAAATACCATTTGTCAGCGGTGGAGCATCTTTAAGAGTAAAGTGACGCTACCCCAATTGGAACACTGTTTGAAGATAATTGTAAAAATTTTCTTACTTGTGGTTGATTCTAGATTTTTTTCTTAACATTCCACAAAAAGATGCCTTTATTATTAATTTCATGATTTGTTTACTTGTCAGCAGTGCATATATTTATAAATACAGAGCTTGGAAGCATGCCCTGTTCAGCCCTGTGTTTCAGCAGGTTTGAGTACCCAAAATGGAACACCTCCTAAATAAAGTTTGATTATTAAATGCCCAGGCATGATAAAAAATTGTTTGAATTCATTAGAAGAAAGTTCAACTATTTTTTAGTTTATTCAAGTCACATGTTTTTCAAAAATATTCCATTCAGCTTTTTTTTTTCTTATTTTAAAATATATGGTGTTTTTAGGGTTGTCGAACGACGTCTTTTCCCGGAGTTTTTCAAAATTTCATTATTTTCATTTTTAAATACAGTAAATAAGCAACTGGGAAGAAAATGACATATTAAAGTTGTCACAGTTATTAGTCAGCACCTTAATTTTTGTTCAGGACTGTTATTGTTAGTTTAGATTGCAAACTGAAAATTCTGTATCCCATATTTTAAAAGCATTTCATTTTGGGTAGCGTTCCAAATTAGGTAGCGTCACGTTAGGAATTAACATCACTCCAATTAGACATATTATTTTTCATTAATGCCCTTTTCAAAATCAATATGGACCTATTAGGGACTTCAGAAAGCCATGCATCACATTGGGATTCACAATGGACCAAAAGGTTCAATTTTGCTATTTCAAACTTTATGATAATTACTAAATAAACCATGTGCGATACAGGCCCTCTGGGCCTCTTATTGGAAAAAAATGCAAGCTTGATTTGATTTGGTTGAACAGGTTAAACACCCTATTAAAGGCTCACTACCTTCCCAAAACAACTACGACTTTTAAAAATTGGAATGTACAATGAGATTTATAATTTTGTAGAGTTGTTAGAGTTATTAATTTACTGTTGATACTATACTTATCATTGCATTATCAACAATTTATTTGAAATAGATGAAATGTTATTTTTTATAAAGCGGGTCGTCATATGTTTCCTGCCATCGTCATAATTACAGGGTTGACTATCACTGCACGAGACGTTAAAATAGCATAATGAAGCTGAATATTATTGAGGGAACCTTGCATTTATTTTGCGTTAACCTCATCTTAGGTGATCAATATATATTTCCTTTTGTTATTGTTGATTTTAAGATTTTTTTTTATATATTTGTTTCAGGAAGGTAGTGGGCCTTTAATTAACAGCTAGGGTCATTAAGAAGTTATTGCTGTAAAAATCTAACATAACTGATTTCAACATACTATATTCATGTCTTTGGTTCTACTGCTACATCCCTCACCTATAGCAGGTATATATATCTACAGTGTCCAAAGATTACCTATAGCAGGTATATATATCTACAGTGTCCAAAGATTATTTTCTCCTGGGCTTTAGTATTCTTCATGCTTTATTATACCAGTTCCACAAAAGTTACTTCAAATTGGGTTGCATTAATACAGCATGCTATACATGAGTATAGTACATATGGTTTTACTATATTTATATCTAGACCAGTAAAACATCTTAAAGTGACCTATGGATACTAGGATAGGTCAAAATCTATATAATAACAGTATGCATTGTATTTATAAGCATATGTATGTACATTGTATGTACATTGTATATTCCTGTATGTCAATGAACTACATGTACTGCCATGTGACCGGTTGAAGCATATATCCTATAATCCAAGAAAGACTGGAGGGCTCTTTAGTGTCTGCCCCATGTATTTTTGAAAAAAAGTTAGTATATAATTCTCTTGTAATCTGTACATAAAATGTAGACTTTGCATAAGTGATATAAATTAAAACGCATCTTGGATTTATGTATATATATTTTATTTGAAAAGCCAAGGTAATATAAATTGATTGGCAAAATAACAATGGTAACATTTGATACATGAAATGACCTATCACAGATTTTTTTGATAACAACATGTTTTTTATGATCGAACATAAAGTGAATGTCAATACTTTTAAAAAGAGAAACATAGAAAGGACAAAAAATGAAGAAAAAAGACTTGTACAACAACACTTGACATTTTATGACACTTTAATGGGAATTTAGCAATTAATTGTAAGCATATTTTTTTTCTGATTGGTTGGTATCAATGATAACCATTTCAGAGGACATAATTATGGGGCGCCGTTGTACTTTTTTTCTCCACCTTTTGGATATTCAAAATTCAATTTAGTGATATCCAAAATTCGAATTTTTGATATCCAAAAATCAATTATTGATATCCAAAAGTGAATTCTTGATATCCAAAAATCAATTTTGGGTATTCCAAAAATATGTTTTGATATCCAAATAAACAATTTTTGATATCAAGAATATGATTTTAGATATCAAGAATACGATTTATTGATATCAAAAATTCCATTTTTTGATATCCAAAATTCTAAATGATTTATTGATATCAATAACTCGAATTCTTGATATCAAGAATTCATTTTTGGAAATCAATCATTTGCATTCTTGATATCAAAAAATATATTCTTGATATCAATAATTCGAATTATTGATATCCAAAAATGCCAAGAACAGTGCCAATAAAACAAGTGATAGGTCTTAAATGAAACAAGTAAGAATTATTTTATTGACTCGACATATTTTTAAATCAATACACCTGAGATTTCCGTCAATCTGATCCCTAATCGTTTACTTACTGACCCAATGAAACATTATCTTTTGGAAAATGTCATTCAAATGCAATTTGACACCGTATATCTAAATGTATTTGAAATAAAAAAAAACTTTTAAAGAAATATAGGTATAAATTTCAAAATACATAAGTTTACCAAGTACGTCCAGAATAAGTCAATAATACAAGAATTCCACGGAAGTGGATGTGTCGCCAGCACAGCAGTTTAAATCATCACAAAAATAGTTATTTACTGTTGAAAATATTATTAATAATTAGGTGAAGTTATCAAGTCCCATAACCCTTGCAAATATTGACGGATTTTGACCAGTATCAAACCACTCCGAGATCTCACTGATATAATTGGAAAATAAATACTAATGTTATCGAGTGTAAACTATGGATTTATTTTGTTTTGACGATTTTAAAGTCCCGTAACTCTTGCAAATATTGACGGATTTTGAACAGTATCGAAACCATCCGAGATCTCATTGATATAAAACAATATACTAATGGAGGAGTATCAACCGGGGGGTTAGGACATCATGATATGACATATGATTAAGGTCAGGTCGGAGTCCCTTGTGAGTTATCGGGGGTAAAACAGCAGGAGCAATTTTCTGTTTTGTCCCGTTTCGCTGGAACCAAATGATATTTTTGAATGATTTTTCATGAATTATGATGCATTCATATGTTAAAAATAAAACATTTTGGAAAGTATACCTTAATGTTGAAAAATAGGTCACAGTGACCTAACTTTGTTCAATGTCAATTTTTTCAAGAACATTGTTCACCTGGTGCCATAATATACCAGAAAAAAATGATATATACATTATATAAGATTGCATTGAGCAATATATTTACATATTATAAACTTAGGCAAGAATATATTGGATGAGATCGGATCGGGGAGGGGGGGGGGGGGGAGGAGAGGGATTTTTATTTTTTAAACTTTAGAACAACACTATATGTTTTTTCTTGTGTTCAGAGGGCCATATACTTGCTCAAATACTTTTGTATGAAATTTTAAAATGCAATTATAATTTTGTAAATGTTATAAATGTGCATTGTATTATATATCATTATATTCTCTCAAATGCCATTTATTAGAGAAAAATAGTTAATATTTGAGCCGGTTTATCTTAATTCTGATCATTACAATACATTTATAGGTGTTTTAAAGTTTAAAGAAAATAAAAAAAATCCTCCTTCCCCCAACCTGATCCCCCTCCCCAACCCCATCCCATATACAATATTCTTTGCCCAAATTTATAATGTGCAAATATATTTACAGTTTGCACTGACATGGACTCAATAACTAGGCTTTCTAGTATTATCATTATCCGTGTATATAAATAGTACAACACGTGCGGCGATTCTATTGTTACGGGAATAGTCGATGGCGTAGCAACATGTGGTCATGACCCCACTTTTGGTGGGAACATATGAATGACTCGATTCCAATCAGCTGTTCAATCGAATTCGTTGACGTAACGGGAGAGAAAAAAATGGATATTTTAATTAAGCATTGATGTCAGTCAAGGATTTATATATATATACGTCCTTGATGTCAGTATTTTTTAATTTTATCGGAGTATGAAAAAAATTTGTTTGCAAACTGTGTGAATCCGCGTGTTCTCACAAAAACAATTTTTTCAAACACATACTTTTTAAAATTATACTCTATTTGATAAAATGAAGTATGTTTAAATGTAACATTATAGTGGTTTTTCTTGGGATTCTTTTTTCCGAATCAATACGCAATGTCAATGTCTCTATTGTGACGTCACAATAACGTCAGGGTTTCGCGCCATTCTCGGATTTTTTTTTCATAGTGGTATAATTAATTTTTCTTTGTTTTCATACCAAATCTGGCTTTCTGATTGGTCAATATTTTTTTTGCATACCACTATGAAAAAAAATCCGAGAATGGCGCGAAACCCCGACGTTTTCGTGACGTCACAATAGAGACATTGACGTTGCGTATTGATTCGGAAAAAAGAATCCCTTGAAAAACCACTATAACGTTACATTTAAACATACTCATTTTATCAAATAGAGTATAAAATTAATTATAAGTATTGATGTCATTATTTTTTAATTTTATCGGGTTATGAAAAAAAAATTGTTTGCAAACTTTTGTGAGAATCCGCTACGCGGATTCACACAGTTTGCAAACAATTTTTTTTTCATACCCCGATAAAATTAAAAAATAGTGACATCAATGCTTAAATGCAAAAAAAAAAAAAAAATTGGCCAATCAGTATGAAATCAAAGAAAAATTAATTATTAAAAAATATGCAACTGCCGCGAGAATAAATTATATTCATTTACATGAAAAACTGTAAATATAAATATATAAGGAACATATTTTAATTTTGTTGAGGTTATTAGCTCGAGGGTATAATGATAATGATAAAATTTACACGGGCTCCATTATCATTATACCATCATAACCTCAACAAAATAAAAATATATTCCTTAAATATTGCTCAATGCAATCTAAAATTATATATATATAAAATTTTGTTTTTTGGAGATTTCAGAAAAGATGGCGATGACGTCACACAAAGGTACATCCGGGCGCTCAAAGGTACAACTCTGTATATCTGTACACATTAACATGGTGGGAACACAGCCGTTCGATGTTTGTTTACATTTTATTGTAATAAATAGTACGACCATCCGAGAATTGTTGCTTTATCTTAATTTCCAAAGGTGTAAATAAAAATATGTAACAATAATATATAGATATAAACATATGGTATTCATATATTTTACGATGTTTATACTCCATTTTCGACCGCCACCGCCATTATGTGTAAACATTGAGCCATTATGTGTAAACATTGACAGAATATTGCAAATATCAGCTTGAAATTACAAATTAAATTCCAAGTTCCGCAAATATAGTACTGAAATTTTAATGAGCGATTACTGTTTTCTTAGTCTTACTTTGTAAAACACCTTAAGATGTGTGATTATCACCAAATTAAAGTTTGCTTTCGTAGATCACCCCAAGCGCACGGCAGCCAGTACGTACAGTACTGCCGAGATCTCGAATTTCGCCCTTTTTTAGAGTCACAAAATTACGTATTCTAGATAATTTATTTGTCAGAAATTATGGATTTTAGCTCATGACATACAAATGAGTCAGTTTATAGTTACTTTTTATCGTATTTTTAAACAAAACTTTTAGTATTTTAGGATTTTCGAAGCCGTGCGCAATGTGCCTGGTCGGCATTTACAGTGTTACGATCTGTATTCATAAATCTAAATGCAGTCTATCTAACATGCATTCAAATTATTTTAAAGTAATATCGCTTCAATTTGAGACTTCACTAGCAGCCCATGGAATAAAAGCGACTGACATTAAAAAATAAACTCTACAGCATTAAAACTGAACGATTTCACCATTTTAATTTTCGAGATATCGGCAGCCATACGTTTACGTAAACATGTACATTGCGTAGATCTGCATATAAGTGTAACACAGTGGTTTATAGCATTCCTTTAGAGCAAGATATACATGGAAAAGAACGAAATATATATCTTTTACAAGTACTTATTGAGATATGTGTTGGTAATTACGTATTTATATTATTAAATTACCAACTATGGGCTGTGGCCTGAGGTGATCTACATGTACCAGCGAAAGCTCCATGCACGAGCGGTCGTGGTCTAGCAATGTGGTTCACATTTCGTTATATTTTAATAGTATTGTGAACAAGTTTTTCATGTATAACAGAAACGTTAAACAATAAAATCAATTATCTATTCATAACTTTTTCACAAGGATTTCTACCTGTGAAGAAAAAACGGGTACTGTGACGGCCCGACACCGCTTGGCAAGCTGGCTTCAACACTCTACACAAATTAATATATTCAGCAATAAACAATTGTAAATACAAAAATATAAATGTCTGTAACCTCTGAAACAATAAGAAACAATTTTAAAATCGGAATTTGCAAGTATGAATGTGTATACTTTTGTCAAAATATCGAATGTGTAGCAGCGATGTACGTATCAGTTATTGTTTTTATTAGTCGCCATACTGTGTTTGTACCTTTGAGGACCCGGATGTAAACTTTCTGTGACGTCACGCCATCTTTTCTGAAATCTCCTTATGGGACCAGATGAACTGTATACTTACATGATTGACATTTTACAAAACTTGGTCACTGTGACCTATATTTTGACACTAAGGCATATTTTCCAAATTTTTTATTTTCAACATATAAATGCATTATTGATGATGAAAAATTATTCAAAATATTATTTGGTTCAAACAAAAATTGAACAGAAAATTGCTCCTCCTGTTTAACCCCCCCCCCCCTTACTCGCAAGGGATTCCGACCGGACCTTAATCATATGTCATATTATGATGTTCTAACCCCCAGGTATCTGTAAACATGAAATAAAGCTTATCGGTCATGGCCACCAGAGGGTCCAAATTGACACTCCTCCTTTGGTTGAAATAGGACAACATCTTTTCCCTGTCGCTGCCGGCGCCGACACTGACGCGTACGCCGACACCGACCCCGACATAGTGATACCTATATGCCGCCTTGCATTGCAGACGACACAAAAATCAAATAGCATGCACACTTGTAGTTGTCTTTAAAGGCGTCTAAATAAAACCTTATAGTAAATAATATTTATCTAAGAAAGCCAAATGAACACTAATACTTGTGTTATTGCCAATACTAAACGTGTCGACATATATTGTACCACAAGAAACATCATAAGCACCATCAGTCTATTAAATATCAGAGATTCCTACATTATTTTGTATTACAAATGATACAAATGAAAGTATGAAAAACCCGGTACTGTAATTGTGCTTATTTAGCACCATACATTTTCGCGCAAAATTGATTTTATACAAAAATGATTCAGCGTAATTTTTTCTTCTTCACGATAGTATTTGTTTTATTGAGCGCAATTGTTGTTTATCACTAGTGATAAAAAGAAGAGTGTTTAAAGATGCTCCACCACTGACAGAGCACAAATGATATTCATCATTTGAAAAATAATTTGTGTTCAATCGTGTATATATATGTCTAATTAACACAGAAAATAATGTAAAATAATTTATTTTGCCTTGTAAAGTAAGTAACTTTTGTAACTGAAAAAAAACCCAACTTAATCGTCTGCTTTGTCAACGGTGGAGCATCTAGAGTAAGATTTCTACAAAACTATGTACGTTTACAATAAAACACAAAAGAAATATTAAAATGCACGTGCAAACATACATGTAAGCATACATGTTATACATGTTATTCTAAAATGAACGTCATGACAACAAATGGCACATTATTTCCAATCATATATCTTGAGGACCGTGAGCGAGGTGGAATCGCGAGAAAGGTTACCTCACAAAACACCAATTCAGAAAAAAACCTTTTAAATAAAATCCGACTGTATATGGTACGGTTTTTTAAAGATGAGATAAAATTGACAATACTGATAATAAAAAATAATTTCAAAGAGGAAGTAATAGAAAAAAATGATAACTTATTAATAATAAATCTCACCAATGATCATCTCCTGTTTTTATCTCACATAGAAACATCTGTTTACCAATATCCTCGATAAAGAGGTGTATGGCCCCGAAGAAAGCAAATACAGGTGCATGTTTGGAAATTATTTTAAGTACATACAATGAGAGTATATGGAACATAAGTCCGAAGTAAAATTCGCTCTATCGTATAAAAAGTGTTATTACACGAGACCGAGTTCAATGAGGACATTGAAAAGATTTGGATTTCAACAAATATCATGCCATTCCTCGCGATAATCAACAACAATGAAGCTACATATGTATCGGAATGTAAATGTCATTTCTGACTGTCATTCTTTTAAGATTGTACTGAACTGATCAATTATTCTATGCTTAAATACTTGACATATAGCTTGGCATTATGTTACAATTTTTTATATACATAAAACTACTGGGTAATGGTAATTTTGAATTGATTCATGAAGAATATTCAGCTTGCCTGATGGGAAAATTGCACTGTCGCTAATATTTTCACAATAGAATATCGTTTCAATGAACGAATAATGATCTATCGATATAATGCCGTTGAAAGAATACCACTGTTCAGTTTATGTTCAATTTGAGACAAATAAAGATTTTTAATAATATGTGGTTTAGCAAATCATGTACAAATCATGTATGGTTTTCTATGATAATTGTACAAAAATCATATAGAAACGTTGGGGATTGCTAATTGACGTCAAGCAGGTATGCATATCTAAATCTATTAAAATATGACATCATTTTTATAGTCAATAACAAGTTATTTATAAATATGTAAACAAAATATATTCATTTTTAATTCTAATAAAATGCATAGTAATATATTAAAGCTCAAATATGTACAACCGAGTTCCAAAATATTCAAATACATAAAGAAAATATAAAAATGTATGTTTATAACACAAAAACATTCAAGGAATTCATCATATGTTTGGAAAGATTTTATATGAATATCGTAATGTGAATGCATAGAATGGATTTCATCACAATGTATACTCATTTCCACTAACATTTCATCTTCTTATCGCCGAAGTCGTTGGTTATGCTTGTATCACACAATGACACGAGGATTTCACTTGCTATCATTTAACAGAACTCTTTTCAAACAAACATGAAATAGTGTCTAGAATTTCATATGTAAATTAGTTGATTATCTATACCATTAACTTGGCCAAAATTCAAGAAGTCATGGAAACTCAAATGTTTTGCTGATCATGTCTTTTTGTTGAAGGAGGATGCAAATTCACCATATCATCTTGAAATTATATATATACATGTATATATATCCTTCCTAATATGGATAACGCATGGACTGTTAAAAGACGCAATGGAATAATGCACTCTTTGCAAATGTTATTCATATTCACACGGAGTAAGTGATGAAGTAGTATGTCATCCCCCAGTATTGATTATCAGGACCAGACTCGAGACAACAATCACCAGCACTGCTGTCTGTGTTACACACTCATACCACCAAGACTCTGGCACTCCTCTACCTCAACACTGCTCTCCAGATGCTGGAGGAACTGTTTTGTCATGTATCGTTTGTTCATGTCATAAATTTCATCTCGGAGCTGTGTACTTTGGATGTCGTCCTCGCCTATGTAACTGGGAGGATGCGGTTGGTATGAGGGATCGTCTCCTTCAAATTCCAAGTAACCCGGAATATCTTCTGACAATTGGTCTGGTGCTGACCACATCTCCCCTTGTCCGAACTCCATTTTTGGAAACACCTTTCTTTGTGGTCCCTGATTGATTTGCATGTATTCATATTCTTGTAGTGGTAGAGGAGATAGCTGGTTAGGTGGTGTTCCACCATGGACAGCATAGTCATAATGGCAGTTTGGTCTATTTGTGTTTTCGTAGGAAGGAGACGACTGTCCATTGCTGTTGTCATCCGAACCATTTTGTATGCCATTACATTGAACGTCCTCAACACCAATTCCAGAGTCGTACTTTTCCGAGCTTGTTCTTCGTCTTTTCCTGTGCATGTTTTCGTATTCTGTAGCCGCATTTATTGCGTCAATAAGGTTCATACCCGATGGTCTCAGCCTGATGCTTACTCGAACAGGAAGTTTGAGCTCCTCTAGTTTGTCATGTGGCGGTTTTAAGCCGTGAAGGTGGCAAAGGAAGCCATCCAAATGAGTAGGAATATTGTACACAGTACCAAGAAACAAATTCTTGAAGACAAAACTTTCAGGGGTATAGGGAAACTGAATCGAGACAAACTTGTGGACATCTTTTCCCCTACTCAAACGTTCAGTAATTTTCTGTAGTGATGGTACAAATATATCCCCTGCCTTAGTAAGAGGCTGGTAACATAGCTCACCCTTGTTCTCTTTCCATGCCTTGTATTGAAGGTATGATGCGGACGAGTGCACAACAATAATGAAGTCGGCTAAGTCCATGGACCTTGCAATCCATTGTTGTTTGTCCTCTATCTTACAATCGGGCGCGAAGGTCACATCACAACAGCATTCCTTCTCCAGGAAAGCAGCAAATGACTTCAGCACTCCAAGGTGTTTCGGATGGTCCTCAGTGTTTACTAGGAACACTTTCTGTATGCGTAGTAAACCTGATGGTACAGAGAAAAGCGATTATTACATTATTTCACATTACACACGAAATATTATGTCGATCACTATGAACATTTAGTAATTGATTTATTTTTTTATATGCATATCAGTTTTTATAGTAATAAAAATGATGACAGTTTCTGTTATGCAATAGAATGACAATATGTGCTGTATATAAATTAAGTTATTTCAAAGTGGAATATATACCTTTTAGCAAACTTTTATGCCATTGCACACAACACATGTATCATAATTTTCTAAGGATAATAATACATTGTCATCGTGTAACAGCTTTTATCTAATAAAATCCACTATTTCTGAAGAAGGCTCAATAGAAAACACCCTATTTACCAGTTGGTGTAACTTTCTCATCATTGATATAATTCTTGTTCACTTCGCCCTTGTCAGGTCCTGGTAAATATTTGCCTGGCTCAGGATCGTTCTGTTTTCCTATTCTCCCTGTAAGATAAGTTATGTTGTCTTATTTCCATGTTCTCCTCTCTATTCCAATGTAACCCACTTGTGTACATGATGAATATTTAGATGATGAATATTCCAATGTAACCTACTTGTGTACATGATGAATATTTAGATGATGAATATTCCAATGTAACCTACTTGTGTACATGATGAATATTTAGATGATGAATATTCTAATGTAGCCCACTTGTGTACATGATGAATATTTAGATGATGAATATTCCAATGTAACCTACTTGTGTACATGATGAATATTTAGATGATGAATATTCTAATGTAGCCCACTTGTGTACATGATGAATATTTAGATAATGAATATTCTAATGTAACCCACTTGTGTACATGATGAATATTTAGATGATGAATATTCCAATGTAACCCACTTGTGTACATGATGAATATTTAGATGATGAATATTCTAATGTAACCCACTTGTGTACATGATGAATATTTAGATGATGAATATTCCAATGTAACCCACTTGTGTACATGATGAATATTTAGATGATGAATATTCTAATGTAACCCACTTGTGTACATGATGAATATTTAGATGATGAATATTCCAATGTAACCCACTTGTGTACATGATGAATATTTAGATGATGAATATTCTAATGTAGCCCACTTGTGTACATGATGAATATTTAGATGATGAATATTCCAATGTAACCTACTTGTGTACATGATGAATATTTAGATGATGAATATTCCAATGTAACCTACTTGTGTACATGATGAATATTTAGATGATGAATATTCCAATGTAACCCACTTGTGTACATGATGAATATTTAGATGATGAATATTCCAATGTAACCTACTTGTGTACATGATGAATATTTAGATGATGAACATTCTAATGTAGCCCACTTGTGTACATGATGAATATTTAGATGATGAATATTCCAATGTAACCTACTTGTGTACATGATGAATATTTAGATGATGAATATTCTAATGTAGCCCACTTGTGTACATGATGAATATTTAGATGATGAATATTCCAATGTAACCTACTTGTGTACATGATGAATATTTAGATGATGAATATTCTAATGTAGCCCACTTGTGTACATGATGAATATTCAGATGATGAATATTCTAATGTGACCCAATCATGTACATGATGACTATTTAATTGATAAATATTCTAATGTAGCCCACTTGTGTACATGATGAATATTCAGATGATGAATATTCTAATGTAACCCACTGGTGTACATGATGAATATTTAAATGATCCGAATGTTACCTACATTTGTACACTAAGGGGATTTACTGAGGAGTATCCGAATGTTACCTACATTTGCACACTAAGGGGATTTACTCAGGAGTATCCGAATGTTACCTACATTTTCACACTAAGGAGATTTACTGAGGAGTATCCTAATGTTACCTACATTTGCACACTAAGGGGATTTACTGAGGTGTATCCGAATGTTAAGTACATTTGCACACTAAGGGGATTTACTGAGGTGTATCCGAATGTTACCTAAGTTTGTACACTTAGGTGATTTACTGAGGAGTATCCGAATGTAATCTACGTTTGTACACTAAGGGGATTTACTGAGGAGTATCCGAATGTACCTACGTTTGGATACTAAGGAGATTTACTGAGGAGTATCCGAATGTTACTTACGTTTGTACACATAGGGTTTCACTGAGGAGCATCCGAATGTTACCTACGTTTGTACACTAAAGAGATTTACTGAGGAGTATCCGAATGTACCTACGTTTGTACAATAAGGATATTTACTGAGGAGTATCCGAATGCTACCTACGTTTGTACACTAAGGGGATTTACTGAGGAGTATCCGAATGTTACCTACGTTTCTACACTAAGGCGATTTACTGAAGTGTATCCGAATGTTGCCTACGTTTGTACACTAAGGGGATTTATTGAGGAGTATCTAAATGTTACCTACATTTGCACACTAAGGGGGTTTACTGGGGAATATCCGAATGATATTTACATTTACACACTAAGGGGATTTACTGGGGAGTATCCGAATGTTACCTACATTTGCACGCTAAGGGGATTTACTGAGGAGTATCCGAATGTTACCTACATTTGTACACTGAAGGGATTTACTGAGGAGTATCCGAATGTTACCTACATTTGCACACTAAGGGGATTTACTCAGGAGTATCCGAATGTTACCTACATTTTCACACTAAGGAGATTTACTGAGGAGTATCCGAATGTTACCTACATTTGCACACTAAGGGGATTTACTGAGGTGTATCCGAATGTTACCTACATTTGCACACTAAGGGGATTTACTGAGGTGTATCCGAATGTTAAGTACATTTGCACACTAAGGGGATTTACTGAGGTGTATCCGAATGTTACCTAAGTTTGTACACTTAGGTGATTTACTGAGGGGTATCCGAATGTAATCTACGTTTGTACACTAAGGGGATTTACTGAGGAGTATCCGAATGTACCTACGTTTGGATACTAAGGAGATTTACTGGGGAGTATCCGAATATTACCTACGTTTGTACTCTAAGGGGATTTACTGAGGAGTATCCGAATGTTACTTACGTTTGTACACATAGGGTTTCACTGATGAGCATCCGAATGTTACCTACGTTTGTACACTAAAGAGATTTACTGAGGAGTATCCGAATGTACCTACGTTTGACTACTAAGGAGACTTACTGGGGAGTATCCGAATGTTACCTACGTTTGTACACTAAGGGGATTTACTAAGGAGTATCCGAATGTTACCTACATTTGTACACTAAGGGGATTTACTGGGGAGTATCCGAATGTTACCTACGTTTGTACACTAAGGGGATTTACTGAGGAGTATCCGAATGTTACCTACATTTGTACACTAAGGGGATTTACTGAGGAGTATCCGAATGTTACCTACATTTGTACACTAAGGGGATTTACTGGGGAGTATCCGAATGTTACCTACGTTTGTACACTAAGAGGATTTACTGAGGAGTATCCGAATGTTACCTACATTTGTACACTAAGGGGATTTACTGAGGAGTATCCGAGTGTTACCTACGTTTGTACACTAAGGGGATTTACTGGGGAGTACCCGGATGTTACTTACGTTTGTACATGATGAAGAATAGAACGATGATGGCGATGAGGATGACACCGAGAACGGAACCAATCGCTATTCCCACAACCTTGCCCGTATGGTCTTCAAGTTCTGTGGAGATAAGTAGAAATACCATAATGAGAATGATTTGCGTATCATTTATATGTGATTATTATATAATCAATGAAGAAGGTATACACAGTTGTATTGAAAGAGCGAGGAACATCTATGTTATTCCTACAACATGTGTTAATGGAGCAATATATGTATACCTGTATATGCATTTTAAGAAAAGCGATGAAACGATGTTTATTTGTTTACTCTTAATGTAAATTATTACATACATATACTTAACATATTTTTCTAACTGTACAAGGATGATGTGACAATAAATTGAAGCTATACAGTTATACAGTTCACTAATGTCTTTGGCTCTATTTTAAATTATCGTCTGCATCCATTAACTACATGCAATTATTATATTACATGTCCAAAGTTGAACTGATATAAAGATATCAACGTCAAATTAATGTGAAACAGTTCATTTACTATTGAAAAATATCCCAATCTGATCCGATGTATTAAACAGTGGGTACGCTTAAATTATATCCATACCTTTATTCTATTACCAATAGACATGATTGTAAAACGTGTAGGTATATTTGTAGCGGCGTATTATATCTAGGATTTCAACACTTTCTTGATGTCCTAATAGGGTTGCATTCAATATTTACAATCGATTATTTGTCTTTTAAGTAAATAGGGAATCTTTCTTGAGCGCAAATGGATTGAGAGTGCGGGGAAACCGGAGTCCCTGGAGAAAACCTACTTTTTAACGCCCGTGCTGGGGATCGAACCGCAGCCGGCGAAGTAAAAGGCGATCCCAAAATGACATGTATACTTTTCAACAAATGATTATAAAAAATCTTGATAAAGATAGAAAAAGAAGTGAATAGAAAAGACAAGCATTCAGTATGATTCTTGCGGAAAGCGGATTGCAAACCACAGATACAGAAGGAAATGATATATTAGTTTGTAAGCCACCTGAAATATTCCACATGCAGGGCCAAAGAGCAAACAAGAGATCTCTAGAAGTAAAAGTATTTTATTTATATAAAATAACTATACATAAAATGTTTCTAAGAAATAATTTGAGCGATAGGAAAAGAAGAGGGGCTGTTGGACATTCTTTTACCGCTGGAAGTCGAACCTAAAACACATCAGAAAAAAAGGTTTACTAGGAATCTTCCAAATCCATCTTTACCAAGTAAACCGCCAACAACTCAAATTATTACTTTCGAAACAAGCATTGTGAGATTATTGCTGAACTATTACATGTCCCATGCTGGTCCTCACTAGCTATCAGAAGACTTTATATACGTGTAAGAACTTAAGCATATTTCAAATAGTCTGTGGACAATTATTTTTAAATAACAGCCAAGTAAACATAGCATAAGACTATATCTATAAGTAATAATGCATACATATCCAAGGTAACTTTTATAAATCACATTATTTACTAGCGTATTCCGTTGTTGTATATTGCTGAGTTACCTCCCTTGCGAATAGGTATCCAATTGTGACATCAATATTTTGTGAGAGGAAAGCACGTCGTTTTTTCCGACGTAACGCTCGCAAACACATGACGTCGCAATTAACTTCTATCAGCAAATACGGAATACCTGTCATCGAGGAGATCTCTCAGTATGAGGAAGACATCTCTTAGAATTTCAGATTTATTTTATTTTTTCAATACAGTGTCTACGGTGACTGACAACCACGTATAGGTAGAGCGAATGCAGTTAGAATATATGTTACACAATAATATCCTGGATTGATACTATCTTGAATTATTGGTAACGCGCACCTGTTTGGTCATTTGTCAGCGTGTTTCTATGGCTGCTGAATCACACGGATTCAGGATATATATAGGTGAGGTCCCTTACGGATTCAATATTTAAGTGGGCAAATGTAATGCATGAAAGCCGAATTATGTGATGATACAACTGTGTAACGCATTTAGACATTACAATCCTTATCATTTTTTTTTGCGCTTGAGCATGGTAACTTTCATGAAAACGGACCAAGGACCCCTTTAATCACATTGGTAATATCTGAACATTTTTGTTTATAATAAACGAATCATCGAAATGGTAGAGTGGTAATCTCAATATTATATCGTTTTAACGAAATAATTATTTCGATAAAACGAAATCACATTTCGTTAAAACGAAATAGTATTTCGTTAAAAAGATTTAACATTTCGATAAAACGAAATAATATTTCCTTAAAACGAAACAGTACATTGTATTTCGTTAAAACGAAATAGTATTTCGATAAAACGAAATGGTATTTCGATAAAATGAAATAACATATGTTAAGACAAATATTATTTCGATAACACGAAATAGTATTTCTTTAAAACGAAATAACATTTCGATAAAACAAAAAGTATTTCGATAAAACTAAAACATATTTCAATAAAACGAAATAAAATCTGTTCGTGGCATGTCAGTTAGGGGGCTCCGTATAACATAGAGAAGAAAATCACCACTGGTATAGTCATTGGAACATGTGGAATGGAAGGTTTTAGGTGCGGAATAAATCCGGATTGCTATTTTAAATGAAGGATCTGAACTAAGGACAACATCTGGTGGATATGTAATATGGACTTTGCTTACTTTTGGTGGTTGGTAAGACGGGCTGATGTGTGGTCGTTGGGCTGGGCGTTGTGCTAGGCGGTTCGTGAATATACATCGCACCTGTTCTAGTCGTTATACACGTTACACATAAATCTCTACTGTTTTTACAAAGACATTTTTCATGATCCTGGAAATATATATCTTCAGGGAAAATCTGTAAAGAAGCAAATTCACAGTATTATGTAGCAACATTACCGACTACCACAGCAGTAACCGCATAGTGTGTCAGCTAAATCAAAGCGAAATTAAAGACGCGTATTTATTAATTTTGTGATATGTTTTTGTGATTAAATATTGAATGAGAAGTCCCCTACTCATTCAAGAATATAAATGTTTGTTACCTTTGTCTTGACACCATTGCTAGCTATTCGCTAATTGCGACGCCTTTTATTTATACATTTAAAATGGGTGGTTGGGTAGCGTCATAAAAAACAATTTGAGCTTACCTTCAAACGATACCAGCCAGACTTAAGGTCTGTGAACACTCCAGAAAACTACATAATAATAAAAACATGAAATAAGCATTAAAACCTCGTATGTCGTCTCAAAATTGCAGCAACATAATAAAAAACGCAAACACTTGAAAAAGTACATCTATTTTTGTATGTTTTGTTAAATCCAGTATAATTCAATCTTCCTTGTACACTAGCATGTATCTATATATCTTACTTACTTCGGTTGTATTTTTACGTCCGACTAAAGGACCATAAATTTCTTTATCATCGGACACGTTGTATAAGCTGACAATGAAATACTGGAAATTGAAGCGTGAGGGTGGTGGCTGAAAGGAGTAGTAAATCTCCCGCGAAAAGTTTCTATAGGAAATGACGGCTGTCCAAGAGGCCGCGGAAGGAGATGTGGTATCTGGAAGAGGAAATAACAAAAATACAGTCGATGTTTACCATCAATGTTGTAAAGTATCGAAGAAAATATCTGGTATTTAAAAAATCCTCTGAAGAGAAACTTGTCTGGATGGGTAGCTCAATCTGTGTACGTAGTAGCGTTAGTGTTCGGAGGTCCCGAGTTCAAGTCCCGATGTGTTTTCTTTGTTTCTGTTACATAATTACTCCATTATTTATATATAAATCCCTTTATTAATCTGTATAATTCTAAAAAGGAGTATACATTATAAATTAAATAGGGATCCGTGTTAAAGCGTGAAAGTTAATTTTCACTTATCCAGTCGAGCTACCACATCGTTTTATTTACCAATTTAATTAGAACGCAAACAACTACGATGAGAACTCTGAATAACCAATCACAGGGGACAGAATAATGCACTTCAGTTAAAAATAGAACTGATTTAACGAAATAACATGTCTTGCATTTGATATAATTTTTATCAATATTGAAAAATCACAAAAAGTCTAATACCTGGAACCATTTTGTAAAAACCGAAATGAGAATTTTAAAATAATTTTCGATGTTTTGTTTGCACACACACCTCCGCCCCTACCTTTTTCTACAGGTTTCCAAAAACGAATAATTGTGTTTAAGATTACTATTACAACTGCATCATCCCAAACTTACTAAATGGAGGACCAGTGTGGACCATGGTAGCAATAGACATGTCTTTATCATAATGGGCGGCTGGCTTCGGTAGGCTGTAGGCCATGAGAAAAAAGTCTTTTCCGGAGGCGACAGGACCAACCAATTCTGATGTGAAGGCCACCTTGCATAAATATAACGTAAGTCAGTATAAAAAACAAGACGACCAAAACGCATTGGTAATTAAATCTGTCTTTGTTTTCATGTTAAGTTCACACTGACTTTCCGATTGGCAAAATTCTTTTGTCATACCTTCATATTTTGAAATTTAAAAAAAAATGCTTAATTCAATAAAGCAGGCAATATTGTAAATTGGACATTTATTTATTTAGAGAATTAATAAATCTTTAATTTAAACGGATACAGACAGATCGTATATGTCTGATCTAGAGAAAATGAAAAAGTCTGAAATTTGAAAGTGTGAACTTGGTCCAAAACAGACGGTGGAGGTATTAAAAGATACACAAGAGTTCGCATTGTAGATAGACACTACAATCATTTTGAAAATTTACCATACGTGTTTTAACATAGACACATTTTACATTATATTGAATTCGAGGACAATGACGTCATGTAACTAAGTGTAACTTTGGCAAGCGTCTTAACAGTAGCCGGGCACCATATGCCTGTGCTTACTACATCATCACGTTTGTAGCTAGGCAATGCAATGACGCCACACATAACAATAGAGCCATACCTTATTTTCCTTGTCGGTTGTAGTGATTTCACCAGTTAGATTAAAGATGATGCATTTCACTTCCGTGTTCCCAGCAATGAGCTCCATATAAGTTATTTCAAAGCCTTTAACATCTTTATAACTACCTAAAATGTGTAATTGATGAATTAAAAAATACATATATAGAAAATTTACCAGGAAGTAGTTGTAGATTACAAATCGTCATTTTTTTTATCTAATTGTATGTTACATTATACATCGTCACTTGATGTAATGAATCATCAGGTAGTTTGACTAAATGAAGACCGGCTAAACCGTAGAAAAATAAAAGAGAAAAGTTTTAAAATGTTTATAAACTTTAAAGATGCTCTACCACCGACATAGCATAAACGACATTCATCAATTGAACAATAACTGGTGTTCTAATTAACACAAAAATAAATATAAAGTAATTTGTTTTGGTACAAATGCAATTTGTACTTCATTCCATAAATGGAGATTTTCAATAAACGTACTTTTTATATTGAAGTGAAATAAGAAGCTCAAACTTCCCAATGGTGGTAATGGTGTCAAGTGAGTAACTTTTGCAACGGAAGAAAGCTATAAATTCTTTTGCTTCTGTTTCTGACTGATAAAAATTATATTCGTCGACGGTTTAGCATCTTTAAACTACATGTATCAAGTCAAAAACATTGTGCTACATAATATTAATATTTCCCCTGTGTAATAGACTGCATTCTGATCTATCACATTACTTTTCTTT
Source organism: Argopecten irradians (assembly GCF_041381155.1). Taxonomy (NCBI): domain Eukaryota; kingdom Metazoa; phylum Mollusca; class Bivalvia; order Pectinida; family Pectinidae; genus Argopecten; species Argopecten irradians. The sequence continues at coordinate 38,306,797 of NC_091145.1, read as the reverse complement.
CCAACGCTAATACAGATGGAGTGACACGAAGCAATGTAGCTCTGATAAATCACAATCAATACACTTTACTATACTATTGATAGCCGGCTTATTTTCGCGGATCTTACTTTTCACGATTTGCACAAAAAGGCTAAATAAAGTACAATTTTGCTATCACGATATATTTAATTCATCCTTTTATCATTCTGTCGCGGATCACATCCACGTAATTTCCCCAGAAACCTTGGAAATGTCAACATATTTGCGGTATTTGTACGTACTTGTAATGGGAGGACGGACGGTGATATTAAAGGCCGGGTACGAGGCATCATGATACTGTGGATAGTGTATGTAACTGATATCGACGGTAAAGTCGTACGGCTTCTCTGGGTACTCCAGTCCGTCATTGTACAGGTGCGAGAACCTGGCCTGTAGCTCATCCGGTCTGCAGTCTAAATCAGGGATAACCATTTCTGTATCATCTTTTGATAACAGGAGTTGTTAATGGTTACGTTTTATGTATCACTAATAAGCTAACAAGTCCTATTTATGGATATAAACTATGTTTAATATATTTCGGATAAGTACACAATAGAGGGAATAATAATAATATAAATATTAAAAGGATAAATGACATATGTTGATTGTACACATTATATGGTAATTTTTTAAATAATGCAAGAAACTCAACTGAAATAATCAAGCATGAGGACATACAGGAAAATCCTATATTTTCAATACTCATTTTAAGTATTTACAAAGATTTCAACAACGCAGAATGATTCGACAATATTTCATCCTTCGTATTGTAAAGGCTACACGAATATTAAAATGTTTTAAAATGGATTTAGTGCACCTATCAAATGGTTACTTTTAAATCTTATGGTACTCTTCCATGTTTTATATGTATCAATAATCAATTAAATAATATTGAATATCATTCCATGTTTTACATGTATCAATAATCAATTTCAATTAAATAATATCGAATATCATTCTGTGTTTTCATTTATTAACAATTCTTTTTAATGCTATAATATTGAACATCTTTCTGTGTCGATATTTCAGGGATATATAAAAGATAGAAGGTATATTAAAATGTTAATACAGTAAGAGTCCCCTTCAATAATGTTAGATCGCCACGATGCTATAAGCAGCACGCGTACGTATTATGTGGTTGGTATGTAAATATTGTAAATAATCTAAAAGGACTTAAACTGCCTCTCCCAGTCCCCGATAAACTTCATTATGATATGGGATGATATATGATACATGTGTGATCTTTGTCCTCCAGGACACACAATCACTTATCTCTATTTTCCGTGTATTAAATCACTGTAGGTTGTAACCATGATGATATCTATACATGTTAAACACCCGATCTATTTTCTACACAGTGGTGCTGTCAGTAGGTATTAATTTAAGGGTAATACAATAAACGGGATCAATGGTTACATTACAAAGGGGTGGTTTATGACGTCCATTTAACCAATAAACGACGATAATTATTACTGTAAACCAACTAACTGGATTGTACATTTCGTGATTTTCATTTCAGAACAATTTTAACAATGAAATTTAAAGATCTACGAAATGTAGATATGTATATTGACAGACAGAAAATATCGCGATTTTATATGCATTGCAAAATTCGCGAATTAGAGTTGGTTTACAGTAAAATTAAAAAAGGATGTTTCATGAAATACTATATAAGTAGTAAATGTAGTCAAACTTAACTTACCATTTGATGTTCCGTGGTATACTTGACAACCAATATGTGGCTGAAAAGATAAAACAAGTTTCACATAAAGATAGAATAGTACTTCAGGAGTTAACCACCTTTAATCAACTTTGAATAAAATCATTAAGGATTATGAAATCTCACAATATTACATTAACAATTTACACACATCGTTTCATTGTTCACACTCCTGTGTTTAAGATGACATCAAATATAGTTGATCTTTAAATGTTATATGTTCAGTTATTCTTTTATATGCTTTAATGGAATGGGTCCATCAAATATAAAACCTAGTTAAATGTGTGTTGCTTGGTTGTGATTGGAGTTTGCTTGTCATAAATGTTGACACTAACTTTAATTTAGTTTCAGAACTAATTCATCGATATTCTTTTTATCACCAGACAGTATCTAAACTGTTAGCGGTAATCTGATTTTAGTGTAGGAATTGCTACACCGAAAGAGAATGGGCTGGTACACGTATTCACAGTGACTTGTTAGAGATTGTCCTGACGCCAAAATGTGATTGCGCCACACATAAGTATGTTCAACGTATCTGGATCACGCAGTAGATGCCAATGTTTAATTCCCCTGAAGTTATAGTTTTCCGTAACATGGCATTGTAACCATGTTTTATCTGAGATATCGAAACTTTCTCATGTATTGCCAAATCTATCATAACAAAGGGCTGATTGTACTGACACGGTATATTGCGTCACTTTGATATTGAATTATGATAAAAGTAAGAGTAAATAGAAAGGAACAAAACTTTGCAAAAAGGAACAAAACACCTAACAATCATCCAACCAGTATTTGGTTATTTATAAACCTTTCTGAATGTGCTTTTACACATAACAGGAGTATTGAACATTGCGTGTGAAGCAGTGATTACACGTTGGAGAAAAACTATTAATCACAAAGGCCTATTCGTCAAAACTAACCTGCTTTTTAAGTGTCACACAACCAAGTCACTACGTGTAGCCTGGTTACCGTTGCTCTACGTACAGATATTATGGTGGCGGGACTCTAAATTTCCCCGTACAGATATTATGGTGGCGGGACTCTTAATTTCCCCGTACAGAAATTATGGTGGCGGGACTCTAAATTTTCCCGTACAGATATTATGGTGGCGGGAGTCTAAATTTCCCCGTACAGATATGATGGTGGCGGAACTCTAAATTTCCCCGTACAGATATTATGGTGGCGGGACTCTTAATTTCCCCGTACATATATTATGGTGGCGGGACTCTTAATTTCCCCGTACAGATATTATGGTGGCGGGACTCTAAATTTCCCCGTACAGATATTATGGTGGCGGGACTCTAAATTTCCCCGTACAGATATTATGGTGGCGGGACTCTCCCCATGGTGGCGGGACTCTAAATTTCCCCGTACAGATATTATGGTGGCGGGACTCTAAATTTCCCCGTACAGATATTATGGTGGCGGGACTCTAAATTTCCCCGTACAGATATTATGGTGGCGGGACCTTATTTTATTAGTGGGACTAATTTCCCCGTACAGATATTATGGTGGCGGGACTCTAAATTTCCCCCCATGTACGAGGACCGTTAATAAGACTTCTCAATTTCTCATTTACATGTATATATATAAACCAATAAGGCAGATGTCATGAACCAATCAAGGTCTTCACTATTAATAACTGAAACTTCTATTCATAGAATAGTATTTAAGAATTTCCAAGCCAACAAATCAGTTAGATATTATTCAATAAGATCTAATTGATAAAGAATTGCAAAAAGCTATAACCCCAATGTTAATCATTTAGCTTTTTTTTTACATTAAAACTATTAATAAATTGCAATAGTTTAATCAATACATCATAACGCATTTCTTTCAATTCCTACGACAAATCCAATGACAGTTCATTACAATCTCATTTTGATTAAAACTACTTTTATTCCAGAAGGGAATTTGAATATTTAAAGTAAATAATAAACTCAAATTAAGTATTTTGGTCGGAAAGCTGAATTGAAATGGAGTCGCAAATGGACCCTATAAAGTTTTGACATTTTGTGACCTGTTGCATTTTCCTTTAATGAAGTCAGCTTCAGAAATCAACGAAAACCACGAAAAAAATAATTTGTTATTGTATGTAATTGCACATATAACTTAAATCAAGCTAACAATTCTATAAATAGGTCGGACATACTGTCTCTTACGTTACACGACTTTCAGTGGTGAGGTATACGTAACCACAATCTTATCTCTAAGCAATATTCTAGCGACATTTTGTAGTGTTATTTTGACCATGACTCTACAACTAGAAAGGAACTCATACAAAAGTGCAATATATATGCATATGATTCAATGCAGTTTTTTCGTTGCTTTTCTTATAAATGTCTATTCATTAAATAATGTTCCGGCTTTATCTATAGATATTTGAAACTTAGCTTAATGTGATTTGATTTAACCCCGACACAACTTCGAAGGCTTACAGGAAAGTTTGCCCTCAACAGAAGACATGAAAATAGACGTCGTTTTATCAACAGCTACAATTTTTTAATAAAATTTTGAGTTGGTAAATAGCCAAACTATGGTGTATTATTAGTCGGCCACACTCTGCCATGGAGTAATTCGCAAAGATCTGGAGAATCTGGGAGTCAAATACTATGCTGAAATATTTAAAAAAAAAACTCTTTTCTCGTATTTAGACCGATTCACTAGCATGGGTGCATCAATTATTTGTTCGTTTCTATCAACTTTCGTAACATTGAATAGTTCCAATATCAAGACACGAACATTAACTCATGCTCTATAAATCGCTCTAGAGCACCCCGTTACTCAAACTCATTATATATGTGACACATCTGAGTTTAAAGGTGTTCGTAGATAATGAAAACTGCTGAAAATGCAAATCCTTGTCGAAATTATCAAACTAGTATTCTATTATTCAACAAATTACCGCTTAAGCCTGTTTCAAAAGCACATAAATCTGTTCAGCACATAGCTATAAAGTATAATGAACAAATACATATGATTGTTGCATAAGAAAATACCATTTAAGTATATTGATGTCACTATTTTTTTTTTATTTTATCGGAGTATGAAAAAAAAATGTTTGCAAACTGTGATTCCCACAAAAGTTTGCAAACATTTCTTTTTCATAACCCGATAAAATTAAAAAATAGTGACACCAATACTTATAATTAATCTTATACTCTATTTGATAAAATGAAGTATGTTTAAATATAACATTATAGTGGTTTTTCAAAGGAATCTTTTTTCCGAATCAATACGCAACGTCAATGTCTCTATTGTGACGTCATGATAACGTCGGATTTCGCGCCATTCTCTGATTTTTTTTTCAAAGTGGTATGCAAAAAAAATATTGGCCAATCAGAAAGTCAGATTTGGTATGAAAACAAAGAAAAAATAATTATAACGGTGTGATTTACTGATAACGTGTTAATGTTGTCGTCCGCGACAGTGACGTGACCAGTTGATGACATTAGCACCTAAGAAAACGTCATGATTGGAATCGTAAGACGTCCAACAATGTTATCCATTTGTGAAATCGGATATAATTGTCAGTGAGATCATTGAACAGTGCATTTATCTAATACCATAGTGATGTTGGAAAATTTAAATACCAATATTAACTCGTATATATTAGTTGAATTCTCCATGTAAACATCATTCAATATATGTTTTAATAAAATAGTGTATTGCTTTGGGAAAAAGAATAACTTTATTCCATATGTGTCCTGTATAACAACAGAATCATGTAAGATTGTAAACATACTACACATTGCATAACTATTAACAATTAGTATAACCTCACGAAAAGGTTCTTTCAAATACAAGTGGAAGCATGTTACGTTTATCTCCTATCCTATCGATGGGAAAACCTCACGACTTTACTTTTTTATGATTGTAATACAAATTGTAATTTTGAAACGAAGATTTGAAAAAACAATTCTGTCCGACGTGTTAAAGCCGGATAACGAATGATTCTGGCGCCAACGCACAATTGTATAAACTTACAACGTCGTATTTCATTTTCATTGTGTTTGGATTTAAATATGAATAGTTGAATGCTGCATCCTGTAACATACTGGGCATTTCCAGAGCCCAATAAAACATAATTTAACGCAAGCAAATGATGAGAGTTGACTTCCGCGTCGTTTGATTGGTCTAATTATGATTCCATGCCTAATATGGTGAAGACTATGTTAACCAAAATTTCATGATCTGCGAAGTTCTTTTTCTCAGTTCTGTTATCCCTATACAGTACGATACATATGAGTTGTAACATTGCCATACAGCTCTCGACAGAGTGTTTACTGATACAAAGTCAATTTTAAAAATACAAATGTAGTACAGGTAATACGCAACAAAGGAAATGTTTGTTATGCTGTATGGCACATGACTCTGCATATCTACACTACACCAGGTTTTAGAAGATTTGCTATAGATTAAGTTAACATGATCCTGTTCCAATTTTTCAGCATGGCTACAGGTAAAATTTTAATTGTGCGCATGAGCACGATCACAATACGTAATTACTTTTAGGCGAACTATGGTTTAAGTACCGTTTTACAATTACACATTGTATATACGTAAATGACAGTAAAATCTATCGATGGAGCAAAATGCTCACTTCAATTACAAACAACGTATTGTTTGATAAAAATCAATGGGATTAGACATCAGACATGGCGTATATATGTCTTTCCATAAAACATTTTTTAGGTGTTGGGGTGTATTCATAAAGTATCATACTATCGCTATGATGCTTATTAGGATCATCATTGAAGAGTACAATATGGGTGACACAGGATCCCGGACTTTTCTTATAAAACAATAGTATACCCTGCCATGCCCGGTACAAAGAGTACTTGCAACACTTAAACAAGATACACCCATTGTCACATAAGTACCTACAACACTAGATACTTAATTATAATCTCCGGAGCAAATGTCACGTCAAGATGGCACGTACAGTAGGATTCGATATGGTCTCCTTGAAACTAAATATGTTTTAGAACAGAAACAATGTTATTTGTTTACTTAAATTACCACAAAACCATTAAAGTGTCGTTTCGTGAGTTAAGAGGAAAACTGATAAATAATAAAATTGTACAATTCATCTTTATTACTATAATATTGAAATATGATTCGAAATTGAAATGCCACAAGGCATCTAGCATTACAACAACTGTGTTAGATGTCAGTAAGGCTGAAACAAACATCTCTCCACATGGAGTCGCACTATTTGACTCATAGCTTTTATGTATTGTTATGTTATACAAACATGATATCCAAAATAAGTTGATTATCGCAGATGGCCACGGATGCCACGGATATCTAACAATAATTAACCATATACAGTTGGCTTTAGAACCGCTACCCAATGCATGGTTTTAAGGGATGACTTGATCTTGGATATCATATACGGTTTCCATTTGGGTTTGGGTTCTGTGTCCTATGACCGAGACAGCCAGCCCCATAAATGCATTTAAACGTGCCAGCAGCTATTTGTATGATTCAATGATCATGATAATGAGTTTCCATAATAATAATGTATCCCAAACACTATCAATCACTATATACAACTCAGGTTTTAGATTTTTGAAAGAAGTAAGGCATAATCTAATCAAACATTTACAACCAACCAGCTAGAAACATGATAATGGAGATCATGTATTATGTAAAGTATTTTATCATTATATCGGCATATACCGTCGCTAATTCTTATTTGAATTGAAAGAAATCTTATCGATATATATAAGATTTCTTTTTCACAATGAAATCATATCCATGTAGCCATAATGTTTCGATGGTCGGTGAATATATATATTCACTATTGTGGTGTATGTAAATAAGAAAAAATTCTTTCGAGAAATAATACCTTTATTTTTAAAGTGTTTTAATAACATCATACACATCACTTTGACGTGTTAATGGCAGACGGCACGTCCATGAAATGTGCTCTTGATTTGGAACATATCCACGTGTGGTCAGATCTGATGTAAGCCTACATGTATTTTATTACGATATATCAAGTCCGTTCTCAAAGTTTGAATTAAAAAAAAACAATATTTCATTATCAAGATGACATTTATATGGCAGTTATATTATATTGTATTATATCGTTTTTGTTTTATCATCACTATGTATCTTTTAAGAGCGATAGCGGGGAAGGAAGATTGAGTACTTGAGCTAGATCAGAGTAGATATACAATAAACCTAATCTGGGGTTAATTACATTATACTCATTTATTCATATACAACTCATATTCTTTCTTTCTGTAGATCTCATAACCACATGTGTGATAGGTCAAACACGTAGTACAATAGTACAGTTATTAAATCATAAGCTTCACATTAGATAAATGAGTTATATTTCCTATCGATATGATATAGTCTCCTGTTTTACGTACCCATCTGCAGACTGCGTAGATTGGAAAAGAATTACATGTACAAATCTGCATGTTTCTGAACAAACATAGATGGATAGTATTATATATATTATAGTTCTGGGTTATTGCTGAGAGTCTCAAAGTTAAAACAGTTATGTTACCTTAAGCCTTTAGATATTTGGTTAATATCAATAAAAAATACATGGAACGTTTACTTAAACCTAAATTTCAATGCATTGTTGATTAGAAACAGGAAGTTGTAATCACCTATTTAAACACTACTGATTGATAAACTATTTATAACTTAGCGTGTTTTAAGAAAAACAAAGCACAGGTCAATACACCATAATAACAGTAACGTATAGAATTGGGTTATCAGGATTATAGATAGGAGGTTAAGTGTAGAAACCTACCGCATTGACCGACGTACAGTCGAATTCTGTATAGGCAGTAATCACTGGTAGTAACAACAACAGCCCGGTGTACACCAGTCCCTCCATGGTTGAGTGTATCCAGGAAGTTACAGGTAATTAATTATAAGACACCAGTGTCCTAGACAGGTGTGAAGTCCATTCAAACGTCCATAGCCGTACTGGTCCCGTGTCCACAACACGACTCATTCATATACCAGAAGACAATCTTATCGCTCTGCTAAGGAAGTAAAAACTCTTTCTCAAGTTTTATCAACTCTATGTGTGTCAGGTCAGTCTTCACTGCTTTGTAACGGTTACGTCCCCTGATTCAAGGAATTCCAGTTTCTTAGTATATATTACACATATAAATCAGAAGTAGGTCAATGGGTATATAGCGTCGCCGTTGTTATAAAGACCGGCTATTGACTTACACTGATGTGTAGGTATACCCAGGGTAGATAAAGCAACCGTTATACACTAACTACACATATTAAACATCCTACTCGAAGATAAACATACTTTATTGCGGTTGTGTATTCCCTTTCGTTGTGATACGACTGTCGTAAATCGTTGTGACTCACTATATCCCTACCCGGCAGCTTTAAATTCTGACTTGTTTAATAGGTAACGAAACGGCTAGTGAATGATTAGATATGTTAGATTGTTTACAATGTGTGAGCTTTCTATATTACAGAGAATTACACAGGTAATCAGAAGAAATATGTGCTCAATCATATATTCTACCAATAAAAGCTAGTTAACGCTAAGAGGTCAATGGAAAGCAGTAGACCGTCTAACAGAAAAGTAACTAAACATCAAAAAACAACCTGAGGTTTTATGTTATTTTCTTATCTAGCATTTCTAACAATTATATTTAGAAAATGGTAAATACGTACAGAAGTATAGAAAGACAAATCGTGATGATATGCTGCAATAGTGATGATATTGAACACAAATTCCATTTTGTAATAAAAGTTAATTATTATTTAGATTTTAGCAAATTAAGGAAGTTTCATTTTGTATTTCTAATTGTTATGCCATGTCAAAAATAATAGAACTGTTTAACATGAATTGGTCAAAATACTGTCTTCACCAGCGTGACGGCGGTCGAGAACGTGTTGGTTACATTCTATGTAATGTATATCTGTATGTGTGTCTCTGTGTGAAATATTTATCATATGATATCAAATAATAAATTTTCTTGCACTTTATATTGAATCTGGTTTAAGGATCTGCTGTGATGAGGTTTCAGTCCCGTTTCATCATTAATCAAAAGGTTTATGTGATTTATAAAAGCTAATTATCTCAATTTGTTGTAAGTTGGCATGTAGCAAATATGTAAAAAAATATATACTTCTTTTGATTGAAGATTTTTTTATACAAAAAATTAAGAAATGACCAATTCTGCGTCCATTTTGAAAAGGTGCCTTTCTTACACTTTGTAGAGAGGTGTCACTCTTTTGTACTTCAGTGGTTTTACTAAATCTCGCCCGTGCGACAACATGTTTAGCTGTATCAAGTTAGGTTTTGCTGTGAATCCTTTTTCGGTTCCCTGAGATAAAAATAGAAGACCACTTAGGGTTGAAATCCTAACCTATTGGTTTTTTGGGTTTTTTTTCCATTTTAGTGCAGAGAAAGCGATTTGAATTTTTATCAAGAAATACTGAAAAATAACCAATTTTGTATCGGGACAAAAAATCAACCTATTTTTATGATGGTTTTAGAAATTATGTTTTTAAGAAAACATTGGTTTTGTCAATTTTGCGAATATTCTTAATTATCGGACAACTAATTTGCAAAAGTTTTTCGTGTGTATGCTCAAAACAGTGAAATTCCAGTAAAGTCACACTTTACCTCAAATAGATAATTTTGATTCATATAACTATAGATGTATTATAGGATCTAAAACCTTAAACAACAAAAACAATCCGAGGTTTCATTTTTACGTGCCTACATAGCATTTTCAACTTGATTTAAATATTTGATAAACAGACCTAAGAACAAATACGCGGAATCGTCAAGTACTTCACTTCCATAGAAACTAAGGGGCTTCCGCGACCATGTGCTTATGACGACTTCATGATTTATATACAAGTATATGACGTCACATATGAGTATGATAAAGCTTCCGGAGAAAATGGCTGTTATATGAGTGTTAACGGAAGTCACTCTCTATATGTTATCTTGTATACCACAATCGTTTGCTCCTCATATAACTTGTGTTTTTGTCCAATATGTGTACTATAGGTGGTTAAAGCTGTGCACAGAAACACATAGAATGGTCCATTGGCAGCGTTCTAATATAGCCAAAAATGCGCTAAAAAAATGAAAAGCAAGGTTAAAAAATATGAAGTATTAATTAAGTAAAGAGAAATGGTAATTAACTTTCGTAGAATTTTTTAACTGAATACGTATTAATATAAACAAAAACTGAAAATACAAAACATAAAGCAAGCTTCTTATCTATAAATATTGATAAGTACCATATAATGCAAAAATAGTAATAACTGATAGGCAGCAGATAAAAAATGGGTTTGGGTTTTATTAGTTTAACGTCCTATTAACAGCCAGGGTCATGATGGCGTATATATCACATATAGGTTATACTTTTGATTAGTAGCAGATGTAATATACTTAATAGACAATGATAAGTAGTCAATGTATTAAATGAAATTACCTCTCTTTACAGGAGGATGAAAGCAATAGGTTAGATGGGGCATATCTCGTCAGCCATTATACTACAACTAACCCATGATTGTATGTCATTTTGTAGAAAATTAAATTCATGAAAAGTATATATGGTTGTGTGTTGAATGATTCTCCTCCTGTCTTAATGTTATATAATATACTATGACATTTTGAATAAAATTTGATTTTGAACCAAACAAAATGCTAAGTAGCCAACGAAATCGGCTGGATAAGTAACAGATGGACTATTAAATTAAAGCAATATATTTGTATTAAAGTTTTTATTGTGTGTGAGACTAATATACGACATGCCCAGTAGTTAAACATCTTTTTATTGAATGATGACAAACAACAGGGTGAGGATTGATGTAAAAACGACAATTTGATATCGTCGTAATGGAACATATTAAGTTTAATACAGTATATTATTCTTTTTGTATTTTATCACAGTTATTAATGAAACGCTGTCTAGTTTATAATGTTATTTTATGTAGACATAGATACAGTGTACAAACACAACAATAAAAATATCTATAAACTGGGAGAAAAGTTCGACAAGATATTCTTTTCTTCAATTATGTATTTAAAACCATCAGGTTTGATGAATTATGCTGTAAAAACCATTCAAAATCATGGACAAACAGTTACAACAAAAAAACATTCCATCGTAAACGGGTTTTTTATGTTTAATGATTTATGTATGGTTGTATTAAAATATATTTGAAGAAGCCACTTAAAATTACTAATAACACTGTAAAAACGTGAAATGAATTGTAGACCACATCTAGGGTTTTATGGTCTGAACTGTACAATGTGCTCATTTCATTGCAATGTAAACGTACATATGATAATTTTTGGCAGCACTGCCAAATTCATTGTGACCTGTGTAAATTAAAACCTATGCATTGTAAGTATTGTACTTCTGCACTTCTCAAAATGTTGATAAACTTTGGTAGTAAATATCATATGAAAAAAACCCTCTGTATTTGATTCGTCAGAATGAAATTTACGTCACATAGTTGAAGCGGTACGAACAAGAGCGAATCTTATCTACCTGTCTCTGTAGGTACGATCCTGAGATAATCGATCAATTATCGATTTTAAGGTTGCACTGCTCTTACATCAGAAAACTTCACGTCAAAAACTATGTATACACTAGAGGGTTCGAACATAAAGTCAAGTGCTTCACGAATCATTGTTAAAAACTTGTATATGAATAAACGATTGTTAGTACTCCCAGAAGGAGCACATGTGAGAGCAAAAGCCAAATGGATAGAACATGGTGAGAAATCAACAAAATACTTTTTAAATTTAGAAAAAATGTAGACAGTCAAAAAAGGTTATACACAAGTTTAAGGCTGATGATGGATCAATTGTTACCGGAAATAATGATATTCTACAGTTCGAACATAATTTTTATCAAAAATTTTACACCAGTAACAAACCGGATGCGAACGCTATTAAAACTTATATTAGTGAAACAAATATCCCACATTCTTTATCACCCACTGACAAAAACCTATGTGAGAGGCAGTTAACTGTTGATGAATGCAAACAAACCATGCATAAAATGAAATTGGGGAAGAGTCCGGGGATAGACGGTTTAACTGTAGGATTTTACAGAAAATTTTGGAGCGATGTAGGCGATTTAGTTGTAAACTCTTTAAATGAAGGCTACGCCGAGGGCGAATTTTCAAATATGCAAAAATGTGGAATTTTATCTTTAAAACACAAAAAGGGTGACGAGGATCTTTTAAAAAAATTGGAGGCCAGTAACACTCCTCAATGTCGATTACAAAATAGCTGCTCAAGCTCTATCGTTCAGGTTAAAACACGTTATCGAAAAAATTATTGATACAGACCAAAACGGGTATATAAAAAATATGCTTATTGGTTTCAATATTAGACAAATTCATGATGTTATAGACTTTTCGGAACATTTTAACATTAATGCATCTGTTTTATTTTTAGACTTTACTAAGGCCTTTGACACGATTGAATGGGAGTTTATGTTCGCTTCATTAAAAGCATTTGGCTTGGGGGAATCCTTTATTAAATGGGTAAAATCTTTGAAAATAATGTCTACGGGTATGTTTCTAATAATAACTGGATTTCAGACAGATTTAATATACATCGTGGTATTCGACAAGGTTGTCCGTTATCTTGTCTACTTTTTATCATAGCGGCCGAAATTATGGCAATTAGGATACGCTCCAACAAGAATATACATGTATGTGGTATAACGGCAAGAAACAAACATTTAAAAATAAGTCAGTTACATGTAGCAGATGATACAACTTTGTTTTTGAAATATGCGGATATAGTAACGGCCTTAGAGGAAATTGGAATGTTTGGGGAACTTTCTGGGTTAAAGATTAACAAAGACAAATCAGAGGGTATTTAGCTAGGGAAACAAATTGAGATATGCTGTATATGAGAATATAACCTGGAGTAGAGGGCAAGTCAAATCGTTAGGATATGTTTTTGGACCAGATAAATTTACCTGTCAGAATCGACATAGAGCGTGACATTAAGAATTGGAAGAAAAGAAAATTAACTATGCTAGGTAGAAAAACTGTCGTAAAAGCCCTACTTTTATCTAAAATTATATATATAGCGTCGACTCAAAACATAAGTAAAGTACAGATTAGTGTATTGGAAAAGATACTTTTCACCTACATTTGGGAGGGAAAATGGACAAAAGTTAAGAGAAAGACACTTATCGGTAAACACGAAGATGGCAGGCTACAAATGATCGATGTGGAATATCATATATATATGTTAAAAGTGGCATGGGTTAAAAGATTTTTTGATAATGTTGGTGCTAACTGGACCTCTATTCCATCTTTCTATTTTGACCAATACGGTATAGATGGCCTTATTTGCTTATGCAATAAGATTCATACTGACCATGTAGTCAACTTTAAATCAGATTTTTATTCCACGAAATTACCTAGATATAAGAAAAGAAATCATTTGGGGCAACAGACATATTAAAAACGGGAAATATTCCTTATTATTTCCAAATTGGGTTAAAGATAAACTATTAACAATTGATAATGTAATCGATGATTCTGGAAAAATCTGTTAGAAGTATATTTTGAACAAACTGACCTCACAACAGAACTGGATGTCACAGCTTATTATGTTGAAAAAATCAATTCCAAAGTGGTGGTTACAGGAACTCCAATCTAATTCTTCTATTAATACAACAATCACGCATGACGTTTTGAAATTGCAAATAACGACTAAGAGAAGACAGTGTATTCCTCTTGAAAAACTTACAAATAAAATAATTTATGACTTATTAGTAAAGAATAAGAAAATTAAAGCACATACATTTAATTTTTGGAAAAATAAATTTGAATTGTCAAGCGATACTCAATTAAAAACAAGTCTCAATTTTAGTTTTCACTCTTTTGATGAGAATAAATTAAAAATGAAAAATTACTGCACAGATGGAAAATAGAATCCAATCCTTTGTGTACTACATGTCATATAACGGAAGATTACGATCATTTCTTTGTTTTATGTGAACATGTAAAAATATTCTGGGTAAAAGTCAATGAAACGTTTAAGAAAATTAAAATTGGAAGGAACTTAGCAAATATCAAATATATTATTACCGGCTATAAAACGGAATCGCCAGTATATGAAGATTTAAATGTCCTAGTATCGATTATACATTTTTCTGTATAAAACGTACTACGTTAGTGAAAAAAGAACGAAGGAAATTGACATTTTTAGGGTATTAAAAACGAATTGAAAACGTATAGCGATGTAAGGAAAATTAGACATTTGCCAAGCAACACATGCATAAATAACTTTTTACATAGCCTACGTGTAATGATACCTAGTAAATTAAAGCCACACTATACGTAACTATCAACAAAACTTCAAGTTAAATTCGACTCCGATATTGTTAGTATTTGTAGATTTAGTTGAAATTAAGATATATTACAGAATATTTATAATGTTGTTTTTTTTTTGTTTTTTTTTTTACTTTGGTACAGCAGTTGTTGAAAGTCGATACATGTAAGCATGCCTTCATTGTAGACTGGTCGCCATAGAAGTTACGATTATTGACGAACGGAAGTCGGAAAGTTCATGACCCGTTTTCGGAAGAGTTCGGACAGACGTTACGTAGTTACGGTAGTCACATGACGTTCTCGGCAACGACGTTACAATGTCAACTAACTTCGGCTTGTTTGACTAAGTGGGACCCACCTAGCGATGTTTAATATTTATTTGATTTTTATCAACATATTCCGAATCATAACGTTCTTCGATATCATGAAAAAAATAAGAAAGATACGGATGTTGGGCCTTTAATTTCTTTGAATTATCTAATTTGCATGTACATATGGCAAAATATGGCAATTAGTGAATGTTTTTTTTTTTACTTTCTATGTATAAGTTTTGAGTGTCGTAGCCTTTTGCCTTTTTATATGGACTACTTGGTGGAATATAGGGCAATGACACTTGATGTATACATGTACAAATGTAGATTGTGTGCGCATGAAATCCATTTTGTTAATTATAATTGTATGTAATGTTTTTAGTTCATGACTCACTCATAAATTAAATACAGTGTATTTGAAACAATAATAGATAATAATAAAAAAATGCACTATGATGACACTGAAAGAATAATATCTTTAGCAAATATGGAAAAATGAGACAATAGGTATTTACAACATTTAAGAAAAAAATCACTCAAACGATATATAAATATTCATAAACATTCTTCTTTCCGCATTATTGTATTATAATTGAATATTAGCGTAATGTGAATCCTTGTAAGAAAGATGATGACTTCATGACTCTCACATAGCTTACTTTCGCTTTCGTACTTGCTCTAGCCTGACTCTCATCTCTCCTCTCACTCCCTTTACCGGATATTCTATTTTTCTCTAACCTTTCACACTCATCTACAGTAGTCCTATTTGCCACGCGCCCACGACAGTCTTGCTTGCCTCCACTTCCTCTCTTTTCTCTAACTCCCTCTTCCTGTCTTTTCCTGCTTCCCCCCTCTCTTTTCCTTTTTTTCCCGCTCTCTCTCGCTGTCTTTTCCCTCTTACCTTCTCTCGTTCTGTCTTTTTTTCTCCCCTTCCCCCTCTCGATTTATGTATTTTCCCTCACCCACTTCCTGTATTTCTCTCTATCTTTCTGTATTTTCTCTCCATCCCCCTCGCTCTCTATGTTGCTCTTTACTCTTGCTCCCCTCCTCTCTATCTCGCTTCTTCTCTCTTTCTCTGTCCTTCTCAAAATATACATATGCTATATACCATTGTCGCATTGGGACCATTTATGCATAGAGAATTACCTTAGTCCTGAGTTTAAAAAAAAACAAAAAAAAAAAAACGATGGTGCGACATGTTGTATAGGCGAACATAGAGTGGTTTATAGTATAATCTGCAAATATTTTCCCAGACTGTTTAAATGATTCATGAGAGTTATTCCCCTTTCTATGTCATTTACTACTTTCCAAGGACAAACTTTGTCCAAATCCGTAACGGTCAGACGGTCAGTCGTTTGAAGGGTAATGAAATAAAAAATACTTTCTATGGCACGGATCGTACGCAAGTCTGCGTAACATGGTATTTTAAAACAATTCTTATTTTTCCTGACTGTTTTAATAATTTACGAGAGTTATTCCCCTTTGTATGTCATTTACCTTCCAACGGACAGTTCCGTGTTTTGAAGTGTAATAAATTTATAACAAAACCCTTTGTATGGCGAGGTTCGTATGCAGTCTTTGTTTATTTATATAACAAGAGGTGTTTAGATCAAGTATGAAAAGCCAGCGAATCAGAACATCTGGTAGACTATATTATGAGGGTGCTTAGAAAATACATGTATGTGCTAAATAAAGACAGATGTTTTATTTTCTTTTGGAATTAAGTTATGTTTAGTGACACTTATCCAAAGTTAGACTGAAGTTCATGCCAGACAACATGTACTCGTATGAGTCTGTTAAGTATCCGGGTCCTAAAACAAAACAATGCACAATACATTAAAGGCAAACGAATAGTATTTCCCCAGCTCCACTCCATGAATCATGAACGAGTAATAACTTACAACCATATGAAAAGAAATTGTTAGATGAGCTGACATTTTACATCTTTCTTAAAAGTCAATAGCCTATAAACTGATCCCACCAATACTGATATCACTTGAGTCCTGAATAATATCGTCAGTAGGGTAGTCATGCACCGAAACCGGGTCTATGTTTGTGTCAGTCATTTTATTTCCAGTGGAAAACGACTTCTTTATAACCGAACTTCGTACACGATTTTCACCAAATAACGAAACATTTCGGTTATAATTCCGATTAATCTCAAACATTTCCTGCTCGATGATACCACTAGTAATGTCATAACACTCGCTAAAGGTGGGGTCAGGTGGAATAAACTCGATGGAATCTATTCCGGACCTTTGAACCTCTTCAGTATGGCCCCTGTGTAAGTCACACTCTGTAATATTTCCATTTGGATACGCTTCCAGTACCTGATCTTGCGGTTGAAAATCAAATTCAGCATGTGTGCTATGTTGGCTTTCAAAACTCTTGTGCAACACGTGAGGACTGATAGAGCCACAGGAACAAGGAACAGTGGGATTGACAAAGCCACCAGACTCAACGTTCACAAGCGGATGGACATAATTCGTTTGTTCAAAGGTTCCATCTAGGATAGTAATCGCCGGGTAGATTGACGGGTCTCGGACACTCTCATCAGTCCGTGTATATCCATAAAGATCGAACACTGAGTTTGGGGTTCCAGTGTCATAGGTAATGGACCCACATCTCTCTCGTAAAGTGGCGATGTCGGAATGCTGGAATCCTTCACCACCACTCGACATATCTACACCAGAGTCATACGTCTCTGCTCCTGGATTTTCTTTCGCTATAAAAGAGATAAGATAAGTTTTACTGCCAGAACAAGACTGATATAAACTAAAGAAAAACGCTATATGTGTTTTTGTGTACTCTTTACCTCTTTCGGGTTCTGTATTCGCACTAGGCTCTCCCGATACTTGTTTCTTCACTTCATTTTTGTGGTTTATACAGAGGAGACGATCTGCAGGAAACAATATTCTGTATCATTATAGAAACGTAAATATATAATTGAAGACAGCTTTGCATCTCTAAATCAATTTTACTTAGCTTCCGCACCAAGTATCATTAGAAACTTTTCACTTTGTTGGCATCAGCTCGCACGTATGAATTGGAAAGCTAATGCTAGAATCTTAGAACCCATATTTTGTCAATTTGAACGATTAGATTATATTAAATAGACCATAATGAAAAAAACAAGATGGCCTAAAACATTATTAAAACACACAAAGCTAGAAAATTTTGAATCAAAAGGAATAAATATATATAAGAAACGGAAAAAATTGCATAAAACACTAGGTTCACGTTACTTTTCTTCCGGGTGATTGCCATTACAACAAGGAAGATTATCAGAAGACAAGTCGACGATATCGTTGAGACAATGATCACGATCACGAAGTCCTGAATTCCAGTAATTTTGGTGCTATTGTTATCTGTTGTATTAATCCACGTATCATATCCGGAAGGTGACTGCAGGCTGTTGTTATGGCTGAGATTGGCTTTAGGAAGATCGTTACTGGGATCTAACTGGTGTACGATACCCGGGCGGGTATTTATTTCACCTGCTTCATTGCTGTCCAATCCTGATTCAGTAAACTCTGGTGGCGTCATCATATAAGCAATACTGGACGTGACACTGATACTGACTGGTCCAACTGTCATAGGTCCTGCTGATAAGAATTCAAATATAGAAGTATATCTCATGTTTGACTAGTCCAATTGTCATAGATCCTGCTGGTCAAGAAATCAAATATAGAAGTATATCTCATGTTTGACTAGTCCAATTGTCATAGATCCTGCTGGTCAAGAAATCAAAACTTGAAGTATATTTAATGTTTGTAGTAGGTTACCCAAATCAATGTAAAATTCTCCGCTACAAAAAATAATTAGTAAATACTTTAAATTCAGTTTGTCATTCTGAAGAATATTTAATGATAATGGTTTAATGAATATTGGCAATGAATCCAAATCAAAATAAAGGTCTTCCCTACAAAAATGTAATAATCTCGAAAACATCAAACCCATTATCGAAACTCAAATACAGGTGACAACAAAACAAATATTAAAACTGATATCAACTGAAAAATAGCAAATATGTACAAATACCTGTTAAGATATCTTAACAGGTGTTCGTAACTTCATCGACAACGCCATCAGTACACAATGTAGAGGCCAAGTATTAGTATATGGGAACTGCAGGGGATATGGAAAAGAGATGAACTTCATGTTAAACATACAGAAATCTTTAATCTACCTATTATGCGAATCTTGTATTATTATCAGTATCCCATTACCCATCACGAAACGTTATAAAAGCTATAGAAGTATAGAAAGTTATGCCATTTTCCACATACTCAAACCTGCTATAAAGGACACCTCTATACCTGTATAACACTTTTTTTATAAAGGACAGGATCATGTACTCCATCTGGTGCAATTTAGTGTATAATGTACATGTGTATAACGGACACCAGTCTATAAAAGAAAGTATTATTATTTCTCGTTACGAAGGCAATATTTCTTCATGTGAATTTCACGTGATTTTTGTCATGGAAATTTCACGTGAATTTCATGTGAATTTCAAGTGAAAAAAAATCACGTGAATTCCACGTAAAGAGATATTGCCTGTGTGGTGTCCTTTATAAACTCAGTTGGCAGCCAAAATCTATCACCGGGGTTGAGCTATCCCTGTCCACTTGACTGATCCACGTTTGATTATTATCTCCAATGATTTAACGAAGAATTCAGTTGTTTAGAATTATATTCATGGCGTCGACTTCAGAGATGTTGCAATTAACTCGGTAAAAAAACAGTAATATGTTCCTTAGCAACCGCGGGAAAACCCTGTCAGGTACGGTAGAATAGTTAAATCATATTCAATGGACACATTTATTTAGGAAAAAGGAAAGTGCTAGAAAGAAATTGAAAAAATGATGATCATATTTGTTTTTTTTTTCATAGACTTAGTCACCAAACGTATTGTGTTTGTGTAACCTGCGATTGTGTTATTCAATGCATACTGGCGAATATAAAAAGAACATGACAATATTATATTGGTCACTCACCTTTCATATTAGAACTAATAATAAATTTATTGCTTTTGAAATTGTACCCGAAACAGTCACAGCGTTGGTAGTTGTCATCGTAATTTTCATAATCGGGATCTGGATCAATGGGAGACATCTAAAGAGAAATGGCGTCGGTTAGAGTTAACATGCATATCTATTCACACAAATAAGAATATTTCTCAACATTTATCTTATTTCGCTATGTACGAGTGACTTCCCTTATCTACGAGTCATCCCCCTTTCTACGAGTGACTTCTCTATCTAGGAGTGATATCCCTTATTTACGAGTGACCTCCCCTTCCTACGAGTGACCTAGTAGTCTGCCTATGGTCAATAACTTACCCAAACATCATATTTTCCAGGTAGAACTTCATTAAATCGACAAGGTTTCTGAAAAGATGAACTTCAAGATATAATTCTTGGAGAAAATGTTGAGTATTTGAAAAAAACAACATAAAAGATAATTATAACATCGTCATCGTTATGAGTGTTATTTTAATGCATGTGGTTTACAACGAAATTCTTTACTTATCAAACAATCATTTGGGAAATTCGCAAATAGTTAACCTGTATAAGAACAAACCGTGTGTCAGAATCTCGGAATCATCAGAAACATATTTAACCGTTTTTTGAGTTACATAAAACACAAAACTATGCCCTCAAGATAAGTTAACATTATGGTTAATGTATTTGTGTATGCTTGATATCGGAACTCGAAACTATGTATAATTATTTTGTATTTGTTCTTTTTACGAATATAACGTCATATTGTTGGAGAAAAAAAGACGTAATTTTAGCTCATGAAATGATGACGTCATAATCGATATCTACCCATGGCCAGAGGGGAGATAACTCTGAAATATGCACATCTGGAACAGTGCGTGAGTGTCGTAATAGTTCAATGTAACTAAGCATCACTGACTTATTCTTTGAAAGGGTTACAATGTGCAGTCTGTTTTTATATCACAATACTTAATAATGATGATAATGATGTTAGTGTTTGTTGTGTTAGATACAATGACCTTTACGTATAGTAGTGGTGGTAATATTGTCACCTGATTGAGGGGGATCTGGAACATGTCGTATTCGGTGCTCTTGTCGCCGTTGTATAAATTCAAATATACACTGCTCTTCTGTATCCCGTATGTCCCAAGGGGAGGTAAGTAGGATAGTATGATGTCATTTTCTGACACTAGACATACATTGATGAGGAAGCGGCAACCGCAAGTCTGCATATAGCCTGAATAATAAACACAACATCCTGACTGTTTACATCACACCATGTTATACTGTGGGGATGTGGCAGTAGTGTTTGATTTATGTTGGAAACCGAACTGCAAAATCAACGATAGGATAAACTGGTTACAAGAATCGTTAGAAGAGGTGAGGTTCATACTGGTACGGAAATACAAGAAATTTATTGTTAGAAGATGTGGAAAAGCAAGCTGTATTATGGGATTATGATATGTTCACCATGCAAATCATGGTCAGGTTTGGATCAAAATATTTGATAAGAATAAAATGATGGACCTGTTGGCAAATGAAGAATCCCATTGTTTTTTTTTATTTCACATCTCACAAACAACACCATATTCACGATTAGTTTCTATCATCACACATTAGTGTCGAGGGAAAAGTGAAACTGCAGTGGCCATCATACAAAAAGTGTCGTTTTAAAGGAGTGATAGTTCATAATTAAATATTTTGTTACTGCATTTATCTCTATTTTACTATCCAAATATTTGGAATAGAAAGAATCTTTTATGTAAAAGAATAACATTGATACTAATTTTACAAAATGCATAATGAGTTGTTCATCGAATAATGAGATACAATCAAGCCATCGCCATACTGATATCATCCCCAATGCCAAAACGGAAACGCAGTACTTACTTTCTGTCGGAGGAGTTATGCTTATATCGCAGCGATTCTGAAATAGAACGTTTATTTCACATTAAATCAATGGTAAAATTATTCGACAAATGGATACTATTTGATTAACACATTCAGTTGGTAAATGCATCGTATTGAATCTACATTAAAAAAACCCACTTCATTTCTTGATTTTTCACTGATGATGGGTTGTCATTGCGCTTAGTTTATATGGTTAGTGAAAGACAATCACCTGGTTTGTATACGAAATTTAGATTAATGGTATTTGTGTAACGTACTTTTCTTTTTATATATTTTGTATTTATCTTGATGTTTGAAAATATTTCAGGGTTACTAAGTGTATGAAATGATTAAAGTGATCTGATATCCGTCCGCCTCTTAATTTCGAGTTCGAGTCTCACGTTGGCAATGTGCCTGGTAATTATATTGTATTTGTACATTGGTAATTATATTGTATTTGTATGTTGTATTAACAAAATTAAGTCAAATATGTTATATTGTAGGAATGTTTTCCATTTTAGGTCACCTGAGACGAAGTCACAAGTGACCTATTCTAATCGCCTTTTGTCCATCGTCGTGCGTCGTGCGTCGTCCGTCGTGGTGTCGTATGTCCGTAAACAATTTACATTTCCGACCCCAAAACCGATGAATCAATTTCAATACTATTTTGCACAAACCATCTAAAGCACAAGGCCAATCATAATATCAACCCTACCCCCAGGGTAGTCCGCTAAACATGCCTTTTTTTATAAGTGCTTTTATTTCATTTATTTGTTTCGCCTAGTAAAAAATATAAATAAAATACATGAAAAAAAATACAAAAAACCGGGTTAAATGGCAGACATGGTAACAACAATGCAGTCATGCTGCATAAACATACATACAACATAAATGTCTTGATATAACCAAAAACGTGGAGCATCAAAACATGCCATCAAAATACAGTTGCAGACATACAACAATAATATCATCGTCGGAGACCCACGGGTGATCGCACTACACTACGCTACACTTATCACCCGTGAGCAAACTCCTCGTAAAATCCTCGTAAAATATGCTAATTCACACACTAGAATTGACCAGTTAGAATACTCGATATATAGTTCGGAACTCTTCAGAATGAAGACTGGTTTATTAGCTTGAAGATTAACAAAAAATGGCAGCGCCCATAAAAACACATGTGAGTTTTGTATAGATCTTTATCTTCCAAAACTATCTCATATGACCACATAGGTCATGGCAATTTCTGAGTGTGGAGGTAAGACACCAAGGGTAGAATGGAGTTGTTGACCACGGTGAGTGTTAACCAGCTGTGTTTGGTTACAATATGTAGGTTAAGGCGGTGTTGGCTCCATTACAACATACGTACATGTATGCCCTAATTATTATCTTATACCTAATAACATTAAGACTATTAGTATAAAACACTCAAATGAAAATTTCTGCCCTAATAAAGCATAATATTTTTTACAGAAATACCTAGTGAAGTCCTATACTGCTATGAACGAAGCTAACTACGCTTTTGTTCATATAGTTTACCTGGCCCATACACACACGTGTATAAACCGCTCGTGCGCTCACAGTATCGTGTACCCAAACATTCGCCAGGTGCAATTGTTGGCCAACTCTGTTGTGCTGCCGTATACTGTACATAACCCTTACTCTGATTGGATGAAATCCCATCGCAAAAGTGTACTGGAACCAATCAAATTCTTCATGCATATAAATTACCTACGACGATTTTATCTGGAGTTTGCCCACGGGTGATAAGTCTAGCGTAGTGTAGTGCGATCACCCATGGGTCTCCGACGATGCAATAATATGAGTTCATCAACATACAGATATATACATTAAACATAATATGAGTTCTTGTTACAATATTCATTGTAAAAACAATCATAAAAAAAGAATAACATCAGAAATAAATGACAATATATGATAGCTAGTTAAAAAAAACCCTTTGTTTTGTCACGTGATAAAATGAACTATTGGCTAATCACCTAAATTGGTAAAGGGGTAACTCGATTTACTTCATCTTTTAAGGTACATAGACATATGTCTAAATCGGTTCAGGTGAACTCGATTTACATAAAAATCCGAAATATAACATAAATGTGTTTATCTGTATAAATTGTATTAAGGTCCTTTAAAGAAATTGTGAATTATATTACCCTGGGGTCTCGCATGTCCCCCTGGGAATTAAGGGGTTAATAACTATGAGATTACCATTGAATCCTTTTAATACAATTTCCATTACTGACCTCCAGGGGCCTTAGGGACGGGGCCAAAGGGGGTCAAATAGGCTTAAACCTCAAAATTCACCTTCCAAATTTCCAGAAATAATAGAATCAAATACTCTTCATAGATGGAAAGGTATTAAAGCCCTTTACAAAATTGTGAATTTCATGGCCCTGAGGTATCAGATTTCCCCCTGAAACAATACATTGGGGCCGCGGTGTTCTAGTGGTTAAAATGTATAGACATATTACCACAGGCCCTCCACCTCTGGTTGCGCATGCGCATCCCAAGTGTGGCAGTTGCTACCAGGAATATTTGCACATCCTTAATATATGACCCTTTTTTAATAGGACGTTAAAGTAATAAAACCCAAACAAAACCCAGAACATTGACAGCGGCAAGCCGCAATAAAATAAATCTTTAAAACATATATATTAATAGACTTGGTACTTCTGTTCCACGTCAAAAGATTTATCAGAACCCAATCGCGTAGGGCCGAACTGTAGTATCAAAAGTTTCAAGATCTGTTGGCTTTATGTAATCTTTCTGTTTGACTGTTTCAGTATCTTTGTTATCATTGGTATCCTATTAATAGCCAGTGTCCTTTAACAACGTTCAGGTGTTATATGGAAACATCAAATACCTGGGAACAATCACTGACATACGATAAGAACCTCACAACTGTCCACCTTGGGTTTTGATGTTATTGGAAGGGCTGGCGACAGTTATACCATTCAGCGGTTACAATCCATCCATAATAAGGTATGCATCGGGAAGAATATCGAACATTTTGAAAGCCTATTGAAAGATCTTTCTCATCCTTGGAATTTAATTCTATGAGTAAAGTACGTGTAATCCACAGTATGTATTTGATGATACAAGGAAAACATAAAAATTGTCAGTCTCTGAAAGAATGGTATATTATGAAATTGTATTATGTTGATTTTTTCATCCAAGTGGGTTGTCTCAGGTCAAACATTTGACTGTAGAATGACAAGAAATCTAGGGATCAACGAAAGGTGACGGTGTATATAGGAGGGCGCCAAATATTCGATTTACCCTCTACCCCTAATATTTCATAATGAATTGATTCATTGTACATTATGCGCCTAACATAGATGATACGCTTGTTAAACTGTTTACATCTTCTTTTACAATTTTATAAACTATCAAACGTGATCTCATTACATCCAATGTAATCAGTTAATTGTGTTTATATATAGTGTATACAGATACCGTTACTAGGCATCCCTCACTACAATCAGGTTATCGTATGCTGTTCAGTACAAGCCTCAGTAAAACTAATTTCACATTTTTAACACACTTCAATTTAATTCTTTTAACTGAACTTCATCTTTATGTAACTGTATTTCTCAATCCGAATTTTGAAGGAATGCATGAAGAGCAATTGTACCGTAATATTAACTATTAAGGAGTCAGCCATTTAAACATTTCTGAACTGTTTTTTAATTTAACGTCATACTTACAGTCATTTTAAAACCGGGCTTGGATTTGGAGTTGGAGAAAAGCTGGAGTATCCAATGAAAAACCATTGCTCGCTGTCAGTATCTGGCAACTGTCACACGTGATATTCGACCTCGCGACCCAGAGGTAAAGTGTTTGTGATCAATATATATCAGGGCACAGGGACCTGGCACGAAATTTTTTATCCAACAGTATACATATATGTATTATAGTATCAAGGGTATGAACTCGGCGGTCAGGAAAAACGGGCCTATTTTTTAAAAACCGGGATTATTTTAATAAATGGACATATACCTTACCTTAAAGAGAAATAATTTATCTTTCCATTGAGTGCTTGATGAACAAAATTGGCCAAGTATTGACGAAGTTATGGCTTGATCGGAAAATTTACGAAAAATATGCTAGGTAGACATTTCCCTGTCCGGTCGAAATGTCGTCTCGCCTCTAATGGGTACCTCAAAAACCAAGCCAAAATCACAAAATCTACGCTTGTGGTGGTAAACAGTACCCATATCTGTGTTCATCCACAATCTCCTTTGGAGGTGTCATGACCCCATCACCGCCATGTTATTTTTTTTTCTCTCGGAATGCTGCTCGATTTTACATAAATTATGTAGTGTTGTGCTTGTCGGTAAAATCGAGCGGCATTCAGAAGAACAAATGAACATGGCGGTGATGGTTAAAGTAAGTGAGCTACACGATGTTTAAATGGAGTTTCTACAAAGTACGGCAGGTGTATAATCAAAGTAAGTCGATGGTTTATAGAGCCCATTTATCAAAATAATTACGGTTTAAAAAAATAGGTCAGTTTTTCTCGACCACCGAGTTCATACCCTTGATACTATAATATATGTATATGTATACTGTTGGTTAAAAATTTTGTGCCAGGTCCCTGTGTATCAGGGAATCCTAGCGAACTACTCAACCAATGTTGTCCCTATTTCAATAGTAAATAATATTCTCCTAATGTAATATGGTGTTTTTTTAGTTTAACGTCATATTAAGAGTCATGTTAGGACGTGCCAAGCTTGTTGGAGGAAAGCAGGAGTACCCGGAGAAAAACCACCCACCAGCAGTCAGTACCTGGAAACTACCCCACATGTGATTCGAATTCACGATCCAGAGGTGGTGGACATGTGGTAATTTGTCAAGACATCTTTACCACTCGGCCACTGCGGCCCCTGCCTAATGTTATAAAACCATGCTAAAAAAACAGGTTCAATAAAAAAGGTTTGTTCTATCATGTGTTTTAAAAAAGAAAGATTTATAATAAATTTAAAAATACGGGTATGTTAAAGGCGTTATCTATATCAATCTGATAATCTTTCACCTGTACAAATACAGGTATCGACGTTTTAGAATTAAATGATATTTTATTTTCTAATCTACACTTACAAAACGAGTAATAATATGAACAGAGAAAATAAAGCCAAGAACAGTGGAACACACATTGCGCTATGAAGACAATGCACAACACCATCGTTTGAGTTTTATAAATCAACAAGAAATATAAGCTGTAGGATGTTCATATTTTGACATCGATTTCAAATTATATTTACATATTTTATGTACCGATATACATTTATAATTTTCAATATAAATGCCTATAGATTTAAACATTTGTATTGTTTTGTTATCGAATATAATTCTTTCTTTTCTTCGGTTTGTAGTTATTCGTGTAAACATTTGTCACCAGACGGAACCTTAAGTTATCCTTAAAGCTAGCTAATCGGCTAAAATGACTTAAACTTAATATATACACAAAGATAATGTTTGCCATGTTAATATGTGTCTAAAGACTCAATTACGCCAGTATTTTGTGTCACATAGAAATCAACGTTCTCAAAGTTAGTAACGCACAAGCTACATGTTTGATGTTCCAGAATGGTTTGATATTTTTATTAGCGACGCGAACCTATAGCTATGATATTGCAAATTAGTCAACAACATGTAATTAAGCAATTGCATCGTCCTGTGATTTGACAAGGTATTAAATGGGTTTCTATAACAGAAAACATTTCACAAATCATACCTAGTGAATGTGATATGCATTTCAAGTCCTTTTCCTTTATATTACTATCTCCATTCAAAATGTAGACAACCAGGGGAAACCACATATGACTCCGTCCGAGTGTCCCGACCAGGAATCGAACCCAGGTCTGAGGTTTGAAAATCTACGGCTCTACCGACTGAGCAAAAGAAGCATGTTCCGTTCATGTGCAAAGTGACAGAAACCGTATTCATGTACAAACCACGACGACCCTCTTAACAAAAAGCTCTTTTAACAAACGAAATCCTATAATACGACTGTCCAAACGCTTTCTATACTTTTGAAAATGATAGATCACAATTATTCATCTGGTTCGTTCATGGTGAATGCTATACATACCTGATATTTCATTGAGCAATCGATCCCTTTGGTGAATTTCAGATTTGTTGCTTTTGTTGTGATGGTAAGACTATAGACACAGACTAAATGGACTAGTAACGTTCGGCCCTCCATCGTTGATTACTAACAGGATATGGCGTGTACTGTATATAACCCTCCACGTAATCTATATCCGCCAATTTTAACGTGTAAATAAACTTGACAGATCGCCACACGTGAACATTACAGGAACACGTCAAACTGATAATGATCCGTCCTTACTGTTGTTTGGGAAAAAAAGAAGGTTCATGAAAAAAACGCTCAGGTTTAAAATTCACACAGGTGAGAGAGATATGTAATGCATTTACAACGCTTTCTCCTCCTCAAATCCACCATGCCCCAAAATAAGAACCTTATATTTTTATCTTTGAATTTCATATGACTATGTCTACGTTGTAATTGGATATATATCCGTTTAAGTTATAACTACATTTGTCATGTAATAATCTTATACAATTATGAGGTTTATATTTTATCCTGAAATGCATTCTTTATACGTAGGCATTTCGCGTATAACGACACGTCGAAAACAAAGCAAATGGGTTTCATCCCCGATATTGTGTCTATTTAGCCAAATACAAACTATTAGATTCCATCTAGTGTTCTATTCAGTCCGCGAATATCCCGCCAAAGATCTGATGGAAACTTTTTTGTGAGAGGAACTATATACATATGCATGATGATCGGTAATCGCTGCAGAATGTTCACTCCACATATTAAAGACCTTATCACATGCTACATAAACTACACATACCGGGTATTGACAATAAAACGGCGCCGCGTAATGATTACCTGTGTATCTTGGAAACAACGAACCGATTGTATATGATAAGCCATTATACGATATCATAAGACGTTTTGTAACAAGCTGTACAAGAACATGTCAACTGAGAGACGCTTCTAAAACGAAAGTAGTTGACTTTCATGGTGTCCAGCCATACATAACCATGGTTAAACTTTCCGAAGAACTTTTACTACAATCAATATTCAGAGTACATTTGAATATGACGAATCCTCAGTTGACTTTGTAAATGATTTTCGTATTTCCTCAGTAAGTCAGCAGAAATCTACCTTCGCGGTGCTGTGAAATTCACTTTATTTACTATCATGTAAAGTTATACCTTATAGCCGGTTACTTTATTGATTAACAAAATAATGAGAAATGGTTGAATAATATCTACCCTTAAATCCATATCGCGAAAATTTAAAATGTGATTTTCTCGTTTTTAGAACAAATCGCGAAAACTTTGATCTGCGAAAATAACCGGCTATGCGGTATACGTGTAGTAGCGCGATTTTAAGTTTGATATAAAATATCAAAGTAAATAAGTCCCGTCTACTATATTGACACGTTTCTCCTTTTTCGTTCTATGTACTTTCAACATTTTGAAGAACAAAGAATAATGATGATGATGACGATGATGATAATAATAATGTTGGTTGAAGAGTAACATTTTCGTCAGGATACGAAATAAATAGAAAACAGAATTATTCATAAATTGGAAAATTAGACAGACCAAGTGATTGACAATGATTTTTCTTAATGCCCATCAGATGACACACATGTAACCGTATGTTATTAAATCGTTGACTTGACAACCATCGAGTGTATGAAAGGTGTTCCGACTTAATTACACTTCACCGCTGGGTTGCAGTTTCATGTCCGTTTTCGTTGGGTAGCTGACAAGTACTGACAGTTGTCCAATTGTTTTGTTCAATAGAAACTCGTAAACCCGCCTGTTACCGCCACGGGATACATACCAAGACGTTACACAACATAAACATACTAAATACTCATCACATACGCTTCTGGCTTATAGATTAAAACTTAATCCGAATGATATCAAAATTAATCAATGTAGAAAAGATGTGAATTGTAAGTTATTATGCTTATCAGTTAATAAAACATTGTTTTGCATTTATCCATATTACAAATACCGCTCATTTATCCTACAACTGCCGAACATACTGACAGATTAACTTCTACTGGATAAACCTATGCTTTATCTGTCATTACGAAATGTTTTCCCGTCAATACGATCACATGACTTTGTTTCACATTTTTCTTACTTGATCCTGAACTTTCATCTTCCGTTGAATGAAACATCATTCAGTCCCGCTAAGTCTTACACCAAAATAAGCCTTATATTGTAAGATAGTTACCGTGTATTCTCTCTATAACATTATTTGGGTATAAAGGGAATAACATCATGATGCTCGGTAAATGCAGGACTATAAAAGTTCTGGTTGGTAATAAAAACTGTTCTTTATAATCTCTCTGGATCATTGAATAATATTACATCTACAATTCTGTTACATTTAGCTTCATGTGTTAAAATACCATTTGTTTTACATAATCTGATAAGGCGACCGAATCTAAAGCCAAAACTCGTAGCATTTTACACAACCATTCGTTCCTGTTCATATCGTATCTTACGGAGTGCATGATTTTAATGTATTCATGAAGGCATAATGAACCAAAACTAGTGAAGGCGAAACAAAATAAACTGTTTGATTATTTTCTAATTTGATCGCAATGAATATAACCGCCATCAAAATGATAATTCTATGATCAGTTAATGTATTAGTTTAGTGACTGTATAACCCGCGCAGTGACGCTGTGTGATTTATAATGGTGTTATCAGCATGAACTTCAGAAAACAAAAATAAAATACATAGACGAGCAGATGGGCGGCTAGTTGACGTATCTCATGCAGGTATGAACAGTTCTGACATTGTTCAGTAAAACATCATTAAATCACATTAAAGCCATAAACAGATGGTGTTATATATATTTTTTAAATTTGATAATAACACACAATGTCATAGAATAAACTGATAATTAAAGACCATTACAATTTAGTTTATTGTTTTATTTACATGTGTTATTTGAATCACGGCAATACTTTTTTCCAATAAAGGAACAGCATGGAATGAAGATTAAATTATACGCATTTTATGTGTATATATTATACAATAAACAGTGCAAAATCTGAAGCTAATAATAACTTCTTAAGACATAATGAATAAAAAATACAGAAGACATAAATGTATTATATCGTATTTGAAAGAATCATATGAGAATTATAATGTTTACATATTAAAAAAATATATCCATAAAATATATTTAAAAAAAATCTAATATCCATTATGATTTATTAATTGCATTTATATTGTGACCATAAACAACCGTAATTACACCATAAGGGTTCATGTTGTAATCACGCCGCCATGACTGATCGTAAATTATTGTAAATCCATATTTGAAGCTTTTTGTGTAATTTATATCTGTTTGCAATGTAAAACTTCAAATTAAAACTAAATACAAGCAGATGGCTACAGCTATTTAAGCAATACCGGCAGTACTCAGCACCAATCGGCATTTAGTAATTTAGTTACTGTACAGCTGTATTAAAGTTACATATTGAACAGTTGTCGCCCTTTAATTGTGCGAGCAACTGTAAATGAATCAATTCTCAAGATAGTTACGTGATTGAAACCTGTTTGCCTGATAGTCAAGCTTTCATCGAAAAAGTTTCGACACTTGCATTCTTATCTCTAACCATATAACAAATAGTTCGTTCGAAGAAAAAAAAAAATGTTTTCCAGTTGTTCTATCCAAGATTCGTATCAATATAGGTCTGTATATGCGGTAATGTTATGGTATTGACCAACTAGCTCTGATTTAGACCATAGGACTATGGTTTAAGAAACTAATATCGATACGTAATTGTCAAAAAGATATAAAGTAGTGCATACAGCTACATTATTTGTGCATTTTGGGGAAATTATGATATTGACATGTTGGCCGTTGCTATTTATTTATTACATGACACGGTATGTGTTAGAATAAGAAAATGAATTACAAATGAATGTTAACATGCTTTAAATGGATTCCAATTAAATATTGGTCCGTAATCACTTGGACTTATCGTTTTGATCTCAGTTGTTTTGTTTCAAAAATGTTTGAAAAAAACTAAAACAAAAAAACGCAAGAGTATTGTGGCCAACGGATAAGTCTTTGTTTTCTGTCTTTACTGGGTAATACATTGTTTTCAATGGAATGTTTTAACAATTTCTAAATGATAACAAATGTGCATCGTGTGACTTTATGGCTGCCGTTCCCTATATTTATAGAGATTTGAGATATATATATAGGATTGTATATATCCCCAGTGCAGGACGATGTCGTCTACTTGTCACCAAATAATCATCAAGTCATTGTAATCAATTTCAAATCCGCTTTAGACTCGTTAAATCTACCAAACTCAAAAGTTAATTCTTTGCCGTCGAAACGAGTTACACAGATTAGTATTCACCACGAGTAAAAACGTGTTCTTTGATACAACGACCACGACACATACGCTTTCCAACAGTAGGTTTGACATCATGCGGCGATCACAATATAACATGACATCACATGATAATTGATGACGTTGGCAATTGTTAACGTAGAACTGAGGGATAAGTAGTTCGGTCAAAGTTCACCGTGTCAGCCAATCAGAATGCGTACAGTGTTTATAACATATGTGATATAAATAAATTGTTAATCAACAGCTGCATTTTTTTATCCAATACCATGATAGTTGAATAACACCCACTTACATGTATTGTGTTAAAAAACTTACTTTTTTTACTTACTTAATTTACAACCATTAAAAAACTATGTTTCAATCCAAAATGATATCGTCTAACAATCATACAACATACATGAATTAATTAAGACTAATTAAGACGAATGTCTATTGACTTTTATACGCTTTTACCTCCCAGACTAAGTAGGTCGAATGTCTTTGATGACTGTTCTTGACCTTGGAAATGTTCATTTACATTTGTTCTACATCGCTGACACGACCTGATATTGACATCACACGCCCTCTCGATAATTGGCGGCAGGTGCCCATAGGGTTCTGCGTCAATACTTGTCATATATGCACTATTAATTCGGAGCATCTCCTCAGATACAACCAGACTGTGGTCCTCTGGAGGGCAGAAATGTACACCAGCAGGCAACTTTAAAGGACGCTGCTGTATCTGCCCTGTCAGAGGGGGCCTTTTTATGGGATTTGAGTCCTTAATAATTTCCGTGTTTTTACATCCATCCCCAACGTCAAGTTCATATGTCACAGGTTTGGGAATTGAGAAGGCACCCCATTTTTCATCATACACGGAATCCACATCTTCACCGTTGTATGTATGATTTAAAATGGAACACCGACAGGCAGGCACACTTTCAAATCCAGAATCACGGGGATCGTCTTGGAGATATTTTGACTTTGTTGAAAGTATAACAGATGTTTCTACAAAATACAAGACTGTCAGTATAATTCCCCGAATTTGATATCAAACAATAATGATTTTTAAAGCGTAAATGTAATATTACTTAAGCAAACTTCTTTCCATATATCCTTCTTCATATCATTCGCAATCAGTTTTCAAACTACAAATATAATGTCAGCATCAAAAATTATTAAATTTGATAAATCAACAAAGAAATGTTAACGGTTGTTTTTCCTTCATTAAACTATATACTGGAAACTTGTGTTAAAACTTTTGGTTGTATGAATTATTTCCCCCCCCCCCCCAAAAAAAAAAATCGTGTGAAAGAATATCGTATTTTCTGGTTTCAATTATATACATATCACAACTGATTATATTTGTTTTCATCTCGATTAATATGTCGCATGGATTACTCCTAACGGTTTTCGCGGTTTAAAAGTTCTCTATTTCAAACACAATGAAAAAACTCATTAATTTTGTCTGCGTTGAAAAGTAGCCACTAAAATATCAGTGCTCTATCAAATTTAATTTTCAGATGCAATATATACATATTTCTAGTATTCATTAAAATCAAATTCATAAAACACCTTGCAAACAAAAGCCGTTATAACGAGAATTTGAACAATCCAGTGATGTTTTAAATGTTTTATACCTACAAAGCCTAACACTAAAAACAAATCTGCCCTAACAAACACTCACCAGTTATTGGACTTTTGGGCCGCGATAGGATTTCTTGTTTCGTTGATAAATTGTCTTCGTTTGATTTAGCTTTAAAACAAACATACAGCTTTCCTGAAGAAGAAACTCCTTTATAAGAAGGTAAAATATAGTTTCGATCATTGACAAAATGAAAGTTTCAAAAATTGAAAACGAATTCGAAAATTGCTCTAGAAATAGTTTTAAACTTGGTCAATATAACCGCAATATAACTCAAAACCAGAGAGAATTTCTCTTTGCTCGATCGGTTAAATGCATGGCTAGTGATCCATGGCGGGGGTATTGAGTAAATTTATATAAAAGCTTGCATTCAATTACCAATTGGAACTCCTCGGCTGTAAATATTACCTCGAATGTGATAGGTCTAGAATATGTAAAAACATCAGTCATTTTCTTCGTCGGAAAGCCATATTAGCCCTAAATGCTTTTAAGACAATGGACACTCATTAAAATGTTGAACTTCAGATAATCTATTGTCGTATATTAAGAAATTAAATAAAACTATTTCTCCTTCGAGACGGACGACACATAACATCGATGAACTGAAACTTTTCGAGGGGTTGTGTTCTCAGTGGCAACCAATTGTGATGAAAATGTGATGGGGTGGGGTCTGTGTAACCCTACACTATATTACTTAGTACATCGTTATGAAACTTTATATAATAACATTATTTCTGTGAGTTCTAATAAGTACTTATCCCTTTTATCTACAACATATACATTTCTATCTCTGGTATTCAGTTTTATTTCGTAGTTTATGTCCAAATGCTTTACATGTACTTTAGCGTAAACTCGATCTTAAATGTGAGTGCAATAAGGAATCACCACAATTGCTGTTAGAATGATATACAGAATAGTTATAAGTATAATCCGTTACTCGTGCGAAACGCTCTTAGATAAGATTACAGCTGAATATCAAAGAATAACCACTAGAATACTCACCTTTACATAACAGGTAAGAAACCCACTAGAATACTCGCCTTTACAGACCAGGTAAGGAAAACCACTAGACTACTCATCTTCACATAACACGTAAGAAACCCACTACAACACTCACCTTTACATAACAGGTAAAGAAAACCACTAGAATACTCACCTTTACATTACAGGTAAGGAAAACCTCTACTACTCACCTTTACATAACAGGTAAGGAAAACCACTAGAATACTCGCCTTTACAGACCAGGTAAGGAAAACCACTAGACTACTCACATTTACATAACAGGTAAGGAAAACCACTAGAATACTCGCCTTTACAGAACAGGTAATGAAAACCACTAGACTACTCACCTTTACATAACAGGTAAGAAAAACCACTAGAATACTCACCTTTATATAACAGGTAAGGAAAACCACTAGACTACTCACCTTTATATAACAGGTAAGGAAAACCACTAGAATACTCGCCTTTACAGAACAGGTAAGGAAAACCACTAGACTAGTCACCTTTAAATAACAGGTAAGGAAAACCACTAGACTACTCACATTTACATAACAGG
Organism: Argopecten irradians; assembly: GCF_041381155.1. Taxonomy (NCBI): domain Eukaryota; kingdom Metazoa; phylum Mollusca; class Bivalvia; order Pectinida; family Pectinidae; genus Argopecten; species Argopecten irradians. The sequence goes on along the minus strand of NC_091145.1, from coordinate 38,270,871 downwards.
TAAGGAAAACCACTAGAATACTCGCCTTTACAGAACAGGTAAGGAAAACCACTAGAATACTCACCTTTATATAACAGGTAAGGAAAACCACTAGAATACTCACCTTTACATAACAAGTAAGGAGAACCACTAGAATACTCACCTTTACATAACAGGTAAGAAAAACCACTAGAATACTCATCTTTACATAACAGGTAAGGAAAACCACTAGAATACTCACCTTTACATAACAGGTAAGGAAAACCACTAGAATACTCACCTTTACATAACAGGTAAGAAAAACCACTAGAATACTCACCTTTATATAACAGGTAAGTAAAACCACTAGAATACTCACCTTTACATAACAGGTAAGTAGAACCACTAGAATACTCACCTTTACATAACAGGTAAGAAAAACCCACTAGACTACCAACCTTTACATAACAGGTACGGAAAACCACTAGACTAATCAATTACATTACTTGATAAGTATCCGCTACACTACTTACCTTTACATTACGAAATCAGTATACGCTAGACTACTCACCTTTACAATCAGTTACTAGTGCGAAACGCTCTTAGATAAGATTACAGCTAAATATCTAAAAATAACCACTAGAATACTCACCTTTACATAACAGGTAAGTAAATCACTAGACTACTAACCTTTACATAACAGGTAAGGAAAACCACTTGACTAATCAATTCCATTACTAAATAAGTATCCGCTTCACTACTCACCTTTACATTACGAAATCAGTATACGCTAGACTACTCACCTTTACAATCAGTTACTAGTGCGAAACGCTCTTAGATAAGATTACAGCTAAATATCTAAGAATAACCACTAGAATACTCACCTTTACTAAAATGTTAGGAAAGCCACTAGAATACTCACCTTTACATAACAGGTAAGGAAAACCACTATAATACTCACCTTTACATAACAGGTAAGGAAAAACACTAGACTACTCATCTTTACATAACAGGTAAGAAACCCACTAAAACACTCACCTTTACATAACAGGTAAGCAAAACCACAAGAATACTCACCTTTACATAACAGGTAAGGAAAACCACTAGAATACTCGCCTTTACAGACCAGGTAAGGAAAACCACTAGACTACTCACATTTACATAACAGGTAAGGAAAACCACTAGAATACTCACCTTTATATAACAGGTAAGGAAAACCACTAGAATACTCACCTTTACATAACAAGTAAGGAGAACCACTAGAATACTCACCTTTACATAACAGGTAAGAAAAACCACTAGAATACTCATCTTTACATAACAGGTAAGGAAAACCACTAGAATACTCACCTTTACATAACAGGTAAGGAAAACCACTAGAATACTCGCCTTTACATAACAGGTAAGAAAAACCACTAGAATACTCACCTTTATATAACAGGTAAGTAAAACCACTAGAATACTCACCTTTACATAACAGGTAAGTAGAACCACTAGAATACTCACCTTTACATAACAGGTAAGAAAAACCACTAGACTACCAACCTTTACATAACAGGTACGGAAAACCACTAGACTAATCAATTCCATTACTTGATAAGTATCCGCTACACTACTTACCTTTACATTACGAAATCAGTATACGCTAGACTACTCACCTTTACAATCAGTTACTAGTGCGAAACGCTCTAAGAAAAGATTACAGCTAAATATCTAAAAATAACCACTAGAATACTCACCTTTACATAACAGGTAAGTAAATCACTAGACTACTAACCTTTACATAACAGGTAAGGAAAACCACTAGACTAATCAATTCCATTACTAAATAAGTATCCGCTTCACTACTCACCTTTACATTACGAAATCAGTATACGCTAGACTACTCACCTTTACAATCAGTTACTAGTGCGAAACGCTCTTAGATAAGATTACAGCTAAATATCTAAGAATAACCACTAGAATACTCATCTTTACTAAAATGTTAGGAAAGCCACTAGAATACTCACCTTTACATAACAGGTAAGGAAAACCACTATAATACTCACCTTTACATAACAGGTAAGGAAAACCACTAGACTACTCGCCTTTACATAACAGGTAAGAAAAACCAATAGAATACTCACCTTTATATAACAGGTAAGGAAAACCACTAGAATACTCTCCTTTACATTACAGGTAAGGACAACCACTAGAACACTCACCTTTACATAACAGGTAAGGAAAACGAGTTGAATAAGTATCCATTAGACAACTCACCTTTACATTACTAAATAAGTATCCACTAGACTACTCACCTTTATATTGCTAAATAAGTATCCGCTACACTACTCATCTTTACATTACTAAATAAGTATCCACTAGACTACTCACCTTTACATTACTAAATCAGTATCCGCTACACTACTCATCTTTACATTACTTAATAAGTATCCACTAGACTACTCACATTTACATTACTAAATGAGTATCCACTAGACTACTCATCTTTACATTAAAAAATAAGTATTCGATACACTACTCACCTTTACGTTACTTAATAAGTATCCGCTACACTACTCACCTTTACATTACTAAATGAGTATCCACTAGACTACTCATCTTTACATTAAAAAATAAGTATTCGCTACACTACTCACCTTTACGTTACTTAATAAGTATCCGCTACACTACTCACCTTTACATTACTAAATAAGTATCCGTTACACTGCTCATCTCTACATTACTAAATAAGTATCCACTAAACTACACTACACTACTCACCTTTACATTACTTAATAAGTATCCGTTACACTACTCATCTTTACATTACTTAATAAGTATCCACTAGACTACTCACCTTTACATTACTAAATAAGTATCTGCTAAACTACTCATCTTTATATTACTCAAAACGTATTCGCTAGATTACTCAACTTTATATATCTAAATAAGTATCCACTAGACTACTCATCTTTACATTACTAATTAAGTTTCCAATAGACTACTCACCTTTACATTACTAAATAAGTATCCACTAGACTACTCACCTTTACATTACTAAATCAGTATCCGCTACACTACTCACCTTTACATTACTAAATAAGTATCCGCTAAACTACTCACCTTTACATTACTAAATAAGTATCCGCTACACTACTCACATTTACATTACTAAATAAGTATCCGCTAAAATACTTACCTTTACATTGCTAAATAAGTATCCACAAGACTGCTCACCTTTACATTACTAAATAAGTATCAGCTGCACTACTCACTTTTCCATTACTAAATAAGTATCCACTAGACTACTCAACTTTACATTACTAAATAAGTATCCGCTACACTACTCATCTTTACATTACTAAATAAGTATCCACTAGACTACTCAACTTTACATTACTAAATAAGTATCCGCTACACTACTCATCTTTACATTACTAAATAAGTATCCGTTACACTACTCATTTTTACATTACTAAATAAGTATCCACTAGAATACTCACCTTTACATAAAAGGTAAGAAACCCACTAGACTAGTCAATTCCATTACTAAATAAGTATCCGCTACACTAGTCACCTTTACATTACTAAATAAGTATCCACTACATTACTCACCTTTACATTACTAAATCAGTATACGCTAGACTACTCACCTTTACAATCAGTTACTAGTGCGAAACGCTCTTAGATAAGATTACAGCTAAATATCTAAGAATAACCACTAGAATACTCACCTTTACTAAAATGTTAGGAAAGCCACTAGAATACTCACCTTTACATAACAGGTAAAGAAAACCACTATAATACTCACCTTTACATAACAGGTAAGGAAAAACACTAGACTACTCATCTTTACATAACAGGTAAGAAACCCACTAAAACACTCACCTTTACATAACAGGTAAGCAAAACCACAAGAATACTCACCTTTACATAACAGGTAAGGAAAACCACTAGACTACTCACCTTTACATAACAGGTAAGAAAAACCAATAGAATACTCACCTTTATATAACAGGTAAGGAAAACCACTAGAATACTCTCCTTTACATTACAGGTAAGGACAACCACTAGAACACTCACCTTTACATAACAGGTAAGGAAAACCAGTTGAATAAGTATCCATTAGACAACTCACCTTTACATTACTAAATAAGTATCCACTAGACTACTCACCTTTATATTATTAAATAAGTATCCGCTACACTACTCATCTTTACATTACTAAATAAGTATCCACTAGACTACTCACCTTTACATTACTAAATCAGTATCCGCTACACTACTCATCTTTACATTACTTAATAAGTATCCACTAGACTACTCACATTTACATTACTAAATGAGTATCCACTAGACTACTCATCTTTACATTAAAAAATAAGTATCCGCTACACTAGTCACCTTTACATTACTAAATAAGTATCCACTACATTACTCACCTTTACATTTCTAAATCAGTATCCGCTACACTACTCACCTTTATATTACTAAATAAGTATCCGCTAAATACTCACCTTTATATTGCAGGATTATCAAAATCACTACTAGGCATACCACGACACATGAAGACACCGCTACCGCTATTGGTGTTTGAGTATATGTTGGTTGTATACCATTCGGACGGGGGTAGTCTGAGATGGAGGATGAGACAGCGCTGACAATTGTCGATTCCTTTATGTTCAGTGGTGTAATTTGTTGCGGTGTGGCAGTAGTATATGCTGTTACCACGGGGACCGGACCGTGGGCTCCAGTCAAGACGGTCCAGGTATCTATAGAGAAAGCAATATCAAAGTATCAGTCAATACCCACTGTAAGGCAATGTAACTTTAGAATTGAATTATTGAAATTGTAATAGAGAGGAGTAAATCTAGCAGCCAAGCCGGGGTTTAAACCAAGGACCGTCGACACTAGCTGATGTTCCAGCGATAGCGCTACCTGATTACGTACCTATGAATTATGTCATTACAGTAAAACGAAAGCTGGGTGACCTTTACATTTTACCAATAATATCTTATTCTCAAATCTGCCTTTAAACGTACAGGACTCAATTCAATTCAATCCATTACTTTTTGCAAAGTTGCCTGTGTTGTTAAGAACTAAACAGATAATTAGAAGTTATAAAATGATTCTCCGTCGCTTAAGGTCTAATGCTAATTGAACATAATTTAAACAAAAAATATGTCTAACATAATTTAAACAAAAAATATGTCTACAACACATGATAACAAAAGCAGGTAATATAAACTTGAAATTGACCCGAGCACAACCTGGAAAGTATACAATCTTAATGCATAAGGGACAAGGCTCAGCGTAGACATCATGGCAAATTTTTGTTCTGTATTTATTTCATAACACGTTAATTGCATGGGAATTAAATAAAATCAAGTATTCACGTGTACAACATTGTTGCGTTCTGTTATTAGAAAATGTAAAGAATGTTATACAGTCATAAGCACTATGTTTCAATATAAACTTACCGGAATTACTGACATGAGTGACCTGTACAGCACAAGACTTACACCAAAGAGGCATCGAACCACCACAGTAACACTCCTGATCGTTGTGTCGTGTGATAGACTCGACCTTAAATAGTTAAATATTATCATAATTAATAGTTACGTGTGTCGGTCTGAACTAGTACAACCTAGTTAATATGTCGCACGTCATTTTAGTGTGATAGACTCGACCTTAAATAGTTAAATATCAAAATAATTAATAGTTACGTGTGTCGGTCTGAACTAGTACAACCTAGTTAATATGTCGCACGTCATTTTAGTGTGATAGACTCGACCTTAAATAGTTAAATATCAAAATAATTAATAGTTACGTGTGTCGGTCTGAACTAGTACAACCTAGTTAATATGTCGCACGTCATTTTAGTGTGATAGACTCGACCTTAAATAGTTAAATATTATAATAATTAATAGTTACGTGTGTCGGTCTGAACTAGTACAACCTAGTTAATATGTCGCACGTCATTTTAGTGTGATAGACTCGACCTTAAATAGTTTAATCGTAATTTTAATGTGACAGAGTAAGTCTGATATAATACAACTAAGTCAATGTTGTCGTCATTTTAACGTGATAGCTTTGACCGAAATAGTACAACTAAGTCAATGTTGTCGTCATTTTAACGTGATAGCTTTGACCGAAATAGTACAACTAAGTCAATGTTGTCGTCATTTTAACGTGATAGCTTTGACTGAAATAGTACAACTTAGTCAATGTTGTCGTCATTTTAACGTGATAGCTTTGACCGAAATAGTACAACTAAGTCAATGCTGTCGTCATTTTAACGTGATAGCTTTGACCGAAATAGTACAACTAAGTCAATGTTGTCGTCATTTTAACGTGATAGCTTTGACCGAAATAGTACAACTAAGTCAATGTTGTCGTCATTTTAACGTGATAGCTTTGACCGAAATAGTACAACTAAGTCAATGTTGTCGTCATTTTAACGTGATAGCTTTGACCGAAATAGTACAACTAAGTCAATGTTGTCGTCATTTTAACGTGATAGCTTTGACCGAAATAGTACAACTAAGTCAATGTTGTCGTCATTTTAACGTGATAGCTTTGACCGAAATAGTACAACTAAGTCAATGTTGTCGTCATTTTAACGTGATAGCTTTGACCGAAATAGTACAACTAAGTCAATGTTGTCGTCATTTTAACGTGATAGCTTTGACCGAAATAGTACAACTAAGTCAATGTTGTCGTCATTTTAACGTGATAGCTTTGACCGAAATAGTACAACTAAGTCAATGTTGTCGTCATTTTAACGTGATAGCTTTGACCGAAATAGTACAACTAAGTCAATGTTGTCGTCATTTTAACGTGATAGCTTTGACCGAAATAGTACAACTAAGTCAATGTTGTCGTCATTTTAACGTGATAGCTTTGACCGAAATAGTACAACTAAGTCAATGTTGTCGTCATTTTAACGTGATAGCTTTGACCGAAATAGTACAACTAAGTCAATGTTGTCGTCATTTTAACGTGATAGCTTTGACCGAAATAGTACAACTAAGTCAATGTTGTCGTCATTTCAACGTGATAGCTTTGACCGAAATAGTACAACTAAGTCAATGTTGTCGTCATTTTAACGTGATAGCTTTGACCGAAATAGTACAACTTAGTCAATGTTGTCGTTTTATGTTGCTACATATATCCTTTCCAGTTTTGTTTTTCTCCCTTGTTTGGTTTTCAATCGCAGTTGGTTTACAGTGTACTACACGTATTACTAATATTGGAGTCGCAATAAACACCTTTTCCGACAATGTGAATTACGAACACAATAATTTATTAGAATTTAGATATTTTGTTTTATACAACATCAGTAGCTATTGAATAATTGAAGTTCTTTTGGAAAGAAGTCTCTAATTAAAATTACGTACACTGTATATAAATCCGACATATAGTTTCAAATATTAGCACTATATCGATAATGAAACATCTGACATCCTATGGTATATATGTGTTAGAGCTGTCAGTGGATACACGTGATGTCATTGGTGTATTTCGATAATAACAACGTCCCTAATCATATCAGCACAGCCTTAATTTATAATTAAATACCGCATGGTAACAATGTACGTATACAGTGGACAGTTAAATACAGCCGACCAATAATAAATCAATAAGACTTCTGAATAGGAAATATTTATGGTTCGTCGACCATATGTCGTAAAATAAAGTTAGTGATTCTATGAAATGCTAATCTAGCTTATGTCACATTTCATTTCGGGGATTGGAAACCGCATTGCCACGGTAATGGAAGAATTATAAAATATCAAATATACATATGATGCATGCTAGTGATAGTGAAATACAAACATAAATGTTGTATCTACAAATACTTCAGTCGTTACTGGCAAGTAGCTTGCATGCGTTTTAGCTTAGTCTTTCTTTGGCTTATTATTTATTTACATGCACATATAATTTTCAAATATCAAAAGTTTCCTCTCAACAACAAAATTATTGTAGTTATATTGATTTTATATCTTTATAGTGGTGTGCTAACCATATCAGTAAATATTATTACCAATGTTGTAGTGCATTGTTTCTGAATCGTATAAGGGCTTTAACATCTGCAAAAAATCGTATAAGGGCTTTAACATCTGCAAAAAACGTTGTTATCAGTTAGAGATAAAGCTCTCCTCGCCACATCACTTTTATGACCTCTACTGTCCACCTGTCACTGGGACGATAACCCCCACAAAGAGCAAACAATTCCAAATTACCAAAGAGGGATTCACATTGGTCCTTTACTGACAAATGACAGAACGGTTTGTCAAATCAAATCTTAAGTACACCTGCATATCATTGAAGGGGACCCACAGGGGTGTTTTTTTTTCAATCTTATCTGACAGAGGCCTTGATATAGAACACATTTCGGGAACACACCAACGAAGGAGTGTTAGCATGGGAATTCTGTTGTAAGTATGTAATAACGTTCACAGTAGTATTGACGGTATCAACATTATAAATAGTCATTTCTCAGCTGACGATTCTGTAAAATCATTAATTGTTGTAGGGCTTAATTTGAATGGAAGAAAAAAACCTTTTTGCTGGGCTTTAAATTCGTGGGACGACAAGTATACATTGTTGTATATGTCGGCGTGTCGTTACTGTGAGTTAAGCTATATTTGTGGCCTTGGGTAAAACAGCAGTTTGATGTTTAGCTTCGATAAACAGATAAATAATTATGATTGTTTTAAACAGATCAAATGTGTGGACGTATTTTCGTTGCTTCAAGTCAAAAAAACGACATCCATGAAATTTAACCCCTCGAAATGATAATGATTCCACAGTATTCTTATTACACACTTTCATGGAAATAAAAAAGTTTAAAAAAAAACCAACACCGTTACGATAATTCAACATTGGATAAAACAGTGGAAACCTAATATTATCAATATATCTGGAGACTCGATAAAATCAAACATACAGTGATGACAAAAACAAGGTCACCTTAAAACATCTTTAAGTAATTTCCGGCCCACAAGTCGTATGCCGACAGCGGAACTAGCTACAAACCATACAAAAAACTTTACAAATCATTGAGAAATAAAAACAGTTTGCATTATAAAACCCTAGCTAGAAGAGTGATAGTATACCTTGACGGTGTAGTTTCTCATCGGTAGGTGTAGCAAGCGACAGGAGGCCTGTAAATGTAAATATTGATACAACGATAGTACAGACGCTACTACATATATTACAAGATACTGGTATCTTATACAAATTTGAGAATTTTCTAAATCTTTTTGTCATTAATACACCTAATTTTCTAAGCCTCATATATAGAGATATTCATCAAAATTATTCACTAAACTATACTGTATTTATTCACACACATAGAAATCGCTACAAAAGTGTTTATTGAAAATAAATTACCAGCCTGATAGAGAAATAAACAAGTGCGAGCCGTGAAAATTGAACATTGTATGATATTTAAGATTTCACTAAGTCGTGAACTAACCGGCTTTGTTTCAAATTTCAGATAAGGAGAGACCCGTATATAGAAGCTAGCCTGTTCCTCGGAGAGTATTTCCACAAAAAAATAGATCAGAGCTCAAGTCCACTCGAAAACATATCTCAGCAATTCCATAGTATTCTGATAAAAATGAAACAGGATTTTAAATTGAATTTTAAAATGAATATATACGACATTAAGATCTATTCATTGACAACTATTTATTCATAATATTTTCAGAAGTATATAATATTATAGCTGTGGAAAAATAATTGCGAAATAAAACATCACTGAGTGCTACAGATTTATCTTATATATCCATAATTTGATTTAATATCTAAATGAACGAAAAGTTTGGCATTACGGCTAATGAGTTTTTTGCTTACATATAGTATGCTTCGTGTTTTTATCAGATATAAGTTGCGATGTGAGTTTAAACATTTTGTATACATACGTTTACACTGACATTGCTCCGACTTCACGGTGCAGATACGTGTCTGTAAACAGAAAAAATCATACATATATTTTACGCGGAAACGATATTTTCTATTTAATCTTTTTGTGACTCAGTTTCAAGAGCATTCCTCAATTTCTCTTCATTAAAAATCCCCACATGAAAGTATTTGGATTTTCAGGGAGGCTCCTTAACTAAGTTGTGGTCCGCTTACATTTTTTATTGTTTTCTTCTGAGGAATTCTAAGTAAATGTATTGCTTAAGTTAAGAAATTTTCCTGAAACTGGGTCCAAATGATTCTTAATCGTTAATTGGATAATTGTTTTTATAAAAATCCGAGGATATCATGTATCCACATGTGACCCGAGGATATCTTGCATCCACATGTGACCCGAGGATATCTTGTGTCCACATGTGACTCAAGGATATCATGTATCCACATGTAACATGAGGATATCATGTATCCACATGTGACACCAGGATATCATGTATCCACATGTGACACGTGGATATCATGTATCCACATGTGACCCAAGGATATCATGTATCCATATGTGACCCAACGATATCATGTACCCACATGTAACATGAGGATATCACGTATCCACATCTGACCCGAGGATATCACGTATCCACATGTGACACCAGGATATCATGTATCCACATGTGACACGAGGATACCATGTATCCACATTTGACACGAGGATATCATATATCCACATGTGACCCGAGGATATCATGTATCCACATGTGACACAAGTATAACATGTATCCATATATGACACGAGGATATCATGTATCCACATGTGACACGAGGATATTATGTATCCACATGTGACCCGAGGATATCATGTATCCACATGTGACCCGATGATATCATGTATCCACATGTGACACGAGGATATCATGTTTTCAGATATGAACCGAGGATATCATGCATTCATATGTGACCCGAGGATATGTAATCAAATCTGACCGGAGGATATCATGTATCCACATGTGACACGAGGATATCATGTTTTCAGATATGAACCGAGGATATCATGCATTCATATGTGACCCGAGGATATGTATCCAAATCTGACCGGAGGATATCATGTATCCACATGTGACCCGAGGATATGTATCCAAATCTGACCGGAGGATATCATGTATTCATATGTGACCCGAGGATATGTATCAAAATCTGACCGGAGGATATCATGTATCCACATGTGACCCGAGGATATGTATCCAAATCTGACCGGAGGATATCATGTATTCATATGTGACCCGAGGATATGTATCAAAATCTGACCGGAGGATATCATGTATCCACATGTGACCCGAGGATATGTATCCAAATCTGACCGGAGGATATCATGTATCCACATGTGACCCGAGGATATGTATCCAAATCTGACCGGAGGATATCATGTATCCACATGTGACCCGAGGATATGTATCCAAATCTGACCGGAGGATATGTAATCAAATCTGACCGGAGGATATCATGCATTCACATGTGACCCGAGGATATGTATCCAAATCTGACCGGAGGATATGTATCCAAATCTGACCGGAGGATATGTATCCAAATCTGACCGGAGGATATGTATCCAAATCTGACCGGAGGATATGTATCCAAATCTGACCGGAGGATATCATGCATTCACATGTGACCCGAGGATATGTATCCAAATCTGACCGGAGGATATGTATCCAAATCTGACCGGAGGATATGTATCCAAATCTGACCGGAGGATATGTATCCAAATCTGACCGGAGGATATGTATCCAAATCTGACCGGAGGATATCATGCATTCACATGTGACCCGAGGATATGTATCCAAATCTGACCGGAGGATATGTATCCAAATCTGACCGGAGGATATGTATCCAAATCTGACCGGAGGATATGTATCCAAATCTGACCGGAGGATATGTATCCAAATCTGACCGGAGGATATCATGTATCCACATGTGACCCGAGGATATGTATCCAAATCTGACCGGAGGATATGTATCCAAATCTGACCGGAGGATATGTATCCAAATCTGACCGGAGGATATCACGTATCCACATCTGACCGGAGGATATGTATCCAAATCTGACCGGAGGATATCATGCATTCACATGTGACCGAGGATATGTATCCAAATCTGACCGGAGGATATGTATCCAAATCTGACCGGAGGATATGTATCCAAATCTGACCGGAGGATATGTATCCAAATCTGACCGGAGGATATGTATCCAAATCTGACCGGAGATATATGCATTCAATGTGACCGAGATATGTATCCAAATCTGACCGGAGGATATGTATCCAAATCTGACCGGAGGATATATCCAAATCACGGAGGATATGTATCCAAATCTGACCGGAGGATATGTATCCAATTAATCCAAATCTGACCGGAGGATATGTATCCAAATCTGACCGGAGGATATGTATCCAAATCTGACCGGAGGATATCACGTATCCACATGTGACCGGAGGATATGTATCCACATCTGACCGGAGGATATGTATCCAAATCTGACCGGAGGATATGTATCCAAATCTGACCGGAGGATATGTATCCAAATCTGACCGGAGGATATGTATCCAAATCTGACCGGAGGATATGTATCCAAATCTGACCGGAGGATATGTATCCAAATCTGACCGGAGGATATCACGTATCCACATGTGACCGGAGGATATGTATCCACATCTGACCGGAGGATATGTATCCAAATCTGACCGGAGGATATCATGTATCCACATGTGACCCGATGATATGTAATAAAATGTGACCGGAGGATATCATGTACATTGAATCACATGTAACACCACGAGAAACTTTCTACAGTCATCATTATTAGACAAAAACAACTTAGGTATTACGACATACATTAGAATGCGCCACTTGGCATTTCATCTGTGACATTTTGCCCCATTAATATTTTACGTTCTGGAATTATGTCAGATTGGGGACCATCGCAAATGATTCTTTATATAGTTAAAAACGAAACGTCGTTTAACTCTTAGTCTGTGAAAAACAAAAATGTAAAATTAATATTTTTTCTGCTTTTGCTTCATATGTCATTAAAATAAGATTAAGGATCGTCTCTATCTACTATGTTAAGATATAATGATTACATGTTACATCATTCCTTGTATATAAAGGGTTGTATGTAAACATATGTTGAGTCTGTAGACCTCTCAGACACCAAGATGGTTATATAACACAGATTTACGTAACAATATTTGTTTTTGTCGAGGATAAGTTTTCAACACGCAGTTTTGATAACGTGGGTAATAAACAGAGTTTGCAAATAGCAAGACATATTATAGATCCACTTTACATCCGGTCTTGAAAACGCGGTCACAATCTTAGTCTCACAATCTTGGAGATTAGAGGAAACTGTGATGATAGTAAAGGGTGTGGTAAACGATGTATCGATATATGTATAAATGTGTGTACTACGACACTTTGACAATGTTTACAAAAAAGATTTAATCTGACCTGTCATATGTTAACAAACTATAACACGTATCAGTCTTGGCCACCAGAGGGCCCACATTAATGGCACCCTCCTGCCTGCGAACATACTTCGGAAATATTTTGCTGATGATTCAACAAATTAGAAATGTTATACATTGTAATTGCCAGCATAACGGTATATTCGGAAACAGAAATGGACAATAAAGAAACTTTAAGGTAACACATTATCAAAAGTAGAATCATGCAGTTAATAAATATATATAACTTATTCTTTAAAACAACATATATACGACATGCCATACTGAATCCATATAATAAGTCCTTCACTCCAGTTATTAGATACATTGATTGTATACGCTGGTCCGATTAGTGAAGGTGTTCGCGTTGTATGAAACACAAAACCAATAACATGTATGATAAAAGCATGTATCTAATTCCAGAAGGTGGTGTATACTTACATTATTTTGACAGATAAATTCAGGACTTACACTGCTGGCTCCACTGATAAATACTAACACAAAATAAGTATACCACAACCTCTTCTCCATTCTTTATCAACAAACACACGCGTACACGGATTGTAAGTGAATCAAGTCATGGAAGCCACAGCAGAATATATAAATAACTACCCAATCACTATCGCCCACTCTCCCCCGTCTGATTCAAAGGTTATGTGTCCCATTTTACCCCTGGGAGCGATGGCAAGTGCACTGGCTGCAATTACAAATAAAACACACAATATTGTATCAATTATTAAACGTAGCAATAGATAAGATAATTTCCAATCTTTTTGCAGTCATCAGTTTTCGGGGACGTATTTGGTGTATAAATCAATCGACAGACTTTTAAAACGGATATGAAACCCGATTACCCACCTCATAAATAAATTTTGTTTCAATATTTGTTTGTCTAAGTGCCTTTCACCTATATTATATAATAGTATAATGTTCGAGAGATACCCCGCATCAGTCATTTCACTACAACAATTGCCCACACACCTGCATGGGCCGAGTGGTATAGGGTGTTCCTAAGCTGTAAACTACACCTACCATTCAAATTCACGTGTAGTATTTGCCACCTACTAACCGTAAGTCGATGACAATCGTTTATTATTACTCTCACATATATATGTGTGTCTTATCCCGATTTCTGTTTGAGTCGTCAGTTCAATAAATCACAATCCCCATATGGCATTAGATATACCCATTCCCTATACAAAAATAAATTACACTCTCATTATCTATACCTTTACCTCGTTTACATACGGTATATTATGACATGCCGTGGTTTGTTTTTTGTAGGTGAAAATATTCGTTGTTTTTTGTTTTTTTGTTGTTTTTTTTTATTGTTTTTTTTTCTTTTTTTAATTTTTTACTCGTTGTTCATAGCAACAACGAATGCTATTACAAAAAAACCATGTTATAAAGTATCGATAAACAGTAATAGTCCAATACAAGCATTCCAACAACGATTAATGACAGTGGTATATTAAAAAGGGTGATGAGCTATAAATAAGAATATTAGAATACTCGTGCTTTATTCATACAGTCTGTAATATCAAATACAATTTCTAAATGTTTCCCATTAATCTCTAGGAACGATTGAATGATTAAGTTAATATCGGCCGCCGGCGGTAGAATGGTGTCATTTGTGCCCCCTAATTGTAATATGTAATGGTGCCGTTTACTTGATCTAGATTTACAGATACATTTAGTGTAAATGGAGTTGGGATCGCTTACTCTCGCGATGCACTGATCCTGCTAATAGACAATATTTTCAAAGTTCACTTTTCTATAGATATATTATGGTTGTTGTGTTTGAATTGGGTATATTCTGATCGAGGACGGTGATGAACATATATAGTATATATTACCAATTAAACGACCATGATGAAAACCAAATAACAAAGCTCTATATATGTGGTTTCGCCATGAACAAATCATTCGGCCTACACGCAGTGTGTAACCGTTAACAACAGACTTTTATCTAATGTTTTGTGTGTGTGTGGGTTGGTATACTCTATTAATGTGTTAACATGTTGACATACATGTATAATGCAGATGTTGTTAGTGATTGCTGAACAACAACTTATTGTAAGAGTAAGAATGTATCATGGATACGGCGATAGACTCCATCTTCAGTTATTCAGTGTTCAACATGAATGTAACAAAACAAAGCTCAGTAGGAAAATGACTCAATGTAAAGCAATTCTATCTTTTTCAATCATGATAATATGGCGTTTTGCATTGTCAGTTACCCAGTGGACGTAATCAGCCTACACTACGGGTGGTCAGTCTAGGTCTAGAGCCTTATGACTTTCACCTGGTATACTTTATAGGGCCTGGTCGTCAGTCTAGTTTTAGAGCCTTAATGACGACTATCACCTAGTAACGACTATCACCTGGATACTTTCTAAGATCTGGTGGTTAGTCTAGCTCTAGAGCCTTACGACTATCACCTGGATACTTTCTAAGATCTGGTGGTTAGTCTAGCTCTAGAGCCTTACGACTATCACCTGGATACTTTCTAAGATCTGGTGGTTAGTCTAGCTCTAGAGCCTTACGACTATCACCTGGATACTTTCTAAGATCTGGTGGTTAGTCTAGCTCTAGAGCCTTACGACTATCACCTGGATACTTTCTAAGATCTGGTGGTTAGTCTAGCTCTAGAGCCTTACGACTATCACCTGGATACTTTCTAAGATCTGGTGGTTAGTCTAGCTCTAGAGCCTTACGACTATCACCTGGAATACTTTCTAAGATCTGGTGGTTAGTCTAGCTGTAGAGCCTTACGACTATCACCTGGAATACTTTCTAAGATCTGGTGGTCAGTCCAGCTTTAGAGCCTTACGACTATCACCTGGAATACTTTCTAAGATCTGGTGGTTAGTCTAGCTCTAGAGCCTTATGACTTTCATCTAGTAACGGCTTTCACCTGGTATACTTTCTAGGACCTGGTGGTCGGACTAGCTCTATAGCCTTATAACTATCCATTAGTAACGACTTTAACCTGGAAGGCTTTCGAAGATCTGGTGATCAGTCCAGCTCTAGAACCTTATAACTTTCACCTGGTAGACTTACTAGGTTCTGGCTTTCATCTGGTAAGCTTTCAAAGGTCTGGTGGTCAGTCTAGCTCATTAGACTTTCACCTGGTAGACTTTCTTTCGCAAGGTGGTCAGTCTAGCTTTAGAGCTCTGCGACTTCAACCTAGTCATTCTCGGCTCTAGATGCACACGGCAATATCGCTACACCTGAGACTGATGATGACACCCGGTAGGCTTTCTAGTAATTCAGTGCGAACGAGCTAAAAGGCAAGGCTCAGTCTGACACATGTTCAGATAAAAAGGTCATTTAAGTCCATAACTGATAAATTATAATTAGCCATACGGATGCTGTCTGGACACTATAATTATGTAGCATGCGGTGCGCATGTTTAGACATAGCTAGATTTTGGTAATGGGAGGTGCAGGACATGTTCATAACAAACATGTAGAGAACAATCCGTTTTCTTCCAAAAAGAGTATCTCAGTTTTCATTTCACAGAATATTTTATTTCTGATGTTATGTCAACAGAAATAAGATAACAGGTCAAGCCTTAAAACGTCCTCTTTTTAAGGCAATATATATATGTTTATAATATACTGTAGTGTACAAGTGACTAAATGTAGAAAACTAACTTTACTGGTTACAAACAAGTACATGTACATGGCGTATTAAATAAATCATAACTACTTACAAACTATAGTGCATGATTTATAAAGTAAACCGTTATTAATTACAAACAAACACATGCTTAATTTTAGTAAATAATTACTAATTACAAACAAACACATGCTTAATTTTAGTAAATAATTACTAATTACAAACAAACACATGCTTAATTTTAGTAAATAATTACTAATTACAAACAAACACATGCTTAATTTTAGTAAATAATTACTAATTACAAACAAACACATGCTTAATTTTAGTAAATAATTACTAATTACAAACAAACACATGCTTAATTTTAGTAAATAATTACTAATTACAAACAAACACATGCTTAATTTTAGTAAATAATTACTAATTACAAACAAGTGCAAATTTTATTTTGAAACCGTTGCGGATTACAAATAGGTACTTATTATGGTTTGTTAGTAAATCGTTAAAAGTTACAAACACATACATGTCTTTTTCAGTAAATCGTTACTAATTACAAACAAGTGCAAATTTTATTTTGAAACCGTTGCGGATTACAAATAGGTACTTATTATGGTTTGTTAGTAAATCGTTAAAAGTTACAAACACATACATGTCTTTTTCAGTAAATCGTTACTAATTACAAACAAGTGCATGTTTTGTTTTGAAATCGTTGTTAATTACGTAATAATAAGTGCAGAACGTATTTAATCGTTACTAACTACAAACAAGTGCAAGGTTCATTAAGTAAATTGTTACTTATTACAAACAAGTGCAAGGTTCATTAAGTAAATTGTTACTTATTACAGGCAAGTGCAAGGTTCATTAAGTAAATTGTTACTTATTACAAACAAGTGCAAGGTTCATTAAGTAAATCGTTACTAACTACAAACAAGTGCAAGGTTCATTAAGTAAATTGTTACTTATTACAAACAAGTGCAAGGTTCATTAAGTAAATTGTTACTTATTACAAACAAGTGCAAGGTTCATTAAGTAAATTGTTACTTATTACAAACAAGTGCAAGGTTCATTAAGTAAATTGTTACTTATTACAGGCAAGTGCAAGGTTCATAAAGTAAATTTTTACTAGTTACAATAAAGTCCATGGTTTATTTAGTAAATTGTTACTTATTACAAACAACTGCATGCTTTATTTAGTAAATCGTTGCTACTATTAATGTAAACGCATGGTTTGTTGAAGTAAATCATTACTATTAGCAATTACAAACAAATGCATAGTGTATTTAGAAAATCATCTGGTATCTTAAATTAGTTCATAGTGTTAACTAAACGATGGAAATAGGCGTTACATTATTCACGCTTGTGTTTTTTGCTGGCAGTATCTACAAAATATAGTTATATATGATGCTGTACATGGTTCAGGTACCTATTACTTCATTTTTATCATAGCTGATTATAGATGTTATCTGAATCAAGAACAGATATGATAGAATAGGCGGATGTACTCCTAAATCGTTCAACCCAAATAGTGATCTGGATACGACTAACAGTATAAGACATGTTTCCGTATTTATATGTATTGACATGAGCTTGATAAGGGAATCAAGGTGTGACAGGGACTTAAGATTAGATTAACCGTTAAATCATCGTAAGCGGCGACATAAACATGAGCCTGTCAAACAGGCCTCGATTTCTCGAAACAAACTTAAGTCAAAAACTGACTTAAGTCATAAATTGTCATATAAGTTACATAAGAAGAAAAGATTAAGTTTGGACTTAAGTCTGCACTATTGTTTCGAGAAACCGGGGCCTGGTTTGTTATTAAAACAGATTCATCTGAAAACGTCTCGACCATAATTTTTACAGATCATCAAATGCTATCTTACTTTTTCTTTAACATTGTCAGTAAAAGAGCACATTTTTTTCTTCTTTACTCATTAAATTCATTATCACCTGGTTTTTTCCGGGAACTAGATAGTTGCGTATCATTTAGAAAGAAGCAAAGCAAATTAGAGAACCACAAATATTAAATAAACTTTTTGACCTAAGTACAACTGCAGCCCCAAGGAATGTGTGGTTACTAGGAGGTTTTGTTAACGTTTCTCATGGTTTCATGTTCCGTAACATACCATGAAATGTGTGTGATTCGGGGCGTACGCAGCTCACATTATTTACAAACATTTTATACATAGGTATAATATTACAAGTATGAAGTATATCAGGACGGCGTTAACATATTTGTCCGTAGGGTGTTAGAGTAATAACGCAACTGTGTAAAATACAAGACTCTAGAATTATGATTCAGTGCCGTCGATCACACGTCTTCACATACACAACGTCTGCACGTATACACCAGTGTCAGTGTGGGAGTTTGAACATGCGATGTAACATCGGAGCTATATGGCGTTTACATAATAAAAGAAATTTTGTAATAATGGGTAATCGGGGTATGAAAGAAATTTTGTTTGCAAACTGAATGAATCCGTGTATTAATGCGTATAAGTAATTCCATACTACGTGTTAAAATAAAATACGTTAACACGTACGATTCCATTTGTTTTCCAGGGAAGTAATTTTCTAAATCAATAGTATACGCAATGTCAATGTTCTATTGTGGCGTCACGATAACGTCGTTCGCGCCATTCTCGGATTTATTTTTCATTTAAGGTAGGTCCATACTTTTGAAAACCGCGACCATCCGTATGACGCTACACCGGAATCTGCGGAGGTTGTTTCGAATTACTGAATGGTTTCTGATACGCTACGACATTCCACTTGGATATTTTTTCAATTGGTGAAAATTGTCTAAATATAATATTGAATGTTTATAATAATTAAATAAATCAAATAAAAGCAATGAAGTGAAAATTATATCAGATCTCTGAGGTTTTCGCTGTCCCTGTCGTAAATGGGAATGGATTTTCAAACCCCGCACGTACGAGCCTCCAAGTACCGTTCGTTTTATAAATGATAAAAGGGGACCCGTCCGGACCGAAATTACGGAATTCTCATAAATCGCATACGGATTTCCTTAAAACACAAAATTTGAAAAAAATCATCTCATTGCAATACACAGACATAAAACAGATGTAATATCACAAACATATGTGAACTGATGTGGAATGTTTTTTAGCCATTTGATCTTGAAAAAATCGTTAAATATGATCCATCTTAGCACTGGATGAAATGGAGGTACATGTAATATTGTGAGTTGCAATTTTCTAGCTTGCAAAATTGTGAAAATTTGATCGAGGACTCCATGTTTTTATATGATATTTAAAAAAATATATCACCTTGGGCATATCATATACAAATATTGTGAAATAGACATGGGTTTTCAATTCCTATTTTGCCTTTTCATTGATTTTTTAGGGGCGATAATATGCCAAAACATGATAATTACGTATAGAAACGATCGTGAAAAATAACAAAATTAGTATAAGTATTAATAAAAATACAATAGTTTTGTATTTTGTTTTATTGTTAGAAATTTAGAACAAAAAATCAACAGGATTGAGACTACATGCACCCGAATATTACAGAAAACGTAATTTTATGAATTTTTCTACTTGTACTTTGTTTTTTCGGTCAGCAAATCTGCACAGATGATATATTTCAAGCTCAAATATCTCAAAAGGTAGTTCGAGAACACCCAATTGTCTTTACAAATTTGAAATTTGCATGAAAAATGCAAGAAGAAAAACCTGTTAGAACAACATGACATGGGTTTTTCCAAAAGTAGGGAGTTACCTTAAGCATTGATGTCACTAATTTTTTTTCCATTTGATCGGAGCATTTTATTTGCAAACAAAATCTATTTCATAGCCCGATGAAATTAAAAAAAAGTTACATGTACATCAATATTTATAATTAATGTTTCAGACTACATGTGCTTGATAATATATATATGATTCCATTAATTCTCCAATGGATTTTTTTTTCTAAATCAATACGCAACGTCGATGTCTCTATTTTGACATCATAATAACACCGGGTTTTGCGCCATTAACGGGTTTTCCCTTAGTATTAATATGGAGAAAAAGTATCTGGATTTAATATGAAAACAAAGAAAAATTAAATAGTATGAAAAAAAGAGTCGGCCAATTAGAAAGTCAGATTTAGAATGAAAACAAAGAAAACATGATTATTTAAGCAGTGATGTCACTATCTTTTAATTTTATCGGGGTATAAAAGAAATGTTGTTTGCAAACTGTGTGTAACCACGTAGCGGATTTTCACAATAGTTTACAAACAAAATTTATTTCAGAACCCGACGAATTTAAAAAATGTTTCATCAATGCTTATAATTAATTTTTCAGAACACTCGGAAACATAAAATACGATTAAATGTACGTTTCCATTAATTTTCCAATAGATTATTTTTTCCAAATCAACACGCAATGTCGACGTTTCTAATGTGACGTCATGATAACGTCGGGTTGTCGCGCCATTCTCGGATATTTTTTTCGTGGTACTATGAAGAAAATGGGTCAGTCAATTAAAAAGTCGAATTTAGGATCCAAACGAATAAAAATTAATTATTACGAATTAGATAAAAATGTAAAAGGAGCAGGTCGGTGTGGATGGTACATGTCTATGTCACTCAGCTGACGGAGGTTGTGCTTCTTTGGCTCAGTCGGTATAGTCTTAGCTTTTCATACCGGGGACCCTACGTATTCGATTCCTGAACAGGATACTTGACAGGAATGAATATTTGCCTTGTTCTTCTACAATGGCGCACAACTTGGGACCCATGGAAGGTGATTTAAAAGTCTCAGGTTGAGAGTGCGTGAACAACAGTGATATTAGACTTCTTGTCGGAGCATTCCACGGGGATGAGTATATAGTCCCTGTTCTTCTACAAAAAAATATCTGATTGGCAAACTGCAAATGGTACATACACCATTTATGTAACAGATGCAACATCATTAAAGGAGTTAAAGGCATATATACATTGTACTGTCAAAGCGACACAGCTAGTGGTTCCAGCCAATCGTATTAAACACAGAGCTGAAAAATTGTACGTGTAGAATTCTAAATGTTTTTCGGTATGCTTCAGTGATATAGCACTATTATTATATCTGTGTTAACCTCCAAATTGAAAAGTACATAATAATAAATTACATTAAAGTAGCAAACTACAAGTACAAAGTGCCTAAAATTACCTGAGGATAAAGTACATTT
This sequence comes from Argopecten irradians, assembly GCF_041381155.1. Taxonomy (NCBI): domain Eukaryota; kingdom Metazoa; phylum Mollusca; class Bivalvia; order Pectinida; family Pectinidae; genus Argopecten; species Argopecten irradians. The sequence goes on along the minus strand of NC_091145.1, from coordinate 38,248,699 downwards.
ATCATCAGTTATTGAATAATGATAATACAGCTAATTGATAATCAATAAATAAAGAAAAATCGTGTGTGTTGAACGTGATACCAATTATAGAAATGATAGAAAATAAATGTTCATGAGTTGCATTAGGGCATATGCATGAACTGATAGTCATATACAAAAATGTCTGTACATAAGTGTCAAAGCAAAATCAAAGAAATATAGTTCATCCAATAATACTATGGAAAAGATCAATTAACTGCAACTAATGTACATGGTTATAATACATTTTACTAAAATTCTATAGCATCGTTCGAAAGATAGTAACATCTTATTTGTAAAATATAAAGAACATAAGTGAATTTTGTTCTATCAATGGAATTGAACTGAAAGGGTAGAGATTCTAAATGCCAGCATGCTTCAGGGAGGTAGCACTATAAAAAAGAGCACGAGTCGAACAATTACATGGAGACACATCACGAATATACCACAGCCTCCCATAACATGCATTGTCCCTGTGTAATTCACACATGTAACACACTGTATACTGGGAAGGACAATCTTAAAGGCCGGGCACGGAGTATAAAAGGGAAGCAACTCAGGAAAATGGAGGAATATGCAAAATATTGGCTGCCTTCACTTCAGAGAAAAAATTCTTTTAATGCATGTTTTTCAAAAAAGTATCTGTTACTAATTTTGTCTGGGTTGTTGATAAACTTGTAAGGAATCTGAATTTGATCATGAAACTCATGAAAAAAATCTTATTAAGTCATATTCTTAACCTGGGAATAGAACGTTACGTCTTATCAGTCAACCAAATCAATTTACGCGAGAAACTGTTCTCAAGTTAAACCATACCACATTCTGTGTGGTTACAGTTTAGCGACGAATGAATAATGTGGTGCACTACCGGACTGTTCATGCAGATGTGTACTTTTTGAAGACATAAGTGGTCTCATAAACACGCATCAATGCCAATTATCTAACTCCAATACACACATGTTGACCGTTCTCTTACATTAAAATTGTATTATCATTGATTGTGGAATCCACTTGGTCCATGGATTACTTTTCGTGTAAACATACAATTGTATGTATGGTTTTTCCAGAAAGACAGATTTTGATTTGTGTTCAGGTTTTTTTTCACTCCAAATCAACATGTTTTATACAGTATAGCATTCAGGTTAATATGATCTATTTACATTTTCACTGCAGCCCCATTATGTAACCTTACCAAGCACAGTTGGCAGCCATATAGGCAATGAACTTCAAACGCTTATTATTACGTCATTGTCATTGTGATGTCACAGTTGTCGTGCCAGGGATCACAGAAGACTGCTGTTAAAATGGCTGTTCCATCCATGACGGTAACGAATTATTATTTCATTTCAAATGAAAAATTCCTAGGGATTTCATCTTAAAACTGTAACCAAATGTAAATATAAGCATTGAACGTCTTTCAGTTGGCATTCATAACCAATATAAATGCCAACTGGACAGAGGCAAAACCGACATGAAGCGCGCTTCATGGAATTTGCTTCTGTCCAGTTTGCATTCTTATAGGTAATGAATGCCAACTGAAAGACGTTCAATGCTTAAGTGCGTGAATTTGTTAAAAAATATTTAGAAAGAAACCAGACATGGTTTTAAATACCGATTAAATGATAGAATATGATAATCTAATATATATGCAAAATGATATATTATGAATGTTTATTCATGTATATATTTTATTTCATTTTATTTTTTTATTTAGAAACAAATCGTTTATTTCAGCATGTTCATCCGAATATGTGTCCGAGTGTGTCTCCAATAGCCTTTCCGGCACAGAAAGCGCCAGAAACGTCACAGACAGGGTCAACAACTCCTCCGAGGACACAAGCGGCCCCAGCAACTCCACAAGCGCCATCAACATAGTCGTCAGTAACCTGCTGGTGCTCAACTGGTAACGCACCTATTACAAACAAATAACTCTAATATAAAACATAGAATGGAAGTCTAAGGGATACAAATAGTGGTCAAATAGATCAAAATAGTTCTAATATAAACCATGTAATAGAAGTCAGTTATATTCTTTCTTCAGATAGACCCAAGTGTAGCAACATAAATTGGTAACATTTCAGCCGGGCTGTTTTAGTTTATACAAAAATGTACTGTTGGACTAGTTGGATCGATTATAAAAGAAACCATTTCAAGTGTATATCATGACAGACCTGCAGATTTTAATATGGGGACTTGACAAGGCTAGTCTGACAATATAAAATCGCGAGTTAGGTTTGTCATTAATTAAGTATTGAACGAACAGGTCCAACCAGTCAAACCGTAAAATCGATAAGTAACGATGCAAACGAAGAAAAATATTTTTTATAGCAAAATCTGGTGTAGTTCCTCATTATTTCAAAAAACATAGCACCCATATGCATATCAGATAAATATAACCATAAATAAATATTACAATGTTCTTTTATTCGTCATACTTACTTCTTGCCAGAGTAGCCATGCGGAGAGTGTTGGCGATCTCTTGGTCTGATTTCGACTTTACTTGGAAGGCATGTGACGCCGCACACAGCAAAACACAGCCGAATAATACTGTCAGTTGCATGTTGTTATTGGGCTGAAAAGATACATTATCATATATCCAGGGAGAATACTTTAAAGGATTATAACAGTGTACTATGTTTTTGTTAATAAAGGCAGTTGGAATCACATCATATGTAAAGCACCATAGTGAAATAAAATACAATGTTCTAAAGTGTCTCAGTGTGACATTAGCAGCAACAGCAGTACCATTGTGGTGCTTCTAGGGTAAGTGTCGGAGATATAAACAAATAATCAAACAGAAAAACACAAGTAATATGTACTTGCTTGTATAAAAGCTTGCACTGAAAGTGGTCTATAAAAATCGCAAAACAAAATCATTCAGATATAAGTAAAGCAGACCCCGAAAAGTCTAGGTCGCGGCATTAAGCTGCCATGTAAAGTTCCTTGGTATGATAAAGCGACAAATGTTGGTTTACAGTAAGAGGGGCATATTCTGTAAAATCATCAACACAACTACACATTAATAGCAATAATACATCAGGTGATACTCAGCAGACATTACAAGATTTGTAACGGAAAGTATGTGCTAAGATAAAAACATTTTTTTCTGTTTTCTTACCTTTATCGCTTCAAGTAGAAGGGTTGTGATTCGAAGGTCGGCCGATTGACTTTATACCAAACTAATGTCCACAAGGAAATAGCGCTTGACCAATGATTGTTGATCATTTGGTGGTAGGAGGTAGATAAACTTAACATATGCCTTGATCCCATGTTCTGCTAACCTATTTAGTCATTGAATCATTGCATGTTCCACCTTATTTTGAACTGTATTGACTTTGGTAAAATCTTTTTATATCTGTATCACTGACACGAAAACAACAACAACAGAACAAAAAAAAAACAAAAAAAAAACAAAAAAAAAAAAAAAAAAAAAAAAAAAAAAAAACACAACAAAAACCAAACAAACACACACAAACAGATCTTGACGGGTCTTTAACTATTTTCAAGTCAAAATAGTTTGTTTTACCTCTCAAGCATTTTTTTCTATTTGGAAAATGAAAGAATTAAAATCCAAGCACATATTCACTGACTTTTTCAATCTCTGGACCAGACAGTGTTCTAAGCAATGTTTCTAAATTACTTTAAAGGCAGTCAATAAACAACTGGCAGATTATTCTATTTCAAACAATCTCTTACCTTAATTTTAGTCTGGGTTCACAGACTCTTTTTAGGCCTTTTTCTTTGTTCAAATGGGAATGTAAAACGAGATAGATGATTATATAGAGTCGCAAAAGTTCTTAACTTACCGTTAATATTACACGTATCATTACCTCCTGAACGATTTGATTAAAATAAATAAAATGTTAATTTTCATAACGCGGGTCGTCTTATGTTTCCCGTCGTCGTCCTACATACCGCGCTGTAGTTGAAATATTTGACTATTACTGCGCCAGTCGCCAAAACAGCGAAATGACTCTCTACTGTTATCATGTATTTCGCAGATAATCTTGTATATTTTTGGTGTTGTAATCTCATCTTGGTCCATCAGTATATATTTTCTGATGTTATTAATGTTTTAAGGAAATTTTATGCTTTGCTCCGGAAAGGTAGTGGGCCTTTAATGACTTTCTGACTCGCACGTAACCATGTTGTCAGACATCATCAAAAGATAAAATCCCTAATGCCTTTTTCCTGGCATAAGTCATAGTCATAATGCTGAATTCGAGTTTTTGTGGTAATGAAAAATACAATGTACCAGATAAGATCACCTTCGAAACGACATATCACACTTGGCTGTATCCGCAAAAATCGTAGGCAAATATCATTTTGACAGCAAATAAGCCACTTTTTCATTTGAGCAACAGAATAAGTACGACACTACCCTACCCAAGTACTCTTTTTGACGTGTAAAATTATGTTTAGTTTGTCGTCCGTCCATTTTACACAACTCAAGTTGATGAATCACTGGATATGCCAAGACATTTCAGTAAATTTTCCACTACCCTCTGTTATTGCATTGACATCAAAGTACTGAGGGTATTTTTATGCTAAACACCAAGCATGAGGAGAAACTCCCTTTTTTACAGACTGTGGTGTACGTATCCCAGCCAGGAGACGGAACCCATGAGCCTACATAAATTCCTCACGGGGGCAGCGCTCAACTCAATGCCAAAAGCGAGGCGGTGTCAAGGGAGACGTTAGGAATAAAGTCAGGTTGGATTAAATGAAAATACAGTAGATGATCTGAAATTTAGTCGCTTTTTACGAGATAACACATGACATAAACTAAATAAGATTTATAAATAAGGGATTTTAATCAAACACCGGTTTTTATCGCAAACTTTTAATATCTTGATCTTCCTATACGTTTCAACATAAATCATATATGCAGAGATATTTTAATGACATAGCTTCAGAAAAACGGAAATCAAACGAGTAATAGTTTCTGGGTGGTAGCCTACATATTGAGATGCAGCAAATGTTACCCCGATAATGATTTTAAGTCCTTAAGCCTTGCAAAGGGACTTTTGTCAACGCTTTTGCCGGAAGTACGCTTGAACTATCTCTCCCCCCACCCGACTTACGTTTTGAATGAATAAGCATTCACTAGTGGTATTTATGGTAGCAATTTGCATTCATTTACAACATAACATAGTTTAGAATAATTGTGTAAGTTAATCTTGAAACATAACATCATTAAAAAGTCACTTCGACAAAAAGAAAACAAACAGTAAACAAAAGTAATCAATCTAAAGTAAAATTTCACCTATCATTGAGAAGACGAAAATGTGGTCTCGATGTAACATGCAATTTTTCTGGACAAGCGGTAGGGAATCGATCCGCGCTGCCAACGACACGATTTAAAAAAATTGTTTTGTTTATCTATTTGTTGCAATGAAACGTTAATTTTTCATATAACTTATACAACCCGTATGTATTTTTTAAATTTCTTTTTAACTTTTGTCATGTAATAAATAGATTTTTTTATCAAATTTTTATACCTGGTACATTCGTATAACTTTAGTCTTTACAAAATTGCTTAATGTACATATGTGAATTTACATGCATTTGATAAGCATCTTCGAACTTTGTTTGGTATTTTTTTTTATCAAACACCATTGGTTATTTACCAGTTCAATTATCAGTAGTTCAATATTTTTAATTGAATATCAAAACAAAATAAATCTTTCATACCATGTTCTAAAATATTCATACATCTAATTGTTGTTTTTTCTTTAAAACAGGACAGCTTATTAATAAAATAAAGCTATCGTCATGTAGTTTCGTTAACAAAATACTATTAGATGTTAAAACTGTTCACAAATTCTGATGAGGGCTATATTATACATGTACATTTAGCTATTACTACAATATGTATAATTCTATATCTTAGGATATAGGATTTACAATGTAAAGACATTTTGTTCATTCTTTACTTCACTTGATCTGATGGGTAATAAAGGCATTAAATTGGTCTAGTACCTGTATACCCAAGTCAGGATGTTAGTTACAGGTAAAACAATTCATAACCATAGGGGAGAATTAATGTCAGTGTGTCAGTTCATGAAATACATTTTGTCCCATTACTGTCCAAGGGGTATTCCCCGAACACCAACTCTGGGTATAGATAGCTATATATGATGGGGTGTTTCCTAGGGGTTGTGTTGATATGGAGTCATAGTCAAAGTTCAAATATTTTATTAAAGTCTCACCCTCAATTTAAAACATTACATAATAAATACAACAAAGTTTCTTTAAATTGAAGAGGCCATTCTATACAGAATTACGAGAGACTGTAAAATATACATATACACACATTCAAAATATGAGAATAAAAACCTTAAAAATGATACGAATCATGATCAGTTATTATAAAATAAGTTTCGGCGTTTATCTAATATTTGTTTACAGGTTTTTGCACTATAACAACACATATCACTATTTTGGAGAATAAAACATAAGTTTTCTGTATCACAAAGTGTTGAACAATCAGAATTTATCCTACAAGCCTTTAAGAATAAGTCATTTCTAACATCCTGATATAACGGACAATTAATAAAACATGGATTCCATCTTCTATTTGATCATGACAGTTAAAACATGTTCTAGAATTTAAGTCTAAGTTTTCATAACGACCAGTTTCTATTCGAATTGGAGCTACTCCACATCTGAATTTGGCTAGGGCACCACGTGCTTTTGTAGACATAACTTTAGATAAATAAGTCTCAGTACCAAAATTACTCTTAAAGTTTTTGTAAGTTCTCAGTTTACTTCGTCCACGACCAGATGCAGACAGGGCGTTGTTTAATTGTAACTTTCAGGAATCTATAAAGCTATCAAGATTCCATTCAAAAAACAGTGGTCTTGCACTGCTAAAGGTATGAGGTTCCGATAATGTATTATATCTGAAGGTGGTAACTGTAGAAGTTCAACTTACGACATCTTGGCCCGCGCTTAAATAGTCTGTAATTGATTTCGTTGCAAGATCACAGGTAAATCTCAGGTAAATCAACTCACCTGGTAGGTAATCGGCAAATCAGTAACTGTTAATTATTTTCAAGCTGCTGCAGAATACATTTTTGTGCTATTTTCACCTTTATAAGTGTAAATATTTAAAAGAAATAATACAACTTGCTTTAGTTTTCAGATTTAGAATAATATTGACTCTGTAAAACATCTATAGTAAAATTGTCCCATTTATAGTTTCTTATTGATTCAAACGTGTTTATCTTTAATTATAGTGTAAATACATGTACATAGAAATACTGTACTAGATTATTTGATTGAAACATATTTCATTGTTAAATAACAAAAGGATTTGACACGAGTTTTATCACCTCATTAAGTCCTTTTCTCAATAATACATAATAATGTAATATACAAACATCATATGATGACAACAAAATACGACAAAAAAATAAAATGTATAATAAAAAAATTTAGGAGAGAGAGAGAGGAGGAAGGAGAGAGAGCGCTGTGAAAAGATATGTAGAGAAAGAATGTGAGATTATAATCTTTAGCACGAGTTTGTCTAGTTTAGTTTACATAAAATCAAAATACATTACTAGACCTTGTTAATCTATGTACATGGTTGAAAATAATTGTATTTTGGTCTACAGAAAGTTTAGGACTTCCAAATAAGAGTACTTGTAAACTTATGCTGACATTCAGCTCATCTAAATTATAAAATAAAACAACACTTTGAGTTTCAAATTATTTACATTCAAAGATGATTGTCCTCTGTAATGGTATCATCCTAATTAGGGTTTCACCTCTGTGCATGCCAGGTGCACTTAACTTGTATTTTGTGAGAACTTTCGTCGTCATGTCGGCGACTCTTGTTTGTTCTTATGCAGCTATGGTTAAAGGGACTTACTCGAGATGTCTATGCCGTAATAGATCTTTGATGTAAAAGTGTTCTACAACAATTGTACTGTTGTAGTATATGTGACTTCATTGAATATAATTCTAAGGTAAATAAAGATGCATTTGCATTTGCTGGAACACATGAATGTCATAAGTTTTTGAAATATGGAATCTGCATGATCAGATTTAATAAGGTATAAGAGTCATAAAGTTTGGGCGGTAAAATAGACTTGGTTTTATAATTTTACCTAACTGTGACCTTGAATGATAAGTCAATGTCGATGAAAAGCATAGTTTGGTAGACATCTGTCCATGCTATGTCTATGTAGCCTATGAAACCTTGTACATTTTTGGCGCGAAAACGACAAAATCACCATTTTTCAAACGGCCATATCTCCGCTATTTTGGATCAGATGACCTTGAAACTTTTAATAATATAAGGGGTTTAGTGGTCAAAGCTGACTGGACGTACATGTAATGCGCTACTATTGAGTTACATGCATCACCAATATTCCAGTGGTGACTATCACTGACGTTACTGTATATATACCCCTTACAATTGTAAGAAATCTTTGCATTATTATGTAATGGTAATACACGTATTTTTATTCGTCATTTTATTCTTACATAATACCCCTTCCACTTTTTGGTTTTATTTTTGTTTTTGTAGAAGTTGTATCAAATTGTTTCATGTCCCAAATATTGATTTACTGCTTTCACTTTAAAAAGCAGTATATGCGAAGACTATATTTATCTGCATTGTATAGATGTGCGAAAATTATTGATTAACGTATCAAGGTAATACCTTATGGCAAAACATGACATCTATATTCATAAAAAAAACCTTTGATATGGAGCTAGGCCACCCTGTATGACAAAACATGTCATTATATTACTCAGACCAAATTGTAAAGCTCCTCAACTTATAACATCATGGACTCAAATGCTTAAGGACTGCAGTACTTACAGTACTTTGATTATTATGATCAGCTGAACCGAAAAGTTAGTATGACCTATACAATACAAAATGTACGTCGTCGTGTACCGTCTAACGTGCTTTGACTTTTTGTCAAATGAGTGTCCTTGACCTTAATCCAAGGTCACAAGAGTCAAATTGGGCAAAACAAACGTTTAAGTATTGGCAATAACTGAGGTGTCTTGCAGTCTTGTTGGAATGAAAGACTGAACTCTAGATCTACATTTTACTGTCATGATCACAGAGGGGTCAAATATAAAGAATCATTTCAAGCAGCTTTAAATATTGATCAATGTGAATTAAAAGTCTAAAGAACTCAGATAGTTGGTCTAGCTGTATCATTCCGGATGAAGCACTTTGAAATTTGCTTACTTGAATAAGCTTGGTCTGATGTCGTGGTAACAGTTTTCAAATAGTCTATATCAGACACTAAAAACTTCTTTTGAAGAGTTCCTAGCAGGCAGTGTCTTACTTTTAGCCAAAGAATGACAAGCACTATCAGCCTGCTGAATCTTTTATAACGTTCTGTTTAAAGTTGTTGGCTCGGCCGATTTTGAATGCGCGCGCGCATCGTAAACCAACACGGTTGTCGTATATTTTTTTTCGCAAAATAAATAAAAAAAAAAACACATCATAATTGATCTGATGTAATAAGTTAACTATATTATTGATATGTCAGTCAAATTACATGCAGGAAACGTGAATTTAAGAAAATATATTTCGTTTTACGACAACGGTACGTACTTCCGGTTATAATATAATATTATAAGACTCTTTCATATGTGGAAATGAAGGATAGGGATATTATAACCAAGGGTCACAAAATGTAGTAAAACCCGAGGTTGCCGAGGGTTTTGCAACATTTTGTGATCCCGAGGGTAGAATATCCCTATCCTTCATATCCACTTATGAAAGAGTATTTTTCTTTCGTTCCTCGATGATTTATTGCAATATTACAACTATAATATCCCGCTATTTTGAAATAAATTCGAAGAAATCCACGGCAGAAAGTCAATTTTTCATACAAGGAAAAATACGTGATATTTTCAACAAAAATTCCGTTGTTTGCATTTTTTATAGTAAAACCAGTCAAGTCTGTGAAAAAAATTTCTTAAAAATTTTACCGAGGAAATAGAAATTTTGTTGACGCCGTGATGTCACGAGGCTTTATTGCATGGATAGCCATGCAATACAGCCTCAGGCGGCATGAGTGTATTACCCTAGACCAGCCAGTATTACACCCGTAGGTATGAAAGAAAATATAATATAGTAGTTTTCCAATACAGGAGACTTCCGGTTGAAATGGCGGGGTGAGTGAACGTGCCTGAGAAGCCTCCGAAGAAAACATATCCATATATACATTCCTAACATTACATTGGAGGAATTGCACATACCAGTACTGACCTTATGGTATAAGGTAACTCACCATTTGATTATTTGAACTTTTATTACTTTGGAAACGTGTTTTATTGAAAAATAATTACCGGGTACCTGCTTGACCACACCTGTGAACTATTTATAGAAATACGTGGCCTATACGAGTACGTGTACGTGTATTCAGGAACAATGGAGGTAGAGCCAAATAAAACGTCTGAATACCTAAGTCTTGTTGATTCATATAAAAACAAGGACATCACCGAATGTTTTGCAAATATGCACTACGGTTTTAGCCGTGAGATCGATGTTATTCGGGGAACCGTAAAAGATCTTGGTGCGCGTGCACGTGTCGACCACTTAGAGAAATTTGCGACCCATGCTAAGCAGACTTTGAATAAACTAGAGCCTGAAATAGAAACCAAAATAAAAAAATGAGTCGCATGAGAGACTGAAGCTAGAAATTTGGGGCCGAAAGTGGAATCTGGTTTTAAAAGGCATTGAAGGACCCGAAGGGGAAAAACCCAGGGAAACACTCACAAAAGTAAAAGAATTTCTGTCGACTATACATTAAAACTTCAAAACGATATTATCGACCAGATGATCTTTCAAGCCGCGCACAGGCTGAAGGGTGGCAAGGGTGGAAAGCGCAATATCATCATGCGTTTCAATAGCTTGATAGACTAGGATGAGGTGCTAGAAGCTATCAAGAAGCTTGAACCTGGATCGGGCTACAATGTAATGACAGATCTACCCCCTGAAATAAATAAAATCCGTGCTAAGTTGCAGAAAGACAGTTGGGAGATGTCCTCGTCTGAGAAGAAGAAATTTAAAATTGTGTATCAAAAGGAGTTTCCTTTTGTGGTATTGAAGCAAAAGCCCAAATATTGAACACATGTTTCGACGACGAAGGTTGACAATACTTGTTTTTGTGTGGCGGCCGTTAGGCGTGACACGGACTGAGCACGCGCGCGCCTACCACGCTTTAAAGTGTATACAGTGTGTGAACATATTTACAGATACCTGTGTTTTGTGTTTGTTTATTTTGCTGTTTTTGTTTCCATTGCAAACATTATTGTAATAAGGGCTATTTACAATAAGCGGTATACGTATACGCATACCTATACGGATACCTATACGGATATTTATAAAAATCGATGAATTTTCTCAATCTATAATAAAACTTATGTTATCGTAACTTATTTGGATTTGATTTGATTGTTTGTGAATATCTTAGTGTGTGTTGTTCAATGCAGTCTCTGTATAGCTACCTGTTTGACCTATAATGCAAAGTCTCGTGCACATGTCATGTGTGTACCTGGGTGAACCGTAAAGGAGCGGAACTGTACGCTGGTCATTAGTGTGGTTCATCGGAGCGAGCATTGACTAAGGTGAACAGTAAATATAGAATTTAAGTAGGAATATTTCTCATAACTTTTATCATATTAATTTTGTTCATATGATTGTTCTATGTGTATATAAATTACAAATTACAATTAAGAACAAAAATCAATGTGTGTTTGTTTTGTTGGAATTTTGTATTTAATACTTGAACTCGAGCTCAACATATCACGCCTACTTTTTTTTCTTTTTCTTTTTTTTTCTATTATTTTTTTTCTATTAGAAACGTTACAATTTATTTTGGAATTTCTCGTTTTCCTTTCTTAGTTCTTTTCTGGATTTAGTTTTCTTGTTTTTTTTTTGTCTTTTTCTTTTTCCTTAAAGCGATAGTCATTAACGTAAGGATACACATATATGTGTATGTTTTCGCGGTATCGAAATAATAAAATAACATGATGTCTGTACCATTTATCCAAATTTTGATCACAGACCTACATATATGTACATACTAAAACTACCTTATTCTACGATATCAACTTTCCTGTACTTGTGAGAAATGACGTACAACGAGTCTCAACCTCCGATTATTATGACAATTGTATACAGTTGTATGTGACGTCATAATCAAAATGACGTCAGAATAAGCGACGGTCAGTCGTCCACTGAAAACTATATACTTATATATTTACACTTGCTAGGCTTGGTCACTATACGCTAATACTAGCCGATTTTGTTTACCATAACTGCATGGTAACATTGAACTTTGAACTTGCATAAGGAAATGTTCTGTGCAACGTAAAAGAATTACTTGTTTTTAAAAAGAAAAACATGGCTTTGTTTACATTTTGACGCAACATTACGTGTATATTGTTGTTTTTCATAGAATTTTGGAAAAATGTAAACAATATATACATGTTTTATATTTATATATGATTCAAACAATTTTTAAATTAACAATTGTATAAAGAAACGGAAAAATATCCCGACCGGGGCGACGTGCTTTCATTTTTGTTAAAAATGATGGGTGTCAAATGTAAACATTACCTCTGTGCCTATGTTCGTCCTACGATCGAGCCTTTGGGGTGGACGGGTGTGAGACCCTCTGATAGAGGTCAGTTATAAACATATCCTCTTGTCTTTGTTCTTTGAGTATTTAATCATGTGTATTATAAAACATGCACCGCTAATAATCCACGTGTTGACCGTTCCGCGTCACCACAAATACATTGTATCCATCGAACACAAGTGAGTTTGTTTCATCTATCGATGGCGATATGGATCTAAGCGTAGATTATATAATCACATGGCTCCCAAGGATGTAATACCGTCAAGTCAGACGACATCTCAAACACATTGAGCTACTTGAAAATCGGTGTTTTGCCAACTTCGGCAAACTTAAGTGTGTAAGCGTGCGTCAGCTTCGCCTCGCTGCACAATAACGGTCACCGAGTTCACACATGTGGCCGTGTACAAATTCTTTATGTTATTACGCTATATATTAACTTTTAGCAAAATTGAATATGTATTTAAGTTCTGATCTGATTAAATAAAATTATCTCTGAAATTTACTTTGTTTGTCATGTTTATTTTACACTAAAATATTGAACTTTTTTGTCGTCGCGGATGAATAATTCTACCTTACGTGAAGCGTCACCATTCGCTGTTGAAATGAGTAAGCTCCTCCCACTTTTGACCGACTTTTATTGAATAATTACGTCACTTTCAAATGACGATTTTATTCCATAAAATATAAATAAAAAGTCGTGTGAGTGTAAATATAGGGATTGGATTTCGTTTTTATGTTAACCATGCGTGTATGGAGCAATTCCTCTAAGAATATATTCAATATGGGGCGCTAACGCGCCCCATAGAATATATTCTTAGAGGAATTGCTCCATACAAGCATGGTTAACATAAAAACGAAATCCAATCCCTATGTATATATTTCTTTCCAGATCTTATTCCTCCTATTTTTGTTTAGAAATGGAAGAGTACATCGACATCGAAATCGTATCGCTTTCCCACTTTTGCTGACATTATTACAACCACCATCTCTAAGTACAAGAGAAATTATGTTCTTAGATGACGAGACTGCTGAATATACCAGGAGAAATGTATGGAGATGTCTTAGTCAACGTAGAAGACAATTCTACACAGTTACAGGAGAAACACAGGAAACGTTTTTGTGCTTACTCGGGGAAATAGTGTAAAATCTTCGTCCGCCTATTCAAAGTACTGAACGGTGGTGTATGTCAAGAAGAAATATGCTTTTAATCATTCTCATGTGGCTTAGAACATATCCTACTTACAATACATTAGCTGTTATTTTTGAAATAAGTGACGTGACTGTAAATAACGTTGTAAACAGGGTTTGGGGGTACTGCACCAACCAACATTTTGTTGGTTTTTATTACTTGGCCATCGCGACGAGACTGGCGCCAACTTAGGGGAACTGACGTAAGATACCGGAAGCAGTGGGCTGTATTGATGGTACTTCACACGAAATACATATCCCTTTCAGAAAACCAGCATCTTTATTTTAGTGGTCATAGGCGATATCATTGTATTCATACACAGGTTCTCATAGATAACGAACTGAAAATGAGATATGTTGAATCTGGGTTTAGTAGTCATATCAACGATGCCCAATCATTTACGTTGATAGGTGATGGCTTGACTTTGGATATGCCAATGGATATCCTTCTCGCTGTCCGATCATGACGCCATTTACATCGATTCAAATTCGCCGAAACGCAGCATTACGCCAAAACCTTTTCCTTTAAAGGCCCAATATCCGTATCTTTCTTATTTTTTTCATTATTTAGAAGAATGTTGAAAAATAATCCTGTTGTTAATCATTCAGAGACAGGACTAAATCGAAGTCAAGATGAGCGATTATGATTCGGAATATTTTGATAAAAATCAAATAAATATTAAACATCGCTAGGTGGGTCCCACTTAGTCAAACAAGCCGAAGTAAACCGACATTGTAACGTCGTTGCCGAGAACGTCATGTGACTACCGTAACTACGTAACGTCTGTCCGAACTTTCCGACTTCCGTTCAGCAATAATCTAACTTCTATGGCGACCAGTTTAAAATGAAGGCATGCTTATATATATCGACTTTCAACAAGTGCTGTTCCAAAGTTATTAAGATATCATTATAAATATTCTTTAATATATCTTAATTTCAACTACATCTACAAATAGTAACAATCTCGGAGTCGAATTTAACTTGAATTTTTGTTGATAGTTACGTATAGTGTGGCTTTAACAGACTTATTAGACGTTACCGAATGTATGTTGAATTTACCACAGGGACCTGGCACGACTTTTTTAAAACTAACAGTATACATATATATATATCATAGTATCAAGGGTTTTTCGGAACGCTTCTCGAGTTTACCGACAAGCACAACATAACATAATTTGCATAATGTAGTCACGATATGTAAAGTCGAGAAGCGTTCCAAGAGAAAAATGAACATTTCGGTGACGGTTAAAGTAAGTGAGCTACACGATGTTTAAATGGAGTTTCTACAAAGTACAGGCGATGACACCTACAAAGGAGATTGTGGATGAACACAGTTATGGATACTGTTTACCACCACAAGCGTAGATTTTGTTATTTTGGCTTGAGGTACCCATTAGAGCGAAGACGACATTTCGACCGGACAGGGAAATGTCTACCTAGCATATTTTTCGTAAATTTCCCGATTCATCAAGCCATAACTTCGTCAATACTTGGCCAATTTTGTTCATCAAGCACTCATTGGAAAGATAAATTATTTCTCTTTAAGGTAAGATATCTGTCAATGTTGTATAGAACCAATTTATTAAAATAATCACCGTTTTAAAAAAAAATAGGTCCGTTTTTCTCGACCACCGAGTTCTTACCCTTGATACTATAATATATATATGTATACTATTGGTTAAAAATTTTCGTGCCAGGTCCCTGTGTAATTTACCAGCTGAAAATTTTCGCCGTTATTTCGCCCTTATTCAGACATAGTAGAGAGGACATGAGTGAGATTATTGTTCTGTGCCTGCCTTGCGCAGCGTAGAGCTGATCTGTTTTTTCACGATAAATGTTTATACAAGTGTGCCTGCCTTCTTACTTTGCAACTTGTACGACACCAATGATCATCCATAATACTGTCGTTTATTCTAGTACACATGCATACACAGGTCAGAGAAATCACTATATTTGGAAATAAACACGCAATCATGTGATCACTAGTTACCCATAATACAACTTCACATTTCGGCCAATGGCATGAATGAGGTACAATGTATAAGCACGTGACTCGTTTTACTACGTTGTTACTACAAAAAAACACGTGTTTTGTACCATTTGGGGGAATATCCCCCGCGGATCATGGTTTCATTTCCAAAGTTGGGAAACAGATTGAATTTCATAAATACATATTTGCATTTATCTTTTCACCAAAGCGTTTGTTATATAAAGGCATAAAGAATTTTTCATTAGGGTTTTAATGGCCGTGAACTATTAATATTGGTTCAATCTTTAGGATGAAAATCCTCCCGGGACGTGATTTTACCTCTAAAGTCGGGAAACCACATTGAATTTCATAAATATATATTTGCATTTATCTTTACACCGAAGCGTTTGTTATATAAAGGCATAACGAATTTGTAATCACGGCTTTCATGTATACACATACATGTATGTATATGAATAACAGTTACACGTGTTAATCAAGTATAAGAAAACTACCCTCTCGAAACTATATATTACCATATTTATTCATATGGATTTTGTAATTATCTATTATGACTGTTTAAAAAGTAATACTTTGAAAAAAATGCCACGTAAAATGTGGATGATATAACTTTTATTGCTGATATTGTCGATACTGAATGCTTTTATACAATTTTAAATCATATTCACGATATGCATCCCTAATAATTCAACTTTTACTGCACATGTGAGGACAAATGAACACGTATACATGTTCCTGGATTTAAGGAATAGATGTTTATTTTGTTGAGGTTATGAGGGTATAATGATAATGATAATTACATAAAATTTACACGGGCTCCATTATCATTATACCCCCATAATTATATTTACAGTTTTTTAAGTAAATGAATATCATTTTTCCCGCGTCAGTTGCATATTTTTTTTTATAAAAATACCCATATTTTTTTGGATTTGTGGATTTGATGGAAGACCTGAACAGCTAGGAGAAAGATTTTAGGAGTGTGATGGACATTCTTTTAGAGGGAAGGCAAAGAACGAGATAATTAGTCCAACTGTTGCCGCAAATTATTATTTATTAATCAAGTCGATTTAGTATTACAATTTTAAGACATTGAATTTTCTTCCTCTCCTTACCCCCCCCCCTCTCTCTCTCCCCCCCCCCTCTCTCTCTCTCTCTTTCTCTCCAAAGTGTTCTTATTTACTATTTAATCATATTTATATATTTCATTACTTTGCATATCATGTTTGTATTCGTTCTGTATTTTGGAAAGGGTGGCAATATAAGTTGCATAAAACTTGTACCCAATCCTTTTGTATATATTTGCAATAAAATATGTTAAATCGAAAATCGAAATCGAAATCGAACCCATATTTTTTCTCACCCGTCATCGTCAACGAATTCGATTGAACAGCTGATTGGAATCGAGTCATTCATATGGTCCCGCCAAAAGTGGGGTGATGACCTCACGTTGCTACGCCATCGACTATTCACGTAACAATAGAATCGCCGCGCGTGTTGTGCTAACATTATACACCGATAATGATAATACTAGAAAGCATGGTTATTGAGCCCATGTCAGTGCAAACTGTAAATATTATGTTATAACACGTGTGCATAATCAGAAGTCACGTTAAACATGAAAATCGAGGTCTCACGATATCTTACGTCGCACGTGCACCATACCTACGTGAGAAAGGTGAGTGGATTTACAGAATGAAAAGAGAGAATGTAAGGAAGGCAACGACACCACTACTCTTGTTCTTTCTTGTCGAGGTACGCGAGTATACATGTGCATGTGCATTTACATGTAAATGTATCAAAATGTGATGATTCTAAATAAAAAGGCAAACAATTAAAGGTACATATATATGTGTTGATTCTTTTGCTAATGCAAAATCAAAGCAATTCTGATATTCTTCAAAGAAATAATTTACTCTGTTGATTGCTATTTATACAAAAATCCATGCTAAAAAATGGATGTGTACCCACAGAAATCTTAGTCAATCTGGTCTCAATTTCGGAGGTGAAATCACTTCCCGGGGGGATTTTCACTCTCTATGTTAAGATATCAAACTTAATTGTTTAACACGTACACTTTGAACTGTTATTTATATGCATACATACATACATTTTGGTATACATGTATGTACATAATACATGAAAGCCGTAATAACAAATTCGTTAGGCCTTTGCATAAGAAACGCTTCGGTGAAAAGATAGATGCAAATATATATTTATGAAATTTAATGTGGTTCCCGACTTTCGAGATATAATCACGTCTCGGGAGGATTTCACCCAAAGATTGAACCAATAATAATTATACATGGCTATTAAAACCGTATTAAAAAATCGTTATGCCTTTATATACAAAACGCTTCGGTGAAAAGATAAATGCAAATATATATTTATGAAATTCAATCTGTCTCCCAACTTTGGAAATGAAACCACGATCCGCGGGGGGATATTCCCCCAAATGGTACAAAACACGTGTTTTCTGTAGTAAAAACGTAGTAAAACGAGTCACGTGCTTATACCTCATTCATGCCATTGGCCGAAATATGAAGTTGTATTATGGGTAACTAGTGATCACATGATTGCGTGTTTATTTCCAAATATAGTGATTTCTCTGACCTGATACAGGTACATGAATCGTGCGTTGTTCACCGCTCTGGCGACACACACATCGCTCGAGTTGTATGATTGACCAAATATGACTCGGACACTCACAGAATATTTGCACATATTAATTATTTAATATTTACATTTACATATTTAATTACTGAAAAAGGCTAATTCTATATATACAATCTACTGTCGGGTTTTTTTCTAAATAAGAAATGCCGTTTTTATAAGATCAGAAAGAAACCTTATGCAAAATGGATCTAAATCGATGAATTTAAAGTAATGTGTATTGATTTTTCAGTATGTATATGGTCATATCCTCTGATAAATAAAACTAGAATAGTGACAATATGATAATTGTTTTTGACAAATACTTTTGCTCTACTAATATCAATTTGCAAATATGAAATGATTGACGCAAATATTATGAATTTAGTGTTTTTTGCAGTGATGTTATTACCTCTTGTCACATTCCATAACGTACCGTGACGGACCAGCCCTGCGGGTAGGGCGTTAGAATTGTACCTGCTGCCCCTATTGCATGATCGTAAAAGGCGACTAAATTTAGGATCTTATCTTTTCTCTTCTTCCTAACTGACTTTATCTTTCCTAATGCCTACCTTGGCACCGCCTCACTTTTGGCCTTGGGTGGAGCGTTCGCCCCTGTGAGGAAGGCTTTGGGTTCTGTCCCCTGGCCGAGACACACCAAAGTCTATAAAAGTGGTAGTTTCTACTCCTGCTTAGCGCTCAGCAAACAGGGAGTGGGACGACTGGTTCGCCCGTTGTCAGTATAATGTGACCGGGTGGGGTGTGTTGCTTTGTGTCTTCGGCGGTATGCTTCAGTGATATAGCACTATAAAAAGGGCAACAGTTCCACTATACAAGAAGACACAACACGAACATACTGCAGTCTCCCAAAACACGCACCACGCACTTCACACACGCTACACACTGCATACATGGGAGGCCGTCCTTACATGACCCTAGCTGTTAATAGGACGTTAAACTAATCAAACAAACAAACAAACAAACCGTGACGGACAATCTGAATTCTTGACACATGGTTTCGACGCTTTGATTGATCTACATTCTGCACGATGAAGGCTGACAATACTTTGGTCTGTTATTGTGTGAAGGCCGTTATGCGTGACACGGACTGAGCATGCGCGCGCCTTCCACGTGTAAAGATGTACCAGTGCACGTATATAAATACAATGTGTTAAAGTTGTATTTCTTGTAATTTTCGCTGTAACGATATGTCGTTTTAACATTTGATATTTGAATATGGACATGTAACTTGATGATTTAGTTCCCCAATACCATATGTCAGTCTATAAGAGAGCCAAAATCTAGGGATCATATATTCCTGGTTGTGAATAAAACGCCTTCTATCTCCGCCATATTCAGTACCTTCGGGTTTTGTCGGAATTCCGAATCGTATCACGTGCCTGACGCCCACTCGTCCTGCACGTGGTGATCCAAGTAACACATGTGTTTGTTTACGTTTTCCTTCTGGCTAATATGAGCAAATCGTGCTGGTTTATGTCCACAGTGCGAGTATTTGAAACATCTAATTCACACATTGCCGTAATTTAATATTGTGTGTATAAAAAATTGTAATGAGCGAGCATTAGTTTCTTTGTAGATCCAGTCTGCTATTGTCGACCACGTGTTTTGTTTACGAAAAATTGTTGACACTTCTCTTGGTTTCACAACTCTCGTGTTACTTCGAGATTGTCGCGACGACGTTCGGAAGAGTTCGGCATCTTTCGAGCCTATTTTTTACGTGTACACGTAAAAAAGTTTTTTTTACTTTTATAATTAAAATACTTCCAGTGCTGCAACTTGATAAAAAGTGGTAAAATTAGAAAGTTTAAACCTCGGACAGACGGAGAAAAATGTGTATAGCACCTATACAGTTTTTACTATGACAAAAAGAGCGAAAGTGATAGACCATACAACTTTAACATGAACACATAAACATGTTGTTTGTGTTTGTTGTTGTTCAATTGCCGGTATTGCTATATTAAAATACGAAGTAAAATGTGTACGACACGAATGAAAATACTTAAATTACAAATATGTAGCATAAATATGCAATAATAATAATTATTATGTAACTATGATATAGGAGTACATAGAAAAATATTAATATTGATTTTGACATAATAGCATAACAGTTTACAAATGATTGACATGCATTTTGTAGTTTTTTTTGGTCGGGGTTATTGCCCCTTTGTATTTCCCCCCTAACGTGTACATATTCGGAATTTCCGAAAGCTCCCGGAGATTTTTTCAAGATATTGCGATAGGTACATGTAATGAATTTTTGATATATCATTAGATCCAAAAAGAACAAAATTGATCTCTTGCAACTTCTGGCTTTCGAATAGTGACAACATGATCAATCTAGTAAAAAGTATCCATGTAACTCAAAATACTGTATTATTAGTTACAGGTGCGTATATTGAAACTGTACTTTTAAATTGTCATTTGTCA
The DNA here is from genome assembly GCF_041381155.1 of Argopecten irradians. Lineage (NCBI taxonomy): Eukaryota > Metazoa > Mollusca > Bivalvia > Pectinida > Pectinidae > Argopecten > Argopecten irradians. The sequence goes on along the minus strand of NC_091145.1, from coordinate 38,227,776 downwards.
ACTGCCACTATGATTTTTTTTATATTATGGAGAATTGTCAGTAATGTTAAGGATTGAATATTTGTACTTAAACTTTGGGAGTTTTCTCAGGCTCCTGGTAGTGGTTAAATTTGGAGGTTTTTATATGATTGAAAGGGAAGTTCGTTCGTTGGATTTTGGGAACGGGGTTTTTTCATGTTTAGTTTCAAATGCATCAATCTTTATCTTTGTCAAATCTAGAATGCACTGTTTGAAAATATGTATAATGTTAAGGAGTATTAGGCTTTTTGAAAATGGGTAAAATACTAATTGGAAGCTTGAACTGTCGGGGTCCTGCAAGTGGTTTGGTTAAGAGACGGGATATTTTTCATAGATGTCGATCAAAATATGATATTTCTGTATTAGTAGATACACACAGTGATGCGAGTAAAGAATCGCTATGGAGAAATGAGTGGAGAGGTGATATTAAAATTTGCGTCTTTTTCTTCAAATAGTAGAGGCGTCGCAATTCTTTTTTTAAAATTCATTTGGCTACAATGTAGAAAATGAATATAAAGATCCAAACGGAAACTTCATATTATTAAATATTATTGTCCAAAACATAAAGCTTACTTTATGTGCAGTATATGGTCCAAATGAGGATAATCCTTTATTTTTAGCAACATTCAAAATAGAATTGAAGCTTTTGGGAACGACTCTTTAATAATAGCAGGGGATTGGAATGTGACGCTTGACTATGAAGTAGACACTGTGAATTATCGCAATAAAAATAATACCAAGGCTAATAATGAAATTCATAACATGATTCAAAATTAAGATTTAGTTGACGTCTGGAGAGCATTTAATGTGGACGAAAGAAAATATACATGGTTTGGGCCAAATGGGAAAAAAGTAGATTCGATTTTTTTTTTGTATCTGCTGATCTACAAAACAACATTCTTACTGCAGGTATGGACATTATAAATCTGATCATTCCCCTATTTTTGTAGAAATTGAATTCATTAAACAACAGTGTGGGAGGGGGGCATGGAAATTCAATAAAAGTCTTCTCGGCGATCCCGAATATATATAAACTTAGTTTAAAAATATCATCACGGAAGTCATCTTACAATATAGAAAAAACGAAAATAATGATTTAAACCCCCCAGAATTTGATATTAGTGATAAGTTATTTTGGGAAACTTTAAAACTAATAATAAGGGGAAAAACCATAAGCTATCATCATTTAAAAAAAGAGAACGACAAAAACAGGAAAATAATCTAGAAAACGAACTACATCAGTTATATAACATAATTCACAATTACTACAAGCTATTTCAGAAACGGAGGGTAAATTGAAAATATTACGAGAAAAAAAGTAAAGGGTTTGATCACTAGAGCAAAGGTGCGATGGAGAGTCGAATGTGAAAAAAGTACAAAGTATTTCTGTAATCTCGAAAAACGACAATTTAACGAAAAAATGATCTCTAAACTTATAAATGACAACGGTGAAGAAATAAACAATTTACAGGATAGTCTTCATGAACAATCGGTTTTTTACTCAAATCTTTATAATTCAAAGGGAACTCTGTTTAACAATATTCACAGTGATTCTTTTCTTTTAATGATAATAATCCATTTATTACCAAACTGACAGACGAGCAAAACATTTCAATGGATGGCCCACTCAATGCGGAAGAATTTTTAAAAGTTTTAAAAAATATGAGTAATGGAAAATCACCAGGTTTAGACGGATTTACTGTAGAATTTTACAATTTTTTTTGGTCAGATCTAAAATCTTTTTTAAATAAAATCCATTAATCAATCTCTTACAGATCAGGAAATGTCAATTAGTCAGCGTCGTGACTAAATTAAATGATTAAATGTATTCCAAAACAAGGGAAATCAAAACTATTTATAAAAAATTGGAGACCAATTACATTATTGAATGTAAATTATAAAATAGCTTCATCTTGTATAGCTAACAGAATTAAAAAAGTTCTAGTTGATATCATTAGCCCAAGTCAGTTAGGCTTTGTCAATGGTCGGTATATAGGAGAATGCACAAGAATTATAAGTTACATAATTGAAAAGACAGAAGAGAATAATCAAGCAGGTATTTTATTAATGTTAGATTTTGAAAAAGCTTTCGATTCCATTGAGTGGGCATTCATAGAAAGATGTTTGCGATTTTTTGGTTTTAGTGATTCTATTTTAAATTGTTTTAAATCTTTATATTCAAATATTTCAGCCTCTGTAGAAAACAATGGTCACCTCTCCAACACTTTTCAAGTTACACGCGGAGTACGACAGGGTGATCCTTTGTCTCCATACCTTTTTATTATGTGTATTGAATTACTTAGTGCAGCAATTAAATTTGAACCCGATGTAAAAGGGATAATTATTAATAACTCTGAATATCTTATCAGTCAATACGCTGCCGACTCCACACTGATACTTGATGATGACGCAAGATCCTTAGCAAAATCACTATATTTGATCGACATCTATGGAGAGTGTTCTGGTCTTAAAACTAATTTTTATAAATCACAGGCTGTATGGATTGGGGTGAAACGGGACTGCGGGGAGGAAATTGAAACAGAACATAATCTTTCATGGAATCATCAAGGGAAATTCAAACTTTTAGGGGTTTAATATGATTTATCAAAAGAAAACATTTATGAAGAGAATTTTACTGACAAATTGAAATCTATCGAATCTCTTCTCTCAAATTGATCTTTTAAAAACCTGTCTATTATTGAGAGAGTGACTGTTATCAAAACTTTAGCATTTCCCATTATTGTACAAATATTAACTGTAATTCCTAGTCCACATTTTAAGATTCTAAAGAAATTTCAAGTATTATTTTTTTATTTTTTTATGGAATAGTAAAGTTGACAAGCTTAAGCGAAATCTTTTAGTTGGTGACTATAATGACGGAGGTTTAAAAGTTCCGGATATATTTTCTTACAGCAAATCTTTAAAACTTATCTGGATAAAAAAATGCTTAGACACAAATAATTACGCAGATTGGAAAAAAAATATTAATTGATGACATTGAGCATTTTGGAGGAAATAGAATATGTAGCTTAACAAAATGTGGTCTAGATGAAGTTATAAAAGGCGCAATTTTGGAAAATTTTGGAGCGAAATTTTGTCTATTTGGGGAAATCTGTACGACATCCCAACCAGCAGCCCCAGAAGTTGTTCTCTCCCAGCCTCTATGGTTCAATAAAGAAATAAAAGTTAATAGAAAAACAATATTTTCAAAAATATTACGCTATGAATGCGTTTTCTATTTTAACGACATAATAGACGAAAACGGAAATATTATGTCTTTTAATAATCTTGTTCAGAAATATCATGTAAATATCAATTTTATGTGTTATAATAGTATTATTAGCGCAATACCTAGAGACTGGAAGAGAATGGTAAAGAACTATGGCAAAAATATTAAAAATGTTTTACATGATAATTTAAAACAGATCAGAATACTTGAAAAACCATGCAGATATTTCTATCGCAAAATGTTATCATCGGTGTTTGTCTATCCTCAGCAAACTCATGAAAAATGGCATGTTGTTTTAGATGTTTCCCTTAGTAAAGATCAATGGGAAAGCATTCATTTATAATTTATAGGTGTGACACATGCTGACATATAGTGCTGATATTTTGTGATCTGCTAGCAGTTAGCCATGTTGAGGAAGCTTTGTAAACATGTGTACTTTCACAAAAGTTGACATATGAATATGAGTTGATGTAATAAATATTTGAATTGTGTCAATATGAAATTTTGAAATAAATGAATGAATGAATTATCTAAAGTGAACACAAGTTTAATCATGTCTCTCTGTGGTTTATATTGTCAATTACTGTGATATAATTATATTTTTCTTACCGAGTCATAATAAAGAGATATATATATATGGATTCATAATTAATTTGATCTACAATGTACATTACATTGTATTTATTGACCTGTAGCATACTGGCCATCATGGACTTCAGTTCATATGGATTATCTTGATCCACAATCAAGATTGAAGGGATGATATATTATAAAAGAATTCTATTTTCTTCAAGTGCATCCTAGATAAAAAAAATGCCTGTCACAATGAATTCAAAATTTTGATAAAAGGTACAATAACAGTGTATCCATTTAGCATTTTGTGTGGATTTTGTATAATTCATATAATAGGTACAATTAATGAGAATGATTAAATCGATAAAAGTGTCATGTAACAAGCCCATCTTTATTTTATCAGGATTCGGGATTCGGGGAGAGATTGGGATAAAAGGGACAATACAAGAGCACTTTTACATGTTGTTAGAGGTGTGTATATTTGAAAACAATCGATTAGGTCAAAATTATGCAAAAGGCAGCAATCTGTAAATATATGTATGTACGTACGTAATTAGTTCCCCCCTAAAAGTGTCCCTCCCTTTTCTGAAATTCACAAAAAGAGTTGAATTTGTATAAATGCCCCCATGCTATGGAAGTAACAATATTTTACAACTTTTGATTTGTATTCCATATTGCATGATCTTGCAAGTCTTTAATAAGCAAAATTATTTAATTACAGCGAATACGGTTTATGTATTCCACTGTTCTTTATATTTGTAAATTATGTTTGTAAATTAAACTGATAATAGCTTAATGAATTTTCTTGTGTAATTGATTTGGTGTTTAAGTGAGGCATTAATAATATAAGCAAGTTTTCAAAGGACTTTTTTTGAGCCATCACTATCCTGTTACATGTACATATAAATGTACCTATAGCTATTGTATAATGATGTCCCTTGATGGAATTTTAGGACACTGCTCCATGATTGGAAAATCAACAGACCATGTCACCAACTGCAAACTATGATAAGGAACACCATGTCTGTGCTTTCAAAAGTAGTTGAGCTGTTATTCCTGTCTGTATATATTGAGAACTGAATGTGCAGCTTTCAGGGGACATAACTCAAGCCTTGTTCGATCCAGGGATTATGGAAATATGGTCACAGAAACTATGAAGAGATGTCTTAGTTGATTGAGTGTTGCTGGTAATCATTCAACACAAGTGTTGAAAGATTGATTTCTTCATGGATATTAGAAACAAAACATTATGATCTAATATTGGATTTATAGTCTTTATTCTATGATATGTATAGATAATTTGATATCAATATGATAGTTTTAATGCTGAATCTTTCCATTGTCAGAACTTTTTCTGAATTTATTGTAAAAGTTTCATTATGTCATATTTGTGATTATGTCAATTCTAACTTCTCAATGAGCAGAACATCTATCTTATACATGCTCAAGTTTTTTAATAAATCAAATATTACATGAATTGATGTTGTTAATCATCATTTAAGGATACAAACTTTTAATAATTAAAAGATGATTTTTTAAAGATAATCTATAAAATGATGCCGCATCAGAGAGTGGATGCCAATTTGCTTTTGTGCTTTGTCTGTTGTCATCATAGAGTGCCGATACATGTTCATACATAACATTTTCACTTTGTATTTTTTTCTGATCTTGGAATGGAATTCAATTTACATTTATGAATGGGAAATATTTCATAAACAATAATTGTTATTTACTTGCTTCTATTAGATTTCTATATGGAATTCATATGGTTTGATTTTGTATAACTTCCTTTAAGCAGCCAGGGGCACATAGTACATTGATAAAAATCACTATCTTGGAAGTCATGTTACCAAGGACCTCAGTCCTGTTATCAGTGTTTGGTTTACATGACATTCATATATCCCCTTGATGCTAATAATTTAATATAGGAATTAAGATCTTTGATTGAATATAACTTAGCGACCTCGAAATTTGATCATTGATCATTTTCTATGTATGAAAATGCAATTTTATTGTTATGAAGTACATTGCATTCAATTATGTGAAGGAGAAATATTTGAAAGTGGTTGCTAGGGTACACAACCTTTCATAGAGTATTTTTTTCATCACAAAATTGTTTTAATAATGAAAATTTATGAATGTCTCAAAGAAAAACTTTTGTGAAAATGCTATATATATCAAATAACTTTGAACAGAATGCAAAATTGAATCCATGTAAGACTTTTGAGATAGAATACTGCTTGGTTGCTATGCAACGGTTGATTACTAATAAAAGTTGACCAAAATAATGTTTTTCATTGAAAAACAAATATTGTATCATCTTCACATGCATAACATGTCTTTATCAGAAAAAAATATACTTTAGATTACATTCATATGTACACAGCAACCCTATTTATACATTTTAGAAAAATGTTGCTAATGGAAACGGTTGCTATGGATTTAACATCCAATATCTTTTTTCTTTGAACGATGACATACCATTTTCTCACAATTTTTATAAAGATATGGATGTCCTCTGCAAAATGAGCATCTTTGGAAAAAAGTTAATTAATTCTTCATATATTTTTATCATGTTGAAATGGACAACACATTTTGCTATATACTAGTGCTGAAAATTGAGGGAAACGTTGCCATGGAGACACTTTTCAAATCAACGCTAGGAAACAATAGATAGATCTACATTGATTTATGTTTGATATTTATTAATAAAGACAAGACATCCATACAAATACATTAATGTAAGAACAAATGAAAAAATCTTATATTTGTATTATTTTCATATAATTTTATTGCATTACATTTACCAAGTAGATGTCCTGTTGTGCTATATTTCTGCGCAAAGGTTTGGTTAAGTTGATGTCAAGATAACACTTTTGAAAAGAGGCTAGCAAAAAACTAGCACAATGACATACACTTTTTTTTCATTATTTTGACACAACATGACCATACAAATAAAGATATCTATAACGGTTAAATGAAAAAAAGTTAATTACTTTCAAACGGTCGAGCCAATATTTTAATATTTTATTCATATCAACCATGTACATCGGTTCTCATCTGCGGTCTTATCTGTATTACCTTTATCGTATAACCTAATGCCTGTTGAGTATATGTGTCACCGCATGAGAATCGGTATACATGGTTTTAAAGCTCGCCTTCCACTTGATAATAAGAGGATCACCCCTTTTTTTCTTCTGATGGTAAATTTGTTCTGGCTCTATAAATACAGATCACTTCCAATTACTGTGTTTTTATTTTTGATTTCTGAAGGCAAAATAAACAACATCTATAGTCAGCAAGCTCTCCATGAAAATAGTAATAAGCAGTTATATATTGTGTGTATATATTTTTGCGTCTGCAGTTTAATATTATTAGTACATTTATGGTTTGCGTATTTGCTATATCAATGTGGAGATGTTGAATTAAATCCGGGTCCTTCTGTTGATAACTCAGACACAATTTCATCATACAGTACTGTATCATTTGATAATGATAATGACTTGTCAATAGTTCACTATAATGTTCAAAGTTTGCTACCAAAAATAGATATTATAATGTCTGAACTTGAAGATTTCGATTTTATCGCTATTACCGAAACTTGGTTAAACTCTATCACTGAGACCTCGGATGATCTGCTTTTCGACAAATTCCATCCCCCATTTCTTAGGAGTAGATATGATCGTATAGGTGGAGGAATAGCTGTATATGTAAATAAAAATATAAAAGTACACCGTCGTACTGATCTTGAAATAGCAAGCTTGGAATGTATTTGGTTGGAAATAAGTGTAAACAATATTGATATTTTAATTGGAACATTTTATAGACCTCCAAATTCCAAAAATGATATATGGCTCCTCATAGAAAACTCTATAGATCTTGCTGTTGATACAAATACTGAGAATATCTTTATAACTGGTGATTTTAATGAAAACATGTTGAACCTGCCAGGTACACACGGACCAACACATATAAAAGATATTCTACATCGTTATTCCCTAACTCAATTAGTAAATGATCCAACAAACTTCACTGAAAGAACTTCTTCTTTACTCGATTTGTTCATAGTTAATAATATGAATATGATTAAAAAGGTATCAGTTGGAGAATCGTTTCTACCAGCTTTAGATAGATACCACTGCCCTATATATGTATATATTGATATTCCTAAAAACACCTACAATTGTACATTTAAAAGAAAAGTATGGCTATACAACCAAGGCGACTATCAGCTGTTCAATAACAAACTTGGTGAAATCGATTGGCAGGTAAATATAAATAATTGCCCTCCACAAGATGCTGTTAACTTTTTAACCGAATCAATTTTAACTTGTGCTGCATGTTCAGTTCCCAACAAAATTATTACTGTTCGTCCTCGAGATTCCCCTTGGATGCATAATAATATCAGAGCTCTGATAAGAGCTAGGAAACGTATGCATAGGAAAGCTAAGCACACTCAAAGTCAAATCCATTGGAATAAGTTCAAAAAGTTACGTAATTCATGTGTTGATGCGATAAGAAGAGCCAAGGCAGATTACAAAACTAAACTGTCAAATACACTTAAACTTACCAAACCATGCACCCGACAATGGTGGAAATTAGCAATCACGTTTACTCGCTTCTCCAAAAAATCTGTTTCCATACCCCCTTTAATATGTAACAATACAGTAATTAATGATGATAAAAGTAAAGCAGACGCACTAAACACCTATTTCGCAGAACAGTCTTCATTAAACACTTCACATGCTACATTACCTACACACAATGTATTCCATCCACCTTATTTAGATATATTCACTATAACTCCCCAGGATGTTAATGACGCCATTAGTGTTCTTGACGTGTCTAAAGCAATTGGTCCCGACTTAATTCATGCAAAGCTTTTGAAAGAAGGCAAAGAGCAATTATGTAAACCACTATGTTGTATTTTTAATAATTCCTTAAATTCAGGTATTCATCCAGATAGTTGGAAAACTGCAAATGTAACTCCAGTGTTTAAAAAAGGCGATAGATCTAATCTAGCAAACTATAGACCCATTTCTCTTATAAGTATTGTTGGTAAATTAATGGAACGTTGTGTGTTTAAATATATTTACAATTTTCTTAAAAATAAAAACTTCTTCACTGAACACCAGTCGGGTTTTACATCCGGTGATTCTGCAATTAATCAGCTACTTTATATTACAAATGATATTGGGAAAGCTTTAGACTTAGGGAAAGAAATTAGAATAGTATTTTGTGACATAAGCAAGGCGTTTGACCGTGTTTGGCATGATGGGTTGATATATAAATTGAAACTAGCGGGCTTATCAGGTAACATTATTAAATGGTTTGAAAGTTATTTAATAAATATGAAGCAAAGAGTAGTTGTTGGCGGTAAATTTTCAAACTTCAAAAACATAAATGCGGGTGTACCACAAGGGTCAATACTCGGTCCTCTACTTTTTCTTATTTATATCAATGACATAGTTGTAAATTTACGATGTAACGTTAAACTGTTTGCAGATGACACGTCTCTGTATGTTATTGTTAATAATCCAAATGTAGCCAGATCAATGTTGAATAATGATCTTGAAACCATTCAAAAATGGGCTGATACGTGGTTGGTGACCTTTAACCCAAACAAAACAGAAAGTTTAATAATATCACGGAAATTATTAGGACCCGATCACGGAGACATTTACTTAAATAACAATGTTGTTTCTGAAGTTACCAATCATAAGCATCTTGGAGTTTGGTTCTCTTCAAATCTTTCTTGGAATATACATATAGACCATATTATAGAATCAGCCTCTAAAAGATTAAACATACTGAGAAAATTAAAATTTACACTTGATAGAGACACTTTACAACACATTTACATGTCATTCATTAGACCCATCTTAGAATATGCGGATGTAATCTGGGACAATATACCAAAATACTTAATTGATAGGTTAGAAAATGTTCAAACAGAAGCGGCCCGAATTATAACAGGGGGAACCAAACTTTCGAAAATAGAGTTACTTTATAAAGACACACAATGGGAAAAGCTATTCGAACGTCGTAGGAAACATAAACTTTTACAATATCACAAAATGGTTCATAACACATCGCCAACATATCTTTCCTCCATATTACCCCCTAGACCAACCGCAATTCATACATACAACACTAGACGATCAGATATGCATCAAACAATTCGCACAAGGACAAATTTGTATTATGAATCTTTTTTACCTTCATCGACTCGTGCATGGAATGAACTTCCATTAGATATAAGAGAAAATTCCTCTATTAAGGTTCTCAAAAACTACTTTGAAACTGAAATCACAAGAACACCGATTAGCTATTTTAACACAGGTAATAGATCAGACCAAATACTTCATGCTCGGTTGCGTCTAGAATGCAGTATATTAAACCAACATCTTTACAGTAAAAATCTTATAGATTCGCCTCGTTGTGCATGTGGTTTTATAATAGAAGATTCCTTTCATTTTTTGTTCAATTGCATCAAATATGCTGACATTAGGCACCAATATCTCTCTGGTATATTCACAAAATATAATATCGTTGACGATTTAAATATCCTTTTATGGGGTGATCCTTCATTTGAAAATAAAATGAACGAGGAAATTTTTGTTTCGGTACAGAAGTTCATCTTTTACAGTAAAAGATTTTAGTAATTCATACCTTGTATAGTTTTCTTCTTTTTTTCACTGGGGTTTCAATCAATATAACTTGTCAAACTACATAATTAATTCATAATTATAACTTTACATTTACTATCACAAAATTATTATTTTAAATGTCTGCAGTAGACGTATACGTAAATCATATAGATTTATCACTTAATTGAAAAGTAACTATAAAATTAATTGTCTATTGACAGTATATTTCTATATTAAACACTTAATGTACTACCAAAAAAATATATATATAGAGAGAGAGAGAGAGAGAGAAATATCTCTACTTACAAATGTAAGTATAAATGTATGGTCTCACTGGTTGTTCTGTTATTGTGTATATGTCCATGTCAAAACGCCGTGCTTTTATTTCAGGAGAGGAATTAGTATAAGCTCTAAGCTTGTTTTCCCATCCTAGCTGTCTGTATGTATTGGTGTATATGTATGTATATATTTGAATAAATATTGTTTAAACTAAACGGTCGAGCCAGCCACCTTAAATCAACTGCAATGGTATTGTACGTATACATCGCCTTCCAGTAGTAGCCTACTGTATACGTATCAGGCACAGGAGTTTGACGTTCTGTCAATAATATATAGTATACATTTATGAAAATACCGCCAGTATATAGGGGTATTTTTATGTATGTATTCTATATATTAGTGACAGAATGTCAAACTCCTGAGTATCAGGCTAGGGTGGCTGGATTTCCGGAGTTGTCCCCCTTTTTACTACGCTCTTCAATTGTTTACAAACAACGGTAACCGGTACGTCGCCTACTTTCGGTATCATGTTTCCATGAAACAGCCGGAATTCCAGTTTTCGTGGAATTTTCCATTAATGATTTATTTGGAGTCACATTGCATTGTAACTTTTTAATAAGATTTTTCATTGTGATACATTTTATTACGCCATAGCTGTAGCTAACTAGTGATTATACCACAAAAAACAACCTGTGAGTAATTATATAATATAGCTAATACATATGACATTTGGAATGCAATAATCTGATAATTTTAACAGTAATTAAGTTACATGTAAGATTATATCAGAAGCACGCACTTGTATATGTACATTTTTATATATATGTCAGGGCATACAGTGGACCACTGAGAGTAAGATTTTGACTCTCAGAAATCAGATTTGATTCTTGAGTTTGGAGCACATGTGTATTTGTCATATGTTTTGACTCTTAAGATATCTGAGAAATGATGATTTGACTCCTGAATCTGCTAAAAGTCAAGGGTCAGCTGGATGCACTGCATGTATATTACTTGCATTTTGTACATGTACATGAAATTATGATGACTATTTATCTGCATACAGTTGTTATACATGTACATGTACATGTACACTTCTGAGGTTGTACAACATAAATGTACATTTACATTATGAAGCTGCATGCATGTATATAGCATATCTAATCCAATAATATTAGATCTCGATATTAAGAAATTCTGATGGGAAATACAATGTAATTATCAAAAGTGTCTCGTCATGCTATACCTCTAACGTTGTTGGAGTAATAGCATATCGTACATGTACATGTAGTTATTGTCAATTATGGTAGTTAATTACAAGTAAGTATATATAAATTTACTACTACTTAGTTGTACTACATTTTGTACTTGATCAGAGTGAAGATGAATGGAGACGACAGCCCAGTGATGGTGTATGCCCATACATCCATGGCCTCACTGGCCCAGGATATAGTGACACGATGTGAGGAACTCATGAATCTAGCAGAGGGACCCAAGAGAAGTGTAAGTTGGAGAAATAATATTAATGATCTGTGCATGTAGTAAAATGCAAGTTCTTGTTATATAGTTATTTGCAAATCTGGATGCATGCACTTCCAATAAAGGAACAAAAACAAAATAAAAACTAGCTGAGTCCAAACTTAGCACAGCATGAATTGTTTAATTAAGTCTCAATTATTTTAGAAAAGTTAATTTTTTATTGTATTATATATTTCTGCATTAAAGATTGTTCCCCCTTATTTATGGTTTTCACTTGAAAAAAGATGTATAATATGTATAAAAATACCCATACATTTGTACAAAATAATTACCTATATATAGAAGTAAATTATTATACAAACCTCTTTACAGTACACCTATGCATTATCTAAATATTTAGAGAGATCTACCTTCAATTATCTAGATGGGTTAGACAATAGCCCTGATGTCCGAATTTGTTCCCTTGGGTAGACAATAGTGGAATTTATGTAAAATAATCTGCTAGCTATCACTAGTACCGTTATATCTTGATGTAGTCATGATGTTCATGTTGAAGAAATGTCACTTATATAATTAACAACTGGTGAAAATTCAACCTAATTCACTTAATACAAATGTAGCTAGAAGCTACAGCTAAGGATTTAATTTAAGAAATAGAACACAGAAGATATTCTCTTTCAATTGTCAATAATTTTCATTCAACAATGTTATGGACATTTGATCCATTGTTGCTACTGTCAGGACTATTGATGATGTAAACACAATGTATACATAAAGACACAGTAGCTTTATATAATCACTTGAAAAAGTTTCCTTATCTTGGGTATCAAACTGTATAACATATATATATATATATATATAGATATATATACAGAAAAAAATAATCTTCACATTGTCCGGTGTAATAACATAGAAAAAAATGCACAAACGACGAAGTCTTCGTTAAGCATTAGCGCTTTCACTTTATCTTCAGATGCTTAACTGTAGTTATGTGGTATTTTAAAACAACTTTAAAATATTTCCATTTTACAAAATATACACAGACACTGCTTTAGAAAGAAAAGAGAAAGAAAAGTATATTATCAAATTATTTAAACCTAAACTAAAAAGTCTAAAGTAATTTAAGATTTACCTCCCCTTTATATATTGTGACGTCAACAAATCTATAACGTCATCATGTGTTGTTGTTGTTATTGTTACCATGCAACTACAGTTGAGCATCTGAAGATAAAGTGAAAGCGCTAATGCTCAACGAAGACTTCGTCGTTTGTGTATTTTTTTCTATATATACATATATATATATTAACAATGTACATAATGTATATATACATATTATCAGGTGATACAAAGCGCTGACACAGTTTCGTAGCATATAGCTTGCTATTATAACGCTTTTTGGATTTTCTTTTGTAAAGTTTTGTTAGTATCACATGCATGTTATTTTATTTTCATACTTAACCAGGACAGGGTAAGTGTATTGTGGCATATTTCTCTGACTATCGCAAGCCTTTTATATCAAGGGGTTTCAAGTTATTGCGTGGGCATTGTTAAATATCTGTAAACAAAACTTTATATGGTAACATGGTAAAAATTTGCTTAAGGGAAAATTCCATCTTCAAGCTTTTTTTCCCTGATTTTTTCTGTATCAGAATACACTGAAGTACCAAATAGATTGTGATTTGTTGAGAGAAATGACTGATATTTTAAGTACTTTCCAAATGAAAGGAAAACCTTGATCTAAGCTTGAACATATATGCACTTTATCCAGTAGTAGTCACACACACATGCCAGAAAAGATGGGAAATCCTAATTTAAGCATTTAAACAAAATTAACATTACTTTCAAAAAAAAACAAACACTAGCAAACTTTTTCGTGCAGTTATATTATAATATACACTGTAGTATTTACATATTCAAATTCTCTTAGAATAATTCTAGTGCATTCCATATGTCTGAAAGTATGCTTTTATCTTTAGAAAAAAAAACTTATTTTTTAATACTACAAGTACAAGGCTAATATAAAATTATTATTAATTTAGATTAAAATTTTTAAAAATATTCAAAAATACTTTGAGATTTCATACCATTTTCTCGCAATTTAGAAATGGCATTGTTCAGTTTATGAATTAAAAGGAGCAATTTTATTATCTACTTGGTATCATGTTTTTATAAATTATATTTGAACTTTTAATTCTCAAAGTCTCAAAATGTATAATGTTACGTGTACCATATACTTTGCTCTAGTGGGTCAAAGGGTTCTGATTATCAGATCAACATTCACCAATTTCAGATACTATAATTTTGAAAATAGCTGTATCCTGAGTTCACATAATCCAAACTGTACAATTGTACGATGTACTCTACCGAGATCTTGCAGGGCTGCCACATGCTACATCCTTCAAATAGTTGCTGGAAACTAGTGAAATTGTTAACTGTCTTGTAGGGACTTTTGACTATGTGACTTTTAATAAAGTATGTTTACATGCATGCTGCTTATAGGTTATTAGAGAGAGTATCTATTAGTATTTAAATACTATACTGTATGTGGTAAAACATAGATATGTAGATCATTTTGATAGAAGTTGATATCAGATTTCAACAATATATTTTCTTTAAGTTAAAATAAATTCAGAAGCAAGTTTTTATATAACTAAGAAGCAAATTACATAAAACTATTTTAAAACTGTTCTACATCCATTATGAAAGGTAATTACAAAGCCAAATATATGAACAAATTCTCGCACTTACTAAGGGAGCGGATGCACTTGCTGGCAGGTGACAGTGATACCAATACTCCAACTTTCATAAGAATCTTTTTATTTCATATAATATGAATTTTAATATATTCTTTGACTAAATTATCCATATAACAACATCACAAGGGTCGGATGTCAAGTTAAATCTATTGTTACATATTCAACATAAGGGGTCAACTCCCAATACTATTTGAAATGTCCGGGTGTAGGCTTTCATTTGATGTTATTTCAGGAATAAACACGGCGCACATGTTTCATACTTTATTCCAATATGGCGGGCAGTCAGCAACAACATCCATAGGCATGTGCAATACACATACAATGTTAGTCGTACTAAATACCACTATGACTATATGTAATGACAATTACCGCCTGGATGATGACTAGTGCAATAATGTAAAGTATTCCATATATCTACAAACATTACACTATTTTAACAACGATGATAGATATGATAAGCATTTATTTTAAAGAGGCAGTGAATGCTATTTGATACTATATTATAATAATGATAAAAATAAATGTTAAATGTGTGTGTCATTTAGAATTGAAATGTATATAATATTATCTAAATAGAAGATGTACCATACTAAATATCAATCTGTCATAAATAAGATAGTACTTTGAGAATCAGACATAGGTCAAAATTCATTTCCACACAATTCATTTGCAGATTTTATATTTTCTATACAGAATCGACTCAAGATTTGTTTTTCTGTTATTGAAAAGAAGGCAATAAACTTTGCACTACCTTATTATATATGCTCATTTATTTTTTTACTGTACAGTGTAAATGATCAATACAGCCATAAGCAAACAATCAAACAATGACCCTCAGTATAAAGGGATATATAATTCATTGATAAGTAATGATTTGATTTGCATATTTGAAAAATGCCAAAGGGAAAAATATAACTTGAAAAGAGACAAATATATTTAAAGAATTTAGTTGCTATACAAAGATGAACACTAAATTAGACCGGTTTTACTGTAAGTTATATGTAAGTTCTGCAGAAAAGTTGTTCTAATTGATTAAGATGAAAATCATTTATGTATTCTGATCTAACATTTCAAATCAAGGAAATATTTTAACATTAGAATATGCTCTGTTACTAATTCAGATAAATTTTCTTTTTAGCTGCAAAGAACACTGTCCTTTGCTCCAGCTGGTCCACGTGGAGTCCAATACCGGAATATTCAGTGGAAAAAATTCAACGACGGTTTTCCAAATATCTTTATAGATGATGTGAAAGATATGCAAGGCAGAGATGGTAACTATATATATATATGTACAGATATATATTCCCTTTCCAATGTGAAGGCAGGTTTAGTAAAAATACAGATTACAGAGGGATATACGGATGGTAATATACATGTATATATAAATTATCTCCCCTTATATGATTACCTGTATCAGACGGAGACATCAGAAACATTATACATGTATTATATGCATTATATATCTAATACAATTCTATATCATTTAAATTGAAAAGCATAAAATAGTTACTACATTCTCCTCTCTTTTGATCTTTCAAGGCAGAGATTGTGAATATATATATATACAGATTATCTCCCCTTATGACATTGCATCATTAACTCCTAAATGTTAATAAAACGATTCAGTTGATATTTTTATTATTCCATAATAATTGATCAATAAATATAATGAATCATTATTCTGATATCATAGCAATATGTTTTAATCATCCGTAACGCAAGATATTAGGATTATTTTGTTAATTAAGCATTTAATTTCAATACTTGAATATTTTGATATACATGTATCTCTTTTCCTTTCAGTGATTTTTATCGGGAGTTTCCATACACCTGATATCATATTTGAACAGCTGTCTCTTCTCTATATGTTTCCAAGGTAACAGTCAACGTGAGAGTGATTCACACTGATTGAAATATAGGATGTAAAAGGAAAAAGTGAAAATAGATTACTTACTGCTATGCTTTAGTTTAGTTTATCAATTTAATATCCTATTAACAGCCAAGGTCACTTAAGGACGTGCCAGGTTTGTTGGTGGAGGAAAGCCGGAGTACCCGGATAAAAACCACCGACCAGAGGTCAGTACCTGGCAACTTTTTTTAAATTTTTTTTTTATTTCTGCTATGCAATCTATAAAATACCGGTACAAGGTTCAGGCAGTTAGGTGGCTAAAATAAGAGGAAAGTTACTCTTTTGAAATAATAACATATTATAATATTAAATAAAAATGTTTTTTGGTTTTAAAGGTGAAGTTTTACGTGACAATGCTTATCTCTTTTTATAAAGGAAAATCAGTAAATTTCTGCAACCTGTTATCAAAATTATTATCCCATATTTTACAGATATTTAGCAAGGTCATTTCATTTCATTCTGCCCTACTTTCCTACTGGAACGATGGAGCGAGTGGACACGGAGGGTCAGATAGCCACAGCTAAGGTCACTATATATAACTATATATAGGTGGTGTTGTAAACAGGAAGATGGGGGATTTAGTGTGTAATATCTCTGTCACATATGGGAGGGTGTTAATTCTCTGTCATATATTAGGACTTGATATCTCTATTATATTCTATGGTGTGATATCCCTGTCATATCATTTTGTGACACCAAGGATAGAATACATGTACCTCTATCCTTCATTATCTTTACATGAAATATAATTCTTCAATTCATTGTTACTTAAAAGTGTTACAGTATTTTCTACTGAAACATATTTATGCAGATATCAATATGTAATATATTTTAATGTTTTAGACTCTGGCCACCCTGCTGTCTGCCATACCACTGACAACAAAAGGACCCGCCCAGATCTGCATCTTTGACATACATGCTTTACAGGAGAGATTTTACTTCTCAGATAATATCATACCTAGGTATCTATGTAAATCCACCTTGTCCGATTTTGTTAAAGGATATACATGACTTATCACATTATGTCAGTCTGACAGTAATTAGTCAGATATTGATTAACCATTAAATCATTTCAAATTTTAAAAAATACAAAACATTTTGTCAGAATAATTAGTCATTTTGTCAGTTTCCTTATGAGACACATCATAGTTTGTCAGAGTTTTATTTGGTAGGTCATCTGAACGTGCGCCATCCGCAATGCGTAAACCTTACACATTTGAACTTCTTCTCAAGTTCTACCGGTGCGATTTGGTTGAAACTTGCCTGAAATGATCCTGATATAGTCCTGACAAAGTGCTGTTATTTTTCGGGTTGATCTGAAATCCAAGATGGCCACCACATTGGTCATCTTGAAAACACATTTTGAACTTCTTCTAAAGTTCTACTGGTGTTATTTATATTTATACTGGTGACAAAGTGTTGAAAGATGGCTACCATGACACCATACCTAATTAATTTCCTATAGCACTATTGCCAAGGTAGTGAGATGACCGTTAAGGCCCTTGGGCCTCTTGTTTCATAAGATACTCTGTGAAACCATTTAACTTCCAATCTGCCTCAATGTGAAGAACACATTTTACCTCAACTTCCATAACAATCGATTAATCCTATCAAAGCAATACGATGTGGTGTAGAAAGCACTAAATTTTATATTGATGTCCTTCTCATAACTCATAAAATGTGAGAGGGATTACATATATGTACATCTATATGTCCCATTTTATCCTGAACCAATTTCATCCATCCATCCATACATCCATCCATCCTGTCCTGGTCGGCATTTGAGTATTAAAGAGGTGGATAGAGAATTTATATAATATAGACATTTCCTTTTTTTGTAATGTTGAAGGGTCTTTGATGATCTTAGATGTTACATATGATCTTTGAAATTGTTTTATATCAGATTGGAGTCAGCCGTGCCTTTATTAAAGAATGAGACAAGCAAGCTCCCTGATGTGGACAACATTGTGTACGCTTTTCCTGATGATGGTGCCTTCAAACGATTTCACCATTTCTTCCCAGAGGAGAACTCAATCACCTGTGTAAAAATCAGAGATGGCAAGAAACGCATAGTCAAAGTTAAAGATGGTGAGTCAAAGTCACGCAGCTGTTAATTTTATATCCAGTATTTGTGATTTGTTATTGCATACCATATATTTGCTCAACAATTTATGTAAATATGCCATTCTAAACCAGTAATTATTAGGTGAAGTTGGAGGTCAGGTTACGGAGTTGAAAGCCGAGGCAAAGAGTAATGTATTCAACTGCAGCATCTAGACTAGTGTGACTTTGATATTAATTGATAGCATTTTGTCTATGGTATGTTACATATTGGCTTTAATTTGCTGAATTTTACAAATCCACTGGCCTCAGGCAAATGAAAGGTTGTTCAAGACTAGACAGGAAGTCCATGAAAACAGACCCATTATATAGCAAAATATGTTAGGAGGTCTCATGTTAGGTCACATAAGACAGGGAGTCGCTACATACAGATGTTCGTTCACACAGTCTCGACTGTACAGATTGTGGAGATTGCTGAAACTGAGTTTACTTTGTTTATCAGGAAATCCGGAAGGAAAACATGTGATCATTATAGATGATTTAGTCCAGACAGGTGGCACACTGAAGGAGTGTGGCAGGGTGAGTATTATATCCCTTATGTTTTCAATATTAAAGATGTATGACTTATTGTATTTTTGGCATAGAAAAAGTATTTAGAGTGTTCTACATATTTTTCTCCGCCTCTCTAAGTTTTAAACTTTCGATATTTACCGACTTTAGTAAAGTTCGCATTCGCAAAGTTGTTAAACAATTAAATTAAAATATTGATTTTTAACATGTGCACGTTTAAAATAGCTCAGAAATATCCAAACTGTTCCGATCTATTCAGATCTGTACGGGTATTGCCGATATTGACCATATGATATGGCTCACGAGGTTCCGATCTATACGTGTATCAAAGTTGTTGGTCACGTGATGTTTAACTCAGTTTTCCGATATTACCTGAAAGTTTGAAACATGGCATTGACTATGGCAGTTCTTTCAAAACGTGGGATATTTCATGCGACATTTACCGCTATGTCAATAGTATTTTGGTGCTTTCATGGATCTGAAACATCATATATAAGCATCCATATTCACACATTGTATGTTTTATGAGAGTGTGTGATGGTGAAAATTACAAGAAATACAATTTTAAACAAATAAATTCTAGCTCAGGTTATTTTAGAAGAACCAGTGTATGTTTGTATGAGTGCTTTATACATATTGCCTTTCAACTTTCCAATTTTTTTTTAACTTAGTTTTAGAAGTACCACTCCAGTATTTGTTTTCTATTTTTTTGTAGACCATATACATGTTATTAGCCCACCATCATCAGATGGTGGGCTATTCAAATCGCTTTTTGTCCATGGTCCGTGGTCCGTCCGTCCGTCCGTCCGTCCGTCCGTCCGTTCCGTCCGTTAACAATTCTTGTTATTTCTATTTTACAGAAAGTACCGAAGGGATCTGTCTCAAATTTCATATGTATGTTCTCCTAGGGCCCTTGTTGTGCATATTGCGTTTTTGGACCAATCGGTCAACAAGATGGCCGCAAGGCAGCCATCTTGGATTTTGATAGTTAAAGTTTGTTATCACTATTTCTCAGAAAGTACTGAAGGGATCTGTCTCAAATTTCATATGTAGGTACCCTAGGGCCTTAGTTGTGCATATTGCATTTTGGGACCACTCGGTCAACAAGATGGCCGCCAGGCAGCCATCTTGGATTTTAATATTTGAAGTTTGTTATCATAATTTCTCAGAAAGTACTTAAGGGATCTGTCTCAAATTTCATATGTATGTTCTCTTAGGGCCCTTGTTTTGCATATTGCGTTTTGGGACCAATCGGTCAATAAGATGAGCGCCAGGCAGCCATCTTGGATTTTGATAGTTAAAGATTGTTATCGCTATTTCTCACAAAGTACTGAAGGGATCTTTCTCAAATTTCATATGTAGGTTCCCCTAGGGCTCTAGTTATGCATAATGCATTTTTTGATCGATTGGTCAACAAGATGGCCACCAGGCAGCCATCTTGGATTTTAATAGTTAAAGTTTGTTATCGCTTTTTCTCAGAAAGTATTGAGAGGATCATTCTCAAATTTCATAAGTTGGTTTCCCTAGAGCCCAAGTTGTGCATATTTTAATTTGGGACCGATCTATTAATAAGGTGGCCGCCAAGGAGCCATCTTGGATTTTGATAGTTACTGCTTTTTCTCAGAAAGTACTGAAGCGATCTGTCTCAAATTTTATATGTAGTATTTTTGAAAAAGTTTGAAAAGCAGAGAAAAGTTCCCTCTTTCCATTGTCAGACATAGATCATTCTTTGGTGGGCGCCAAGATCCCTCTGGGATTACTTGTTATATTATGTAATGCCTGTCAAGATGTTGTTAATTTCATGCTGGCATTGCTAAACTTGTTTATGTGTTGTTAGGCATTAATTAATTTGTTTATGATTTTCAACTGTTATTAAGTTAATTGTATCTTATCAATCTTTGTATAGTACAGTTGTGTGACCACACAACGTTACACGATGTGTGGTGTGCGTTACACGATGTGTGGTGTGCGCACAATGTCTGTATGATAATTAGATTATTTTCAGTCATTGTTTATTTTGTAGTTTGTTTATTTAATTTGTATTATCAAGCCTTGCCAAGTTTATTTACACCATGCGCATTTAAGGCCTAATGTTGGGTTTTTTTTAAATATCATAACTTTTCAAGCATAAGTATATTAGTGTATTTTAAACTTTTCATGCGTTGCCAGAATGTAAGTTTGTTTATATAATTTTTGACATTCTACGTTCTCCTGAGTGGCTGATGACTTTTCATGCGTTAGAGAATGTGTCTATAACTGTTTAAATCTTATTTATAGTCGATTGAAAAAAATAAGCATTGCTTAATTTGTATATATTTTCAGGCGTTACTGGAGAAAGGGGCCAAGTGTATCAGTGCCTATGTGACTCATGCTGTTTTTCCTAACAAATCTTGGGAGAAGTTCATGATGGACGACGTTAAGTTTGAGAACTTCTGGGTAACCGATTCATTGCCCCATGCCAAGACTATATGTGAAAACAAGCCTTTTAAACTGTTGTCATTGCGGGACCCTATCGCTGAAATGTTGATGGGGTATGACCTCATGCCGTATTGCTAAGTCTCTATATCTCTAGCTTACTGTTTTATATGAAATCGTTGTATATGCAATTATCGTAGAACTGTATGTGAGAAGGGAATATTTACCCTAAAATTGTGATGGTTAATTAGTAAATTTTATGTTGTGGAAGTGTTAATCATTGAGAAAATGCCACAGAATGATATTTGTTAAAAGCAGAAATATCCAAAGGTATCATATATTGTAAAGAATGCAAATATACTTCTTGCAAAAAAAAACCAAAAAAAAAACCAACCGATTACAGCATTGCATTTGCAATTGGTATAAATTCCAGAAACATTCAGTTAACGCTGTTAACATTATATTTATGAAATTATGTGATCATGGCGCATCTTTCAAATTAACAAAGTTCTCTACACATTAACTAACATATGTTTTATGTTCTAACAGTAACTGTAGTATCCTTGTGGTGTTTTGACTTTGTAGTGGTGTTGAAGTAGTATTAACATATACTTGTTAAAACAATGAAATAGATGAGTCTCATCAAGAACGCAGATTCTACTGAGACGTCTATAGTTGTATAAAGACCAATATATTTGACTGTGTATTTTGTATTTTTGGGGTTCAGTTTCACGATCATTCCTTAACTTCAGGAAAGCTTTTAGCTTAAAAGTTCCCCTTTTGAAAATATTGCTGCAGCATACGTTAAGGAGAGTTCCTTGAAATGAGATGTTTTAACCTCTGTAATACCAGTAATACATTCATATGGACACCTTGAAGTTTAGGAGTTCCCTTCCGTTCAGAAATGTTTGTGCAACTGTTGCCTGATCGGTGATGAAACGACATCGATTGCCTTGATTGATTTGATGAATTGTTATTACCATTTGCTATGTCAATGTCACCTTGCTTATTGATTTAATACTCGCTGAAATATAACACGCTCTTTTTCAATCATCAAAAACGGTTTCTTGGTATTTGAGGTCGATGTTTTGTTCTCGACAAATATATTTTAATGTTCATATATAAATGTAAGGATGCAAAAGTTATGAACTGTTAATAATACTAAACCTATGATTAAAAGTAATTTGAAGTATAAGCAATTAACTTGTAAATTAATTATTTTATATTTATTTTGGGTTTTACATTCTGATAAAGAGCTATGGTTGTTTTAAATTGAGCACAGATATGCGGAAACCCATATTTAGCCAAACCCTTTTATCTCTCTTTGAAAATGTGTTGTCAAATTAACGAGAATATAATATTGACAAGAATAGGTGTTGCACGTGTTTAGTTTTTACGTATATGTGTGTGTGTGTGTGTTTATAGCCTATTATGACGTCATGATACATTAACTATGATTTGGCGTCATACATGTAGTACAGTAAGTAGCTAGGGCACCTTGATGAAAACGTAAGTGGCGAAATACTATGTCAGAATTTTTTTGTTCTTAATGAAATATTAGATAGATGTACAAAGAAGATTTTTATTAACATTCTATATATGTTACAGTAACTGCAAACAACAGACTTACGTTGATACAATGAAATTTAAGCGCTAAATTGATTTTGAAATAGTTTTAGTTTAATGATTAATTCACACATTCACAATAGTTTTACGTATTTATGTCATGAAGAGAATGTACCCATATTTTATATTTGTCGCACAAAACATTTAACGCAAACATGATAAAAATATGTTCACCGCTATAATTAAATGTATTTTTACAGTATTTTAACAATATCGATGTATACTAGTCTAGTAGTTTTCATTTGATGATTGTGTCAGTATTATAGTACTAGCTAGGTGATGTGTCTCATGCCTTAGTGTTTGCTATATGTTAAGTATAAGTGATATATTGTGTTGTTATGTGTTTTTATGATCATCAAAAATGAACCAGATCCCAATTTAAAATTTTGCAATTAACACTTATAACGATGCATAACTCATAATAGATTTACTTTATTTAAATTGATACTCCTCTAGAGAAATTTTAGATATATTCGATTTTCTATTAGTACACGTTTAATTGTGTTGCATGTACAGTAATATGATGTTATACGGATTACGAGCATTTGTTCGGACTTGTGTTCTACTACAGATAACTGTGTTGTCGAGTAAATCATACCATTTGAAAATCAAGCAATCACTGAATACAAAATTAAAAATCTGAAACAGTGATTTGACAGTTCGATATTCCTTATAGAATGTAGGTTTGACATTATAACAGGAGCTGCCTTATTAGTCGGCTCGTTACTGCACTTCTACATGTTGCTACCGGTTTTTGTGAAGTTCTCTTTTTTTTAGTTATACTGTCATGTTGAATTAGGCGATAATTGTGTTTCTCAAAGACTACAATCATGTATAATTATGAAATAATCGAAATTCGTTTTAAAGCTTAAACGTTTTTTAAGATTGAACGATGGCATGGACACAATGTATATGTAAAAAAAGAATAAGATGTAGTAATGGAGAGGGGTGATTTAGAAATTGAAAAAAAAATCCGTTACATTTAAATGTCATGGTTGAGGCATAAGCTGCAGAGACTTACAAATACAAGAAGCATGAAAAACTCCGATTGGGTTTGTGAACTGCTTGAATAAAGGGCAAAGAAATGAATTCAAATACACGGTATAGGCGTCATTTGAGGTCACATGCCAATGATTTGTTAAAATAAGCGAAATTATATATATATTTGATCGACGTCATTAAGAAAAGTAAGCGCTAGTGCATTTATATT
This sequence comes from Argopecten irradians, assembly GCF_041381155.1. Taxonomy (NCBI): domain Eukaryota; kingdom Metazoa; phylum Mollusca; class Bivalvia; order Pectinida; family Pectinidae; genus Argopecten; species Argopecten irradians. The sequence goes on along the minus strand of NC_091145.1, from coordinate 38,203,004 downwards.
TAGCCTGTGGCATGCTGGGATGAAGGGCTTCCACCTATTTTATTGTGAAGTATTACATTCTTTCAGTGGTGTATGACGCGAAAAAGCGACTAGAATACAGACTTCGAACATGTAGCATGCGTGTTCAGGGTTTCCGGAGTGAAGCAGACATCTATGTGAGAGTTATGGGATGCTAGGATATATGCCTACTAAGTTTATTGAAATTAATGGCTTTAATCTACAATTACGGTCCCGGGCCACATATTAAGGGTTGATCGATTGATAGCCCAGGACAATAAAGGGCTAAACATAAAGGACTTTCCAATTGCTACCTTATAATGACGACAGTTTGAAATATTTTAAAAAAAATGAGCTTGTATCATGTATCAGACTAAGTAAATAGCAGGTGGAGAATGATATCTCTATTAGCCCTCTTTTTGTTTACATATATACTTTGTCAGAGTTTTTAATTTCATATTTTGTTAATTTTAGAAATGTGTTTTTGTAATTACATGTATTTTGCAGTATTTTTACATATTTATTGTAGAATATTAATTTTATAAATATAGCTCATCTGGTACGTGGGACCAGTAAAGATATGGGTTAATGCGACGTCTGTTGTCAGTCAATCCATGTCCGTCAATACGAAAATGAACCAATTTTCTACAGAAAAGGATGATCCGTATAGCTTTAAATAATGTGAAGACATGGGTGCTTAATTATAGCCTTATTCATATTTCATTGTTGAGTGTGCCTTAACACACGAGGTGAGTGATACAAGTCCTATTGATATCTTGCTCTCTTCTGTTTCTTTATACACTGAGGTTGCAATTGATTGCATCGCTGCAATAGAAATGCTTGTTTCCGATATTATGTATCTGTACCTCTTATTCTGTTTCCGTATATTGCCTATATTGTCGACAGGTCAATTAGAGGACCACTTGTTTGATACAAAGGGGTATATCATATACATATGAGCAACATTTGCTGCCATTGTAACAAGATGGAGACCTCTGATAGATCGAACTTTAAGTGTTTGTATGATACGACTGGGGTTATTTGGTGGTCATCTTTATTGATAGCCATTGCAAGAACATGTAGTGCCTGTCTATCGTCTGACAATTCATTTGTGATACATTAAATTATAATACGTGAACAAAAGATGGAATTCTGGGGATTGGTTGATAATTTGTCTGGATTGTCATAAAATACGCGTATATTTCGTTTAGTGGTAGATATTTCCTATAGCCATAAAACAGCAAGTCATTTGTTAGGATGAATATATTTGTATGAATTACCTTAAAGATGCTCCACCGCCAACAGAGTATAAACTATACTCATCATTTGAAGAATAATCGCTGTTTAAAGAGGTATATGTGTGTCTAATTAACACAAAAGACAATATAAGATAATTTATTTTGCTTTTGGTGAATGCGCAATCTATACTTCATTCCATATAGGACATAGTGCTAGGAATTTTTTTCGGGATGCAATTAATTATTTTTAATATTTTCATTTTGTAGTAAAATTAGAAGCTCATGATCAAACTTTTCAATAGTGGTAATGGTGGAAAATAACCAACTTTTGTAACTTAAGAAAAAAAACTAAATCGCCTGCTCCTGTTTTTTATGGAGAATAATTGTCATTTGTCAGCCGTGGGGCATCTTTAAAGTAAGTAAAAATGTGTACTCAAATGTAACTAATCCTGAGTCTCGGGGTGAGACTTAGATGTTTTGATGTACTATTTGACATTGTACTCGTATAATACGTTGATGTCTTATACAAAGGTCTTTGATGTATTTGTGTTAATTTTATGTCGAATAGAATGATGAGTTCTGCAATTTTCCTTATTTTGTTATGTTGAGATTATGTATACTATAAGCTACTCGAATGAAATATTATTAGAAGTATTTTTTATGTGTATTTGGTATTTTTTCTTTTATAAGTTTATGTATCATTCATTAGCAGAAGATCTACATGAACAAATCTTGATGCAGTAATACATGTACATACTATCAGCTTTCATTACGTTTTACTTTGTTACTGCACTAAATGTAATTTTGAATAATTTTTCATGACAACTTAATAGTAACCAGAATTTTGAGTATTTACTGTTTGAATTATATTCCATGGCTATTTCAAACGTTATATGCACATTATATAGCTTACTTTATTAATAATAAGATTGTATGACATATCTGATACAATTATCTAACGCCTTATTGCGTTAGACTTATTGATGTTTTAAAGCAGTTAATGCTAAGACCATGGTATCCACAAAAACCTTAGTGACACTTTGTTTAAGACGTTACTTTCAAAAACAAATGACAGAACAATGGATTCCTACTTCCAAGAGTAGAACGTAGAAGTGTTTAAGGTACATGAACTAGCTGACCAGACCGGGGACACGATCCAGGTACTTCATCAAGCAGTTCACCGGTGTGGCAATCCAATCGATTTACAGCACAACCTATCACGAAAAGTCCGGGTCCGGCATATATACCATATCTGTAAAGAAATACGAATATAGCTTAATCATTGTATGACGATACTAAATACGATAAAATGAGAGCAAATAATACATTACCATCATCATAAAGTGTTCTAACTCACATTTGCGTAATATTTAGTATGTGTTCGACCAAGAATTTATAAGTGCGAAGGACTTGTCACTCGAGTTTTTTGACGATTACGTCGCGAGTGCTTTTGTTTTTGTGCACTAACCATGACTTTGCATCGGGCGACGATTGATTTTCCTTTGATATCCGCCGGCGCAACCATTTATGTACATATATGTAGCTTGCGGGTGCCAGGCTTACCGTCTTACTTTCTGAGGCAGGCCGTCATTTCATGAGCTGTCGTATTTTTACTGACAATTTAATGACATTTCTTCTAAATCTGCCATCCGTAAAACAAGACATAGACATCGTGAACTCTATGAAGCTTCTCATTGGACTTTTCTTTTGACTCGATAAGACAGTATTTGTTAAAAAAAATAACGGTTTTTTATTCCCGGTTTATAGGCGTCTCGCGTGGTGTTTATTAGTGTAAAGAGATCGTGACAAATCCTTCTCACTTATAAATCTTGTGCCTGCTGCCCCTATTGCATGATCGTAAAAGGCGACTAAATTTAGGATCTTATCTTTTCCTCTTCTTCCTAACTGACTTTATCTTTCGTAATGCCTCCTTTGGCAACGCCTCACTTTTGGCCTTGATTTGAGCATTCGCCCCTGTGAGGAAGGCTGTGGGTTCTGCCCCTGACCGAGACACACCAAAGTCTGTAAAAATGGTATTTTCTGCTCCTGCTTAGCGCTCAGCAAACAGGAAGTGGGACGACTTGTTTGCCCGTTGTCAGTATAATATGACCGGGTGGGGTGTGTTGCTTGGTGTCTTCGAGGCATGCTTCAGTGATATAGCACTATAAAAAGGGCAACAGTTCCACTATACAAGAAGACACAACACGGACATACCGCAGTCTCCCAAAACACACACCTCGCAATTCACACACGCTACACACTGCATACATGGGAGGCCGTCCTTGCTTTTTGTTTGTTTGATTTATTAACGTCCTATTAACAGCCATGGTCATGCAAGGACGGCCTCCCATGCATGCGGTGTGTCGCGTGTATGTTGTGCGAGGTCAGTGTACTGGGAGACTGCGGTATGTTCGTGTTGTGTCTTCTTGTATAGTGGAACTCTTGCCCTTTCTATAGTGCTATATCACTGAAGCATGCCGCCGAAGACACCAAGCAACACACCTCACCCGGTCACATTATACTGACAACGGGCGAACCAGTCGTCCCACTCCCTTTTTGCTGAGCGCTAAGCAGGAGCAGAAACTACCACTTTTACAGACTTTGGTGTGTCTCGGCCAGGGGACAGAACCCAGAGCCTTCCTCACAGGGGCGAACGCTCAACTCAAGGCCAAACGTGAGGCGGTGCCAAGGGAGGCATTAGGAAGGATAAAGTAAGTTAGGAAGAATAGAAAAGATAAGATCCTAAATTTAGTCGCCTTTTACTATCATGCAATAGGGGCAGCAGGTACAATTCTAACGCCCTACGTCCTTGCATGACATTGACTGTTAATAGGAAGTTATAATAATCAAACAAACAAATTTTGTCTGCTCACTTACAAATCTTTGGTTCGGCGAAAAATTAAATCGATTGATTCATGTTGCCAAACGATCAAGCAGAACGGTTGCCTAGTATTTATTACATTATCACATTAACATCTTTCCCTTAAATGTTCTTGGTTGTTCAATCCATTGATAATTATTAAATATCAACAGGTCTGATGAAATTTTAAAGAAAATATATATAAAACACTGACACGTGAATTAAAAATTAGAAGATAGGTTGTTCAATAAAATGGAAATTCTACACAGAGATTTTAGCAGTTCATAGAGGGAAGGGCAGACATATGCGAAATGATGTCATAAGTAACTACATGTAATGCCTAGTTGGGATAATATATAATTGTTCGTCAAAAATCACAATCAATGTAATAAAATCTAAATCTTTAAGGATAAATCTTGATTTTTGTGGTAATCTTAAAGCATTATATTATACGGTCCCAGAAATGAATGATAGAAGGGAGAAATTGACATCACGCTTAGTACTCTTGCCAACATCCTTGATTTCCCGGCAATGTTATCTTAAACTATTCTGTACATGATGTATTTGGTTTTTGTTTTGTTTTCTAAAATCGTGCAGGTATACTCCGAGTTTAAACTTTAATATTAGTCATCGAAAATCGTCAAAAGAACAACAAAAAATAACCTGATTTCCCATTTAAGGAGGTGGATCGTTGGTAGAATGTCGTTCTGATTTAAATTCTTTTTTTTGTCTAATCTGCTTTTTAAGATTGATTTATTAAGATGGTGTAGTTACCCGCAGCATCTGTACGCTCCAGCTTGACTACAGGAACAGTTCATACAGGGATCGTGTACCCACGTCTCTCCAGGCTGATATGTCTGGTTATCGAACACACATGTAACTGGATCGACCGATCCTACCGAAAAAACCGAAAGTATGAAAATATAAACATGAATGGGACATCAAATGATGCCAAAATAGTCTACTTCATGAAGTGATATTTAGAATGACCAGCATCAATCTTACGGTGTATAAATAATTTGATATGCCACTTGCTTTAATGTTTGCTCGTTTTCGATATAAAGGAACTTCTGAAATATTTGCTATGTTCACAACCAGAAAATATTCAAAACCTGTAACTGTTAAATTAAAACTTTGGCTCATAGTTGTAATATACTGAATATACGACTGACTCACGGTAAGGACTAGGGCCTGGTATACTTTCGAAACAGTTTGCCGTGGTGTGATCAATTGTAATCAGGAGAATGGCGACAACTGACAGCGTAGGGAAATCCATATCTTGCCTTCAAAGGAAATAAATACCTTCAGTAGTTGATTGTAAATATTAAAGTATACATTATATGGTGTTAAAGGTCCACTACCTTTCTGGAGCAAAATTTAAAGGTTTCTTAAAAACATTTAAACGACAAGAAAATATATACCGATGGCCTAAGATGGGGTTACAACACCAAATTTCTGCGTAATATAGGATAACTATGGAGATTCATTTCGCTGTTTTACTATCTGCCGCAGTGATGACCAACTACCATGCGGTATTTAGGACGGCGGCGGGAAATATAAGACGACCCGCGTTGTGAAAATTAACATTTTATTTATTTTTATTAAATTTTTCAGAAGATGATGATGATTATACAATGTAGTTAGTAACTTTTGTGACTCTAAAAAATCATCGACCGCGTTTCACATTCCCGTTTCGCAAAGGTAGTAGGCCTTATGAACTGAGGACCAATCATTGTTAAGATAAATGTTTAGTCTAATTATGCCTGCAATGAACATTTTCATTAACTTAAATATTCGTTTTATCTTCGCCTTAAAATTTGTTTATGCATAGACTTCATGGATTGAATGAAGTTATTGTTGTAATGAAAGTTCACAGTATCAGCTTTTCTTACAAAAAGAAGAAAACATCAAAAAATAAAATGCAAGTGTACCAAGGTTACTATGCGTGTTTTGTAATACTTTCATAACGCTTCTAAAATGTCGTCATATAACGACTTCAAAAACGGCACAATATTATAACATTAAAGCGTTCACACAGTATAATGATGAAGACGTATCAGCATTTTGTATACATACTTGCAAAAAGAGTAACCCGCAACAGTGATGACGCGTCCTTGAAAGAAATCGGTATATTAGTTCTGATCTTGTTATGTGATTCAATTTATAACTGTTTCATATTATTGTTGATTATAAATTAGAATAAATTAGTATTAACCCTGCGAGCCCGCGTCACATCTGTTTCCTCCTGATTAATATTAGGTGCAGAGGTATCAATCAGAAATGTAAATATCAATTTACATTTATCCAGGATGAAGAGGGGAGGAGGCGGTCTTAAAGGTGCTTTTAATATTTAAAGTCAGCGATAGTTTCTCTATCGTCCATCATACGTAATTGTACATGTAATACCGGCCAACATTTACCAAGACTATAAGTTCTTGAGTCGCCAATGACCATCCACCAGCCCCACAACCATGTCAAGCAAAGTCAGCTTACCTTACGACGAGATTGATTATAGCCAGTCAAGATGCCATAATATTCGCAAATCATTATTTCGGTAAGTAACGTTATAAACCTCCTGTCGACATATACACTTGTATATCTCAACTAGTCTTGTTATAACTCGACAAATCAATTTAACGGAACTCGACATAAAATAACAGAAATACATGTATGCCACCATAATGCAAGGATCAAACAAATGTTCAAACAACTGCTTATCAATCAATTACGATAACTAGCAACATATGGCAACTTTATTTAATGACTTTAACGTTAAGCACGTGTATATCAACAATTATCATAAACTGGATCAAAACCTTTAGTCTTTGTGATGAATGAACTTCTTCATGATTGTATCTAGTGTACAATCAATCATGTCACAGGCACAACAGCTACGTATCCCATTATGCACCTATACATCCAGTTTATGGCAAGCCACTGTTGTTAAAATACAACAGGGCATCCTTAAAGATGCTCCACCGCCGACAGAGCATAAATGATATTCATTATTTGAACAATAATTGGTGTATTATCGTGTATATATATATATATATATGTCCAATTAATACAAAAAATAATATGAAATACTTATTTCGCCGTTGGTGCATGCGCAATCAGTACTTTATTCCATATAGGATATAGTGCAACGGATTTTTTCGGGATGCAATTAATATTTTTCATATTTTAACTTGAAGTAAAATTAGAAGTTCAAACTTTTTAATGTTGGTAATGGTGTAAAGTAAGTAACTTTTGTAACTGAAGAAAAATACTTAATCGTCTTCTCCTGTTTTTGATAGTGAAAAAATACCATTTGTCGGCGGTGGAGCATCTTTAAGACAATTTTGGCAATAAAATGTAATTGGACTTTTTTCATGACCTAATCTTAATGAGAAGCAAGGGATTTATACATGTAATGCGAAACCCTTAGCGTAACTTCCATATTGTCAGATGGATACAACATGTTTGTTTAATTGATTGGTTGACTGTGCCTTATGACATCCTTAACATTCTAAGACCATTTAAGGTAAATAAGAGCCTTAACATACCAAGGTCATTTACGTTGTATTATGTTGCGCGTGTAAAGTTTTTTTTTATGTTTTCGAAGGCTGGGTGTTTTGGTGTTGTCCCTCTTCCTAATAGTGGTGCCATTGCCCTTTGGATAGTGGGATGTTATTTGGTCACAATATACTGAAACCGGACAAACCAGTCGTCCCACTTCCTCCATGTGAGCGTTAACCGAACTGTTTTATTGACTACTACATAAAGTATGTTGTGTCTCAAGAAGAGGGCATAACTCAAAGCCTTCATCACCAGAACAATTGAAGTCCGTTCAAAACTGAAGCCGTGTCTGGAGGATGATTCCAAATTTAGTCGCCTTTTCCAATGTAATTTGGGCAACATGCACAATTAATTATAGCGTCCTACAAATGTACCTACGTGACACTTACAAATTATGGTACAGATGAAATTTATTACAGTTACGAATGTACATGTATATAAGTGTTTCTGTAATTCGACACTGTACCTAACATGGGATGCTAGCTAACGAATTAAAAGAAGATTCTGAAGATTCTGAACATGGTCACACAAACTTAGGTTGAGTAGTGCGTAAATAAACTGAGTATGAATTTGAAAACCAGATTGCAAATAATCTTTAAGTGTGACTGAGGAAAGATGAAATATCTTATTTAATTTACACTCATTTTTATTGGTTAGATCTTTGAGGTTATTTTTCTTAGACCGAAAGAATTGTACGTCATGTATTATGACGTCATAAATACAAAACGTTTTCGCGGGAAATTTTAAAAGCGGCACAGTCATTGGCCAAACTAAATTATTAGATAAGATATCAATGCGCCACAATTCAATTTGTTTTATTGTAAAGGTAAGTCAGATTACGAAAATCTATGCCTAATTAGTGCCTTACTGGGCTATCTGAATTATCTTTTGGGGTTATGAAGTCATAGGCAAAAAACGGCCGGATCTTTTACATAAGTATACATGTAAGCTCACAGGTAAGAGCGAATTAAGCGGGTACACGCGCTCGATTAAGAGGCAACTGAGGGTTATTATATAATTAGTGATACTTCACCCTTTTGTAGTTTTTGCATGCAAATGCGTGTTTAAAGTCGTCAGAATAGAGTATTAATTCTACTTAAGTATTTTGATTTTTTTATTTTGTAAAGAAGAACCAGTTTTATAAGGAAGAACATTGTAAAACATTGAATAAATCTTAACATGTTCTAAATTTCCCTGTGGTGTCGCTGGGATTTGTACCATGTGATCATCCGGGTCAAACAGGCACATAGGCTATTTTCAGACATATACATTTACGTGTTCTATTTATATATATTTTTAATATGCATTTTTGTCGAAATTGTACATGTTTGAACAAAATTAAGTAAAGATAAATTCATAAGGATCATCGATGTCTACTTTGTAGAGCATTCATAAAAAAACATTATGGGACTTTAATGGTTGCTGCCACTCAATTTTAACAAGAAATGATGTTTTGAAGCTGTCATGTTCATTTTTTTGTTGGTATTAGTTTCCTAATGGTTGATATTACATTTATTGTTTCAGTACTTGTGTTTCAATGTTTTATACACAGTTATCATTGTTGTTATCGTTTTTGTCCTTTTTAACTGATCTGATTTTTAGAAGTCATGTGAGTTTAGAATATAAAGTGTTTACAATTATCAGTTTCCATGTTGGTTTTGAAATTATCAATTCGATATTGTTTGTGCAGGTAAAGGTTAGCAGTTGTTTTTGGAGGTGTAAGCTTATGGTGTTCGGAGTTATTTAAAACATCTTTTGATTTGTTAAGATCATAAGCCTAATGATAATTGTCCATGACTTGTGTGTAAATAATATAATATTTATTTGACAATATTATAGCCGGGTCATTTCTGCAGCCGTGAATATTTGTATCACGGCATTTTAGCCCCGCAAGTTGCGATACCATTTAAAATGGTAATTGACACAATACCAGTGGCACACACGACTCTTTCGTTTTTGAAGTAATTAGTTTAGCTGTTGTTTATGAATTTATCGGTTAAGCTGATTATTATGCAGTTAGTACTTTAGTTGTGTTTTGTAGTGACCAGTTTATCTGTTGTTTATGTATTTATCAGTTACTTAAGAGTTGTCGAACCGATTTTCTGTGTGAGAGTGAGTAATTTTTGTGGTCATATTAGCATCACGCCTCACCTAGAAGTGAGAGTTAATTCAGAGACGCAATTTATTTGTTTTCGTTTTCTTTCCCTTTTAAAAAAGATAGACGTTATCGGTAATACATCATTTAATGACTTGTTTACTGAATATCGTGCCCGGTACATCCAATATCTGGATAGTTGATGACGGATATTTATATCGTGATGTTTAGTTGACGTACAAAATAATGAAATCATTTCAGGGGTCATGTTGTAGGACAAAATTAATGTATTATTTACATAAAATGTAGTGTCAACGTGATAAAGGTTGACTTTGTCACGTATGTGTGAGGAAAATATCAGTTTTCGTAATCAGTTATTTGGTCAACTAATTATACAATGATAAAGTCATATAATAAAGGGACATTAGTTTTATGTTCATAAAAATAAAATTCATTAATTTGGTGAGTATTCTACTTCTAGAGCGAATCTTTTCTCTAGATTCTTTATTACAATGATAAGTATAAGAAAAAATAAACAAAGATAACCGAACACGTTTAAGTTTCTGTCATTTTGATGACATCTTGCAATACGAGTCAAAGCAAACTTTTGAATGGCAATATACGATATTATTATTGTTTATTGTATTGTTGATGTATTTCATTTGGTTTCAATAACACTTCTTACAAATATACTGGCTACATTACATTAAAAGCGGGAACACGGTGCGGTGGTCGAGTGGTTTAGACGTCCCGACATATTACCTCAAGCCCTCCACCTCTGGGTCACGAGTTCGAATCCTATATGGGGCTGTTGCAAGATACTGACCGCTGGCCGATGGTATCGATATGGCGTAAAACCACAACAAACAAACAAACAAACAAACATATAAAGCATGACATTACATTAAGCATTGACAAGGTTTATATGAAAACTACGAAAACCTATTATTTTCACTTTGTGTTAAAACGCGATACATATTTCGATTTATATATCGAAATAATTAATTTTCTCTTTGTTAAAGGCTTTCTGATTGGTCTATTCATTTTTTTCATTCCACGATGAAAAAAAATCCGAGAATGGCGCGGAATTCCCGACGTTATCATGACGTCACAATAGAAACATTGACGTTGCGTATTGATTTGGAAAAAATAATCCATTGGAAAAAATCAATGGAATCGTACGTGTAAATGTATTTCATTTTATAAAGTAGCATGGGAAATTAATTATAAGTATTGAAGTCACTATATATTCACACAGTTTGCAAACAAAATTTATTTCATACCCCGATGAAATTAAAAAATAGTGACTTCAATGCTTAAATAAAAAAAACCAATATCGATTTAATGCCATAATCATATTATCGTTACAACATTAAGAAACAAAACTGTTGATAAAATGTAACTAACAAGAAATTAACTATTAGGGATGCAAGAGATGTTAAGGGCAAATGTTGCTTTTATGATAAACATTTTTTATTACATTATTATTATAAGTACTTACGTAATTCAGCATAACTATATCAGTGACAGTGGGTCATATATCAAGGTAATTGTGTCAGAGTTCAAGGTCATTGGATTGCCATCTTGGATTACATGTAATTGCATGGAAAAATCATTTTGGTTGTTAGTGATGATATTTCGATATATGATTGTGATGATGCTTGACGTAATTTGTAAGACTTCATGACGTAAATTCGTTTTTACTTAAGCAAACGGTTCATTGTCACTTGCTTGGAATCATATTTCAATTTTAATTAGTATAATGCATATTGATTGAGAATTAAAGTTGCGTGCGGTAGAGTCTGATACCATGGTGAATCAGTCATTTCAGTATTCTTGCTCCTTCTAGAACACACGCAATAGGGATTGTTGAGAGACTCCGTGGCCTTAACACAGACACGCTACACAGGTTTATAATAGATAATTACTGTATTAGTTCATTGTTAGGCGCTTAACGTAATATATTATCTGGTCATAATCACGATATAATCACGTCAAAACGAGAAAAATCATCTCATTAAAACGAGATACCAACGATATAACTAACGCGTTAAAATAAAATACTGTGCAAACGAACAGTAATAGTGGAGCGGCTAAGCATGAAAATCGTTCAAATTTTGAAGAAAGCATGAAACTTTGCATATGACCTCTTTAGGATATAAGGTTTCAGGAAAAAAATAGACCCCAAAAATTCACGGCCCATGGCGGCCGCCATATTGGTTTTCAAAATGGCCGCCAAAAACCACCATCTGCGACTCATATCTTATGTTCTATACCAACTAAACCCAAACTTTAAACGAGCACATCCATATTATTGATGCTTAGGAACATTCTGGTAGCGTTAAACTTCATGGAGAATGACCGCTATTTTGAATTTCAAGATGGCCGCCAACTTTACGAGCTATATTTGTATAGAATAATCTAATTGGCTAAGCTTACTTTAAGCAATAAACACTTGGAAATAAAGTGAGAGTATCCACACTTTTGTAGTGTTTAATACATAAATAATTTCATTATTAGTTTAATTTAAAAAATGAACGCCATTTTGAAATCCAACATTGCCGTATAAATTCAAGTTGTTTCCCTATTTATCTGTAACAATCAAGTTAACACTCTTAAACGTTTACACCCACATTATTGATACTTATTATTACTTAGGATAATTCTGATAGTGTTAAACTTCATGTAAAAAGACGCCATTTTGTATTCCAAAATGGCCGCCGATTTACTTCATTTACCTATATCTGTATATATAATAATAATATTTAAGTAAATCAAAAAACCTGCAAGTACTGTGAGCATTTATATTTTATGTCATTTGTTACAAAATAATTTGATTGTTATTTTGAATTTCAAAATGGCCTCGAAACTGAAATTTAAGATGTCCGGCAGTTTTAATTAAAGGTATCAAATTGACTGATAATTTCGGAAACATTACGTAAAAACTTCATATTAACTACAAAAATTAGACATACCATAATTCTCTGAACCAATCCAGTGAGGCTAATTCGTTACATAACCATGGAGCAAAATATGACAAAAATATATTGTTCTACATTCCTATGAAACATAAAACAAGAAATAGTGACAAATTCCACCACATTGTTAAGTATTTTGATTAATACCATTGAAATTCCAAATCGTTGATCAATACGATTAAGCAGGTACAACATGTACGCTGTACCCTTACCCAAGTCAAAGTCACTTCATAGCAAGGTTTTGTCGCCAAAGTATGGATATTTACCTCGTCTGACATGACCCCTTGTGGTACGTCTATCAATTTACCAGTAGTATGGCACTAGAATAAACCACAAGCAACTTCCGAAGATAGTCAAGATGATTGCTATGTCAAAGCTTTACAAATATAAGCTCAGCCTCCGAGCTAGAACTCACAATTTCATTGCTTACTTTTTAGGAGATAAGCTGGTATAGAGAACAATAAGCCTTCAAAGAGAAAGTATACATTAAAACTAAGTGCAAGTTGTGTAGATGATTGACAAGACTGGAACCACATATAGACAGAAAACTAACTAAGTCAGATATTGGTCATCTGGAACTTGGTTGACGTCGATATATGACAAAAGATGGGAGCGATACCTGCAGGCTAATGATTGTGCTACCGGGAACTCTTGCGCTTTCTACAATCCCAGCTCAATCGCCATGAGAAGATGCTAAGAAAATTGGCAGACATTGTGAAAAAAAAAAGAAAAAACAAAGAAATCGTAGCAACTAAAAGAAAATACTTTCATCACATTTGTTAAAAGTAAAGAGCGATGACAGATGTCTGTATGATCTGAAGAAGGAATTCATACATACACCTGAGAAAACATTGTGTGGATTGTGTTCTCGGACATCATAAGGTGAAAGGTATTTGTCTAGATGTGGTTATGGATGACTTGACAGTTCCATAGGAGTTACACTGTGAGAAAGGATTTGAAAGGAGGAAGACGAAGGATTGGTAGGAGAATTCAATATCCTAGAATGTAGGAATGGGTGTTCCTGTTTCCTGTATGTTCAACGTAAAAGTTATATTCAACATTGGAAGTAATGAGTAATGGAGAAGGACAAGAAATCAGCTGTGGATCTACCGTCAAAAACAGGAGAGAACACGCCTGATTGATTGCAGAAGAAGTGGCAAGGTGTTATCCGCAGATGGGCAGTGATTTGGACAATCGCTGTTGACATTGCGACATTGAAGATGCTCCAGTTGAAGAGTCGATAAAGCCCATGAAAGATGATCCTCTGATGACGCATGTAGAGTTGCAACTCAGGGTTTTATTCCAATATCACTCGATCACTTACAGAGTGAAATACGGAAACAATTAATTCAAACGACCATCTTGGAATTCAAAATGACAGTCATTTTGAAATTAAAATAAGAATCAAATTATTTATGTATGAAACACTACAAAAATATTCAATACTCTCACTACAATTGCAGGTGTTTATTTGCCTACCCAATTAGATGTCTTTTATTCAGATATAGTCCGCAAAGTTGGCGGCCATCTTGAAATACAAAATGGCGGTCCTTCTATATGAAGTTTGACACTATCAGAATGTTGGTAAGTATCAATAATATGTGTTTAGACGTTTAAAGTGTGGGTTTAGCTGGTATTGAACGTGAGATATGGGTCGCAGAAGGTGTTTTTCGGCAGCCAATTTGAAAACCAATATGGCGGCCGCCAGGGACCGCAAATTTTTGGGATCCATTTTTTTCCAGAAACCTGATGTCCTAAAGAAGTCATATATGCAAAGTTTCATCCTTTCTTCAAAATTTGAACGATTTTGCCGAAAAATCGACCTTAGCCGCTCCACTATAATGTCATTAAAACGAGACAATAACCGCGTTAAAACAAGATAATTAACGCGTTAAACACAATTAGTTAAAAACGAATTAATTAACGCGTTAACCACAATTAATTAAAACGAGATAATTAACGCGTTACACACAATTATTTAAAACAAGATAATTAACGCGTTAAACACAATTAGGTAAAACAAGATAACTAACAAGATATTGTTTTTACATTCGATATAACAAGATAATTAAGGCGTTTTTATGGGATATTTATGGCGTTTTAAAGAAAAGTGTTTTTTATTTTGTTTTGAAAGTGACACTTTAAATAGACTTTCGTTGTAACCGCCGGTAACCAACCGGATTTAAAAGTCATAAACTATCACTGCTCACGATTTCACTTTATTTTTTAAGTTTGAAGACCGATTAGATCAGGGACATGGACGTTGTTGACACAAAGAGGTAGATGGTACGAATAAACACAAAGTACTTCATATGATAAAAATGCGTCCTTTCTAATCTTACACATGTTCTATTGAAAACTTCATGTGGAAATGTGTCATTAAAAGCGAAATAGAGGATGATACACGAGTGGCTATATCCAATGAAATGTATCGACGAGTTCAAAAAATTGATTAAGGCGCGTTGCATATCAAACTGTTTAAAGCGTTTGATGAAGTTCATATTACGTAGCCATGGATGTAGCATTCTATTTACCACATAACTTGTATTTATGGAAAGATAGAAAAAAAATGTTCCTTATATAAAAGGATAGAGATATCAGGCTTGAATTTGACGTTTCCGTCCACCGAGACAATCGTAAGGCGTCATAGTTTGATCATGACGTCGTTATTACACATGCCATCACAACAATGTAAAACACGCGTGTCTTATAGGGCTGTACGGACAAGTTATATGATAAACAAGCTTTTGTACCTTTATATTTTGCTTGTTTCATACAGTAATTTATTAACTAATCTTTAAACAAGCAAAACATTACATGTGAATAGAACACTCACTACATCATTTTCTTCGTTTCTTTTTCGTCTCTGTGGTTAATTTTAACTTTACTTTTGATTTTAGGACTAAACCTTAGTAATATTGAAGGACTTGCTTTTAAATGGTTGTAAGTGAAGTAAGGGATAGAGTCTAGAAATGATTAAGTTAAGTCCATACTTTGAAAACCGCGCCAATTCACATGACGCTAGGCCGGAAGCTGCGGAGGTTGTTTTGAATTCCAGAATGGTTTCCGATACACTACGACATTCACTTGGATATTTTTTCAATACATGAATTTCGTCTGCATATAATATCGTATGTTTAAAAGCATTTTATAAATATAAAATAAAAGCAATGAAGTGAAAATTAGATGATATCTCTTAGGTTTTTCCGGTCCCTGTTGTTAATGGGAATAAGTTTTCAAACACTATAGGTGCACTGGCCTACCCATAATCGGAGCCAGGACACCAGGCTAGTGTTTAGGGATCGGAATTGCGGAATTCTAAAGAAATCGCATACGGATTTTGTTCAGACACAAAAGGAGGGGTATCATTTTGGGCCTTTTTACGGCCACTAAGTAGTAAGCAAAATATTTTGCATGTAGATACATTACGGTCAGCAGCCTATTGTGTGTTATTCAGAATATCCGGTTTTTTCCTGTGCTCATAGTAATTTCAGAGGTCAAAGG
Source organism: Argopecten irradians (assembly GCF_041381155.1). NCBI lineage: Eukaryota > Metazoa > Mollusca > Bivalvia > Pectinida > Pectinidae > Argopecten > Argopecten irradians. The sequence continues at coordinate 38,186,774 of NC_091145.1, read as the reverse complement.
ATGAAAATCACATTTTCATTGTTTAAGTTCTTATTAATCAAATATTAGAATACACGTTGCATTTTTGCAGATTTATCCTTGTAAATATTGGGTTTATGAAGTTCAGTTCAGAAAACTGATGAAAAATGCGAAAAGTAGGTCACAGTGACCTTGTTAAGCATTTATGCTATTTAAGCATTAAAAACTAAAAATTTTTTGCTGAAAACTATGAATTTTCAAAGATTTGGTAGTTTGATATTGATTTTAGTACTGCAGATGAATCTTGACATGATCTGCTTAAAGCTGACAATGCAAGTTAAAACATGCATTTGAAATTAAAAAAAAATATATTAACGAAATATTTTTTCAAAAATTGTTTCTGAGACATCCCCTAGTTATGACAGTGTGGTATCTAAGGAAGTGGCAGCCATTTTTCTTTTGCTCTGCTTAGTAACCTTCCTTGGCCAACCCCCTATATAAAGCACGGGACACTTGACACACTTGTGTCATTCTAACCATGTCTTGTCTCAGATACACATGCCCCGGTATTGCAAATAACAATGTCAAATTGAAAATAAACACTGCACTCACCTGACAATATTTCATTGAAGTAATAGATGAATGTGTTGTCAGCTATATCCCAACATATGTCCAATACGAACTAATAAAACACTTCAATATACACCAAGTTTTAAACGTACATGTACATCGACACGTGTGTGTCCTTGATAGTTGTCGCTCGTTCGGGTCAGGTACGTAGTCACGTGTACATGGTCAGTTGAGTGCATCGAGTGCGATGATATACGTGGAGATATGTGGACGGCTTATTGTTTGGATTTCTATTCACTTGCGTTGGAATTTTATTTTGAGAAACATCTAAAGAACAACTTAGAGGAGTTGACATGTTTTCTTGCTAAAAAAAGTCCCATATAGTTTTACAGGTGAGGGTTTTGTTTACCTATTTGTAGGTGATATATACTGTGGACTGCTAGGTGTATGGGTACATGAATGAGCGCACGTGTGTCGATTCACGCGCTTTATATAGGGGTCGGTGAGTCGTCAGAATGTAAAACAAAAATGGCTGTTCTCAACCGGGGAATGTCTCATAAACGATTCTTGAACAACGAGTATACTTATTTCTACAAAAATCATTTTAATAATTTTAACTTGCATTGTCAGCTTTAAGGTTCACATTGGCTAGGTCACGTGCATAAATTAAGTCATATTCAATTAATAGTATCAACTGTCCACTAAGCATATGTTGTTTTCTCATGTTTAAAATCGGATTTTAAATTATTTAGACTTGTTTTATGTGCTTAATTTCAAGCAACGCCTACACTGAAGTAGAGTGTTAGAATTATGCCTGATGCCCCACTGCACGGGCGAAAAATTGAAAATTTGAAATCGTAGTTTCATGATTACCTAGATGAAAATAGTTTACTATTTCAACCATTCCATAGCGTTGGGGTGACGTTTAGAGCGTCATTTAGCTTCTGTAATGATCTGGTTATGATTATGGCAGCTTAGAGTCATATGAGCTGGGTGACGAGGATGAATTAGGTCATATCTAATGAAATTTATATTCTGTCAAAGATGTATCTTCTGGATTTTCTATATATATTTAGTTTTTAAGCTATTTACGTATGTTTTATGAAATAATCTGAAGCAACACATGCATTGTAAGCATTTTTTAAGATTGTGCCTGCTGCTCCATTGCATGATCGTAAAAAGCGACTTTGGAGAAAATTATAAATATAAACAGACATAAACCAGATATAATATCACAAACAAAAATTGAAGTGATGTGGAATGTTTTTTTGCGGCATGATTTTCAAAAAGTAGTCAAATATGACCCATCCTAACACTGGATGAAATTGGGGTAGGGTTTAAGCTTACAAAATTGTGAAAATTCGATCAAGGCCTCCATGTTTTTGTATGATATTTGAACAATATATTACTTTGGGTATATCATATACAAATATTGTGAAATTGGCATGGGTTTTCATTTACCTTTTTGCTTATTCGTTCATTTTTAGGGGCGAAAATATGGCAAAACGTGATAACTACGTATAGAAACGGTCCTGGGAAATGACGAATATTAGTAAGCATTGAAAAAAATACAACAGTTTTGTATATCGTTTTATCGTTAAAAATTTAGGACAAAAAGCCAACAGAATTTAGACTGTTCATCCTAATATTACAGAAACCATAATTTTAAGATTTTTTCTATTTTCGGCAGGCAAATTTGTACGGATGGTATATTTCAAGCTCAAATATCTCAAAAACTAGTTCGAGAGCACACATTTTTTACATATTTAAAATATGCATATCATCCAATCAACAAACGTTTTATTCAAATCTGCCAATCAGCAAATGTTTTACCTAGCTCAATCACACATCAAACTTTAAATTCATTTCAATCACCAAATGTTTTTATAGGTCAGAAATGCACCAAACAGTTTTAAATGGGTCAGTCAAACATCACAGGGTCCATCACAAATTTATTAACTTATACATGTGAATTGGCCATTCAATCGTGTAAAATGAATCGGACAATACACTATTCAATCGGTTGGGTGTTCCAGCCGCGCGGGTAGCGTTAAATATATGTAAATAGCAAATATTTCATTGCAAGCAAAAATCCGGACGAAATAAAACAACTTGTCAAACTGAAAATAAACGAAGTCCGTATAGTTTTTATCGTCCACTGGTCGCATTTTAGAAAAAAATATTACAACAAGACGCACGTAACGTCAGTTTGGTATCAAACTTGTCAATGATAAAATCCTAGATGGCCGTGAAGCAACCATTGTCAATCCAGTTATCCCAAAGATTAACACAATATAATTATATAAATGGGAACATCCTACTAAACATCATAATAATATTCCAATTTCTCCAATTGTACAACCAAATTACTATAGGACATCTCACTGCGGGCGCTAATTCTTCAACCGACCCTTAGTCTTCCAGAAGGTCAGTCCGAATATTGGTTTACAATTACAAGTATATCCATTACACTTACATGTACTTTCGGTGAAGCTGTCTAAATGAAAACAGCTAACTTGGCTTATATTTCTCTCAAAGAAAAGGGTGAACTACACCAGTTGGTCAATCTTTTATCCCCACCCGAAATCCATCCATATTGTGCCATTATTGTAAAAAAACTTTCCATTTATATTGATGAACCCATTGTTTTATTATGCTGTTTCTTCTGCATAATAAAGTAATGTCAAGACTTAAAATGTTTCATAGTATCAATTACAGTTTTAAAATCTAGTACACATTTGTCCATATTTCCAAATCGTGAGAAATTTTAATAATTATATATTATATCTATTTTATGCGTGCATTTTATTGATAACAGAAATATAATATTTCGATAACAGTATAAAATATTAGGAATGAAAATGAGGAAACCAGATTCTACATAGCCATTTCTCATTGTTTATTTTTCTTGTTATCTATGAATAAATACACCACGTCGTGTTGTTTTTTTTTTTTGCAAATCAACAAAATTAAGTGAAATGATATAAATACTTTTAAGTCAATGAAGCATGGTTCCGCTATCCGCTCGAGCCATTGGTTCAAGTCTACGCTTAGTACGGTCGAATACAGCAAGGGATGTTTGCTCACAAAAATAAAAGATAAATATCTTTCCATGCTTCTTTCTACACTATAAAATGGCCTGACGAGGGATGTTTGATCATTAAAGCAGGCGACTTTGGCAGATTCCAACAGAGGAATCGAAATGTTCCGCGAAGGAGCCAGAATGGCCGGTAAAGGTGTCCTGGTATTGGTTTTTCTTTATTTCGTTTATGGAGCAAGCGGATCACCTTTATCCGATGAACATAACCATCACAACCAAGGTTAGTACTGACTTGATGCACAGTCGCACTAATTAATTGCTGTCACTGTCAACGATGTACATTGTATTCTTGCGCGACAACCACTACCCATGTGTATATGATTTCCTTGTAAGTGAGGTTATAGCACAGAGGAAATGGAAATTTAGATATCGTGCATTTATAGATATTTTGACAGACTCGCGTTGATGTTCAGTGTTATGTGCCGTTAAAGGAGGAAATAGATTCATATAGGTATGTGTAACAATGGGTGTGAACTTGGCTATGAAATTGTTTATACTTTAGGTGGTATCATTGACCTTAGTTACAGTTATTGAATTAATGTGCATCATTTGATGTTTTAACTACACTACTTGTGATGAACAGAATCGGTGAATATTTATTGGAAGGTACTAATCGTGTGTTCTGTTTATGCTGAAACCTTAATGACATTCAAAACAAAAAAACAAATTGACAGTTATCTACTTAGTTTCGCTCGAAGCGAGACGCTTCTTTGATGCGGAGGAAAAGATTCATCCACTAAATAAGAGTGAATATATATATGGCGAAATAGTGCCCGGGTATTGAGCTAATGAAAACGCGAGAAAAGGTCACGTTATGTACTAAATAGCATATTGACTCAGTGTTTCCAGTTTTAGAAATACCGAATCAATATTCCTTTGCGAACTTCATTGCCCAAACGCGGCATTCGTCAAGGTGGCATTCTTTAACCAATGCTTTTCTTGTAAATAATATACACAGAGATTGTTTATCTTATACAAAAATTAAGGACCTTTGTTTCGATTCATATGGTGTTAAATTGCCCTTGATGAAAGATCACGTCTAGAACGTATGTCAAATGATATAGATTTGATTAGATTCAAATGTATTCACCCTAAAAACAGGTTTCACTTTCTTTGGGAACTCGCTGTAGAGTTCCCACAGTATAATAATCATGTACATTGTATTTTGAATGCTTGTGTAAACTCACGAATATCAAATTCTATAGAATTATGTTAATATTGTGGAATGCTTTTTAATGATCATGTTACCCATATTATTTTGCATTGTGATAAAAATAACGAAATTCGTGACGAGTACTGGTGTTTTTTGAAGAATAATTTTGGATTAGAATTAATGTCATCGCTTCATAATTTAACAGATTTTGATTTATGTAACACCTTGTTGGGTAAAGAATTTGCCTATGATTTCTCAAAAAGTGCCTTAGAGGAGTTTAGATTAGGAAATGTATCTTTTTTGTATAGACTCCTGTAAGCATGCGATCCTTATTGCTTTGAATAATCTCAACTAATTACTAATTATTAGACTTGAACTTGTACATATTTTGTAAATTTCTGTTTACTCTGCTTTGTTTATTGTTTTCATGTTAAATGTCATCTTTATGTAATTTTAATTTTGGAGGAAATAAAGATAATAATGGTTTCCCGCGGGGCTATGGCTTGGCGCGCTTCTTGACATTTCTAAACGTTAGAGGTGGCCGCACTCGTTTAAATGAATTGTTATTGTGATCGTACATAATTGTTCGTCCTATCATTTTTTTTAATTCGTTATGCACTAAAAACATTATTGCCTTCATTTGAGGGCACTATGGTCTCATAGTGTTGTCTTGTGATGGCATAGCACTCTCGCCTCCGCCTCGGGTTCGATGCCATTCATCGACAACACTAGGGGACCATAGTGCCCTCAAAAGAAGGCAATACTATATTATTATGGCCTGGTTGAGGGGGCGCTATTGCCTCATAGCATTGTTGAGGGATGGATTAGTACCCGAGCCGAATGCCATCAACAATACAATGAGGAAATAGTGCCCTCTCAACCAGGCCATTATAGATAAATAGTGCCCCGGGACAGAACTAAGGAAAACACAAAGTCACGTCTTGTACTAAATAGCATATTGACTCAGTGTTTCCAGTTTTAGAAACACTGAGTCAATATTCCTTTGCGAACTTTTCCCAAACGCTGCATTCGTCAAGGTGACATTCTTTGATCAATGCTTTTCTTGTAAATAATATACACATCAGATTGTTTATCTTATACAAAAATTAAGGACCTTTGTTTCGATTCATATGGTGTTATATCGCCCTCGTAGAGTTTAAAATAATGACCTCGGACTACTACCTCATTTATTCTATACGCGGGTGATATAACACCATATGGACTTCAACAAAGTTCCAAAATTAATATTTAGTACATAACATGACTTTTTCTCGCGTTTTCATTGGCTCAGTCCCTGGGCACTATTTCGCAATATTCCCGGGACTATGGTTTCCCGCGGGACTCAGCTGGTTTGGCGCACTTTATGTTACGTACGTCATAAAATTGACGAAAATGACGACACTGTCGCTATTTGTCCTGTACACTGGCAAACAAGCTGTGTGCGGAGAACGTTTTGCAAAACACAAATATCCCGGTTTGGAAAGGAATATTGACTCAGTATTTCTAAAACCGAAAACTGAAAAACTTCTCGACACGGAAAGCCGAGAGGACTCAGCAAAGTCTCGTCATCTCGGCTTTCCTAAGTCTCGCACCAAAATAAACCTTGTATTGTAAGATACAAACCATGTATTCTCTATTTATTCACTGGAGTTCTGGGTCATTTAGAAAAAAAATCCGTCAGATGTGGAACATATTCACGTAATCATATTGACGGATAAAGCATTTCTTAATGACGGATAAATCATTTTGTATTGACGGATAAAGCACATGTTTATCCGACTGCAGTTATCCGTCAATATATGGGACAGTTGCAAGATATTATTTTTCTACGCACAGATAAAGCAGTGTAAAGTGTTAAAGAGACAATTCAGTCTAAGAGAACATTAAAATTTGTACGTATATCGGAAAATACCCAGTTCTAATGGAAATTAGTTCAGTCGGTTTTACTGTGATATGCCAGAAAAGCCCATGGTGGTGAAATGCGTATTAAATGTTCAGACTCGCTCGCTGGCCGCCATTACACATTGTGGTCGAACATCTTGTATGCCGAACCCTGTCTCTTGCTCGTAGAGTAATGCTACTTTTGTTTAAAACTGCTCAAATCGCCCTGACAGTAGTGTGTTTACCTTATAAGGTGAAATGTCTTGACTAAAAAATCATTTTATCACCTCCACAGTGGTTATGTAGTACATTTGTTTAACGTGCGTGACTTTGGCTCGGATATGGGTACAGCGTACATATTATACCTGCTTAATCGTATTGATCAACGATTTGTAATTACAACAGTATCAATTAAAATACTAAACAATGACATGGAATTTTTCAATATTTTATGCTATATGCTTCATACGAAATGTAGAACAATACATTTATGCCATATTTTGCTTCTTGGTTATGTAAAAGAATTTTATTGAGTGAATTGTCCCTTTAATATATTAAGCAATATTACTTGATATGTCCATGAATTATAGTTCCACTAAGCCTCATATAGACACTTGATCGAATGCTTTTATCCTAATTGATGAAAATTTGATATTTAGATTTTCGGGTTATAAATATTTATTTCGCTAAATGTTTAAAGACAATTTTACGATATTTAGACATTGCCTTCTTGAAGCATCGTACCGACAACACAGTGACACACCCATCCGTGACATTATACTCACTGACAACACACATTGTGTTGGTTTGTCCGTGTTTTTGCTTCTGCCTTAAAAACACATCCCGACTACATACATTGGTTTATATTGAAAATCACTATCTTAAAAGCGGCTAAAATATTTAAGATAGCCAGGATATATCTTCCTTGTTACAACACAAAGTATTGTGCGAGGTAAAATATATCCTGAACTTCCAGAACATATATAAACTGTATGAGCTATAAGGGACGTTCTATAGTTACGTGAGCCATTTGATGAAATCGATTCTGTAATAATAATGTTTTAATAGTTTTGCTTGTTTTTCTTTTTTTAAAGTGTTTGAATATTACATCATTGAGTAATTTTGGTATCTCTGAGATGTTTTTGGACTAAATGATGCGTATTTCACAAAAGTAATTATTTGCAGATATTTTTAATGAAATGATTCAACTGTGGGAAGTAGATGATATACTAAGTCAACGAGTAAACCATTATCAAACGTTCCATCCTGTGAAAGGATTGACCTCACAGGTGATCGTCATTTTAAATATACCCGGTAATCGAGAGTGTTTGGGATCGAGTCTGTCCGTGATCGTATCTCGGTGGAGTAAGTTTTTAACGCACTTGTACCCTTCCGTACAAGGTGACAATTGGTGATAGCGAATATTTTACTTGTTGTCAATATTTAAAACCTGGTCAACCCACACTAATAGCAACAAAAACTAGAAACACAGTTAATCATTCGAGAAAATAAGAACCCTTATCGAGATTATTTCAATTCCATTACCACCCTTTTTAGTAGTGCACGAATCGCTAACATTTTACTGCTACTGTACCTAATTATGGTGGTGGACTACAAAAGCCCTGTGTACGATGTCGTTATATGTAGTATGTTATAACAAAGGCATTTGACTCTTTAAATATACGGACACCTTATATGTGTTATACTAGTATATTTACAGTTTGCACTGACATGGACTCAATAACCATGCTTTCTAGTATTATCATTATCAGTGTATAATGGTAGCACACGTACAACACATGCGTCGATTCTATTGTTACGGGAATAGTCGCTGGCGTAGCAACGTGGGGTCATGATCCCACTTTTGGTGGGAACATATGGATGACTCGATTCCAATCAGCTGTTCAATCGAATTCGTTGACGATGACGGGAGAGAAAAAATATGGGTATTTTTATAAAAAAAATCTGCAACTGCCGCGAGAATAAATTATATTTATTTGCGTGAAAAACTGTAAATGTAAGGAATAAATTTTTTATTTTGTTGAGGTTATGAGGGTATAATGATACCCTTCGCCGGGGTTACATAATTTACACGTGCTCCATTATCATTATACCCTGATAATAACCTCAACAAAGCAAAAATTTATTTCTTAAATATTAATGAATATGAGAAATATAGGGCAAAGAAGTAGTTCAAACAGTGTGGACAAAAAAATGTCGAATTTTCGAGGCGATCTGCCCCTTTTTCAAGACTCAAAAAGAACAAATAAAATTACATTTTAAGGACAGTCACGGACGTTCACAAAAACATAAACAATGACCACATATCTCAGATAAACTATTAATACTAGTAGCTATGCGTCTGAATGATCACTTCTGTCATTTGATATAATAAATCGAAGGTTTATTTAGTTAATCTATTAAAAGGTATATCAAAATGGTGTGTAGGTAAAATTGGTTTTATATTAAAGATTATTTACATTTGTACATACGTAAACACTTTATAAATGTGTGAACAGCGAGGCGTATCAAACCGATAAAGTGTCAGTCTGTTTTAGAGCTACGATTCCGTCCCATTGACCGTAGTGTTGCAAAACATCCAGCGGTGAAAATGTTGCATTTCACGTGTGTCATGTAATTTTGTAATTAAATTCAACGATATCAAACATTTTAAACATAAAATGATTAGTTATTTACCCACCTCCATGTCTAAATTATGTTTTAAAGCACTTTTGAATGGCTCACATCTCCGACACGGCTCACTTGGCCGCCATGATGCTTCTCGTTAGAAAGTCTCGCGCTCCAAATATGGCAACTAGTACCATATATGGAATGACCTACAAATTTTCACTACGAAAGAAATATAATGTCACAAAGTTTTTAACATGAATTTTAAAAATTCTTTTTCGCTAAATTCTAAATAATACTTACATTTGTTCAGTTCCACCATGTTTATTCTGAGTTTGTTGGCTTTTTAAAACTTTTAAACATATTTTACCTGCTGAGTGTTTCATTTCGTCACAGTTTCCGGTAAATCAAACATGGCGGCGTGTTTGAACAGAATTATACATGTGCTGTGTTTGCCTTAGAATTTACTACTAATTGTTGATGAAACATTATAATCGAAAGGTTTATGAATTACAGTTACATAAGCATATTACCCGAAAAATATAATTTTATCAGTCTCAAAGTGCGCATGTGGATCACAGCGGGGCTTGCAACACTAGTACTAGCGGCAACGGGGTGGAATTCATACCCTGCCGGGAACCGGAGTGGAGGCAGGGTATGATTATTCGTTCTATGAAATGTCCTGTACATGTGAATCTGTATGTGTAAGTTATTTGATGACGTACATGTATGAGAGGCGAGTGAATGGATTGGTTGAGTGTGTCACTTTGACCCTGCATGACCCTGTCCTTGTACGTGCACGCCCACCCTTGTGGAAGCGTGTCCGCACATTACCTGAAAAATAGGACATACATGTACACCACCTATAGCCAGTAGCCTGTACATGTGTGTTTTACGGCCACAGTACTGAAAGGTATGTTTATTTAATATATAACTAGAAATAAAGTAATTAACTTATTATTCGTTATGCAATATAATTAATATGCTTTATAGTTTTCTGTTATAACTTCATTAGATAACTTGTCCTTGAACCTTTATATTATGTATAACAATGGCCGCACGTGGTTGGTTAGGTTAGGGAAAGTGACTGTAAATTAAATGTTATTAGTAAATATATGTAACTCTGAAATCAAAATATAATTTTCTATTATAATATAATAAATAGATACCTGTTTATATTTTATATCCTACAGTATTTAAGAAGATATAGTAGTCGGTTCATTTATGTGTCCCTATGTATTGTCAGGTATTGTTCTTTTTATTTCAGTGCTATCTGTCTCCGTTGCGTATAATAATTGTTGTCAACTGTCAATAGCTGTTGGAGTCTATTTATATACGAACAAACCCATATTAATTCACTCTCGTGACATATAAATTCATGTTGCGACTGCAAAATATTGCAACAACTGGATCCATTTGTTCAAGATAGTAACGTCATCAGAAAATATGTTTCGTCTGTACCGGTACTTTTCTACTTTCACTTTCAATCTCCGTCTGAATCATTATCGCCGGTACATTGTACTTAAGTTAACCAAACCAAGTACATAGCTTAAACATTTCAGTCTGATAATGTTTAGATAAACTACGATCCGACGATGTGCCGAGGAACTCTACATGTACCTGCATTCGACGGCACTACTAGGTGTTCCAAAACATTTTTAAATTGAAAATATGGTATATATAGAGTCTTTTCCTAAAAATATGTGTTTATCAGATATCAAGACTAATTTCAACTCTGTATTCAAGAACTCTTTCCGGTAACGTCAGTCCAACAGTAGCTAGTTCACACATGTGGCCGAGTAAATATTTTATGTTATTACGCTATATATTAACTTTTAGCAAAATTGAATATATATTTAACGTGAAGAGTCATCATTCGGTGTTCAATTGAGTAAGCTCCTTTCACTTTTTCCGACTTTTATTGAATAATTACGTCACTTTCAAATGACGATTTTATTGCATAAAATATAAATAAAAAGTCGTATGAGTGTAAATATAGGGTAGCGCCCCATATTGAATATATTCTTAGAAGAATTGCTCGAACAAGCATGGTTAACATAAAAGCGAAATCCAATACGTATATGGTGTATTCCAGAGCTTTTCGCCTATCAATTGTATGAACACTCTCAATATTACTTAACTTGATACATCCGCATAGCAAAACAACACGTCACTGTAATCTCTAGTCTTACTCCAATGGAGGATACAAACAAAAAATTTATAGGAATTTTTCAATACATGTATTACTTTTTTCATTTTAAGATTCCATTATTTAAACTTTATCACGTTTTTCTAATAGTGCTGACATTGGTGTCTATCGCGGTACTACTCAAGTTTCATTGGCTATCTCAAATCAATCAAACTTAAATCACAATAAACAGCAGAAAATATACCGCATTGATTTTATCATAAATGTATCGATGTATGCTTATAACGATGTGATTGTATTGGTCTCCAGAGGTTCGCTTCAAACTTGTTTTACTGTTGTAAACAACTTTATCACGTCGTTATAAGCAATGTAAACTACGCACATATCATTGGTATATTATCGAACTTTCACGGGGAATGGAGCTTACTGCGTTATAGTCGTCGTTGTAAGAGTGTTTGTTATAAATGAACTGTAGATATGATTGATATGCACAGTCCAAAAATATGAAGTGATTGTTCTTATTTTGTGTTGTTGGCACAACTATATCGATTTTTTGTTTGGTTTTATTGTTCTATTTTTGTTCTTTTTAGGATTATGGAATATAGAAAGAAAACTGGAGAATGCCATTGACAAAATTGTACAAGAAAATAAGAAAGACGTACCACAACAAGAACGCATTTATAAACGTGGGCATCCAACAATGCACGATGTAAGTAGATATTTACCTGTTATATCTCGTGGATTTTAGCTAGTCGAAATCTAACAGGACGCATTCGAGTAATATACATATCTACAGTTCGAGAAGTATACTCCATTGATAATAATAAATTATTTTTATACTGTAATGATGAAATGTTCAACAACAGCGACACATGTACAAAGGTACTTCTGAAATTATAAATAAAAGAGTACGAATGAATTAAAGGATTTTCAAAAGTATTTTTCTGGTGGTTCTATCACAGAAAAACCTGAGTAGGGTACTGCTATTTGCAATGAAAAGGCTTTTGCAACGAAACCCTCAAAACATTGAAAACATACTATATGGCGTGGCGTAGAACAAAACAACAAAAATATGTCAGGCAGTACTGTAACATTGACCATAGGTACGGTAGTCAAAGAGGTACAGTAGTAACATTGATCATAGGTATGGTAGTCAAAGGGGTACGGTAGTAACATTGATCATAGGTATGGTAGTCAAAGGGGTACGGTAGTAACATTGATCATAGGTATGGTAGTCAAAGGGGTACGGTAGTAACATTGATCATAGGTATGGTAGTCAAAGGGGTACGGTAGTAACATTGACCATAGGTACGGTAGTCAAAGGGATACGGTAGTAACATTGATCATAGGTATGGTAGTCAAAGGGGTACGGTAGTAACATTGATCATAGGTATCGTAGTCAAAGGGGTACGGTAGTAACATTGACCATAGGTACGGTAGTCAAAGGGATACGGTAGTAACATTGATCATAGGTATGGTAGTCAAATAGGTACGGTAGTAACATTGACCATACATGTAGGTATGATAGTCAAAGGGGTACGGTAGTAACATTGACCATAGGTACGGTAGTCAAAGGGGTACGGTAGTAACATTGATCATAGGTATGGTAGTCAAAGGGGTACGGTAGTAACATTGATCATAGGTACGGTAGTCAAAGGGGTACGGTAGTAACATTGACCATAGGTACGGTAGTCAAAGGGGTACGGTAGTAACATTGATCATAGGTATGGTAGTCAAAGAGGTACGGTAGTAACATTGATCATAGGTATGGTAGTCAAAGGGGTACGGTAATAACATTGATCATAGGTATGGTAGTCAAAGGGGTACGGTAGTAACATTGACCATAGATGTATAGTCAAAGGGGTACGGTAGTAACATTGATCATAGGTACGGTAGTCAAAGGGGTACGGTAGTAACATTGACCATAGGTACGGTAGTCAAAGGGGTACGGTAGTAACATTGACCATAGGTACGGTAGTCAAAGGGGTACGGTAGTAACATTGATCATAGGTACGGTAGTCAAAGGGGTACGGTAGTAACATTGATCATAGGTACGGTAGTCAAAGGGGTACGGTAGTAACATTGATCATAGGTACGGTAGTCAAAGGGGTACGGTAGTAACATTGATCATAGGTACGGTAGTCAAAGGGGTACGGTAGTAACATTGATCATAGGTATGGTAGTCAAAGGGGTACGGTAGTAACATTGACCATAGGTATGGTAGTCAAAGGGGTACGGTAGTAACATTGATCATAGGTATGGTAGTCAAAGGGGTACGGTAGTAACATTGATCATAGGTACGGTAGTCAAAGGGGTACGGTAGTAACATTGATCATAGGTACGGTAGTCAAAGGGGTACGGTAGTAACATTGATCATAGGTACGGTAGTCAAAGGGGTACGGTAGTAACATTGATCATAGGTACGGTAGTCAAAGGGGTACGGTAGTAACATTGACCATAGGTACTGTAGTCAAAGGGGTACGGTAGTAACATTGACCATACATGTAGGTATGATAGTCAAAGGGGTACGGTAGTAACATTGACCATAGGTACGGTAGTCAAAGGGGTACGGTAGTAACATTGATCATAGGTATGGTAGTCAAAGGGGTACGGTAGTAACATTGATCATAGGTACGGTATCAAAGACGGTAGTCAAAGGGGTACGGTAGTAACATTGACCATAGGTACTGTAGTCAAAGACGGTAGTCAAAGGGGTACAGTAGTAACATTGATTATAGGTATGGTAGTCAAAGAGGTACAGTAGTAACATTGATCATAGGTATGGTAGTCAATGGGGTACGGTAGTAACATTGATCATAGGTACGGTAGTCAAAGGGGTACGGTAGTAACATTGATCATAGGTACGGTAGTCAAAGGGGTACGGTAGTAACATTGATCATAGGTACGGTAGTCAAAGGGGTACGGTAGTAACATTGATCATAGGTATGGTAGTCAAAGGGGTACGGTAGTAACATTGACCATACATGTAGTCAAAGACGGTAGTCAAAGGGGTACGGTAGTAACATTGATCATAGGTATGGTAGTCAAAGGGGTACGGTAGTAACATTGATCATAGGTACGGTAGTCAAAGGGGTACGGTAGTAACATTGATCATAGGTACGGTAGTCAAAGGGGTACGGTAGTAACATTGATCATAGGTATGGTAGTCAAAGGGGTACGGTAGTAACATTGACCATAGGTACGGTAGTCAAAGGGGTACGGTAGTAACATTGATCATAGGTATGGTAGTCAAAGGGGTACGGTAGTAACATTGACCATACATGTAGGTATGATAGTCAAAGGGGTACGGTAGTAACATTGACCATAGATGTAATAGTCAAAGGGGTACGGTAGTAACATTGATCATAGGTACGGTAGTCAAAGGGGTACGGTAGTAACATTGATCATAGGTACGGTAGTCAAAGGGGTACGGTAGTAACATTGACCATAGGTATGATAGTCAAAGGGGTACGGTAGTAACATTGATCATAGGTATGGTAGTCAAAGGGTACGGTAGTAACATTGACATAGTAGGTAGTCAAAGGGTACGGTAGTAACATTGATCATAGGTATGGTAGTCAAAGGGGTACGGTAGTAACATTGATCATAGGTAGTAGTCAAAGGGGTACGGTAGTAACATTGATCATAGGTACGGTAGTCAAAGGGGTACGGTAGTAACATTGATCATAGGTACGTAGTCAAAGGGGTACGGTAGTAACATTGATCATAGGTATGTAGTCAAAGGGGTACGGTAGTAACATTGATCATAGGTACGGTAGTCAAAGGGGTACGGTAGTAACATTGATCATAGGTATGGTAGTCAAAGGGGTACGGTAGTAACATTGATCATAGGTATGGTAGTCAAAGGGGTACGGTAGTAACATTGATCATAGGTATGGTAGTCAAAGGGGTACGGTAGTAACATTGATCATAGGTATGGTAGTCAAAGGGGTACGGTAGTAACATTGATCATAGGTAGTAGTCAAAGGGGTACGGTAGTAACATTGATCATAGGTACGGTAGTCAAAGGGGTACGGTAGTAACATTGACCATAGTATACGGTAGTCAAAGGGGTACGGTAGTAACATTGATCATAGGTATGGTAGTCAAAGGGGTACGGTAGTAACATTGATCATAGGTACGGTAGTCAAAGGGGTACGGTAGTAACATTGATCATAGGTATGGTAGTCAAAGGGGTACGGTAGTAACATTGATCATAGGTACAGGTACGTATAGTTACATGAAGTGCAAAGGGGTACGGTAGTAACATTGACCATAGGTATGATAGTCAAAGGGGTACGGTAGTAACATTGATCATAGGTATGGTAGTCAAAGGGGTACGGTAGTAACATTGATCATAGGTATGGTAGTCAAAGGGGTACGGTAGTAACATTGATCATAGGTATGGTAGTAGTCAAAGAGGTACGGTAGTAACATTGATCATAGGTATGGTAGTCAAAGGGGTACGGTAGTAACATTGATCATAGGTACGGTAGTCAAAGGGGTACGGTAGTAACATTGATCATAGGTATGGTAGTCAAAGGGGTACGGTAGTAACATTGATCATAGGTATGGTAGTCAAAGGGGTACGGTAGTAACATTGATCATAGGTATGGTAGTCAAAGGGGTACGGTAGTAACATTGATCATAGGTACGGTAGTCAAAGGGGTACGGTAGTAACATTGACCATAGGTACGGTAGTCAAAGGGGTACGGTAGTAACATTGATCATAGGTATGGTAGTCAAAGGGGTACGGTAGTAACATTGATCATAGGTACGGTAGTCATAGTCAAAGGGGTACGGTAGTAACATTGACCATAGGTATGGTAGTCAAAGGGGTACGGTAGTAACATTGATCATAGGTATGGTAGTCAAAGGGGTACGGTAGTAACATTGATCATAGGTATGGTAGTCAAAGGGGTACGGTAGTAACATTGACCATAGGTATGGTAGTCAAAGAGGTACGGTAGTAACATTGATCATAGGTACGGTAGTCAAAGGGGTACGGTAGTAACATTGATCATAGGTACGGTAGTCAAAGGGGTACGGTAGTAACATTGATCATAGGTACGGTAGTCAAAGGGGTACGGTAGTAACATTGATCATAGGTATGGTAGTCAAAGGGTACGGTAGTAACATTGATCATAGGTACGGTAGTCAAAGGGGTACGGTAGTAACATTGATCATAGGTATGGTAGTCAAAGGGGTACGGTAGTAACATTGATCATAGGTATGGTAGTCAAAGGGGTACGGTAGTAACATTGATCATAGGTACGGTAGTCAAAGGGGTACGGTAGTAACATTGACCATAGGTATGGTAGTCAAAGGGGTACGGTAGTAACATTGATCATAGGTATGGTAGTCAAAGGGGTACGGTAGTAACATTGATCATAGGTATGATAGTCAAAGGGGTACGGTAGTAACATTGATCATAGGTATGGTAGTCAAAGAGGTACGGTAGTAACATTGATCATAGGTATGATAGTCAAAGGGGTACGGTAGTAACATTGATCATAGGTACGGTAGTCAAAGGGGTACGGTAGTAACATTGATCATAGGTATGGTAGTCAAAGGGGTACGGTAGTAACATTGATCATAGGTATGGTAGTCAAAGGGGTACGGTAGTAACATTGATCATAGGTATGATAGTCAAAGGGGTACGGTAGGTACGGTAGTCAAAGGGGTACGGTAGTAACATTGATCATAGGTACGGTAGTCAAAGGGGTACGGTAGTAACATTGATCATAGGTATGGTAGTCAAAGGGGTACGGTAGTAACATTGATCATAGGTATGGTAGTCAAAGGGGTACGGTAGTAACATTGATCATAGGTATGGTAGTCAAAGGGGTACGGTAGTAACATTGATCATAGGTATGGTAGTCAAAGGGGTACGGTAGTAACATTGATCATAGGTATGGTAGTCAAAGGGGTACGGTAGTAACATTGATCATAGGTACTGTAGTCAAAGGGGTACGGTAGTAACATTGACCATAGGTATGGTAGTCAAAGAGGTACGGTAGTAACATTGATCATAGGTACGGTAGTCAAAGAGGTACGGTAGTAACATTGATCATAGGTATGGTAGTCAAAGGGGTACGGTAGTAACATTGATCATAGGTATGATAGTCAAAGGGGTACGGTAGTAACATTGATCATAGGTACGGTAGTCAAAGGGGTACGGTAGTAACATTGATCATAGGTATGGTAGTCAAAGGGGTACGGTAGTAACATTGATCATAGGTATGGTAGTCAAAGGGGTACGGTAGTAACATTGATCATAGGTACGGTAGTCAAAGGGGTACGGTAGTAACATTGATCATAGGTATGGTAGTCAAAGGGGTACGGTAGTAACATTGATCATAGGTAGGTAGTCAAAGGGTACGGTAGTAACATTGATCATAGGTATGGTAGTCAAAGGGGTACGGTAGTAACATTGATCATAGGTATGGTAGTCAAAGGGGTACGGTAGTAACATTGATCATAGGTACGGTAGTCAAAGGGGTACGGTAGTAACATTGATCATAGGTATGGTAGTCAAAGGGGTACGGTAGTAACATTGATCATAGGTACGGTAGTCAAAGGGGTACGGTAGTAACATTGATCATAGGTACGGTAGTCAAAGGGGTACGGTAGTAACATTGATCATAGGTACGGTAGTCAAAGGGGTACGGTAGTAACATTGATCATAGGTATGGTAGTCAAAGGGGTACGGTAGTAACATTGATCATAGGTATGGTAGTCAAAGGGGTACGGTAGTAACATTGATCATAGGTATGATAGTCAAAGGGGTACGGTAGTAACATTGACCATAGGTATGATAGTCAAAGGGGTACGGTAGTAACATTGATCATAGGTACAGTAGTCAAAGGGGTACGGTAGTAACATTGATCATAGGTATGGTAGTCAAAGGGGTACGGTAGTAACATTGACCATAGGTACAGTAGTCAAAGGAGTACGGTAGTAACATTGATCATAGGTACGGTAGTCAAAGGGGTACGGTAGTAACATTGATCATAGGTATGGTAGTCAAAGGGGTACGGTAGTAACATTGATCATAGGTACGGTAGTCAAAGGGGTACGGTAGTAACATTGATCATAGGTACGGTAGTCAAAGGGGTACGGTAGTAACATTGATCATAGGTACGGTAGTCAAAGGGGTACGGTAGTAACATTGACCATAGGTATGGTAGTCAAAGGGTACGGTAGTAACATTGACCATAGGTATGGTAGTCAAAGAGGTACGGTAGTAACATTGATCATAGGTATGGTAGTCAAAGGGGTACGGTAGTAACATTGATCATAGGTATGGTAGTCAAAGGGGTACGGTAGTAACATTGATCATAGGTATGGTAGTCAAAGGGGTACGGTAGTAACATTGATCATAGGTATGGTAGTCAAAGGGGTACGGTAGTAACATTGATCATAGGTATGATAGTCAAAGGGGTACGGTAGTAACATTGATCATAGGTATGGTAGTCAAAGGGGTACGGTAGTAACATTGATCATAGGTACGGTAGTCAAAGGGGTACGGTAGTAACATTGATCATAGGTACGGTAGTCAAAGGGGTACGGTAGTAACATTGACCATAGGTATGGTAGTCAAAGGGGTACGGTAGTAACATTGACCATAGGTATGGTAGTCAAAGGGGTACGGTAGTAACATTGATCATAGGTATGGTAGTCAAAGGGGTACGGTAGTAACATTGATCATAGGTACGGTAGTCAAAGGGGTACGGTAGTAACATTGATCATAGGTATGGTAGTCAAAGGGGTACGGTAGTAACATTGATCATAGGTATGGTAGTCAAAGGGGTACGGTAGTAACATTGATCATAGGTACGGTAGTCAAAGGGGTACGGTAGTAACATTGATCATAGGTATGGTAGTCAAAGGGGTACGGTAGTAACATTGATCATAGGTAGGTAGTCAAAGGGGTACGGTAGTAACATTGATCATAGGTACGGTAGTCAAAGGGTACGGTAGTAACATTGATCATAGGTACGGTAGTCAAAGGGGTACGGTAGTAACATTGATCATAGGTATGGTAGTCAAAGGGGTACGGTAGTAACATTGATCATAGGTACGGTAGTCAAAGGGGTACGGTAGTAACATTGATTATAGGTATGGTAGTCAAAGGGGTACGGTAGTAACATTGATCATAGGTATGGTAGTCAAAGGGGTACGGTAGTAACATTGATCATAGGTACGGTAGTCAAAGGGGTACGGTAGTAACATTGACCATAGGTATGGTAGTCAAAGGGGTACGGTAGTAACATTGACCATAGGTATGATAGTCAAAGGGGTACGGTAGTAACATTGACCATAGGTACGGTAGTCAAAGGGGTACAGTAGTAACATTGATCATAGGTACGGTAGTCAAAGAGGTACGGTAGTAACATTGATCATAGGTATGGTAGTCAAAGGGGTACGGTAGTAACATTGATCATAGGTATGATAGTCAAAGGGGTACGGTAGTAACATTGATCATAGGTATGGTAGTCAAAGGGGTACGGTAGTAACATTGATCATAGGTACGGTAGTCAAAGGGGTACGGTAGTAACATTGATCATAGGTACGGTAGTCAAAGGGGTACGGTAGTAACATTGATCATAGGTATGGTAGTCAAAGGGGTACGGTAGTAACAAAGACGGTAGTCAAAGGGGTACGGTAGTAACATTGATCATAGGTACGGTAGTCAAAGGGGTACGGTAGTAACATTGATCATAGGTATGGTAGTCAAAGGGGTACGGTAGTAACATTGATCATAGGTACGGTAGTCAAAGGGGTACGGTAGTAACATTGATCATAGGTATGGTAGTCAAAGGGGTACGGTAGTAACATTGATCATAGGTATGGTAGTCAAAGGGGTACGGTAGTAACATTGATCATAGGTATGGTAGTCAAAGGGGTACGGTAGTAACATTGATCATAGGTACGGTAGTCAAAGGGGTACGGTAGTAACATTGATCATAGGTACGGTAGTCAAAGGGGTACGGTAGTAACATTGATCATAGGTACGGTAGTCAAAGGGGTACGGTAGTAACATTGATCATAGGTACGGTAGTCAAAGGGGTACGGTAGTAACATTGATCATAGGTATGGTAGTCAAAGGGGTACGGTAGTAACATTGACATAGGTACGTAGTCAAAGGGTACGGTAGTAACATTGACATAGTAGATAGTCAAAGGGTACGGTAGTAACATTGATCATAGGTAGTAGTCAAAGGGTACGGTAGTAACATTGACCATAGGTATGGTAGTCAAAGGGGTACGGTAGTAACATTGATCATAGGTATGATAGTCAAAGGGGTACGGTAGTAACATTGATCATAGGTACGGTAGTCAAAGGGGTACGGTAGTAACATTGACCATAGGTATGGTAGTCAAAGGGGTACGGTAGTAACATTGATCATAGGTATGATAGTCAAAGGGGTACGGTAGTAACATTGATCATAGGTACGGTAGTCAAAGGGGTACGGTAGTAACATTGATCATAGGTACGGTAGTCAAAGGGGTACGGTAGTAACATTGATCATAGGTACGGTAGTCAAAGGGGTACGGTAGTAACATTGATCATAGGTATGGTAGTCAAAGGGGTACGGTAGTAACATTGATCATAGGTATGGTAGTCAAAGGGGTACGGTAGTAACATTGATCATAGGTATGGTAGTCAAAGGGGTACGGTAGTAACATTGATCATAGGTATGATAGTAAAAGCGGTACGGTAGTAACATTGATCATAGGTATGATAGTAAAAGAGGTACGGTAGTAACATTGATCATAGGTACGGTAGTCAAAGGGGTACGGTAGTAACATTGATCATAGGTATGGTAGTCAAAGGGGTACGGTAGTAACATTGATCATAGGTACGGTAGTCAAAGGGGTACGGTAGTAACATTGATCATAGGTATGATAGTCAAAGGGGTACGGTAGTAACATTGATCATAGGTACGGTAGTCAAAGGGGTACGGTAGTAACATTGATCATAGGTATGGTAGTCAAAGGGGTACGGTAGTAACATTGACCATAGGTACGGTAGTCAAAGGGGTACGGTAGTAACATTGATCATAGGTACGGTAGTCAAAGGGGTACGGTAGTAACATTGACCATATAGGTACGGTAGTCAAAGGGGTACGGTAGTAACATTGACCATAGGTATGTAGTCAAAGGGTACGTAGTAACATTGACATAGGTATGGTAGTCAAAGGGGTACGGTAGTAACATTGATCATAGGTATGGTAGTCAAAGGGGTACGGTAGTAACATTGATCATAGGTACGGTAGTCAAAGGGGTACGGTAGTAACATTGACCATAGGTATGGTAGTCAAAGGGGTACGGTAGTAACATTGATCATAGGTACGGTAGTCAAAGGGGTACGGTAGTAACATTGACCATAGGTATGGTAGTCAAAGGGGTACGGTAGTAACATTGATCATAGGTATGGTAGTCAAAGGGGTACGGTAGTAACATTGATCATAGGTATGGTAGTCAAAGGGGTACGGTAGTAACATTGATCATAGGTATGGTAGTCAAAGGGGTACGGTAGTAACATTGATCATAGGTATGGTAGTCAAAGGGGTACGGTAGTAACATTGATCATAGGTACGGTAGTCAAAGGGGTACGGTAGTAACATTGATCATAGGTATGGTAGTCAAAGGGGTACGGTAGTAACATTGATCATAGGTATGGTAGTCAAAGGGGTACGGTAGTAACATTGATCATAGGTACGGTAGTCAAAGGGGTACGGTAGTAACATTGACCATAGGTATGATAGTCAAAGGGGTACGATAGTAACATTGATCATAGGTACGGTAGTCAAAGGGGTACGGTAGTAACATTGACCATAGGTATGGTAGTCAAAGGGGTACGGTAGTAACATTGATCATAGGTACGGTAGTCAAAGGGGTACGGTAGTAACATTGATCATAGGTATGGTAGTCAAAGGGGTACGGTAGTAACATTGATCATAGGTACGGTAGTCAAAGGGGTACGGTAGTAACATTGATCATAGGTATGGTAGTCAAAGGGGTACGGTAGTAACATTGATCATAGGTACGGTAGTCAAAGGGGTACGGTAGTAACATTGACCATAGGTATGGTAGTCAAAGGGGTACGGTAGTAACATTGATCATAGGTATGGTAGTCAAAGGGGTACGGTAGTAACATTGATCATAGGTATGGTAGTCAAAGGGGTACGGTAGTAACATTGACCATAGGTATGGTAGTCAAAGGGGTACGGTAGTAACATTGATCATAGGTACGGTAGTCAAAGAGGTACGGTAGTAACATTGATCATAGGTATGGTAGTCAAAGGGGTACGGTAGTAACATTGACCATACATACATGTAGGTATGATAGTCAAAGGGGTACGGTAGTAACATTGATCATAGGTACGGTAGTCAAAGGGGTACGGTAGTAACATTGATCATAGGTATGGTAGTCAAAGGGGTACGGTAGTAACATTGATCATAGGTATGGTAGTCAAAGGGGTACGGTAGTAACATTGATCATAGGTATGGTAGTCAAAGGGGTACGGTAGTAACATTGATCATAGGTAGTAGTCAAAGGGGTACGGTAGTAACATTGACCATAGGTATGGTAGTCAAAGGGGTACGGTAGTAACATTGATCATAGGTATGGTAGTCAAAGGGGTACGGTAGTAACATTGATCATAGGTACGGTAGTCAAAGGGGTACGGTAGTAACATTGACCATAGGTATGATAGTCAAAGGGGTACGGTAGTAACATTGATCATAGGTACGGTAGTCAAAGGGGTACGGTAGTAACATTGATCATAGGTATGGTAGTCAAAGGGGTACGGTAGTAACATTGATCATAGGTATGATAGTCAAAGGGGTACGGTAGTAACATTGATCATAGGTACGGTAGTCAAAGGGGTACGGTAGTAACATTGATCATAGGTACGGTAGTCAAAGGGGTACGGTAGTAACATTGACCATAGGTATGGTAGTCAAAGGGGTACGGTAGTAACATTGATCATAGGTACGGTAGTCAAAGGGGTACGGTAGTAACATTGACATAGGTATGGTAGTCAAAGGGGTACGGTAGTAACATTGATCATAGGTATGGTAGTCAAAGGGGTACGGTAGTAACATTGACATAGGTAGTAGCAAGGTACGGTATAATTGACATAGGTATGGTAGTCAAAGAGGTACGGTAGTAACATTGATCATAGGTACGGTAGTCAAAGAGGTACGGTAGTAACATTGATCATAGGTACGGTAGTCAAAGGGGTACGGTAGTAACATTGATCATAGGTACGGTAGTCAAAGGGGTACGGTAGTAACATTGACCATAGGTATGATAGTCAAAGGGGTACGGTAGTAACATTGATCATAGGTACGGTAGTCAAAGGGGTACGGTAGTAACATTGATCATAGGTATGATAGTCAAAGGGGTACGGTAGTAACATTGATCATAGGTATGGTAGTCAAAGGGGTACGGTAGTAACATTGATCATAGGTATGGTAGTCAAAGGGGTACGGTAGTAACATTGATCATAGGTATGGTAGTCAAAGGGGTACGGTAGTAACATTGATCATAGGTATGGTAGTCAAAGGGGTACGGTAGTAACATTGATCATAGGTACGGTAGTCAAAGGGGTACGGTAGTAACATTGACCATAGGTACGGTAGTCAAAGGGGTACGGTAGTAACATTGATCATAGGTATGGTAGTCAAAGAGGTACGGTAGTAACATTGATCATAGGTACGGTAGTCAAAGGGGTACGGTAGTAACATTGATCATAGGTATGGTAGTCAAAGGGGTACGGTAGTAACATTGACCATAGGTATGGTAGTCAAAGGGGTACGGTAGTAACATTGATCATAGGTACGGTAGTCAAAGGGGTACGGTAGTAACATTGATCATAGGTACGGTAGTCAAAGGGGTACGGTAGTAACATTGATCATAGGTACGGTAGTCAAAGGGGTACGGTAGTAACATTGATCATAGGTACGGTAGTCAAAGGGGTACGGTAGTAACATTGATCATAGGTACGGTAGTCAAAGGGGTACGGTACGGTAGTAACATTGATCATAGGTACGGTAGTCAAAGGGGTACGGTAGTAACATTGATCATAGGTATGGTAGTCAAAGGGGTACGGTAGTAACATTGATCATAGGTACGGTAGTCAAAGGGGTACGGTAGTAACATTGACCATAGATACGATAGTCAAAGGGGTACGGTAGTAACATTGATCATAGGTATGGTAGTCAAAGAGGTACAGTAGTAACATTGATCATAGGTATGGTAGTAAAAGGGGTACGGTAGTAACATTGATCATAGGTACGGTAGTCAAAGGGGTACGGTAGTAACATTGATCATAGGTATGGTAGTCAAAGGGGTACGGTAGTAACATTGATCATAGGTATGGTAGTCAAAGGGGTACGGTAGTAACATTGACCATAGGTATGGTAGTCAAAGGGGTACGGTAGTA
Organism: Argopecten irradians; assembly: GCF_041381155.1. Lineage (NCBI taxonomy): Eukaryota > Metazoa > Mollusca > Bivalvia > Pectinida > Pectinidae > Argopecten > Argopecten irradians. The sequence continues at coordinate 38,161,876 of NC_091145.1, read as the reverse complement.
ACATTGATCATAGGTACGGTAGTCAAAGGGGTACGGTAGTAACATTGATCATAGGTATGGTAGTCAAAGGGGTACGGTAGTAACATTGATCATAGGTATGGTAGTCAAAGGGGTACGGTAGTAACATTGATCATAGGTATGGTAGTCAAAGGGGTACGGTAGTAACATTGATCATAGGTACGGTAGTCAAAGGGGTACGGTAGTAACATTGATCATAGGTATGGTAGTCAAAGGGGTACGGTAGTAACATTGACCATAGGTATGGTAGTCAAAGGGGTACGGTAGTAACATTGATCATAGGTACGGTAGTCAAAGGGGTACGGTAGTAACATTGATCATAGGTATGGTAGTCAAAGGGGTACGGTAGTAACATTGACCATAGGTACGATAGTCAAAGGGGTACGGTAGTAACATTGATCATAGGTACGGTAGTCAAAGGGGTACGGTAGTAACATTGACCATAGGTATGGTAGTCAAAGGGGTACGGTAGTAACATTGATCATAGGTATGGTAGTCAAAGGGTACGGTAGTAACATTGACCATAGGTATGGTAGTCAAAGGGGTACGGTAGTAACATTGATCATAGGTACGGTAGTCAAAGGGGTACGGTAGTAACATTGATCATAGGTATGGTAGTCAAAGGGGTACGGTAGTAACATTGATCATAGGTACGGTAGTCAAAGAGGTACGGTAGTAACATTGACCATAGGTATGGTAGTCAAAGGGGTACGGTAGTAACATTGATCATAGGTATGGTAGTCAAAGGGGTACGGTAGTAACATTGATCATAGGTACGGTAGTCAAAGGGGTACGGTAGTAACATTGATCATAGGTATGGTAGTCAAAGGGGTACGGTAGTAACATTGATCATAGGTATGGTAGTCAAAGGGGTACGGTAGTAACATTGATCATAGGTATGGTAGTCAAAGGGGTACGGTAGTAACATTGATCATAGGTACGGTAGTCAAAGGGGTACGGTAGTAACATTGATCATAGGTACGGTAGTCAAAGGGGTACGGTAGTAACATTGACCATAGGTATGGTAGTCAAAGGGGTACGGTAGTAACATTGACCATAGGTATGGTAGTCAAAGGGGTACGGTAGTAACATTGATCATAGGTATGGTAGTCAAAGGGGTACGGTAGTAACATTGATCATAGGTACGGTAGTCAAAGGGGTACGGTAGTAACATTGATCATAGGTATGGTAGTCAAAGGGGTACGGTAGTAACATTGATCATAGGTACGGTAGTCAAAGGGGTACGGTAGTAACATTGATCATAGGTATGGTAGTCAAAGGGGTACGGTAGTAACATTGATCATAGGTACGGTAGTCAAAGGGGTACGGTAGTAACATTGATCATAGGTATGGTAGTCAAAGGGGTACGGTAGTAACATTGACCATAGGTATGGTAGTCAAAGGGGTACGGTAGTAACATTGAATAGGTACGGTAGTCAAAGGGGTACGGTAGTAACATTGACCATAGGTACGGTAGTCAAAGGGGTACGGTAGTAACATTGATCATAGGTATGGTAGTCAAAGGGGTACGGTAGTAACATTGATCATAGGTATGGTAGTCAAAGGGGTACGGTAGTAACATTGATCATAGGTACGGTAGTCAAAGGGGTACGGTAGTAACATTGATCATAGGTATGGTAGTCAAAGGGGTACGGTAGTAACATTGATCATAGGTATGGTAGTCAAAGGGGTACGGTAGTAACATTGACCATAGGTATGGTAGTCAAAGGGGTACGGTAGTAACATTGATCATAGGTACGGTAGTCAAAGGGGTACGGTAGTAACATTGATCATAGGTACGGTAGTCAAAGGGGTACGGTAGTAAACATTGATCATAGGTATGGTAGTCAAAGGGTACGGTAGTAACATTGATCATAGGTACGGTAGTCAAAGGGGTACGGTAGTAACATTGATCATAGGTATGGTAGTCAAAGGGGTACGGTAGTAACATTGATCATAGGTATGGTAGTCAAAGGGGTACGGTAGTAACATTGATCATAGGTATGGTAGTCAAAGGGGTACGGTAGTAACATTGATCATAGGTACGGTAGTCAAAGGGGTACGGTAGTAACATTGATCATAGGTATGGTAGTCAAAGGGGTACGGTAGTAACATTGATCATAGGTATGGTAGTCAAAGGGGTACGGTAGTAACATTGATCATAGGTATGGTAGTCAAAGGGGTACGGTAGTAACATTGACCATAGGTATGGTAGTCAAAGGGGTACGGTAGTAACATTGATCATAGGTATGGTAGTCAAAGGGGTACGGTAGTAACATTGATCATAGGTACGGTAGTCAAAGGGGTACGGTAGTAACATTGACCATAGGTATGGTAGTCAAAGGGGTACGGTAGTAACATTGATCATAGGTACGGTAGTCAAAGGGGTACGGTAGTAACATTGATCATAGGTACGGTAGTCAAAGGGGTACGGTAGTAACATTGACCATAGGTATGGTAGTCAAAGGGGTACGGTAGTAACATTGACCATAGGTATGGTAGTCAAAGGGGTACGGTAGTAACATTGATCATAGGTATGGTAGTCAAAGGGGTACGGTAGTAACATTGATCATAGGTACGGTAGTCAAAGGGGTACGGTAGTAACATTGATCATAGGTATGATAGTCAAAGGGGTACGGTAGTAACATTGATCATAGGTATGATAGTCAAAGGGGTACGGTAGTAACATTGATCATAGGTATGGTAGTCAAAGGGGTACGGTAGTAACATTGATCATAGGTACGGTAGTCAAAGGGGTACGGTAGTAACATTGATCATAGGTACGGTAGTCAAAGGGGTACGGTAGTAACATTGATCATAGGTACGGTAGTCAAAGGGGTACGGTAGTAACATTGATCATAGGTACGGTAGTCAAAGGGGTACGGTAGTAACATTGATCATAGGTATGGTAGTCAAAGGGGTACGGTAGTAACATTGATCATAGGTATGGTAGTCAAAGGGGTACGGTAGTAACATTGATCATAGGTACGGTAGTCAAAGGGGTACGGTAGTAACATTGATCATAGGTACGGTAGTCAAAGGGGTACGGTAGTAAACATTGATCATAGGTATGGTAGTCAAAGGGGTACGGTAGTAACATTGATCATAGGTATGGTAGTCAAAGGGGTACGGTAGTAACATTGATCATAGGTATGGTAGTCAAAGGGGTACGGTAGTAACATTGACCATAGGTATGGTAGTCAAAGAGGTACGGTAGTAACATTGATCATAGGTACGGTAGTCAAAGAGGTACGGTAGTAACATTGACCATAGGTACAGTAGTCAAAGGGGTACGGTAGTAACATTGATCATAGGTATGGTAGTCAAAGGGGTACGGTAGTAACATTGATCATAGGTATGGTAGTCAAAGGGGTACGGTAGTAACATTGATCATAGGTATGGTAGTCAAAGGGGTACGGTAGTAACATTGATCATAGGTATGGTAGTCAAAGGGGTACGGTAGTAACATTGATCATAGGTACGGTAGTCAAAGGGGTACGGTAGTAACATTGACCATAGGTATGGTAGTCAAAGGGGTACGGTAGTAACATTGACCATACATGTAGGTATGATAGTCAAAGGGGTACGGTAGTAACATTGATCATAGGTATGGTAGTCAAAGGGGTACGGTAGTAACATTGATCATAGGTATGGTAGTCAAAGGGGTACGGTAGTAACATTGATCATAGGTACGGTAGTCAAAGGGGTACGGTAGTAACATTGATCATAGGTATGGTAGTCAAAGGGGTACGGTAGTAACATTGATCATAGGTATGGTAGTCAAAGGGGTACGGTAGTAACATTGATCATAGGTATGGTAGTCAAAGGGGTACAGTAGTAACATTGATCATAGGTATGGTAGTCAAAGGGGTACGGTAGTAACATTGATCATAGGTACGGTAGTCAAAGGGGTACGGTAGTAACATTGATCATAGGTATGGTAGTCAAAGGGGTACGGTAGTAACATTGATCATAGGTACGGTAGTCAAAGGGGTACGGTAGTAACATTGATCATAGGTATGGTAGTCAAAGGGGTACGGTAGTAACATTGATCATAGGTACGGTAGTCAAAGGGGTACGGTAGTAACATTGATCATAGGTATGGTAGTCAAAGGGGTACGGTAGTAACATTGATCATAGGTACGATAGTCAAAGGGGTACGGTAGTAACATTGATCATAGGTACGGTAGTCAAAGGGGTACGGTAGTAACATTGATCATAGGTATGGTAGTCAAAGGGGTACGGTAGTAACATTGATCATAGGTACGGTAGTCAAAGGGGTACGGTAGTAACATTGACCATAGGTACGGTAGTCAAAGGGGTACGGTAGTAACATTGATCATAGGTATGGTAGTCAAAGGGGTACGGTAGTAACATTGACCATAGGTATGGTAGTCAAAGGGGTACGGTAGTAACATTGACCATAGGTATGATAGTCAAAGGGGTACGGTAGTAACATTGATCATAGGTACGGTAGTCAAAGGGGTACGGTAGTAACATTGATCATAGGTATGGTAGTCAAAGGGGTACGGTAGTAACATTGATCATAGGTATGGTAGTCAAAGGGGTACGGTAGTAACATTGATCATAGGTATGGTAGTCAAAGGGGTACGGTAGTAACATTGATCATAGGTATGGTAGTCAAAGGGGTACGGTAGTAACATTGATCATAGGTATGGTAGTCAAAGGGGTACGGTAGTAACATTGATCATAGGTATGGTAGTCAAAGGGGTACGGTAGTAACATTGATCATAGGTATGGTAGTCAAAGGGGTACGGTAGTAACATTGATCATAGGTATGGTAGTCAAAGGGGTACGGTAGTAACATTGATCATAGGTATGGTAGTCAAAGGGGTACGGTAGTAACATTGATCATAGGTATGGTAGTCAAAGGGGTACGGTAGTAACATTGATCATAGGTATGGTAGTCAAAGGGGTACGGTAGTAACATTGATCATAGGTATGGTAGTCAAAGGGGTACGGTACGGTATGGTAGTCAAAGGGGTACGGTAGTAACATTGATCATAGGTACGATAGTCAAAGGGGTACGGTAGTAACATTGATCATAGGTACAGTAGTCAAAGGGGTACGGTAGTAACATTGACCATAGGTATGGTAGTCAAAGGGGTACGGTAGTAACATTGACCATAGGTATGAATTTTGACTATCTCACAGTAAAACTGAAGACAGCTCAGATGACCAAATCTGAACCAATCACAAGCCAGCAAAAAATTACATTGAAAATTTCAGAGAAAGCGACGCCATACTACTATAAGAGACCACAGAACCAAATGATTTTCGACAATGTTAAAGTTTGCCACTGACCAGGTTAAATGGAGTTTTCAAGTCTGGTCATCTGTCACTTAATTTGAATAATAGCATCTCGCATACCTGTGAATAAAAGGAAATTCAGATCTATCATCTTGCTAAACTTTTATGAGGGGGGGGGTGCCATCTTATGTTGAATTCCGCACCAAAAATGACCAAAATATTCATGAAATTACAATATTGATTACATATGTTACATCTACATGTTTTGCCCAACCTACACATTAAACATTTGAAACTGCTGTGCCCTGAATATCCAATCAGCAGGCTCCGAAATATTCACCTCTCTTGGGATTTCCAGGAATCTATTTTTGGTTTGACACTGCGGTCCCTACAAAGCCACTTAGCCAACTGCAGTGTACTGTTATAAAGCTCTTTTGGTGTCCATCAAAGGACTGCTGAATTACCTGTTCTGTTCTGGTGCCTCAGTCATCAATATGAGAATGGGGGGAGGGGTAGAGATCGTATGCGATCTTAACCCATTGATTATCGAGGAGAGTGTTGGTGATGTTAACAGAGGGTCTAGTGCATTTCAAGTTACATTTGTTCTGTGGCATTCCTATATATACAGTCGATCCTACATGTAAATTTTCATTTAAGCAAGGTAGAAAAACTGCTTTAGGTATAAATAACATCTTCACAACATTTTATCAACTCCAACCTTCACTCACCTTTACCTAATCCCAGCATTTTATCAACTCCAACCTTCACTCACCTTTACCTAATCCCAGCATTTTATCAACTCCAACCTTCACTCACCTTTACCTAATCCCAGCATTTTATCAACTCCAACCTTCACTCACCTTTAGTTAATTCCAGCATTTTATCAACTCCAACCTTCACTCACCTTTAGCTAATCCCAGCATTTTATCTACTCAACCCTTCACTCAACTTTATCTAATCCAAGCATTTTATAATCTCAAAACTTCATTCACCTATATCCAATCCCAGCATTTCATCTACTCCACCCTCCACTTATCTACTTACTATCCCAGCATTTTATCAACTCCACCCTTCACTCAACTATATCCAATCCCAGCATTTTATCAACTCCACCCTTCACTTATCTGTATATCAAATCTCAGTATTTTATCAACTCCAAACTTCACTCACCTATATCTAATCTCAGTATTTTATCAACTCCACTCTTCACTCACCTTTATCCTATCCTACAAAAAATGTGCATACATTTGTACGGTATGTATTCAGATATATACATACATATATATAGTTCATGCATATTAATTCTGAACTTTCATATTTTATTAATTATCATTTGGTAGTTGACTGCGGAGGAAATCAATATGATGAAGAGTGAATTGAAATGTGACAAAACCGGCTGCAAAACGGTTAGTATGTCAGCGCTATGATTATAACTAATGTATCGTATTATTCAAAAATATCATACTAGACCTATTTACTGAGTAGTGCGTGGTGTAAGCGTTTGCGAGATAAGCATTTATGGGGAGGAATGAGATAGGTCACGTGTAAGTGGTATAGAGAGTGAATTCAAGCGAAAAATAGTGATACAATTAGTCCTACCTTGATCCATTGATGGACGTGCCTAAAATTGTGGAAATATGGACCTTCCAATTGTGTCTATTACAATTACATGCTGCTATACATGCTTAAACAAATAAAGATATTTTAAAGGCGGCAGGAAGGGGGTTCGAACCGCTGGAAGAGTGGAACGATGTTCATAGAATTGTTAAGGTAAGTACAAAGTAAATCGAGAATGTCATAATGATGATACTTATTGTATAACACGATGCTGTATGTTGAGCTGTTAAATTCAAAACGATGTCTTTCCTTCAAGCTAGATGATTTTAACAGAAAGGAAGTTTTGTTTCAACACAAAGTTAACCAAATTAACCTTTTCGATATGTTCAAAGTATTCATAAACGTCAACGTTGTATTATTTTCAAAATGAATTATCATATTTTCATTTTTAAATGGCTTCATTAAACTGTTTTATGGTGGATTGACCAATATTTTTGGATTGATCGGTTAGACGACTTATCAGCAATATTTTTCGTGACTTTTTGGACAGGATCGATTACACAGAGAAAATAAACGCTTTATAACCAGAGAAGACACAGTTGGATTGTGGCCGGATAAACAGGTTCCCTATGATCGGAGTTCTCTCGGTACGTATGTGACAGCATAATGAGGTTCCCTATGACCGAAGTTCTTTCCGTACGTATGTGACAGCATAATGAGGTTCCCCGTAATAGAAGTTCCCTCGGGAGTATGTGACGGAATAAAGCGGTTCCTTATGATAGAAGTTCTCTCAGTAGTATATGACAGAATAAAGCGGTATCCCGTAATAAAAGTTCTCTCGGAACGTATATGACAGAATAAAGCGGTATCCTGTAATAAATGTTCTCTCGGTACGTAAATGACAGAATATTTCGGTACGTATGTGACAGAAGTTCTCTATGATAGAAGTTATTTCGGTACATGTACGTATATATGACAGAATAAAGAAGTTATCTATGATAGAAGTTATTTCGGTACGTATATGACGGAATAAATATGTTCCCTATTATAAAAGTTATTTCGGTACGTATGTGACAATATAAATATGTTCCCTATTATAAAAGTTATTTCGGTACGTATGTGACCGAATAAATATGTTCCCTATTATAAAAGTTATTTCGGTACGTATATGACAGAATAAAGAAGTTCTCTATGATAAAAGTGATTTCGGCACGTATATGACAGAATAAAGAAGTTCTTTATGATAGAAGTTATTTCGGTACGCATATGACAGAATAAAGAAGTTCTCTATGATAGAAGTTATGACAGAATAAAGAGGTTCCCTATTATAAAAGTTATTTCGGTACGTATGTAACAGAATAAAAATGTTCCCTATTATAAAAGTTATTTCGGTACGTATGTGACAGAATAAATATGTTCCCTATTATAAAAGTTATTTCGGTACGTATGTGACCGAATAAATATGTTCCCTATTATAAAAGTTATTTCGGTACGTATGTGACAGAATAAATATGTTCCCTATTATAAAAGTTATTTCGGTACGTATGTGACCGAATAAATATGTTCCCTATTATAAAAGTTATTTCGGTACGTATGTGACAGAATAAATATGTTCCCTATCATAAAAGTTATTTCGGTACGTATATGACAGAATAAAGAAGTTCTCTATGATAGAAGTTATGACAGAATAAAGAGGTTCCCTATTATAAAAGTTATTTCGGTACGTATGTGACAGAATAAATATGTTCCCTATTATAAAAGTTATTTCGGTACGTATGTGACAGAATAAATATGTTCCCTATTATAAAAGTTATTTCGGTACGTATGTGACAGAATAAATATGTTCCCTATTATAAAAGTTATTTCGGTACGTATGTGACCGAATAAATATGTTCCCTATTATAAAAGTTATTTCGGTACGTATGTGACAGAATAAATATGTTCCCTATCATAAAAGTTATTTCGGTACGTATATGACAGAATAAAGAAGTTCTCTATGATAGAAGTTATTTCGGTACGTATATGACAGAATAAAGTTGTTCTATATGATAAAAGTTATTTCGGTACGTATATGACAGAATAAAGAAGTTCTCTATGATAGAAGTTATTTCGGTACGTATGTGACAGAATAAAGAGGTTCCCTATTATAAAAGTTATCTGGGTACGTATGTGACAGAATAACGAGGTTCCCTATAATAAAAGTTCTCTCAGTCTGTTGGTATGTTACAGTTTATCTGTTACTAGAGTGTAGAGAATAACGAGAGAAAAAGACACGTGTTATGTCAGATTCTTAATTTTAATAGTAAAATAATATACAATACAGTTTGTATGACAAACATTTGTTATGCCTTTTAACATTTTCATGAACAGTATCGTTCAAATAAAACAACATATAGTTATCTATGTAATTACATATTATGTAGGTCCTCTTCGAATAAGTAAAAATACATGCAATTATGACATCAATTGCAACATCACGTTTATTGCAACGATACAATATATCCACGGTAAAACGATGGTTTAGATACTTACATGATTGTAATTATATCTATCAACGTTTCATTGCCGTAGTTAACAGAACTAGTCTGTATAGTTATACAAGAAAAAATTAACGCTTTGCAACGCGATAATTATCGCTTTAAAACGATATAATTAACTTGTTTTAAAAAATGAAGAAACGTTACCTGTCTGATGAATTGTAAAAGAAAGATAACTTAACACAATTTTAACAAACATAAGCACTTGTTGTTATTTTTTCTAGAGAATGGAAATGTTGTTTGCTCGTGAAAACAATACTATGTGACTATTACTTTTAGAACGTGTTTCATTTTGCGGAATAAAATCATGTATCACTAGACCATAATGATCTAATATTTCAATTTAATCTATCTATATAACGAACTACTTACATAAGAAATTGCAATAAGTAACATTAGAGGCTTATGACGGCAAGTTATAAAAAACAATTAAAGTCTTGTGACGGCAAGTTATTAGTACAATTCGAAGCTTATGACTGCTAGTTATAAGTGCAATTTGAAACTTATGACAGCTTGTCATATGTACAATTAGAGCCTTATGACTGCTAGTTATAAGTACAATTGGAACCTTATGACCGCTAGTCATAAGTACAATTATAGCCTTATGACTGCTAGCTATATGTACAATTAGAACTTTATGACTGCTAGTCCTAAGTTCAATTAGAACCTTATGACTGTTAGCTATATATACAATTAGAACCTTATGACTGCTAGCTATACATACAATTAGAACCTTATGACTGCTAGTCCTAAGAACAATTAGAACCTTATGACTGCTAGCTATATATACAATTAGAACCTTATGGCTGCTAGCTATATATACAATTAGAACCTTATGACTGCTAGCTATATATACAATTAGAACCTTATGACTGCTAGCTATATATACAATTAGAACCTTATGACTGCTAGCTATATATACAATTAGAACCTTATGACTGCTAGCTATATATACAATTAGAACCTTATGACTGCTAGCTATATATACAATTAGAACCTTATGACTGCTAGTCATAAGAACATTAGAGCCTTATGACCGCTAGTCATCAGTACAGTTATGGTCTTATGATCGCTAGTCATACGCCAACATATTGTATCACATAACATAACGTTGTAGTGTTAGTAGCATTTGTGTATAATTGTCGCGGTGTGTGACCTTAATTTATTTAGTAAAACAATTATACTGACTAAGATTTTTTTGGTCTCCTATTTAATTTATCTAAAATATATTCCGTGCCTTTAAATTGATCTTAAGTGTAGACATGTATTTTTTATGACGGCATTTTACTACAGACAAAGATGGAAATGGCGGCGTTATCAAATACTGTTTAGATATATTCGTTCACAACTCAGACATGTGCGACGGAAAAACGTACATCTTTTGAAAATAAGCGCTAGATAACTAGCTTTTAATATGTTGTCATCTTTGAAGTCTTTACGTTTGCAATTGTTTTGGAGAGTTTTTAAAAATGTAAAATTACTAATAATATAAAGTAAAAAATCTTTTGCGTACTATGTTATGGCACTGACTGTAGTTCCAAGTTCCTAATTACATTACTAATTCGATTCCCTGATAACGAATCCCTATAATGGACATAATGTATGCGATTATTAGGTATTTATTCACATCCTACATGTAATTGGTTCAAAATGCATTATTATCACAATGATCATTTCATAACTTATTAATTGTTCGATCCTTTGATTACTTATTCGAATCTCTGATTGCTTATTCGATTTTTAGCAACTGATTTATTTCGTAAATTATTTAAAATGCATTATTGTAATCACAATAATGCATTTGTCCTATTGATAACTCATTACGGGTCCATTACTTACTTGATTCATTGATAACTTATTCGATTTGCTGAATGGTTCAAAATGCATTACTACATTATTAATATTTTTTAATGTTAATGAAGGCCTTTTTTAAATAGTGTTTATCTTAGTATGGCCTTCTGGTAGCTAACTTAATCGTGGTAGAAGAGGAGGTTACACAACGAGTGGTTGTTGGATATAGAATTTATTCCACACGAGTGAGTTATTTTTTAAAAGTTACAAAAGACAAGAGCTTTAGCGAGTGTGTTTTGTAACTGTTAAAAAATAACTTACGAGTGTGGAATAAATTCAAATCCAATAACCTTGAGTCGTGTGACATGTTTCTACCACAATTATATCCGTTTTTAGCTGATATAAATACGATGAGGATAAGTAACGTGTGTTTGCTGAGATATGCAAGTAAGATGTAGTGATATTTTCATCACCAAGAAGGTACTAATTAATATTCAAAAGTCGTATTTTGATAAAGAATCCATTAATTGATTTTGGAACAACTTTATTAATGCTATTTTTTTCAAGGTTACTTAAAAGTTCAAGTCCGTTTCAGATTAATTTACTATACCAAATCCACCAGTAAGATTAAGATCCTTTTCCGTCAAAGTAGGTTACACTGATTATTTTACGTCACATAAAGACGTCACGTTTTTGACACATACAACAACCTCGACGCATATTGTGCGCTTTCCAACAGCAGTTTTAATGTCAGGAGGCGATCACAACATCCAATGTAGCTTGAGGTCACTCGATTTTTGATGACGATAACAAATGACGACGTTGCATTGAGAAATAAGTAGTTCGGTCACCTTTTCAGCCAATCAGATTGCTTACAGAGATTACACACTTGTGGTATAAATAAATTGTTAATCAACAGCTGCATCATTTATCTGATAACCTGAGAGTTGTATAACAACGCCTATTGTTGTAGAAACAGGTTTGGCTCCTATCTTTTGTAACATTTTATACTAACTCGATGGTGTTAAATAAACTACATACCCAACAACCACTCGTGAGATTGACGCTGTTTTTTATGTGGAAGGAAGGGCGCGAATAAGCCGAAGTGCCAAGGAAATTTTGTGATTGTTTCCCTTTTGAGTATATACGAATATCGACACCAAGAGGTTAATCACATTTGTACTGACGTCGATTTTATGATACATGAATAAAGTGTAAAGAATAATAATTATCATTTACATATTTACTCATTTTTCAAAACAGATACTTTCTTTGAAAATAGTCCGGATTCTGATGTTAGAGGGAGTGGAATACCAGCATTCCTAACCCAGGCTTTCCAATTGTTCGCTGACAAAACTTGCCTAAGGTGGAGAGAGAGGGAGTCAACGGACGGAGTTCAGTATGTCGATATCGACGGTTCAGATACCGGTGGGTAAGTATCATCATAGGACAAATTGTTTCATCAAAATAATGAAAACATCCGCTGTCATCAATATATGTATTTGTAACGTCTTTTATCAGCAGATTTTTTTAAGTGAAAGTATAAACAGATATTCAATTTACTCTGGAAGCAATCACAGTTCACGCATGTTCGGAATACGAAAAATGGAATTATCGTATTCCTGATATCACTAGATTAATTTATTTTATGTGTTTAGTTGTTCAGCCTTTTTGGGGAGGCTTTCCGGCCGTTCAACCGGTGTCCACTTTAATTTGAAGACAGGGTGCAATAGCGTAAGTAACACGGTTTTCTAAATGTATCTATTAAGATGGTTGCTAATCACTGCAACTTTCTTATGTGTGATCATATCACTAGTCCAAAAAATTGTCGGGAAGGGGTTGGGGAGGAGGAATGAAGAGAGGAGTCAGTGTGGGGGTGATTAAGGAGGGGTGGAGTGTGGAAGTGATGGAAAGGGGAAGAAGTATGGGAGTTTTTGGGAAGAGGGAGTGTGGGAGTGATTAGGGAGGGGAGTGATTGGGGTATAGGAGGAATGTGGCAATGATTGGATAGGGGAGCGAAAGGGATGCGGGAGGAATGTGGGAACGATTAGGGAGGGGAGTGAAAGGGGTGAAGGAGGAATGTGGAAATGATTAGGAGAGAGTGCAAGGGGTGGGGGAGGAATGTGGGAATGATAAGGAGAGAGAGTGCAAGGGGTGGGGGAGGAATGTGGGAATGATTAGGGAGGGGAGTCAGGGTTCACGTCAGCGATCGCGAATGCCGCATTTTGCGAAAAAAAAATCATTGCCGATAAAATTATGACTTTGGCGATTTTTTTGGCGACAGAAAAATCGCCCATTCAAAATTTGTAGCCATGTGTTCATCTATAATATAATAAGTTGTAGAGGTAGAGTTAGTATGCGAGTGAATTGGAAGGAGTGTGGGAGTGAATTGGAAGGAGTGTGGGAGTGAATTGGGAGGAGTGTGGGAGTAAATTGGGAGGAGTGTAGGAGTTATTGGGTAGGATTTTGGGAGTGACTGGGGAGGGTAGGGGTGTGGGAGTTATTGGGAAGGAGTATGGGAGTGATTGGGGAGAGTAGGGGTATGGGAGTTATTGGGGAGGATTATGGGAGTGATTGGGGAGGGTAGGCGTGTGGGAGTTATTGGGGAGGAGTATGGGAGTGAATTGGAAGGAGTGTGGGAGTGAATTAGGAGGAGTGTAGGAGTTATTGATGAGGAGTATGGGAGTGAATTAGGAGGAGTGTGGGAGTGAATTAGGAGGAGTGTGGGAGTGAATTAGGAGGAGTGTGGGAGTGAATTAGGAGGAGTGTGGGAGTGAATTAGGAGGAGTTTGGGAGTGAATTAGGAGGAGTGTAGGAGTTATTGATGAGGAGTATGGGAGTGAATTAGGAGGAGTGTGGGAGTGAATGTGGAGGAGTGTGCGAGTGAATTGGGGAGGATTATGGGAGTGAATTGGGGAGGAGTGTAGGAGTTATTGGGGAGGAGTATGGGAGTGAATGGGGAGGGTAGGGGTGTAGGAGTTATTGGTGAGGAGAATGGAAGTGATTGGGGAGAGTAGGGGTATGGGAGTTATTGGCGAGGAGTATGGGAGTGATTGGGGAGGGTAGGGGTGTGGGAGTTATTGGGGAGGAGTATGGGAGTTATTTAGGAGGGTAGGCGTGTGGGAGTTATTGGGGAGGAGTATGGGAGTGATTGGGGAAGGTAGGGGTGTTCGAGTTATTGGGGAGGAGTATGGGAGTGATTGGGGAGGGTAGGGGTGTGGGAGTTATTGGGGAGGAGTATGGGAGTGAATTAGAAGGAGTGTGGGAGTGAATTAGAAGAAGTGTAGGAGTTATTTGGGAGGAGTATGGGAGTGATTGGGGAGAGTAGGGGTGTGGGAGTTATTGGAGAGGAGTATGGGAGTGATTGGTGAGAGTAGGGGTATGGGAGTTATTGGGGAGGATTATGGGAGTGATTGGGGAGGGGGAGTAGGGTGGTGGGAGTTATTGGGGAGGAGTATGGGAGTGAATTGGAAGGAGTGTGGGACTGAATTAGGAGGAGTGTAGGAGTTATTGGGAGGAGTATGGGAGTGAATGGGAAGGAGGTTGATTGAGGAGTGGGAGTGATTGGAATGGGAGGAGTGGAGTGAATTAGGAGAGAGTGTGGGAGTGAATTAGGAGGAGTGTGGGAGTGAATTAGGAGGAGTGTGGGAGTGAATTAGGAGGAGTGTGGGAGTTATTGATGAGGAGTATGGGAGTGAATTAGGAGGAGTGTGGGAGTGAATGTGGAGGAGTGTGGGAGTGAATTGGGAGGATTATGGGAGTGAATTGGGGAGGAGTGTAGGATGTTATTGGGGAGGAGTATGGGAGTGAATGGGGAGGGTTGTAGGAGTTATTGGTGGAGGAGTATGGAGTGATTGGGGAGAGTAGGGGTGTATGGGAGTTATTGGCGAGGAGAATGGAGTGATGATTGGGGAGAGTAGGGGTATGGGAGTTACTGGCGAGGAGTATGGGAGTGATTGGGGAGGGTAGGGGTGTGGGGAGTTATTGGGGAGGGAGTATGGGAGTTATTTAGGAGGGTAGGGGTGATGGAGGGAGGATGTGGGAGTTATTGGGGAGGAGTATGGGAGTGATTGGGGAAGGTAGGGGTGTTCGAGTTATTGGGGAGGAGTATGGGAGTGATTGGGGAGGGTAGGGGTGTGGGAGTTATTGGGGAGGAGTATGGGAGTGAATTGGAAGGAGTGTGGGAGGGAATTAGAAGAAGTGTAGGAAGTTATTTGGGAGGAGTATGGGAGTGATTGGGGAGAGTAGGGGTGTGGGAGTTATTGGAGAGGAGTATGGGAGTGATTGGTGAGAGTAGGGGTATGGGAGTTATTGGGGAGGAGTATGGGAGTGAATGGGGAGGGTAGGGGTGTGGGAGTTATTGGGGAGGAGTATGGGAGTGAATGGGGAGGGTAGGGGTGTGGGAGTTATTGGGGAGGAATATGGGAGTGAATTGGAAGGAGTGTGGGAGTGAATTAGGAGGAGTGTAGGAGTTATTGGGGAGGAGTATGGGAGTGAATGGGGAAGGTAGGGGTGTGGGAGTTATTGGGGAGGAGTATGGGAGTGAATTGGAAGGAGTGTGGGAGTGAATTAGGAGGATAAGTAGGGAGTTATTGATGAGGAGTTATGGGGTGAATAAGGAGGAGTGTGGGAGTGATTAGGAGGAGTTTGGGAGTGAATTAGGATGGAGTGTAGGAGTTATATGGGAGGAGTATGGGAGTGAATTTAAGGAAGGAGTGAGTGGGAGTGAATTAGGAGGAGTGTGGGAGTGAATGTGGAGGAGTGTGGGAGTGAATTGGGGAGGATTATGGGAGTGAATTGGGGAGGAGTTTAGGAGTTATTGGGGAGGAGTATGGGAGTGAATGGGGAGGGTAGGGGTGTAGGAGTTATTGGAGAGGAGTATGGGAGTGATTGGGAGGAGTGTAGGGATGTATGGGATTATTGCGAGGAGTGTGGGAGTGATTGGGAGGAGTGGGAGTGTGGGAGTTATTGGGGAGGAGTATGGGAGTGATTGTGGGAGGAGTTAGGGGGATTATTGGGAGGGGTAGGGTATGGGAGTGATTAGGGAGGTATGGGTTGGGATTATTGGGGAGGTAGGTGTGGGAGTGATTGGGGAGGAGTATGGGAGTGATTGGGGAGGAGTATGGGTGTGGAGTTATTGGGAGAGGAGTGTGGGAGTGATTGGGGAGGAGTATGGGAGTGATTGGGAGGAGTGTAGGAGTTATTGGGGAGGAGTATGGGAGTGATTGGTGAGAGTAGGGGTGTGGGAGTTATTGGGGAGGAGTATGGGAGTGATTGGTGAGAGTAGGGGTGTGGGAGTTATTGGGGAGGAGTATGGGAGTGATTGGGCGAGAGTAGGGTATGTGGGAGTTATTGGGGAGGAGTATGGGAGTGATTGGGGAGGGTAGGGTGTGGGGAGTTATTGGGGAGGGTAATGGGTATGTGAATGGGGAGGCTAGGGGTTGTGGGAGTTTTGGGAAGAGGAGGATTATTGTAGGGAGTGATGGGGAGAGTAAGGGGTGTGGGTGTTTATTGGGGAGGAGTATGGGAGTGAATGGGGAGGAAGGGGTGTGGGGAGTGGGAGTTTTGGGAGGAGTGTGGAGTTATTGGGGGAGGAGTAGGGAGTGAATTGGGAGAGTTTGAGTGAATTGGGAGGAGTGTGGGAGTTATTGGGAGGAGTGTATGGAGTTATTGGGAGGAGTTGGGAGAATAGGGGTAGGAGGGTGTGATGGAGTTATTGGGGAGGAGTATGGGAGTGAATGGGGAGAGTAGTTGGGTATGGGAGTTATTGGGGAGGAGTATGGGGAGTGATTGGGGAGGTAGGGGTGTGGGAGTTATTGGGGAGGAGTATGGGAGTGAAGGAGTGTGGAGAGAATAGGTGGTGTGTAGGAGTTATTGGGGAGGAGTATGGGACCGTGAATTAGGGAGGGCGTGTGGGAGTTATTGGGGTAGAAATTATGCGTGAATTGGAAAGAGTGGTCGGGAGTGAATTAGGAGGAAGTGTAGGAATTATTGGGGAGTGAATTGGGAGAGGAGTATGGGAGTGAATTGGGGAGAGTAGGGGTGTGGGAGTTATTGGGAGGAGTATGGGAGTGAATGGGGAGGGTAGGGGGTGTGGGAGTTATTGGGGAGGAGTATGGGAGTGAATGGAGGAGTGGAGTGTAGGAGGAATGGGAGTTATTGGGGAGGAGTATGGGAGTGAATTGGGGAGGAGTGTGGTGTGGGAGTTATTGGGGAGTGAGTATGGGAGTGAATTGGAAGGAGTGTAGGGAGTGAATTAGGGAGGAGTGTAGGAGTTATTGGAGGAGTGTGGGAGTGAATTAGGGAGGAGTGTGGGGAGTGAAGAATTGGGAGGAGTGGGGAGGAGTATGGGAGTGAATTAGGGAGGAGTGTGGGAGTGAATTAGGAGGAGTGTGGGAGTGAATGGGAGGAGTACGTTGAATGGGAGGTTTATTGGGAGTGAATAGGGAGTTATTAGAGGAGTATGGGGAGTGATTGGGGAGGGTAGGGGTGTATGGGAGTTATTGGGGAGTATGGGAGTGATTGGGAGTAGGAGGTGTGGGAGGGGAGGAGTATGGGAGTGATTGGGGAGGAGTAGGGGTGTGGGAGTTATTGGGGAGGAGTATGGGAGTGATTGGTGAGGGGTAGGCGTGTGGGAGTTATTGAGGGAGGAGTTATTGGGAGGAGTATGGGAGTGATTGGTGGAGAGGTAGGGGTGTGGGAGTTATTGGGGAGGAGTTTATGGGAGTGATTGGGGAGGGTAGGGGTGTGGGAGTTATTGGGGAGGAGTATGGGAGTGATTGGAGGGTAGGAGTATGGGAGTTATGGGGAGGAGTATGGGAGTGATTGGTGAGAGTAGGGGTGTGGGAGTTATTGGGGAGGAGTATGGGAGTGATTGGGAGAGAGTAGGGGTGTGGGAGTTATTGGGGGTAGGAGTATGGGAGTGATTGGTGAGAGTAGGGGTGTGGGAGTTATTGGGGAGGAGTATGGGAGTGAATGGGGAGGGTAGGGGTGTGGGAGTTATTGGGGAGGAGTATGGGAGTGAATGGGTGAGAGTAGGGGTGTGGGAGTTATTGGGGAGGAGTATGGGAGTGAATGGGGAGGGTAGGGGTGTGGGAGTTATTGGGTATGGGAGTGAGGTAGGGGTGTGGAGTTTTGGGGAGGAGTATGGGAGTGAATTCGGAGGAGTAGGGGTGTGGGAGTTATTGGGGAGGAGTATGGGAGTGAATGGGGAGGGTAGGGGTGTGGGAGTTATTGGGGAGGAGTATGGGAGTGATTGGGGAGGGTAGGGGTGTGGGAGTTATTGGGGAGGAGTATGGGAGTGAAATGGGGAGGGTTGTGGAAAAGTGTGGAGGAGTGTAGGGGGTATCGTTTGAGGTTCAGTATGGGATCGTGAATAAGGAGGAGGGGTGGGGTAGAGTTGGAGGTGTTTGGGAGTGTATTAGGAGGAGGTAGGAGGTTATGGGAGTAGATGGGAGTGAATTGGAAGGAGTGTGGGGAGTGAATTAGGAGGAGTGTAGGAGTTATTGGGGAGGAGTATGGGAGTGAATGGGGAGGGTAGGGGTGTGGGGAGTTATTGGGGAGAGGAGTATGGGAGTGAATTGGAAGGAGTGTGGGAGTGAATTAGGAGGAGTGTCAGGAGTTATTGATATGGGAGGAGTATGGGAGTGAATTAGGAGGAGTGTGTAGGGAGTGAATCAGGAGGAGTTTGGGAGTGAATTAGGAGGAGTGTAGGAGATATATGGGAGGAGTATGGGAGTGAATTAGGAGGAGTGTAGGAGATATTGGGGAGGAGTATGGGTGAATTGGAGGAGTGTGGGATGATTGTAGGAGGAGTGTAGGAGTTATCGATGAGGAGTATGGGAGGTGAATTAGGAGGAGTGTGGGAGTGAATCAGGAGGAGTTTGGGAGTGAATTAGGAGGAGTGTGTAGGAGATATTAGGAAGGAGTATGGGAGTAAATTAGGAGGAGTGTAGGAGATATATGGGAGGAGAATGGGAGTGAATTAGGAGGAGTGTGGGAGTGAATTAGGAGGAGTGTGGGAGTGAATGTGGAGGAGTGTGGGAGTGAATTGGGGAGGATTATGGGAGTGAATTGGGGAGGAGTTTAGGAGTTATTGGGGAGGAGTATGGGAGTGAATGGGGAGGGTAGGGGTGTAGGAGTTATTGGTGAGGAGAGAATGGAAGTGATTGGGGTAGAGTAGGGGTATGGGAGTTATTGGAGAGGATTGGGATATGGGAGGAGAGGGAGTGATTGGGGAGGGTAGGGGTGTGGGAGTTATTGGGGATTAGTATGGGAGTTATTGGGGAGGGTAGGCGTGTGGGAGTTATTGGGGAGGAGTATGGGAGTGATTGAGGAGGGTAGGGGTGTGGGAGTTATTAGGGAGGAGTATGGGAGTGATTAGGGAGGGTAGGCATGTGGGAGTTATTGGGGAGGAATATGGGAGTGATTGGTGAGAGTAGGGGTGTGTGGGAGTTATTGGAGGGTAGGAGTATGGGAGTGAATGGTGAGGCTAGGGTTGTGGGAGTTATTGGGAAGGAGTATGGGAGTGATTGGGGAGAGTAGGGGTGTGGGAGTTATTGGGAAGGAGTATGGGAGTGAATTGGAAGGAGTGTGGGAGTTATTGGGGAGGGTAGGCGTGTGGAAATTATTGGGGAGGAGTATGGGAGTGATTAGGGAGGGTAGGGGTGTGGGAGTTATTGGGAAGGAGTATGGGAGTGATTGGGGAGGGTAGGCGTATTGGAGTTATTAGGGAGGAGTGTGGGAGTGAATTGGAAGGGGTGTGGGAGTGAATTAGGAGGAGTGTAGGAGTTATTGGGGAGGAGTATGGGAGTGAATTGGAGAGGAGTATGGGAGTGAATTGGAAGAGTGTGGGAGTGAATTAGGAGGAGTGTAGGAGTGAATTAGGAAGAGTGTGATAGTGAATTAGGAGGAGTGTGGGAGTGAATTAGGAGGAGTATGGGAGTGAATTGGAGAGGAGTATGGGGGTGAATTAGGAGGACTGTAGGAGTTATTGGGGAGGAGTATGGGAGTGAATTAGGAGGAGTGTAGGAGTTATTAGGGAGGAGTATGGGAGTGATTGGGGAGGGTAGGCGTGTGGGAGTTATTGGGGAGGAGTATGGAGTATGGGGAGTGATTTGGGGAGGGTAGGGGTGTGGGAGTTATTGGGGAGGAGTATGGGAGTGATTGGGGAGGGTAGGCGTGTGGGAGTTATTTAGGAGGAGTATGAGAGTGATTGGGGAGGAGTATGGGAGTGATTGGGGAGGGTAGGCGTGTGGGGTTATTTAGTAGGAGTATGAGAGTGATTGGGGAGGAGTATGGGAGTGATTGGGGAGGGTAGGGGTGTGGGAGTTATTGGGGAGGAGTATGGGAGTGATTGGGGAGGGTAGGGGTGTGGGAGTTATTGGGGAGGAGTATGAGAGTGATTGGGGAGGGTAGGCGTGTGGGAGTTATTTAGGAGGGTAGGGGTGTTGGAGTTATTGGGGAGGAGTATGAGAGTGATTGGGGAGGGTAGGCGTGTAGGAGTTATTTGGGAGGAATATGGGAGTGAATTGGAGAGGAGTATGGGGGTGAATTGGAGAGGAGTATGGGGGTGAATTGGAAGGAGTGTGGGAGTGAATTAGGAGGACTGTAGGAGTTATTAGGGAGGAGTATGGGAGTGATTGGGGAGGGTAGGGGTGTGGGAGTTATTTGGGAGGAGTATGGGAGTGATTGGGGAGGGTAGGCGTGTGGGAGTTATTTGGGAGGAGTATGGGAGTGATTGGGGAGGGTAGGGATGTGGGGGTTATTTGGGAGGAGTATGGGAGTGATTGGGGAGGGTAGGGGTGTGGGAGTTATTTGGGAGGAGTATGGGAGTGATTTGGGAGGGTAGGGGTATGGGAGTTATTTGGGAGGAGTATGGGAGTGATTGGGGAGGGTAGGCGTGTGGGAGTTATTTAGGAGGGTAGGGGTGTTGGAGTTATTGGGGAGGAGTATGAGAGTGATTGGGGAGGGTAGGTGTGTGGGAGTTATTGGGGAGAGCAGGGGTTTGGGAGTTATTGGAGAGAAGTATGGGAGTGAATTAGGAGGAGTGTAGGAGTTATTGGGGAGGAGTATGGAAGTGAATGGGGAGGGGAGAAGTTTAAAAGTGATAGGGGAGAAGGAGTGTGGAAGCGAATGGGGAGGAGCGCGAGAGTTATTTGGGAGGAGTATGGGAGTGAATGGGGAGGAGCGTGGGAGTTATTGGGGAGGAGTATGGGAGTGAATGGGGAGGATCGTGGTAGTTATTTGGGAGGAGTATGGGAGTAATGGGGAGGAGTATGGGAGTGAATGGGGATGAGTGTGTGAGTTATTGGGGATGGGATGACTATTGGAGTGATTGGATGGAGAATGCAAAGTGTCTGGGAGGAGGAGAATTGTGGGAGGGATAGGGCAGTGGGGATGTGGGTGTTATTTAGGAGGGAATGAGTGTAGAAGTGATAGAAGAAGGGAGATGATTTGACAGGGGAGTGTGGGAGTTGTTTATGAGGATGATAAATGTGGGATAAAGAGGAACGATCGGGAGAGTGTTCAGTGGAGAGTGATAAGGAGGGTTAATTGTGCGTGGGATAAGTACCAGAGGGAGGGAATGGAGCGGAACCAATTTGCTAACATTAGATTGGAGAAATATTGAGAAGTTGCCAAACCTGAGAACTAGATCCTGAACATTGAAACCGTTAAAGTTACATTGTTTCGTTTTATGTGACGAACAAATCATCAAAAACATTATTCATATCTTAGTTTTCTAGTAGATTTTGGCAATTTGATTAATTTTGAAAATGTTATATACATAATAAATGTTTTTGCGTGTTATAACCCTCAGCATGATACTTACAACGGTAGCCAGGGAAGTTTTTCGATTCGACAAACATATTTGTAGTTACATTTATATAGAACATGCATTGAGTGTGTCTTTAAATGTAAGCTGTAGTTTGGCGAGGGTTAAAAACGACAAAAGTGACCACCCGCCACTTTGTTACGACCCACTTTGAAAAATATTTTACTATTTCACTTTGCGTTGATATGGTACATTTTAGTGTGTTACATGTATGAAAAATAATAGTGTACATATATTCTTACATGTTTACTTCTTTAAAGTTGTATGGTTTATAACTTTCGCCTTTTTTTGTCATAGTGAAAACTGTTTAAGTGTTATACACATCTTTCTCCGTCCGCCTGAGGTTGAAACTTTCTTTTTTTACCACTTTTTATAAAGTTGCAGCACTGGAAGTATTTTTAATTATAAAAGTAAGAAATCTTTTTAACGTGTACACGTGACAAATAGGTTCGAAAGATTCCGAATTATTCCAAACTCTTCCGAACATCGTCGCGACAATCTTGAAATAACTAAGAGTTGTGAAACCAAGAGAAAATGTCAACAATTTTTCATAACCAAAACACGCAGTTGACCTGATCAGACTGGATATACAAAGAAAACAATGATCGCACATTACAATATTTGATACACACAATGTTTTACGGCAATGTCTTAATTGGTTGTGTGGATGTTTTTTCTAGTTATTTTCTTTTCTAGCTCTATTTCACTATACCATACGATGTTTGTTTTTCTTTCCTTACTGAAGTCTTTGTATATCATGATGCGTACTTTTCTCTTCTCTAGCTCTTTGTCGTTTTACATGAATTGATGCACGCTATCAATGGATACCACGAACAAGAACGTAGGGACAGAAACGATTATCTAACTATGAACTGGGATATCCTTCAAGCTGGAGCAGCCTTCAATTATTTTACAAGCAAAGAAGATGTTTACCAACAATCAGACATCCCTTTTTCTCTATCATCAATATTAATGTACTCCCGTTTTGTGAGTATACTGGGATTTCAAAACTAAGTTTAATTTCAATTACTCTGTATTTAGAGTACATATACTCCGAAGACATTTTCCACAAGTTTGCCAATTGTTTATCAATTTAGCCAGTACCTTACGTCGGGTTAACAACACTTGGAATATTTCGAATACCGATTAAGATTTCGAAATCAATCATGTACCAATCTTGGAAGTTGACTTTGCAGTTTTCATGAACATAATTTGGTTTTGACTGTTTAAATAAGCTTATGAAAGATCAGAGCTTTTAATTTCGGGGTACATAAATCCTGACAATTATTACGTTGAGGATACTTACACGAAGAACAGTAATGTATGGAAAAGCCAAGTGCTTATATCAAAGCTGGCAATGCAAGTTAAGAAGTATACATTTGAGATTAAAAAACAAAAGGTTTTTTTTTCATTTTTTTTTTCAAAATTAATTTCTGAGATAACCCCTTGCGTTTCTAAGGACGGGGGGTCGCCATTTTGTTTTAACTCTGCTTGGAAACAACACCGGGTACCGACCCCTATATAAAGCGCGTGAACCTGTATAAAGCGCGTGAACCACACACACACACGTGCAATCAGTCGAACGCTCGCTGTTCAAGGTGTAACAATTTATACCTGACCGGCTCTAGATCTACTGTACTACATTGTATATACCCCAAACGTATTTACGAGTAACCTGAGGCCGTGCCATAAGAATAAAATAGTTAGTACGTTCAATGTTTTCTCAAGTTAAGTTTCTAAGAACCATACATAGATCTATACAGTTGAATAAAAAGTATTAAATGAATTCAAACCTTCTTTCCACGTTGGAGATCCATTTTTATTATAAAGTAAATAAACTCAAAAATTCTAATAGCAGATAACATTGTCAAACTAAAAATAAACACTGCACTCACCTGACAAGGTTTCATTGAAGAAATATTGTCAGCTAGATCCCAAAATATGTTAATTTGAGCTAAAAAAAACCTTTAGTATACATTAGATACTACACACACATTAGCCCGAGATACTCTGACCCTGAGAATCGGAGAATACCTGGGCCGATACCAAACGGTGTCGGCTTATTTCAGGTTTTCGAGTACTACTGCGCTCTGGCCCTAAACCAGACATCTATCTGTCATAATGTCTAAGTCTGGTGTCAGAGTCAGAGTATTTCGGGCTACACACACATGTACACGTGTGTGCCTTTGGTAGTTTATATATGGAAGCGTCACTTGTTCTGGACAGGAGTTCACGTCCACGTGGCCAGTCGAGTACACCGGGTACGATAGCATAATGGAGACATGTGGACGGGTTTTTAATAGGATTTCTATTCATTTGTGTAGAAAGTTCATTTTGTGAAACATCCAAATGACAGCATAGAGGAGTTGACATGTTTTCTTGCTAAAATAAGAGCTCTACACAGATTTACAGGTAATTATATAAGGGGCCGGCCTGTTTACGAATTAGTAAGTAATATCACATGACTGCGCGAACGTGTGTCGATTCACGCGCTTTAAATAGGGTCAGTAGGAGTATTGTATCCAAGCATGGGGCTTTCTCAGGAATGAATTTTGAAAGAAAAAAAATATTGATGTATATGTATATAAATGTATCTTTTTAACTTGCATTGTCAGCTTTAACAAGCGATAGCGATACTTATTTTGTAGATATTTAATGGAGGGAGTGGAAAGGAAACATTTACTGTTAAAAACAGTGACCTGGAATTTCTAACTGAGATAACGAAGAATGACTTTTCATTTTACGATCGGAAGGATATTTCGGAGGTCTACAAATGTGGTGAAGGTTCGTTGATTCCGGTGTCGATAGGGATATACCTCCTCTATTTAATAGAAAATTTTATAGCGATGTGTTAGGAAAGCGTTTCTATACATTTTGGGCAAGTAGAGTAATATAGCGGTTCTATCACAGATAAAATCGATAAGGTAATTTGATTCATGAAGCAATATGATTAGTAATATATCAAATCTGTGAGGAAATTTATGAAACATTGCGCGATTGACGTTAAATGCATACTCTGTTAATCTTGTTTCCATTACCGACTTATTTAGTAACAATATACATACTTGCCGAAATTGGAACTTTTCAGATTGCGGTAATACCGTGTGCAATAACGGTGGATTCGCTACAAAAACTGTTAACAACCCGGAGTGTACATGTGTATGCCCGGAACATCTGACTGGAGCCTCTTGTGATGCGCTTACAGGCGATGGCAAGTATCAAAAAGTGTTTTATCAGGGTATTAAGAGAAAAGAGTGTTTAGTATGGAAACGTTTCTGTTATTGTACCGAACTTTTCGTATCTTAGCTGTATTTCATAATTCATAGACATTTACACACACACACACACACACACACACACACACACACACACACACACACACACACACACACACACACACACACACACACACACACACACACACACACACAAACACACACACACACACACACACACACACACACACACACACACACACACACACACACACACACACACACACACCCAACCACACCCTCACAAACCCTTACATACATACATACATACATACATACATACATAAAAATCGACTCACGGATGAATGGACCGACACACAAATATAAAAAAAAACTGACTCAAAAACCAACAGACAAAAATAACAAAAAGACCCATAGACCAACCGATCGAATAAACACACCCACCGAAAAACCAACTGGCCGACAGAAAAAATGGCAAACCGACCTACAGAGAAACGGATACACAGAAATAGAAAACCGACCTTCAGACCAACGGACAAACAGAAATAGCAAACCGGCCTACAGATTAACGGACAAACAGAAATTACAGACCAACAGATACACAGAAATAGCAGACCGACCTACAGACCAACGGATACACAGAAATAGCAAACCGGCCTACAGACAAACGGACAAACAGAAATAGCAAACCGACCTACAGACCAAACAACAAACAGAAATAGCAAACCGACCTACAGACCAACGGACAAACAGAAATAGCAAACCGACCTACAGACCAACGAATACACAGAAATAGCAAACCGACCTACAGACCAACGGATACACAGAAATAGCTAACCGACCTACAGACCAACGGACAAACAGAAATAGCAAACTGACCTACAGAGCAACGGATACACAGATATAGCAAACCGACCTACAGACCAACGGACAAACAGAAATAGCAAACCGACCTACAGACCAACGGACAAACAGAAATAGCCAACCGACCTACAGACCAACGGATAAATAGCAAACCGACCTACAGACGAACGAATACACAGAAATAGCAAACCGACCTAGAGAGCAGGGACAAACAGAAATAGCAAACCGACTTTCAGACCAACAAACAAACAGAAATAGCTAAACGACCTCAGACCAACGGAAACACAGAAATAGCAAACCTACCTACAGACCAACGGCTACACAGAAATAGCAAACCGACCTACAGACCAACGGACAAACAGAAATAGCAAACCGACCTACAGACCAACGGATACACAGAAATAGCAAACCGACCTACAGACCAACGGATACACAGAAATAGCAAACCGACCTACAGACCAACGGATACACAGAAATAGCAAACCGACCTACAGACCAACGGACAAACAGAAATAGCAAACCAACCTACAGACCAACGGATACACAGAAATAGCAAACCGACCTAGAGACCAACGGACAAACAGAAAAAGCAAACCGACTTACAGACCAACGGATACACAGAAATAGCAAACCGACCTACAGACCAACGGACAAACAGAAATAGCAAACCGACCTACAGACCAACGGATACACAGAAATAGCAAACCGACCTACAGACCAACGGACAAACAGAAATAGCAAACCTACCTACAGACCAACGGCTACACAGAAATAGCAAACCGACCTACAGACCAACGGATAAACAGAAATAGCAAACCGACCTACAGACCAACGGATACACAGAAATAGCAAACCGACCTACAGACCAACGGATACACAGAAATAGCAAACCGACCTACAGACCAACGGACAAACAGAAATAGCAAACCGACCTACAGACCAACGGATACACAGAAATAGCAAACCGACCTACAGACCAACGGATACACAGAAATAGCAAACCGACCTACAGACCAACGGATACACAGAAATAGCAAACCGACCTACAGACCAACGGATACACAGAAATAGCAAACCGACCTACAGACCAACGGACAAACAGAAATAGCAAACCGACCTACAGACCAACGGATACACAGAAATAGCAAACCGACCTACAGACCAACGGACAAACAGAAATAGCAAACCGACCTACAGACCAACGGACAAACAGAAATAGCAAACCGACCTACAGACCAACGGATACACAGAAATAGCAAACCGACCTACAGACCAACGGATACACAGAAATAGCAAACCGACCTACAGACCAACGGATACACAGAAATAGCAAACCGACCTACAGACCAACGGACAAACAGAAATAGCAAACCAACCTACAGACCAACGGATACACAGAAATAGCAAACCGACCTACAGACCAACGGACAAACAGAAAAAGCAAACCGACCTACAGACCAACGGATACACAGAAATAGCAAACCGACCTACAGACCAACGGATACAACAGAAATAGCAAACCGACCTACAGACCAACGGATACACAGAAATAGCAAACCGACCTACAGACCAACGGACAAACAGAAATAGCAAACCGACCTACAGACCAACGGATAAACAGAAATAGCAAACCGACCTACAGACCAACGGATACACAGAAATAGCAAACCGACCTACAGACCAACGGACAAACAGAAAATAGCAAACCGACCTACAGACCAACGGATACACAGAAATAGCAAACCGACCTACAGACCAACGGATACACAGAAATAGCAAACCGACCTACAGACCAACGGCTACACAGAAATAGCAAACCGACCTACAGACCAACGGACAAACAGAAATAGCAAACCGACCTACAGACCAACGGATACACAGAAATAGCAAACCGACCTACAGACCAACGGACAACAGAAATAGCAAACCGACCTACAGACCAACGGACAAACAGAAATAGCAAACCGACCTACAGACCAACGGATACACAGAAATAGCAAACCGACCTACAGACCAACGGATACACAGAAATAGCAAACCGACCTACAGACCAACGGATACACAGAAATAGCAAACCGACCTACAGACCAACGGATACACAGAAATAGCAAACCGACCTACAGACCAACGGCCAAACAGAAATAGCACACGACTAGAACGCAAAGAAACAAACCGACCTACAGACCAACGGACAAACAGAAATAGCAAACCGACCTACAGACCAACGGATACAAAGAAATAGCAAACCGACCTACAGACCAACGGATACACAGAAATAGCAAACCGACCTACAGACCAACGGACAAACAGAAATAGCAAACCGACCTAAGACCAAGACAACAGATACACAGAAATAGCAACGACCTACAGACCAACGGATACACAGAAATAGCAAACCGACCTACAGACAAACGGAAACAGAAATAGCAAACCGACCTACAGACCAACGGACAACAGAAATAGCAAACCGACCTACAGACCAACGGAAACAGAAATAGCAAACCGACCTACAGACCAACGGATACACAGAAATAGCAAACCGACCTACAGACCAACGGATACACAGAAATAGCAAACCGACCTACAGACCAACGGATACACAGAAATAGCAAACCGACCTACAGACCAACGGACAAACAGAAATAGCAAACCGACCTACAGACCAACGGATACACAGAAATAGCAAACCGACCTACAGACCAACGGACAAACAGAAATAGCAAACCGACCTACAGACCAACGGACAAACAGAAATAGCAAACCGACCTACAGACCAACGGATAAAAGAAATAGCAAACCGACCTACAGACAACGGATACACAGAAATAGCAAACCGACCTACAGACCAACGGACAAACACAGAAATAGCAAACCGACCTACAGACCAACGGAAAACAGAAATAGCAAACCGACCTACAGACCAACGGATACACAGAAATAGCAAACCGACCTACAGACAACGATACAACGACAGAAAAGCAAACCACCTACAGACCAACGGATACACAGAAATAGCAAACCGACCTACAGACCAACGGCACCTAGCACAACAACAGAAATAGCAAACCGACCTACAGACCAACGGACAAACAGAAATAGCAAACCGACCTACAGACCAACGGATACACAGAAATAGCAAACCGACCTACAGACCAACGGATACACAGAAATAGCAAACCGACCTACAGACAAACGGATACACAGAAATAGCAAACCGACCTACAGACCAACGGACAAACAGAAATAGCAAACCGACCTACAGACCAACGGATACACAGAAATAGCAAACCGACCTACAGACCAACGGACACACAGAAATAGCAAACCGACCTACAGACCAACGGACAAACAGAAATAGCAAACCGACCTACAGACCAACGGATACACAGAAATAGCAAACCGACCTACAGACCAACGGATACACAGAAATAGCAAACCAACCTACAGACCAACGGATACACAGAAATAGCAAACCGACCTAGAGACCAACGGACAAACAGAAATAGCAAACCGACCTACAGACCAACGGATACACAGAAATAGCAAACCGACCTACAGACCAACGGATACACAGAAATAGCAAACCGACCTACAGACCAACGGATACACAGAAATAGCAAACCTACCTACAGACCAACGGCTACACAGAAATAGCAAACCGACCTACAGACCAACGGACAAACAGAAATAGCAAACCGAACCCAGACCAACGGATACACAGAAATAGCAAACCGACCTACAGACCAACGGATACACAGAAATAGCAAACCGACCTACAGACCAACGGATACACAGAAATAGCAAACCGACCTACAGACCAACGGATACACAGAAATAGCAAACCGACCTACAGACCAACGGATACACAGAAATAGCAAACCGACCTACAGACCAACGGCCAAACAGAAATAGCACACCGACCTTCAGAGAAACGGACAAACAGAAATAGCAAACCGACCTAGAGACCAACGGACAAACAGAAATAGCAAACCGACCTACAGACCAACGGATACACAGAAATAGCAAACCGACCTACAGACCAACGGATACACAGAAATAGCAAACCGACCTACAGACCAACGGATACACAGAAATAGCAAACCGACCTACAGACCAACGGATACACAGAAATAGCAAACCGACCTACATAGAAATAGCAAACCGACCTACAGACCAACGGATACACAGAAATAGCAAACCGACCTACAGACCAACGGATACACAGAAATAGCAAACCGACCTACAGACCAACAGCCAAACAGAAATAGCACACCGACCTTCAGAGAAACGGACAAACAGAAATAGCAAACCGACCTAGAGAGCAAGGGACAAACAGAAATAGCAAACCGACCTACAGACCAACGAATACATAGAAATAGCAAACCGACCTACAGACCAACGGACAAACAGAAATAGCAAACCAACCTACAAACCAACGGACAAATAGAAATAGCAAACCGACCTACAGACCTACGGACAAACAGAAATAGCAAACCAACCTACAAACCAACGGTTAAATAGAAATAGCAAACCGACCTACAGACCAACGGACAAACAGAAATAGCAAACCAACCTATAAACCAACGGACAAATAGAAATAGCAAACCGACCTACAGAGCAAGGGACAAACAGAAATAGCAAACCAACCTACAGACCAAGGGACAAACAGAAATAGCAAACCAACCTACAGACCAACAGATACACAGAAATAGCAAACCAACCTACAGACCAACGGATACACAGAAATAGCAAACCAACACAAAGACCAACGGATACACAGAAATAGCAAACCGACAAACAGACCAACGGATACACAGATATAGCAAACCGACCTACAGACCAACGGATACACAGAAATAGCAAACCGACCTACAGACCAACGGATACACAGAAATAGCAAACCAACCTACATGTACAGACCAACGGCCAAACAGAAATAGCAAACCGACCTACAGACCAACGGATACACAGAAATAGCAAACCGACCTACAGATCAACGGATACACAGAAATAGCAAACCGACCTACAGACCAACGGATACACAGAAATAGAAAACCGACCTACAGACCAACGGATACACAGAAATAGCAAACCGACCTAGAGACCAACGGACAAACAGAAAAAGCAAACCGACCTACAGACCAACGGATACACAGAAATAGCAAACCGACCTACAGACCAACGGCCAAAAAGAAATAGCACACCGACATACAGACCAACGGATACACAGAAATAGCAAACCGACATACAGATTAACGGACAAACAGAAATCGCAAATCGACCTACAGATTAACCGCCTGACAGATAGAAATAACTAATCGACCAATAGACAGATTGGCTAATAGACAGACACACCGACAAACGGACAAATAGACGGACCCATAAAGGTTCACAAAATTTTATACGGTTAAGCTTCAATATTGTATCTCAAAAGACTTAAGATAGGAAATGGTGTCGTCTTTAAAACATTTGGCGCCTATTACTGCTAATGAAGCAAATTCATGATCATGGAAAGCATTATTCACGTTTGTATATTTTTATCGCATTTTTATTACTGAACCGTAGAAAATTTTAAATTCATAGCGAGACATTATTTGCTTTACATATACATATTTAAGATATTTTCGAAGAGAATGTATACGGCAAGTCTACAGATTGTGAACTTGACGTCTTGTTAGCAGTACGGTAGATATTTAGAATGGTCGTTGTGTTTGTTTTGGGCAAAAGCAATATATAAATACATGTATATGCATAAAAAATAATTTGAAACCTACAAAAAAGTTTAGAAAATTATGCCCGAGTGATTTTCTAAGGCATTGCTCCACAAGGACACATAGGCACAATTTCGTAACCGGCCAAAAGGTATAGTAGGCCGGGTAAGTATCTACTTTCTAATTGAGTATATTTATGGTTTGCGTTTTAAATTCGTGTAGTAGAATAACACATAGCATCTGTAATTTGTGTTTCAGAGTGTGGTAGAATTATTATTCTGGGAGCTAACGGTAATGATGTTATCCAATCTCCAAATTATCCAGATGCTTACAAGAAGGGCGAAAAATGTGTTTATCTCATCAAGGTAGGATCCACAGAATCTCTCATTATTTTTGGGTGAGACAGGAAAATGTAATCCCTAGAAGAATGATTCTAACGTTGTCAAACAATAGGCTTTGCTAAGTGTTTGACAGCTTTATAATCTTACCCCAAAGGTTGACACTTCCTGCCCCACTTCAAAGAGGTTGAATGAGTCTTTTTCTTTATCCGAAAAAATGTCTATGTGAGCATGAATCTTGTGACGCTTGTCTTTACCTAGGTGTTAGAAAAATCTCACACCGGTAAAAATGTGAATATGACAGTCTGGGGTAAGAGAATGATAGGATAGTTGAAGGTAGGACGGAACACTCTTTACCCGAGGAGGAGATTCGCGATTGCCACACCGAGGGTTAAACTGTCGTGAGTTTTCCCCCAAATGTAGTGAGATCCCTGTCCTACTCTCGAGATAGGGAATGGTCCTATTTCTGTCCTTGTAATCTTTATAAAAATTGCTTAGATTATTTATTTCAATGTATGCTGAAACTATTAAGGTATTACTTTTATCTACATTTTATCATTAATACAGAAATTGTTTCGCATTTATATTCGAAACGTATCCTTCATATTGGTACCACCAGACGGAAAAATTCAAGCGCGTTCGTTTAGGCGGTGGTACGAAAAGGAACGCACGGGTTACAGGCCCAGATATCCATATACACACCGATGCATGTGTATAACGGTTTTAAATGTACGCAATTTGACTTCAAAGATATGTTATTATGATACAGCCATTTTCTTAATGATCCAAGGAAAACATTTTCGTAATCATAGTATTGTATTGCGAAAATATCCCCGCGGAAACTAAATAAAATCTTATTAGATTCGAAAACAAGTGTTCAAACAGTAACTTTAATTGCTCAGGGTTCCCGCCAATCAAAATGTTGGTGGATTATTCATGAACCCAAATGTAAATTACACAATTGTGCGATTGTTACCAGGGACAGCAGATGAGATAAAAAATCAACACGGCGGCTTTCCTTCGTAAACAAACCCTTGGTGTGGCATACCTACCGTGCAACCAACCTATTTCTCAGTCGATGACATTATACTGGCGATTTGATATCTATAAAGTAGCTCCAATCAAATTTCATAACATGAATTCGTAGCATTGAAAGCAAAACTTCACCACGACATTAAGATGTTGTTTTGGAATGCCAAACATTCAACTGATTACGCAATTGGTGGTTTTAAATTAAATACATTTGTAAGTATGATTTTGTTAACGCTAAGGCTTCTATAAGGTGACTTGTAATTTGCACACTTATTTCAGGCGGCGGTCGGTTCAAGGATCAGATTCGACGTTGATAATATTAATATTATCACCAAGGCCGGGGAGTGTGAGGACACTTTGGAAGTTCGATTCGATCTGATAGGAGATATGGGCCCCAAGTAAGTAACATCAGTATATACATCTTTATCGTTGATGACAATTACTTGCCATGGGTTCTTATTTTTACTGAAATATGTAATATTTATCCCATGAATGTTTTTCGTCCTATTGGCACTATTTGACCACGTGCTATACTCGTACACGTTTATAAACCCGTTCACCACACCTACATAATATCTACCTACGTACATAATGTATATGTCTATCATCTGTCAACATTTGCTTTAAATCTCAGCAACTGGATGTACGATTTTAAGTACTTCAAGATAAATATTTTGTCAAAATATCACACAAAAAAACAACAATTTTGGTCGATTTATGGAAAACTTAGAGCAAGTTAAAAAACAGTCATGATCTTAGCTATACCTATAAATAGTTAATTAATATTATTAAATCGGTCCTATCCACAAAATGGTTACATTAATTTTCAAACATCAGAATTAATATGAATTGAAGGCAAAGCCCCAGAAGAGCGAAGCAAGATATGAAAGACTATAACATCATAACTATATTGTCTATATTTTTCTACGAAATTAACAATAAAATATTTTACTGATATGCACATACTATCGATAGTTAGAAAGAATTCAAAATAATCCAAATGAAATAGTTCAATATACTTCAATCTTGTTTTTATCAGATGCAGAGAAAACTTAATTGGCAACATGCCATGCTATCAAAAATACGCGCGAATCTGTACCGTCATCTTTGGCGTCAGGTTTTGTAACGTCACTGCTGACGGTGCCGTGCGCTTGAGAACATACACAGTATATATTGGACCAGTACATTTATTGCGTTGTCCTGTATATGTGTAAATTAAAACTACTTACAGTATTTTAAAGCGTATACTGATGACACATTTAGTCTAGTACAGAAATTCCAAATATCGTCATGCTGATAACGATAATTAAAACATGGCTGCCTACATGGAGGCGCGAGACTTTTCCCGCGGGACACAATTTCTAAGTCCAGGGGTTACTGGAACGTATTAAAATCTAAATGCTCACACATGTGTTCTGGTTAGTAGAGCTTCGCTCTACGCGAACAATAACATATTTTAAAAGATAAATGCTGTAAGAATTAAAAACTAATTTGAATTAGTTTAATTATTTATTATTGGAATTAATTGAGTTATGATAACTTTGATTTTTCCTGCAATAAGTAATGTTTGTGGCGGTCATCAGTTACATAATGTATTTTTGGAAAATGGCCCGGGTCCTAAAAAGTTTCCTGAACGCTAGGTGATATAATCAATTATATTTCAATCTGTAAATGAATTTTGAAAGCTTTAACTTGATGCTGTTAATATATGAAATGGCCGATGTACATGTAACGTCATAGGCCATTTTGTTAATGGCACACATTCTAAAAAGTTTCATTTGGTTGAAATCTTGGTGTCAAATCAAATTAGATATTTATTCAAATTTGGTAACAGTAGATCTAATCCAGCGGATTCGTGCAGAAATTTGGTCAAACTGTGCACTTTTTGATGAAAGCATATAACTTGGCACATTTCAAGAATACACTCAAAGAAAACGTTTGAGTACCCGGGCCATTTTCATAAATAGCCTATGACTTATTGCATTCCAACAACATTAAGTTATAGTTATCAAAACTCATTTAAGATTTAAATATAATTGATTTGATTTGAAATCACGAATACAACCAACAACTTTTTTAGAATCTGGGTCATTTAAAAAAAATAGCCTATAATGTCATATCGGCAATTTTCCAATATGACCGCCACACACATTTTACATATAACATATCTTACATCTAGCATCAAGTTCAACTTATCAAAATTCATGTGAAGATTTAAATACGATTAAATTAATTTTACATCAATAATACAACCACATCAAGCTAGGTTAGGAGTCATTTAAAAAAAATAGCCTATGACGTCATATGAGCCATTTTCCAATGTGGCCGCCACACATTTTTTTCTTATCACATATCAAGTTATAGTCATCAAAATTCATTAAGATTTAAATATATCATTTATCTATCAATTTGACATCAAGAATACAACCAATGGGACTAGGCTATTTCCAAAAATAGCCTATGACGTCGTGGTGGTTATTTTTCAATATTGTCGCCACACATGTTACTTATTGTAAATTCCAACAGCACCAATAGGCCATGGGCTAGGAGGGTCCCAGTCACAGTTATCAAAAAAGGTCATATGCGGGTAATTAACTGTTTTCAAACATAAGAAAATAACGAAAGAAAAGCCTAATGGAGGGTACATGGAATTTATTTAACAAAGTCATAAAAAATGTCTCATTTTGCTTCACGCGGGCTTTTAGCCCCAATGACTGAAGTGCGGGACCTTGTAGGAGAAGAAGAGGAACTTTGTAAAACTCATTCTTCTGGGGTATTTTTCAAATACAAATGTAGCGTGTTATTATTATTTAAACAACACCTTTGTAAAATATCTTCCAAATAACCGTTTTATTTATCAAAAGTGAAACAACAAATTGTTCAATATCCTATAGCATACTGGGTTTAGAGGTCATAGTGATATCAATAAACACATGAGGTCGCTCGCACGTTTTGCGATTATTTCCGAATACTTTGTTCAATGATGTATCGGCAATAGACATTGGCAGCCAGTACAAATTCAATGTGGGAGATGAAAGACATATACAAAGTATATCAAAACATTGTGATTCCATTACGAAGTTATCAATTTTGGCATATTATGTGCTAGTTTTCATCAGCTAGTTCAATTAAATCCATAGGAGACAGATATTTGATTGTTAAAAATATTTGCAATATAAAGCAAATACAAAGGGAAGAATTGACCTTTGGTTTATGTTCTCTAACTCCGACTTTGACTAATTGGCATTGTGTAACTA
This sequence comes from Argopecten irradians, assembly GCF_041381155.1. NCBI lineage: Eukaryota > Metazoa > Mollusca > Bivalvia > Pectinida > Pectinidae > Argopecten > Argopecten irradians. Next base: position 38,125,430 of record NC_091145.1, on the reverse strand, counting down.
AACCTTTGAATTATCACTGAAATCATGTAATCTAACTATACCTTTGATTTATCACCGATACCATGTAATCTAATTATACATTTGATTTATATCACCGATAACATGTAATCTAACTATACTTTTGATTTATATCACCGATACCATGTAATCTAACTATACCATTGAGTTATATCGCCGATATCATGTAATCTAACTATACCATTGATTTATATCGCCGATATCATGTAATCTAACTATACCATTGATTTATATCACCGATATCATGTAATCTAACTATACCATCGATTTATATCACCGATAACATGTAATCTAACTATACTTTTGATTTATATCACCGATACCATGTAATCTAACTATACCATCGATTTATATCACCGATAACATGTAATCTAACTATACTTTTGATTTATATCACCGATACCATGTAATCTAACTATACCATTGAGTTATATCGCCGATATCATGTAATCTAACTATACCATTGATTTATATCACCGATATCATGTAATCTAACTATACCATCGATTTATATCACCGATATCATGTAATCTAACTATACCATTGATTTATATCACCGATATCATGTAATCTAACTATACCATTGATTTATATCACCGATATCATGTAATCTAACTATACCATTGATTTATATCACCGATAACATGTAATCTAACTATACCTTTGATTTATCACCGATATCATGTAATCTAACTATACCATCGATTTATATCACCGATATTATGTAATCTAACTATACCATCGATTTATATCACCGATACCATGTAATCTAACTATACCATTGATTTATATCACCGATACCATGTAATCTAACTATACCATTGATTTATATCACTGATACCATGTAATCTAACTATACCATTGATTTATATCACCGATACCATGTAATCTAACTATACCTTTGATTTATCACCGATATCATGTCATGTTATTTCTATCATCTAATTAAGACTTCAGACTTTGATGAATTGCTATAACGTCATTGTATTTCACATTTGACTTAGTATTGGTATTATGCCATCTAGCTATGCCTTTGACTTAGTATTGGTATTATGCCATCTAGCTATGCCTTTGACTTAGAATTGATCATGCTATGCATTTGACTTAGTATTGGTATTATGTCATCAAACTATGCCTTGCGCATTCGGCTTGTGTTCTTTTTTTCTCTTCTAAATAAAACTTTTTAAACATTTGACAGTAAATCAAAAACATTTGGTCTCCATGAATAATCACATATCATTCTTGAAGGTTGTGTGGATCTTTCGATGTGACAAAAACCTGGTATAGTCGGGCTAACTCAGAGTCCCATTTAGCGACAGTGATATGGGACGCTACCGCGGCGGGATCTTCCTCTGCGGGGAATAAATGGAGTATGAGGGTCACAGCCTTTGTTTCAGGTAAATATCTTCTATGACACAAGACAACAAAATAGTGTGAATAAATAATAAAAATATCCATTTGAACTTAGATCACAAGGATCCACGTTTACGTCATAGATATCTGTCCATACGTCGTTCGTCATTATGTACTTGTTACTGCTTTATGATTCTCTGTAAAGTGTTTGGCATTATAGTTATCGAAAGGTCATGCACGTGACCTTCATAAAGATCTACAATAATGGTCAGCATTCCATTATATATTTGCGAGTTTACTGCAAAATTGACTGTCGATCATTATTCCGTATCTACATAAAAAAACAAATGGCAAATACAATCGTGGAAATATTGTGAATGTAAGAATCCTTTAACTGTGTGTTACGTTAATAAGGCCAACGTTATAGATATAGTTACGTTTGTAGTCTCACAGATTGTAGGTTACTCACAACATTTCCACTAGAGTTTATCTAGTGGTGATAAGCCATAGCGGTGTCATTACATGCTCTTTTTCTGTTATTCTTACAGATACAAAAAATGTTAATGTTTATAAATTAGCAGATCTGAAGCTTATTTTATGTATAATGGGTAAAAAGCAGGTAAACTATATACTATTGGTCTTCATGATGTCAGGTATTTTCTGAATTGTTCACTGGTACTTATAATTCGCAGATTTAAGCGAAAAAGAAAAACTAAATGAAATCTCTCTAAAGATAATAACTGAGTCAGCCAAATTCTGTTCAGACCATTATTATCCCTCCTTAATGCGTGACTTAGGTTTGAAATCGCCTCATATTGTTATGTCTTATGTTTATAAAAGGAATCTAGAATTATTACAATTTTGGATGACATCATATCTGTATACCTGCATTGTATATATATATATATGCGTGTTTGTACGTTTTAGGGTGTTTAAGTCGACCTTGTAAAAGCGGGGGGACGTGCTCAGAAGACAATGCGGGAGGATTTGTGTGTAATTGCCCCCCGGGACTCAGTGGTCATGACTGTGGCACAGTGATTGGTACGTATTATCTACACTACCACATATGATAAATGGACACTTTATTCTGTGCGCTGTGAAACCCGTTATCATCCCGAGACTGCCATATCAGCCCAAGGGCCGCAGAACCGAAAGCTGAGATGAAGTCAAGGGCTGATAAACGGTTCGATATTAAAATTGTCATACCATAACAAAAAAGTAATTATTCTAATAATTTTAAACCTTAAGATTCAATTCATAATGCGATTTACTGGTCGTTAAAATAGATACTGTCAAAATAGATAGCAGCAAATTCTGGCTAAGCGGGTTTATTTTAGAATGGTCAGTTTTACAACGGACAGGAATTAAAAACTCGATGTTCAAGTTTTCCTGCGTCTCTGAAGCATGCCATTGATTATATTTTTGTTCTACCACAATAGGCGGTGTAACTCAACTCTCAGGGTATCAAATAAACGATGCAGCTGTTGTTTAACATTTTGTTTATACGATACGTGATATGTACTCTGTAGGCATTCTGATCGGCTGACACGGTGAACTTTGTCCGCACCACTTGTTTCTCAGTGCAATGTCATCATTTGTCAAGTCATCAATAACTGACGTCATGCTATGTTGTGATCGCCGCTTGACGTCAAAACTGTTGTTGCGTACAGAATGTGACGTGGTCATTGTGTTAAAACATGGCGTTTTCTGTGTAATATAATCATCTGTGTAACTCGTTTTGACGAAAAAATGGATCTTACTGTTGGAAATGGTAGATTAAACAAGTAGGAAACGGACTAGAACTTGATGACAATGGCTTAATGATGATTTGGCTGGAAGTAAACGGCGAGGCTCAGCCATACACATGTTTTTCTATTGTTCAACAATATGTGTTATATTGTTGTAATCCAACTTTGGAAAATCAAGAATAAGAAGACATTTGTATAAATGAATTTTTTATACAAATATAACTTTTGAATATTAATTAGTTCTTTTTTGCTAATAAAAATATCATTACATCTTATTTGCATATCTCGCCAAACACGTTTCCTTATCCTCGTCGATTTCTATCGACTAATTGTTGATATAAGTGTGGTAGAAACAAGTCACACGACTCGTGGTTATTGGATATGGAATTTACTCCACACTCGTAAGTGGAATAAGTGGAATAAATTCCATAGACAACAATCACTCGTTGAGTAACCTCTATATCCAAAATAGTTTTTGTTATAGATATAAGTGTATTTTCTTGACTGTTGTAGGCACTGTGTCCTGTAATGACGGAGAGGATCAGGATATTGACGGAACTTGTTTTTTAGAGCAGGGAACGATTGGTCAAACGTTTTGGGTAGAGAAGATAATAACAGTATGTATGATGATATTTAAATAAGAACAGTCACGATACGATAGGCAAACACATGTTTTGACAAAATTATTTTTAAGAAATGTCATTTGAGGTCTTCATTCGCTTTCCTGACAATCACATATTGAAATATACTACAACATGTCAATATGCCCACCACTGGTTTTCTCTTAGCAACGAAGACTTCAATGTAAGGGATTTAGTTTCAAATACAGTTATATTATCGTAAGTTTTGTATGAAAACAACCGATTTCCTGAAAAGCCTGATTTTTTGTAATGATGATTTGAACAATTCTATTCACGCAACTCACTCAATCATAGTCAGAGGGAAATCGCTCAATTAGGAACTGCGAATACAAAAAGCAAACCTGAATAATGTAAACAATAATTTGTATCAAATATGCTTATACTTATAGCACTAACTGTTCACAGTTAATCTTACAAAATAAAACATGTACTAATATTCGATAGCATCTTCCGAATGCGATAGGATGCATTCTGAACATATTTCGCCAGGCTAACTCACACTATAGGAGTCTGTAAGTGGGCAGTGCGGTGATAGTTATGTTTGATTTTAGAGTCACGCAAGCATGATATTGTGTGCATATAAGGAACAATGATGCAAACATTAGCAATTGTATTTATCGCGAAAATAACAACCTCGCAAAATCTGCACACTTGGAAATAACAATAATGTACAAATATGGACACGTTAACATGATAATACCTAATTTACTTTTACAAATGATTTCTTTTTATCAACATATTTTTTGATGATGATGGTGATAATGATGATGATGACATGTGGTGGTGCTGTTGCTGATGCTACTGATGATGGGGGTGTTGGTAGTGGTGTTGGTGGCAGTGATAATGATGATGAGGATGACGATGGTGATAATAATGATGGTGATAGTCGCGAAAATAACAACCTCGCAAAATCTGCACACTTGGAAATAACGATAATGTACACATATGGACACGTTATCATGATAATACCTTATGTACTATTACACATGGTTTCTTTTAATCGTAGTATTTTTTTGATGATGAAGAATGATGATTATTATGATGTTGATGATGATGATGAGGTTATGCTGCTGATGATGATGCTGATGACAATGATGGTGGTGATAGCAGTGGTAATGATGATGAGGATGATGATAGTGGTGGTGGTGGTAGCAATAATGATGATGGTGATAATGATTCTGGTGATGAGTAGAAGTAGTAGTCGTAGTACGATGATGATGCTGATGAGGATGACGACGACGATGAAGATGTTGATAATTATTATTGAATAGTAGAATGAGGAGGAGGAGGTGGAGGAGGTGGAGGAGTAGGTTAATGCTATGAAGATTATATGAAGCCAAATTTTCTTATATAGAGTATAGCCGGTGAAGTTGAGCCCCCGCCGCCTGCGGATACCTCGACATTTTACTCCTTGGACCGATTCACAATAAGTAACTCTTTGGTTGACGGCGCCCTGACCTCTGAGGTCAACTTTCCAGGTTTGTAGATCTTAAATAAATACAAAAAAAAACAAAACAGTTATCTCAAATGCTATCTAGTAACACTGTATGAAGGATGGTTTGTTTGAGTATAAATACAATGTATAAGTTTGGTGCTTCTTTCATGTATTACATCAAGAGGCGGTTCATGAACACTAAATATAATCTCCAATATTAAAATCCATTTTGGGACTCATAAAGTAAATCGAATACTTTCGGTATAATTCCTTACCCAAGACCACACAAATCCTAATAAACATATTTGAAAGAAATAAGCAGATATATCCTCATCCTGAAAGCTCTCTTTTATCACTTTGTCATTCTCATTGAATTCCATAGAATTCACTAAGTCTTTGGTAATTGATCTTATGGTTTTAAAAGGACCAATCATATTCTTTAACTGTTGTTATTGCTTCTGCACTTCATTTTATAAAGTAGAGCGGTATGTTCAAAATTCATACGTTTCCATAGTATTCCTCCATATCTCGTGAATTTCCGACAAGTTTTTCCAAGTAAATGGTCTGCTTCTGACATAAACAGCAGTTAAATTAAAATATATCAAAAAATAAGCTCCCTTAAAGATGCTCCACCACCGACAGAGCATAAATGAAACCCATCATTTAACAATAATGATGTCGTACAGCTAATTTGTACACAGATGTCGTGCAGCTTATTTGTAATCAGATGTCGTAAAGCTCATCTGTACACAGATGCCATGCAGCTTATTTGTACACCGATGTTGCATATGTCTGCCTTTATGTATTTTCATATTTTGTACCCAGATAACGAACCACTGTGTGTGCGGTTTAAAGCTATAGTCTATGACCCTGAAACCCGGGGTATAAAGCTGACCCTCCAGGTGAGCGATGCCAGTAACACGAATCCTCTGTCCGTTTTAAATGTGGATCCCACAGACCTCAACGCCTGGATACCTTATACTTACCAGATCGCGCCTGCTACAAACAGGAAGGTAAGTTATTAGTTTTATATCAGAGATTATAATTTCAAGAGAAACATTTATTAAGAATACCGAAAGAGTTTTATTCTGTATTTTGTCAATATCAAGTAAGTTTATAGGTATATGCTTCGATTTGCATTGAAGGTATTTTATCATTTCCTTAAAGCTGACAATGCAAGCTAAAACATTTTTAATAGATCTACCTGACGGCCAGCTACCACAACTCTGGGGAAGTTTTCCTTGATGATATCTCAGTTTTTCCAGGAATGTGCGGTGAGTATTCAGATAAATACTTAGCAGTCTTTTAGAGTAGTCCGTACAATAGACAACATACATCGTCAACAATTCACGTGATTAGCCTGCACGGTTGCGTCTGAGACTTTTCATAAACACTTTTTCTAAATAAAAAGGTTTAAATTGTCATTGATGGGTAAACATAATCCGGGATTTTTGGTGTAAAATATGTTGGCTGGTATCGGCTATGTTGCACTGTGGTATTGGCGCCTACGCAAAGCGGCAGTGCAGCAGAATACTAAGTGACAGTGCGTCATGCGGTATGCGACAGTGAAGCAACCGGCAGTGCGACAGTTTGGCATGATAATCGCATTGTCGCTCTTTGCGTCGCGCATTGCCGCATGGCACATTGTAACTCTTCGCTTACCAAACTGTTGTACTGTCGTTCTTCACTTTGCGCATTGTCGCTTGGCGGATTGTCGCATAGCGCACTGTCGTATTGGCGCACTGTTTCTTGCCGCAATATCGCACTGTCGCATGGGGCATTGTCGCATTGTGACAGTTGTACGTGGCCAGTATCAGCCACAACAGATTCAGGCCGTTGAATCAAAATTGCCAAGGAATCGTTTGAGAGATCGTGCACAAATAAATGTCGTACTGTCGCATTGGCAACGATACAAAATAGTTGATATAAAAACGTATGTGGGTAAAGCAGTGGAAGAAAGTATTATTTCAAGAGCAATGGGTAAAATAGCATTCCCAGTGCAGTGCGTAAAATATATTTTTCAAAGCACTGGGTAAAATAGTATTCCCAGATCAGTGGGAAAATTAGTATTCCCAGAGCAGTGGTCGAAAAAGTATTTCCAGAGTATTGGGTAAAATAGTATCCCCAGAGCATTGGGTAAACTATAATTCTCAGAGCACTGGGTAAAATAGTATTCGATGAGCAGTGAGTGAAATAGTATTCCAAGACGAGTGGGTAAAATGGTATTCCAAAAGCAGCGGGTGAAATAGCATTCCTACAGCAGCGGGTAAAAAAAAATCCCAGAACAGTGCGTACAATAGTATTCCCAAAGCAGTGGGCGAAATAATGTTTTTTACAGCAGTGGGAAATACAGTATTCCCTAAGTAGTTGGTAAGATAACAATCCAAGAGCAATGGGTAAGATAATAATCCTACAGCAGTGGGTAAGATAATAATCCTACAGCAATGGGTAAAAAGTATTCCCAGAACAGTTCGTAAAAATAGTATTCCCAGACGAGAGTTGGTGAAAAAAATTCCCAGACGAGAGTGGGTGAACAAATATTCCCAGAGTGGAGTGGGTGAAAAAATATTCCCAGACGAGAGTGGGTGAAAAAATATTCCAAGGGCAGTGGATAAAAATATTCCCAAAACAGAGGATAAAATAACATTCCGAGACTAGTAGGTAAAATAATATTTCTCAAACAGTGGATGAAACAGTAATCCCAGAACAGTGGATGAAATAGTATTCTCAGTCGGTTGGGTGAAAAATATTCCTAGAGCAGTGGTTAAAAAATATTCCCAGAGCAGTGGGTTAAAAATCATTCCGAGAGCAGTGGGTAAAATAGTATTCCCAATCTGTAGATGAAATAGTATTCCCAGAGCAGTGAATGAAATAGTATTCCCAAAGCATTGGATGAAATAATATTTTCTGAGCAGTGGATGAAATAGTATTTTCTGAGCAGTGAATAAAATAGTATTTTCTGAGCAGTGTGTGAAATGATTTTTCTGATCAGTGGATGAAATAGTATTCCCAGAGCAGTGGATGAAATATTATTTCCAAAGCCATGGATAAGATAGTGTTCTCAGAGCAGTGGGTGAAACAGTATTGCCAGAGCAGCGGGTGAAATAATATTCCAAGAGCAGTGGATGAAATAATATTCCCAGAGCAGTGGATGAAATAGTATTTCCAGAAATGTGGATGAAATAGTATTGACAGAGCAGTAGGCGAAATATTTTCACAGAGGAGTGGGTGAAATAATTTCAGAGGTGTGGTGAAATAATTTCATAGAATAGTGGTTGTTATTTGTCTTCAGAGAAGTTTTTATATTTTCATTTTGTGTCCTCGTCAATACACGTGTATTCCGTGTGATTGTTTTGTGATTCTTGGAATTAAATTTCATAGATGAATCTTCAAAATAATCTTACTATATTTACCAATTACCACACCTTTCAGATTAGTACACGTCAGGTTAACACACAGAAAGCTTCCAACCAAATATTTGCCCAAATACTGATGTCAGAAGTGAGTTAAAATAGATAGGTTACGTTGCAATGTTTACCGGGACCCGGATAGCGACTTAACAACATTATGACGTCACAGAAAACACGGTCTAAGTTAATTACCAATATATTTTTAAAAAATGGTAACGTCATTTTCTCTGCAGCGTTGAAAATAACAGATATAAAGTAAAAAATAATCAAAGAATGGTTAATATGGCATAAGCTGTAAACGTATCAATGTTTTGTGGACGTGGACGTTATTTTTCATTATAAAACTTTAACCTATAAGTATCGTCTGTTACAGACTTATGTAGCTCTATTCCTTGCGATAACGGAGGAACCTGTACACAAACTGGAAATGAGTTTAGTTGTGCCTGTGCAAATGGCTTCGAAGGGAGTACGTGTGAAACTATAAGTGAGTATAAGTTTTGTTAATAAAATGATAATTTTTGGTTGTATAAATATTCACATTAAAACTCTCACTTTTTAACAATTGGGAGTGCAAGTCTGTTTACACTTTTTCGCCCTCTTCAGTCCGTCTCGTCTCTCTGATCAGTCATATCAAGTTTCTGTTAGACCTATATCGTTCCGTTCCATGTGCCGAAGTCCTATATTACGTTTATAGTTATTCCTGGAAAAAGCCATACCTCATACTTTTTTTCTCTTATGATCATATATAATATACAATATACAACTGTTTTAATAGCTTGTCACCCTTGATATCTATGATATACATGATATATCTGTTTTAGTAACGTGTCAGCCTGACACCTGTAATGGAAGAGGTACATGCCTTGTAACAAATGGTGTACGAGTATGTAGCTGTAACCCGGGCTATGTAGGAGATAGATGTGAATCTAAAGGTAAGATTAATAGGATCTTTCGCTACCTTGAGTGTAGGACAGGGAAATGCCTCGGGGTAGACAGTCGTGAATCTCCTCTTCGGGTAAAGATTTGCCAGTCCTACTCTCAAGGTAGGGAAAAATCTTTTTTGTTCTGTCCTTGTAATTCCCACCCCATCCTCCTAAAAATATATATAAGAAAAACAACCCACACCCGATTAACACATATAATTGCATCAAAACCATTTAAAAAGTCATTTAACCTGGTATACATCAACGAAATATGTGAAAGCGTGTGGACTTCCGATTTCGATGATCATTAGATCAAAGTTCAACGCGCCCGTGAAGCAGGAGTTCGGGGTCATAGGTGATACTGATTGTGCACAGGTTGACGTTTATTTCATAAACGTTTTATAACTTCCGGTATATCATGCGATTATATTCTACGGTTTAGACAGAGAAAAGAAATCGTACCCTCACCGTAATTTTAAATATTTCTTTCCGATCGGGTAGAAAGCCAGATTTTTTACTGTTAAGATATATATTTGAAGTCTTGAATGTCTGTTTAGATCTATAACCATCCGTTTTTATGTGTCTAGATCTATAACCATCTGTTTTGTTTGTTCATATCTATAACCACCTGTATTGTGTGTCCAGATATAAACCATCTGTTTTGTGTGTCTAGATCCATAACCATCTGTTTTGTTTATTCAGAATCAAAAATCAGCTATTTTGTTTGTTCAAGTCTTTAACAATCTGTTTTATGTGTACAGATCTATAACTATCTGTTTTGTGTGTTCAGATCTAAACCATCTGTTTTGTGTGTCTAGATCCATAACCATCTGTTTTGTTTATTCAGAATCAAAAATCAGCTATTTTGTTTGTTCAAGTCTTTAACATTCTGTTTCATGTGTTCAGATCTATAACTATCTGTTTTCTGTGTCAGATCTGTAACCATCTCTTATGTGTGTTCCGATTTATAACCATCTGTTTTGTTTGTTTAGGTCTTTAACCATGTGTTTTTATTCAGATCTGTAACCATTTGTTTTGTGTGTCCAGATCTGTAACCATTTGTTTTGTGTGTCCAGATCTGTAACCATCTGTTTAGTATGTTCAGATCTGTAACCATCTGTTTAGTATGTTCAGATCTCTAACCATCTGTTTTGTGTGTTCAGATATCTAACCATCTATTTTGTGTGTTCAGATCTCTAACCATCTGTTTGGTGTGTCCAGATCTGTAACCATCTGTTTAGTATGTCCAGATCTGTAACCATCTGTTTAGTATGTCCAGATCTCTAACCATCTGTTTAGTATGTTTAGATCTGTAACCATCTGTCTTGTGTGTTCAGATCTTTAACCATCTGTTTTGTGTGTTCAGATCTCTAACCATCTGTTTAGTATGTCCAGATCTGTAACCATCTGTTTAGTATGTTCAGATCTGTAACCATCTGTTTAGTATGTCCAGATCTGTAACCATCTGTTTAGTATGTTCAGATCTGTAACCATCTGTTTAGTATGTTTAGATCTGTAACCATCTGTTTAGTATGTCCAGATCTGTAACCATCTGTTTAGTATGTCCAGATCTGTAACCATCTGTTTAGTATGTCCAGATCTGTAACCATCTGTTTAGTATGTCCAGATCTGTAACCATCTGTTTAGTATGTCCAGATCTGTAACCATCTGTTTAGTATGTTCAGATCTGTAACCATCTGTTTAGTATGTTCAGATCTGTAACCATCTGTTTAGTATGTCCAGATCTGTAACCATCTGTTTAGTATGTTCAGATCTGTAAACATCTGTTTAGTATGTTCAGATCTGTAACCATCTGTTTAGTATGTCCAGATCTGTAACCATCTGTTTAGTATGTCCAGATCTGTAACCATCTGTTTAGTATGTCCAGATCTGTAACCATCTGTTTAGTATGTTCAGATCTGTAACCATCTGTTTAGTATGTTCAGATCTGTAACCATCTGTTTAGTATGTCCAGATCTGTAACCATCTGTTTAGTATGTTCAGATCTGTAACCATCTGTTTAGTATGTTCAGATCTGTAACCATCTGTTTAGTATGTTTAGATCTGTAACCATCTGTCTTGTGTGTTCAGATCTGTAACCATCTGTTTAGTATGTTCAGATCTGTAACCATCTGTTTAGTATGTTCAGATCTGTAACCATCTGTTTAGTATGTTCAGATCTGTAACCATCTGTTTAGTATGTTCAGATCTGTAACCATCTGTTTAGTATGTCCAGATCTGTAACCATTTGTTTTGTGTGTTCATATCTCTAACCATTTGTTTTGTGTGTCCAGATCTGTAACCATCTGTTTAGTATGTCCAGATCTGTAACCATCTGTTTAGTATGTTCAGATCTGTAACCATCTGTTTAGTATGTCCAGATCTGTAACCATCTGTTTAGTATGTTCAGATCTCTAACCATTTGTTTTGTGTGTCCAGATCTGTAACCATCTGTTTAGTATGTTCAGATCTGTAACCATCTGTTTAGTATGTCCAGATCTGTAACCATCTGTTTTGTGTGTTCATATCTCTAACCATCTGTTTAGTTTGTTCAGATCTGTAACCATCTGTTTAATATGTTCAGATCTGTAACCATCTGTTTAGTATGTTTAGATCTGTAACCATCTGTCTTGTGTGTTCAGATCTCTAACCATCTGTTTTGTGTGTTCAGATCTCTAACCATCTGTTTTGTGTGTCCAGATCTGTAACCATCTGTTTAGTATGTCCAGATCTGTAACCATCTGTTTAGTATGTTCAGATCTGTAACCATCTGTTTAGTATGTTTAGATCTGTAACCATCTGTTTAGTATGTTTAGATCTGTAACCATCTGTTTAGTATGTCCAGATCTGTAACCATCTGTTAAGTATGTTCAGATCTGTAACCATCTGTTTAGTATGTCCAGATCTGTAACCATCTGTTTAGTATGTTCAGATCTGTAACCATCTGTTTAGTATGTCCAGATCTGTAACCATCTGTTTTGTGTGTTCATATCTCTAACCATCTGTTTAATATGTTCAGATCTGTAACCATCTGTTTAGTATGTTTAGATCTGTAACCATCTGTCTTGTGTGTTCAGATCTCTAACCATCTTTTATGTGTGTTCAGATCTCTAACCATCTGTTTAGTATGTCCAGATCTGTAACCATCTGTTTAGTATGTTCAGATCTGTAACCATCTGTTTAGTATGTCCAGATCTGTAACCATCTGTTTAGTATGTTCAGATCTGTAACCATCTGTTTAGTATGTTTAGATCTGTAACCATCTGTCTTGTGTGTTCAGATCTTTAACCATCTGTTTTGTGTGTTCAGATCTCTAACCATCTGTTTAGTATGTTCAGATCTGTAACCATCTGTTTAGTATGTTCAGATCTGTAACCATCTGTTTTGTGTGTTCAGATCTAAAGACGTCGCGCACAATGTTCGGTCACTTTTATGTAACGTCATTGAATGTAAAAGACGTCATTATTTTATAACATGACGAGCGCAATTGACGTCATTTCCGACATTCGGCAAACCTGCAAGACAAAGAAAAACGCAATTTTTCGAATATTTTTTTTTTAAATTTTCTGTAGAGATTTCGCTCACGTATATTGAAGCAAAAACATATTTTTTTATTCTGAATAGAAAACATAATTCCTAATATAAAGTCATTTTTCAACGTCGTGAACTTGCGTGACAGAACAGTCAATCTAAACATTTCATTTTGTGTCATTTCTGCAAGACAAAGGTGCTGTTCGATAAACGAGTAGAACGACGTCGCAGTCTATATTTTCTGACAAGTTATTAAAAAAGAAGGAAAATGTATTTTCATATTAACAATTCATGACTCTATGTCATGAATTAGTACCGTTTTATACTGTCTGTATTTGTGGTTTTTCACTTTTGAATCTTTTCTCTTCAGATCAGTCGATCGGCAAGTCTACAAACAACGTCCACCATTTTGAAGTATGACGTCACACTTTATTATAACGAAATGACGTCATGATAGTGCGTTTTCGGGGAATCTGTCTCAAATTTTACCGACATGTGGTGTTCAGTATGACCACAGTGACACTTTAACTGAAATCGCATACAGATGCGTGTTTCATCTGTCGCGCCAAAAAACGTCATTTGCTCAACAAAAGCGCATCAATAGAAAAAAAAATATTGCAGAAATTTTGATAAAAGTCCTCCCATAATTGAATAAATATATCCTTTCTGTTTTTCAATTAAAAAAAAATAGTATTGCGCTTATATTACTTTACTGTTCAATGCTTTTTTCCAATGAAATTCCGGCGTGACGTAAAAGTGACCGAACATTGTGTGTTATGTCATAACCATCTGTTTTGTGTGTTCAGATCTAGAACCATTTGTTTTGTGTGTTCAGATCTAGAACCATTTGTTTTGTGTGTTCAGATCTAGATCCATTTGTTTTGTGTGTTCAGATCTAGAACTATTTGTTTTGTGTGTTCAGATCTAGAATCATTTGTTTTGTGTGTTCAGATCTAGAACCATTTGTTTTGTGTGTTCAGATCTCTAACCATCTGGTTTTGTGTATTAATATCTATAACTATCTGTTTTGTGTGTTAATATCTATAACTCTATTTTTTGTGTGTTAATATCTATAACTGTCTGTTTTGTGTTTCTATATCTCTAACCATCTGTTTTGTGTGTTCAGATCTCTAACCATCCGTTTTGCGTATTCAGATCTATAACCATCTCTTTTGTGTTTCTATAACTCTAACCATCAGTTTTGTGAGTTCAGATCTCTAACCATCTGTTTTGCGTATTCAGATCTATAACCATTTGTTTTGTGTGTTCAGATCTAGAACCATTTGTTTTGTGTGTTCAGATCTAGAACCATTTGTTTTGTGTGTTCAGATCTAGAACCATTTGTTTTGTGTTTTCAGATCTATAACCATCTGTTTTGTGTGTTCAGATCTCTAACCATCTGTTTTGCGTATTTGGATCTATAACCATCTATTTTTTGTGTTCAGATCTGTAACCATTTGTTTTGTGTGTTCAGATCTCTAAAAATCTGGTTTTGTGTGTTAATATCTATAACTATCTGTTTTTGTATGTTCAAATCTCTAAATATCTGTATTTTATGTTCAGATCTCTAACCATATGTTTTGTGTGTTCAGATCTATAACTATATGATTTGGGGGCTGAAGTTGGCTCCCATTTTAGAGTCTTGTTTAAGTAAAACGGAACTCGGAACCAGTTCCGAATTCTGTTTAAGAACATTTTCTATCATTTTAGATAATAACAGTCACACTAAAATGAGACAAAAATTAGACATACTAAAAATGATGTCTGTTGTCTTTTTCCATGGGTTAGTAATGATAAATCAACTTTACTTTAGTTTTCGATCAACTCCCATTTCCGATTTCCATTTCAGTAAAAGGGAACTCGATACTAGTTTCGGGTTCCGTTTATGGAAATGTTTTATCGTTTTAGATAGCATCATTCACTGTGCTTTGGACATATTGGAAATGCTGCCTGTTGTGGTTTCCATGGGTTATAAGGGATCTCCCTTAATAACGACAACAAGTGGCAAGAAACGGCAACAAACGACAATACCTAAAATACGAGGAAAAGTTAGTGACAACACAGGATATGTTATTCAGTACATTGAAATGAACATTTCTACCAAGTTTTATGATGATTGATGCAGAAATGAAGTAAATAGAGCGATTTGAATATTCTGAAATCGGCCACTGGTCAATGATAGGTCAAGTGACAGAGGTGTGCTGTGACGGTATACCGACAACACATTGTAATATCGAAAATATTTGATCAACCTAACGACAACAGAAGATATGTTGTTTGTCACACCATAATGCATCTATGTGCAAAATTTCATTAAGTGTGGGTTAAAAAAGACCGATCGTTGACTGTCACCCGCATGTACACTCGTGTGAACGAGTGTATAGGGTCTCGCTTCTGTTTGTCAAAGCATTGTTGTGTAAACATTATATTATTATAGAACTCTCGGCAATACTCAATATACAAGTAAATTTCGAGACACTACGAACGTAGACGTTGTTCGACTCCAGATCCCTTATATATATATATGTTGGCTGTCTATTGCCGATAACTTTTAATTTCGGGATGCTTACAAATACTAAACTTTTATATTTTACTCTTTATTTGACGCTTTATGTTATATTATTTTCACTGGCACATACTGCATGCATTTAAAAAAAATATGGATTTTTAACTTTCAAAATTTTGAATCCCGTCCTGCCGGTAAACAAGATTTCACAAAACGTATTGCAAAAAGTTCAACTGAGAAATCATCATAATTATCATGATAATAAATCTGAAGCCTAAATCCCAATTACGGATAGGGGCACGTGACGTCCTGTGTCGACTATCAGACCAATGGATTTCCCGCCAAAATTAAATACCTTTTCTGCGTATTTAAGATGTTGTCGTTTGTTGTCGTTTCTTGTCGTTTGTTGTCGTTTCTTGTTGTTTGTTGGCGTTTGTTGTCGCTATTAAGGGTGACCGGTTACTAGTGATGAATCAACTTAAATTAAAATTTCGATCAAATCCCAATTCCTAGTTCCGTTTAAGTAAAACGGAACTCGGAACCAGTTCCGAGTTCCGTGTAAGGATTTTGTTTTTAGAATAGAATTAAAGAAATTCAATTCATGCGATTGAAACATATTACAAATATTGTCTGTTATATTTTGTCTTGGATAATTTTTGATAGAGTCAGTTTAAATACGTTTTCAATTAACATCCATTTCCGAGTTTCGTTTTAATAAAACGTAACTCGAAACTGGTTCAGCAATATGCCTGATGGGAAACAATAAAGGTATCGTCGCAAACGTTAGGATTTTACATCAATTAATTTGAAGATAATAGAATTTTTAAGTATATCTACGGCGGCCGTTTTTAATAACAAGATGGTTGACAACCACTTTTTACCAATTACTAACTTTCGTATTATAAAAATATAGCATTAGAACAATAGTTAGGGTTCTATATCAATGCGTTATCAAAATATTAGAATTTAAACATTTTTATGTCGGTCATTTTGATAACCAAGATGGTCGACAATAGTTTTACCCATTACTAACCTTCAAATAAGCATTCAGGAACTTGAAAATATAGTTAGAAAATAAACATTATGGTTATATATCAATTAGTTTTCAAGATATTGTAATGTTCTATATCAAGTAGTTTTCAAGATATTGTAATGTTCTATATCAAGTAGTTTTCAAGATATTGTAATGTTCTATATCAAGTAGTTTTCAAGATATTGTAATTTTGAACATTGCTAACATTTTGCGACGGCTTTTTCCAATTACTAATGTAGTTATTTGCATTCAGTAACCCAGAAAATATAGGTAAAGAACAAACTTCAGGTTTAGACTTTAAATATTTATATGGTGGCCGTTTTGAAAAAAATGGCTGCCATAGCCGTCAGCAGCAAGATCCGCATTGGATCCCATTCTTGTATTAGGTCATATTAATGGTGTACAAAATTTTAAACTTGTATCACAAAATGCACGATTTTATGCTTAAGCCACCGGACTATGAGATACCTGGTCACCGATGATCGACACAGTCCAATCTCGCTACAGAATATTATTGGAAATACTTTCTTCCTCAACAAAAAATAAACATAATTAAATATATGTTTTATTAAAAACATATGTGTTTCTCGTTTTATGATTTGTAACACATACATGCAGGCATTATAGTGATATTTTTCATCAGATTAACTTGAAATTGCAACAAACAAAAAAAATAGAAACTAAAGTACTTGCTCTATATTTGGGTATATGTGAAAGATGTCACCTTTATTAAGTTTTCGTATAATAGTAGAGACATATATATTATTATATGTCTGTGATAATAGACGATAACTTGCAGTGTACTTTATGAAATGATAAAGCATAAATCATCTATAAAAATAGGCTACGGAAAACTATACAATTAATTATTATCTTCGAAATCTATCAATATTTCTGTGTTCTCATCAAATTTAAAAACGGTCGCTGAAAAAGGATTACACAATTAAAAACAATTGAAAATTACTCACTGATGCATGAAACCAACCCTATAGTAAAGTATGACGTTTCTTCCGTCCTCAGGTTATACATGTAAAATCTTGAACAGGCGTATGTCTAATTTACAGCTTTATGTGTTGACATTGCTGATATAGGCTAGTTACAACTTATTGTCAAGCTTACTAACTGACCATAAGTGTAAATTGCTAAATGATCGTAATAAAGGCTAACTTATTTTCCGTATAAACAACTTTCATTTGAGTCGCCTTTCTCAAACAAGGTGCTGTCAGATATGCACGCGGGAATCGGTGACATATCATTTGAAGTCGATTCATGACGTAACGCGTGACGTCACCAATTACGGAAAATGCCGACGGTTCACAATCTCCTTGTCGCAAGAAAATAAATTACGGTGTTGACAACACTCAATGGGTTTTGTTCATTTACTTTAAAAAACATTGCTTGGTTTTAAACCAGGTAAGAATCTCTCAATAATGTATCTAGATTTCAGGTCGGTTTTAATGTTTATTTCTACTTCTACTTGTAACCGACGAAGGGAAATTCGGAAACTACTTCAATTTCAATTATATTATACGCATTCAAACAGCAATGTTTCTTGGTAAACGCTCACTTAAGATCAACTACTTCTTTAGTATTCAAAAATTAGTTTCAGGACCGCGGCAACGCATGCCTGCCACTGAAGAAGGTTTTTCAGAGCATATTATTTCAACGTTACCATGACTACATTTGTTCACACACACGTGCTACCTTTGTAGGGCTTCACTCCTGGCCCGAAGGGCATCGAAGAGCCGCGCTCTTATTACTCTTACAGTTGATCATACTCTTACATGTATAGTTGTCATGTCACTATTTAATGATGGAGAAATGAAGATATGAAAGAACGAGATATGTGATAATATCGGTTGACTGTTGAGATCCAGTAACATATTGTTTGACTTTTAAAAGATTTGACCATCCAGCTCGACCTTTGCGATCTTTGATCATCGTGTTGAAATTTTAAAATCAATGTCATCTGTCTTGAAGGTTGAAGCCGTTAAGATAGTTGTTGATATATTCATAAAATAACAATTTGCATTTGTTAAAATATTTCTATAACAAAAATGTGTGCATGTGAGTGTCTTAAGATCGTATGGCATTCCATTTGGGATAAAAGACTCAGCTCCGATTTCATCTATCATTAATATTAGTCACACGTAAAACTTATAAGTGCTTGTAAAATAAGTTATAACAAAATAAAAATTGGTATATATGGTTGGACATGTATCTGTGACTTAATCTTGTCTCTATGTTTGTCAATAGATCTCTGTTCTCCCTCCAATCCCTGTAATAATGGCGGTGTTTGCTCTCAGACGGACGATATATTTACCTGCACCTGCGCGACTGGATTCTGGGGAACTACTTGTGATGATAGTGGTTTGTTCGCCATCTTTCGTTATATGTACTTTTTGTAACGAAGCGAAAATCGCGAAAATATATGTAAAGATATGCTGCCAAGAACTATAGGACCTGTCATTATATGGAAGTAACATCAGATGGACATCAAATACAGTTATTTAGATGTAATGGTTGATGAGTTGACCCAGATTTAAAATTATATTTAATCATAAATATAATGATTCTTACAAACGAAAGGTAGTATAAAAATAATATCTATATTTATATGCATGTGCATGGTCATACTAATCTAAACTACCAAGGTTTTGGATAGAAAGCAAATTACACTTTCAAGTAATAATTCTTTACATCATTTTATTATATGCATTAATAATTATGATGTACTCAATATCCATGTTCATAGTATTGACATATTTTAATTTGTGTAATTGTAGACATCTGTTTAACAAATACGGGCTGCGTGAATGGAAACTGTATACAGACAGGCAGTACGGCGTTTTTCTGTAACTGTAACAATGGCTTGTTTGGAACCTTATGTGAACAAACAGGTAAGATATTAAAGAAAATTCTACCTTTTCTTATGCTACATCTTCGGTTTGTTTGGAACCTTATGTGAACAAACAGGTAAGATATTAAAGAAAATTCTACCTTTTCTTATGCTACATCTTCGGTTTGTTTGGAACTTATGTGAACAAACAGGTAAGATATTAAAGAAAATTCTACCTTTTCTTATGCTACATCTTCGGTTTGTTTGGAACCTTATGTGAACAAACAGGTAAGATATTAAAGAAAATTCTACCTTTTCTTATGCTACATCTTCGGTTTGTTTGGAACCTTATGTGAACAAACAGGTAAGATATTAAAGAAAATTCTACCTTTTCGTATGCTACATCTTCGGTTTGTTTGGAACCTTATGTGAACAAACAGGTAAGATATTAAAGAAAATTCTACCTTTTCTTATGCTACATCTTCGGTTTGTTTGGAACCTTATGTGAACAAACAGGTAAGATATTAAAGAAAATTCTACCTTTTCTTATGCTACATCTTCGGTTTGTTTGGAACCTTGTGTGAATACACAGGTAAGATATTAAAGAAAATTCTACCTTTTCTTATGCTTCATCTTCGGTTTGTTTGGAACCTTATGTGAACAAACAGGTAAGATATTAAAGAAAATTCTATCTTTTCTTATGCTACATCTTCGGTTTGTTTGGAACCTTATGTGAACAAACAGGTAAGATATTAAAGAAAATTCTACCTTTTCGTATGCTACATCTTCGGTTTGTTTGGAACCTTATGTGAACAAACAGGTAAGATATTAAAGAAAATTCTACCTTTTCTTATGCTACATCTTCGGTTTGTTTAGAACCTTATGTGAACAAACAGGTAAGATATTAAAGAAAATTCTACCTTTTCTTATGCTACATCTTCGGTTTGTTTAGAACCTTATGTGAACAAACAGGTAAGATATTAAAGAAAATTCTACCTTTTCTTATGCTACATCTTCGGTTTGTTTAGAACCTTATGTGAACAAACAGGTAAGATATTAAAGAAATACTACCTTTTCTTATGCTACATCTTCGCTTTGTTTGGAACCTTGTGTGAATACACAGGTAAGATATTAAAGAAAATTCTACCTTTTCTTATGCTTCATCTTCGGTAACGTTATCGCGAGTCTTCAGAAACAGCCAAGCAAACATTAAGAGAAGTAAAATAATTCGATACAAATAGAAATTAAAAATCATCTGTTGACCACTCAAAACCTCGATATATGAACAATCAATACCTACCTACAGGGACTGATAACTCTGTAATATACAACTACGCGATGAGTAAGTGAGGATACTCTCTCTGGTTGTATAATGGTATGGTGCTTTTGGAAATTATGTTATTTACAATAATAACACTCACAAAGACATAAGTTAAAAGCATTAAACCATCTTTATAATCTATAATCAATACAGATGCTACTGCTTTGCATAAATTTTTATAAAGCGCGCTAACGTAGATTGTTTTCTGTATACTTCTGGCAACAATATAGACCACAGATATACAATTCATGTTTTTTCTGCATTGGAATTGTTTACTTAAGAAAACTACACAAGACGGAACAAAAATTGACAGGGATCAGTTGACGTTACGATGGTAACGTTAGTGACGTCATAATGGTTAGGCTTGGGGTCTCATTTATGCTTACAATTTGCGTGGGTAGTTTATACAGTAGAAGTAACAAGTGATGTAAATAAACATTATTAGGGCTGGTCACGACAAGAACACATATGCAACATTTTCATGTAATCTGTCTATAGCTTAACTTCATCTAATGCTGTAATACTGCAATCCACTTTGTTTTCGGAAGATAATAAAATGAAAAATATCTATACATATAATTTGCAAATAATCGCATAAATCGTATGATTATACGAATGTCTAAGAGTCAGTAAGACCATTTTATTGGGAATTTAGGTATTCACGAATATATCCAAAAATGAAGATGCGAAATATTGCATTTACGAAAATAAAATCGTTTTCAGTAACTATATGTGGAATCCCTTATTCCGCTGTCACTTGTTGTATCCACATTACTGGTGTCTTTCGCTATGGAATTTGATTTGTATTAGATATCTTTAATAAATTCTTAGTGTTATTAATATAATAAATATCCTAGAAAAATAATGGACTGTAAACCAATTTCCTTTCGCGTTTGATTTATTTCCGCGACTGAATATCAAAGATATTGTATTAATAGGAATTTTCATTCAATGTTTTAATTCGTGAAAGTTAATCCTTGCGAACTTATTTTGAAATGGAAATCTTGAAAATTAGTGGTCATGTAAGCAAGTTGGTCTACTGAAACTTATTTTTAATTTCAGATATATGTACTGCAAACCAACCATGTGGAGCTGGTGGTAGCTGTAATGCTGTTGGAAGTTCTGATTTTTATTGTGCCTGCACATCTAACACAATTGGTGATCTCTGTTCCGAAGACGGTATGTTATATCTGCTCTAACATACATGCCATGCCATACTGTATGTAAAAATTGATATCATCAGTTCATTTTTACATTTTTTCATTTTCTTGATATTTATTATTAATAGAGAAAAAATAGGTAAAATTAATATTATACAAGTTTTTTCTGCTGTCTCGATCATTCAGTGTTTCGATTTTGTAAGATTTAAAATTATTAAATAATCTATATTATGAATAATAGTAGGTAACATCATAAATGGTAAAGAAAATGTTATTGAGTGGCCAGGGAGTGGCCAATTTCTTTAAAATCATAAAATGATAAAAATAATATTTGCGTTTCCGTTTTTCTTTGCTTTATAACCTTACAAATGGGAATCGTAAACACGTGTGTAAAAGCAGTCGGTTGTCGCGTAAGAATACATACACCAGAGCACTGACTTTCGGAAGTGGTGTAAATGCGTATCTGATTTGGCATATATAGTTTTCTGTATTTTTGATTCTTCAATTTAACAATTTGAGGGTAATGAATATCCTAAATTATATTTTAAAAAATAAAATTTGAGAAATATTGCATCAATGGAATGAAAACGATAGTTTAATTGTATAACTATATTTTGTGTACTTTCTGAACTTGACAACATTTCCCGCCAAATGGGAGCCAGCAATTCCGGGATTCTATTATTTGACTGGCTGTTACATTGACGTTGAGAAAACGATGATTTATTTTATCGGAATACTTAATTTAAAAGAAATAGTCGGTTGAAATGTAAACATAAGGAATGATTTGTATTTTTTTGTTATGTGCTGGTGTGTAAACTGCATTTGCTGGACAGATATTTTAATCTTTACGCGCGTCATTTAAAATAGCTGTCCAACAAATGCATTTAACACACCAGTAATCAACAAAAATAAAAATCATTTTTTAAATAGCTACAATTTAGTGCCAAGTTATGCCCATTTTATATGTCCTATCGCCGGAATGATCGTTACTTTGTTACATTGTGACTGTTTCTAATTGTCGATGTTTTTACTCCAGGTATAGGTTGTTCCTTTGAAGACGGCCAGGCGTGTCCTTTGAATGACGTGATGTTTGACCAATTTGATTGGTCACTTACTGACACAGGGGGACCTTCCAGTGCATACCATGGAAAAAGATATGCCTTAGTTACTAACAGCGATCGACAACTATCGCAGGCGGCATGGCTATTTGACTCCAATCTACGATGTGCGTGCATGTACATAAAATGTCAATGGGATTTGCCTTATTATTACATGTTCTTTTGTTATCACGTTTAGCCGTTTTAAACCAGGTATATAGCGATAGGATAATTATATAAATGTATTTAAGCACGAAAAATCAGTCGCATATTTACTGACATAAGATGATCGCAACCACCATTGAATCATATCTACTGACATAAGATGATCGCAACCACCATTGAATCATATCTACTGACATAAGATGATCGCAACCACCATTGAATCATATCTACTGACATAAGATGATCGCAACCACCATTGAATCATATCTACTGACATAAGATGATCACAACCACCATTGAATCATATCTACTGACATAAGATGATCGCAACCACCATTGAATCATATGTATTGACATTAGATTATCGCAACCACCATTGAATCATATCGAGTGACATTAGATGATCGCAACCACCATTGAATCATATCTATTGACATAAGATTATCGCAACCACCAATGAATCATATCTACTGACATAAGATGATCGCATCCACCATTGAATCATATCCAAAAGACTAATGAAAACCTATTATGTGTTTTATGATGACCTGTTAACAGTTTCAATTAACCATGACTGTTGAAGGATAACCACGCCTGTAAAATCATTTCCATAGAAAACACACTTTGCAAATTAGATATTTTATAGTGATAATTGCGAACAAAAATTTCCTAAAAATTATTTCTGATGGACAATAGTGAATATTTTTTAAATTTCTTAATGTGTTTCTTAGTATGATTTTGTTATGTAACCAGGACGTGATCCTTTCATGTGTGACGTCAGCACGGTGTGTTCACCGCCATTGTTATCAGACTACTGACTAGGCGGCTTACGTACATTAAAGCATTAAAGAGATGGGATTTTTAAAATAAAATTCGGAGATTGATAATCGATATCGATTTCGGCGCACTACTGTTGTATAAATACAATCACATAGAAATTTGACATGGATTACTAGATCTTGCTACAACTTGTCTAACACTTTTTTTCATATACATGCGAGAGTATACATGTATGTACCCTTTCGTCTCGATTAACAAATAACTCTTTTATCTGCGCTTCGCGATATCGCACTCACTGTCTACTTCCCACTTTTCTGCAGTTACTTGGTTGCATTTCCCTGATATTCCAATAATGAAACAGATTAATTATTTGGCATTGGTTTTAGTTATATATCTGTAAAAACACCTAACTGAACAGCATCGTGATTTTTTGTAAGATATATATATTTTTTATGTTAAGGTGTCTTTTCGAATTTTTTTCCACGAATATAGTAAATTTCATATCAAATTAGAGCAATTATGCATCTTGGCAGAACAAGGCGTATCAAATTGTCATCGATACTATTTCATGACAGTTCATGTTTTCCAAAATGATGATAAAATATATTAATTAAAAAAATTCAGTTTGGGTGACTTTCACTTGTTTAGATATCGTGATGTGCATATGCATATTGATTTTTATGGTCATGTGAATAATATTTTTGTTATTTAATTTAGCTGATGCTTACTGTTTGACTTTCTACTACATTATGAACGGTGCCATCGGAAATATTGGGTTTTATGCTGCGCCAGCAAGTTCAACGAGTCTCTCTTCAAGATGGTTTAGATCAGGGGAATCATTCCAAGATTATAAACTGGTGCAATTAGAGATACCAGCAGGCCTTCCAACGGTATTGTTATTTGATTGTATTTATCAATTTCAGCTTAACAAGGATATGATATATATTGTTCAATAAGCATACGTGTAAGTACCGTTATAGTTTGTAAGATAAATGAATTTGTAAGCAGAATGTCAACGAAGTTATTTGGGACTAACATTAAATTATTATTTTTGGCATTGAAGTATATTTCTCTTTTTCGCTGAACTGAGAATACGTTTATCACTGATATTCCTTAACATAATATTCCATCCAATGCTTGTATTGAATTTCATGATGAAAATAATATCTACATTGCAGGTAGCGTTCATAGCCACTGTAACATCTTTGGATAACTCTGGATACATCGCACTCGATGATATCCGTACCTACGCCGGTGAATGTGGTAAGTGTTGTACCCACAATGTATTTAATATAAGTTCACCTAACTGAGACGAAGTCTCTGGTTCAATCTATTGCGATCGCCTTTTGACCGTCGTCAGTCATAAACAATCCACATCATTGACTACTTCAAACCATTTGCACTAACTCCCTTGAAATTTTGAACCTTCCATTGTCAAAGATGAAGTACAGATGTAGTTGTTCGTTATATGATCTAAACTCCCCAAGGCCTGCGAGCGGGGCCAAAAGTGGCCACATTCCTTAAAACGTTTTTCTCAAGATCCAGACATAAACATTATATATAGATACTCAAATGTTATTCAAAGATGCAAGGGTCTTAGGTGGTTCTTAACAAAGTTTATTTATTTCATTTTCCTGGGGTCTCACGTTTTCCTCATGGAGTGGGTCAAGTTTAGTATGCTTTGTAAATGACAAGTAAACTTTTGAGCATTTTCTTTTGTAATTTATTGTATTAAGGAATTGGTGAATACTTCATTGATATTATAGGTATAGAATGACTTTGATATGTTGTATGATACCGTATATGACTGACCCCGAGTGGCCTGATAGTTGTCGCCACAGGACTCTTTAATATTTAAGATAATAATTTTCTGTGCTTTTATTACATTATTTTGTCATAATCTCTAATTTTCATAATTTATAGAAACAAATCTTAATTGGTTGGGCTTCAGGTTCATCAGATACTGCTATCATGATATCTTTAAATTTAGGGTTATTAGGTCAACAATCTAACAGTTTGATTTCTTTACGTAGAGAGTTAGGATATCTTGGACAAGATAAAACTATTGAGCTTCTCATTTAAGGTCAATGGAACTTCAAATAAACATAAAATATGAAACTAACTAAGTAAAGGCATAGTATTATACATTTTAAACAAAGGCTACATTTTGTAGTGAAAAACATGATTTGGAATTACCAAAACTCTGCCTCTAAAATACAAAAAAAGAACTTGCTCAGATAAATTCCAAGACATAAAAAATAGGACAAAAAACATTTGCTAATAACCTAAGCAGGGGACATGTGTTGCTTCAGCAATACTCAATATGTTTGATGTAGTTTATATAGTGTATTTGAACACAGGTGGCCTTGAAAGTCTCTTTCATGAGCTTCTTGTTGTTCATGAACATACTACTTTGCCAGGTCAGGTTATATAAGGGCGAATTGTGTTTTTAGATCACCTTGACCGTTTCCCTATGCCATCATATTTCGTCTCTCGTCGTCCGCCGTCCGCTATGCCTAAACTTTTCATAAGTTCTACCAATGCAATTTAGCTAAAACTTGCATGAGATGATTCTTACCTCGTCCCGACAAAATTTTGTTATTTTCGGGTCGATCCCAAGATTTCAAGATTTCAATATTTTAATTGATACTCTCAGACACATGAAAGTGTGTTACACGAAGACATAAAAATATACATAAACATATACATGACAAGATGGATACAAAATCTACATGTACAGGGTATAGAATACATAAAGTTATCATTGTGTGGTGCTTGATTAAAAGCAATATACGAAAGCCGATTGGGCTCATTTTGGCAGAAGAGAAAAAAAAAATCGTAATTACGCGAAACTGTGGCGTTATGATGAGAAACTTTAGTTTTATTACGCGAAACTTTTTGCGTCATTACGCGAAACTTTAAAACAATAAATATTTGTTTGATGATGTTATACCATCCCGATTTAAATAATCGAAGGTCTTTATTTTATAAATAACGGGGCAGTATAACACCATATTTGAGGTGCTTATTAGTAAGAAAAAGGATGACTATAAGACACTACCCTGATAAACTCAATGTGTGGGATACAGGAATATAGACGCGACTATGACGTCACAACACTTAATCCGAGTGCATATGCTATACATCGACCTCCGCTTGACCATGGGATTAGTAGAATTTTTTGTCTTATATAGATGCTTTCTAATAATTTTAATACATTTGGATTTCCAACAATGAAATGTCATAAGCAGTAACGCTAACGTTTAAATAAAATCCATTGTACATTGTTAGAATGTATACTCATGGGAGTTATTTTAGCAATAGTATAGATACGAGCAAAGAGAAATTTTGCTTCTTATAAAGTATGTGTATAATGATTATCAGAATATTTTCTTAAATGAACATGAAAATTATGTGGATGCACGTGAGTACGGAAGTATATGGTAGCTAAGCCAGATCACATTATTTTTGGAACACCCCTCGTATAGTGTAGCTTAGCGCCTGAAAGTTATTGAAAGCACGTCAACTCTAAAGCGGTATCTAAACCCATTGCAGTTAACAAGATGGAAACAGTTTTCAGATTTAAACGATGTTTCAGTATTATTTTGAGCGAACTTCAGCGTTCCGGACAACGTCATGCTTATAGATGATAAAGTTCTTGCTCGTCCATATTAATTGTGGCTGCTGGAATCAACATGTGGCTTCCGAGAGTTCAAACAATGTAATTATATATAGCATGTAAATGAAGGGGGTGGCGGAGGTATCCAACGTCCTGAGGGTGCTGGTCGGCGAAGATTCGGTGGAGGAATCCAATGTGAATACTAAAAGTATTCAACAACAGCGCCTCATAGACGATAGTGAATATCAACAATAAATTGGATGGACCATCAACACCAAGGGTTCCGCACAAAACTTTCATTTGGTTTACATGTTTCGGATGGCTAGGCCAACCGTCATCAGAACAGTTGCTATATATAGTATGTTTCGCGTAAAAAAATCGCGTAATAACGCCATAGTTTCGCGTAATCGCCCGAAAGTTTCGCGTAATTACGCGATATTTATTTTCTTCTACCAAAATGACCCTTATCGGCTTTCGTAGTAATATCATAACCTTTCTTTAAAAAAAATAGCAAATTTGTTCATGACTTGGATACAGCAAACATTCAGTAGACGCTTTAATTTAAAAAAAAAACTAGGATATTTGATGTAGTACTGAGCAAAATATCTTTCCCTTATAGTTTTAATTTCCCTTTTTTGACATTTGAAAAGACAGTGAAATTTATCTCCGATATCAACATGACATAAATTACATATTCTATTCTCCTTTGCGATACCAAGCCATCGCCCAGTTGCAATAGGGAACTTTATATTTGTGGTATTTTGAAAAACCAACCTTTGAACGAGGATTCTATGTCTGCAAACCATTTTTGTATAAAATTGTCACGTAGACGTTGTGTAACTTCATGCTTATAAAAATTTGCATTCATAGATATTTCACTATCGAATATGTATGTGAATCCTGTATCATTAAATATCTATTTTACGCAATCTAACCATTTAAACCAGATGTGTTCATTGCTACTTAAACTCGCCATTAGTCTATATAAAATATTACTTTATTTATTTTCATTTAACAAAATGTTGTTCCAAAAATTTAACATTCGCAACTTTACTTTTATTTCTAACGGATATCTTCCCCAATCCAAGTTTGCCGCCACAGCTGCCATCTTGAAAACACATTTTGAACTTCTACTCAAGTTCTACCCATACGATTCAGCTGAAGCTTGAATGAAAAAATCCTACTATGGTCCTTACCAAGTATTGTATTTTTTTTGGGTCGATCCCAAATCCAAGATGACTGCCAAAGCCGCCATCTTGAAAACACATTTTGAACTTCTTCTCAAATTCTACATTTGCGTTTTGGCTGAAACTTGCCCGATCATGAAATGATCCCGAATATCTGGTTGATTCCAAATCGAAGATAGCTACCGTGCCACAATGTCTAATTAATTTCCTATACGACTATTCCTGAGGTAGTCATATGACCGTCTAGGCCCTTGGACCTCTTGCTTATCAATAAACACAACAAAAATGACTGCATAGTGTGTAACTATCGTTGTTACCATTTAAATATGATGCATAGCATTTCCAATATCATGTGTATACTACTCCTATGATACAAGGCCGTTGTCCGCCATGTTGGATTTCGCATGCTTAGAAATGAACGGACCGTGAGTGTACCATTTGACGAACCCGTTCCAACTTGGCACATCCGGAACATTCCGCTAAATGGGTCATGCTGTTAACACACGACATCACAATGTCAACACGATTCAGCTGCTAAAATTTCTATCATTAAACATTGATTTATCATGCTGTTAAAATGTCATTTTAATACATAGACATCATTTAGTGTGGCAATTAGGCGCATCGATACCATGAATTGCAAGATCGGTCCATAATTAGGCAAGAATAACATTGTTGTTCCCATATCACATTTATTCCAATCTAAATCATATTACTCAGACTAATCCAAAAGCATCAATACAGATCACATTTGCGAATTAAAAATAAAATCACTATACATGTGCATTTTGTATTACATTAGCAGAAATTTAAATATTGTCCGATTTACGCAAAAAGTGATTATGTGGGAATTTTGAACACTGCGGATTAAATAGTGATACTATCGAATACATATGTTACAATAGTAATGAAATAGAGGCTTCTTTAAACTCTTTATACTAATTTTCTTTGAAATCAGTGCAAATTTCAATTTGACCCATTGATCAAATTGAAATTTGCACTGATTTCAAAGAAAATTAGTATAAAGAGTTTTGGGGGATACAGAATCAATAGTACCACGTGTAATGGTGTTTGAGGGACTTATAATTATCATAATGTTGATGGTTGAATAATTTCAGGCATATTCACCTGGTCAGCTATTATTATAATTATCATTATTTCAGATATTTGTAAACCAAACCCTTGTCAAAACGGTGGTACGTGTGCCTTGCAAAATTCCGGATTTATCTGCACTTGTGCGAGTGGTTTCACAGGATCCATATGCTCTGAAGGTACGTATGATAGTGATTACCCAGAAAAGTCTCGGTTGCGGATTGATTAATGTGTTCTAACCCACTTTGGTTATAGTTGCCAAGTACTGGCCTCAGGTCGGTGATTTGTCTTCGGGTACTCCAACTTTTTAAACCTAGTGCATAAATAACCATAGCTGTTAATTTGATATCTAACCCATCACGTCAAATCAGATTACGTGGACTGAACGCTTGCTGATAGTATTTTGTTAGTATTTATAAGAGACCAGCTGGTCCTAGTTGTAATAGTGGATAGAAGTGTACCGAACAGCATGTTTTATTATTATTAACAAGGTATCCTTACAGTTACATTCATGATGTACAATTTGGATGTATCTTTCGTTTTACAAATAAAATAAAATTGTGTTCCTGTTCCCCTTATTTGTTCTTGATTTAATTATTATCACATACAGAATTGTACATATACAGGATAATCCCTCTAACAAGAACTCGCATTTCTCGAATAAAGCTGAACAAAACAAATATTGATAGGGTTTTATGTAACTTGTTTCAGATTTTTAGCCGAGTAATGTTGTATACAATTAAAGCTGCCTTAGTGACCATTTCTGTTTCACCACTACCTGCCTATAAGTTCACTTTTCTTGATCCTTTGTTTGGTCTGTAATGACAGTCTTGTACATGTCTTTGTTATTAAAATTCTGATTCGGTTCCTTTTTTTCAAGAAATCCCAGTTTGCCGAACAAATCCTTGTCAAAACGGTGGCTCTTGCTCGGGAAACGCAGATTCTTTCTCATGTGACTGCCTCAGTGGGTTTACAGGATTACTATGTGAACTACGTGAGTATAAAGGGATTGAATATTGTCATTCAAGTGAATATATAATAGAATTCAACCAGTTCAACATAATTCAATTTGCTCGTAACGAGCATTTTCATTGGTTCAAAACTTACTTCACTTCATCTTGGCCCAGTTTCATGAACATTCCTTTAATTTAACGAACTGGTGGATTTTTAAGAAAGGCTCCTGGCTCCAAATTATTCTCAACATCCGTAATGCTTTGCTTTTTTCAAAATTTTAAGTTAAGGAAGTACATGAAACTAAGCTCAGCCCATAATGGAAAAAATGGCGTCGTCCTGTAATGTCGTCTGTGAATTGCTGAGATAGCGGGGGTATGATTCCATAAAAAATTTGAATTTAAAATAATTTTGGAATTTCGAAAGATATTTACTTATGGTACATTTATATACATTATGCAAATTGATTTTAAAGGATTAATTTGAATATGCATTTGATGATTTGGAGACATCACACAAAACTACGAGTGTACTTTCATCATAAGCTGCTTCATGGTTTATTTAGAGTACGCGTATATGTTTGTTTTACATATCCACAACATTAAAACATCAATTAAAGTTAATTCTTAAGTATTTCACCGAACAAAATTTAACGATCATGTCACGAAATTTCATCCCCGCGAAAATGATTGACTACATATATAACGTGACGCTATCGAAATGTTTTGAAGATAAATGTAATTTTCTAACACAATTCTTCCACACGTATATACCTTTTTGCATGTCTGCAGTGTAAACATTATATGTCTATAAATAGAGAGTATACCCGGTCAAGCTCTGTGTTTCAGCATGTTCGTGTACCTAAATGTTCAATCTGGCCAGACCTGTAAGAAAATTTCAATATCTGTCAAATATATCCCATTCAGCAATTGTTTTTCACGATTTCGTTGTTTTTATGTTTAAATAAAGATAATAAGGAACTAGAGATGACATCTAAAACATGACATATAAAAAATTACGATAGTTACTATTCAGAACTCTAATTTTTTTTCACAACACTTTTTGTGAACTGAAAATTCTGTATCACACGTTTTAAAAGTATTCCATTTTGGGAAGTATTCCAATTTTGTAGTGACATATTAAGGTAAATTAAAAGTCATGATAAGACTTTATTTATTGAACGATAATGAATTCCATGCTACATGATATAATCCTATGTTGATATAGTCTTTTTTCCAGAAGAGGAAATACATTATACACTGATAAATTTAATATTTATGGCTTTTTATTTACAATTTCAGTAAACTACGGTAGTGATTAGCAACGTATTTTGTATTTTTAGAGCCGTGTGAGCCTTCGCCATGCCAAAATGGAGGGATATGTTCCGCATCGGGATCGTCATTCACATGTACCTGTCTAGACGGTTTTTCAGGAGATAATTGCGAATCAGGAGGTGAGAAAGATATCTCTCATATTTTACAGGGGTATACCGTGGTGCTAGGGAAAACAACTCTATAGACTTACACATAGGTGTGTAAGACAACGCATAAGCTAGACAATCACATGACGTCAATACAGGTGGCGTAACCTTGATGTGCATTGTCGATGACGTTATCCGTTATAAATTTTGACCCATAACAACGTGATACTAGCGCGATGAAAAAGCTGGTCAGCAATGGAAAATTCATACTAAGTATTTTGTCGCTAACGTTTTCAGCCCTCCTGGCCATCTTTAATGCGCCCTAACTACTAACTATATTATCTCTATACTATATATATATATATAGGAAAAATATTGAAATTTCCTGGGGTGAAAGTAGAAACATATATAAATATATATAAGAAATAAAAACGATAACGATTGACTAGTGAGCGCTTTCGCCCCATTCAAGGGAGGTGTGTTCTCCATTTGCCCACTTTTTAGAGAACAAAGAAAAGTGTGAGTATAAGAGAACAAAGGAAAACCAATTATAGTCAGTTCCATATGAATTTTTACCCGCGCTTACATGTGTTCGTTTAACTGAGCTACCAATCAATATATACAGTACAGAACAATATGATATTTAATGCATTTTGACAGATAAATATTCATAATATTTTATATGTTACATCTTTATAAATTTCGCAATTGGAATAAGAATAAAGAACAAAATTGCATCCATGTTTTTAGTGTCCGAAAAAGGGCCAATTGCAATTTCAAGAATCAATTAAAAACAAATACAGTATGTGATGTTTAGTAATACACACATTCCACTATCATTTTCACTACTATAAAAACTTAAATAAAACAATGTTTGTAATGTTGGCATTTGCACTTATTTAGCTACAGATCGATATATAGAATATAATATACTGTTCAACTCTACAGGATGAATATGTACATGTATCTAATTAATTATATCATATACAGTTGTATACCACATTTACCAAACTGTATTGATCAATGTCCCGAAATTCCAATTCTACAGTGACAATAAAGTCAAACCTATTGTTTATATATTTGTATGTTAGACATTGAGAATATCCAACTATTTTTCATCAAGGATATTTTCGCATTTTTTGGAAAAATCCAGATGGTCGCTAAAACATCATTATCAATGCGCGTCACTTTTATAAAAAAAAACCAATTCTACAGAATAATTGTATTATGTTATAGACTTCTGCATATTGCAAATTATTTGAGAGAATGCATATGTTATTGCAATAACAGTATTAGCTAGTGATAGTTCGAAGACTGACTTTTTTTAATATATCCTATTTCGGATAGTTTGAACAGGTCAACTTATGAACATGTATAAAAGTAAGATTTCTAATGAAAAGGCGTAAACATAAACTGTATGATTACATATTACCTTAAACTATTTTGTAAAAACGTGGGATGTTGATTTTCTTATTTATGCCACTAACGTTTATACATGTATGTACCTCAATACCTATAGCTCTATATCCAAGAAGGTCTATTTTGATTGAACTACAACTAACAACTAGTTATCATTTATGTGTTCATATGTACATATATATGTTTGTCAAAAAAGAGAAAGGACTTTTTAAGTTAGGACCAAATAAGGATTTTACGTTCGATGTGTTCAATTAGTTCATATAAAAAACACAAGAACATAACTGACATCACAAAAAAGTAACAAATTAAAAGATTTTCCCATGTAATATAGTTATCATACATATACGTGTTATACATAAATATTTACAGTCAGTGGTGAATTGATAGTATAAACCCCGTTGATTTCAACCAAAGGCTACTCAACTTTATTTCTCGATAGATTGAGTATGTCACGCGCAATTTGGAGCCGCGCGGATGAATTTATGATGGTCCAAATCAGAAACTTTTGGTGTTTTCAGTACCGTACGTACGTTCGATGAACATGTACATGCATCAAAATTAGTTTGAACATATATATACATGTACGTGTGTAAAGACAAATGTAGAAAAGTTACATTGTTTATGTTACTATCGTACCTCTTTGAGCAATGCTTCCGTGCGTATGATAAATAAACAATGTTGTACAATATACAGTTTTGCACATTCCGATGACGTCGCAATGTTTACATGTTGTGTGTCGGTGAGTCTGTGTTGTTCGCTACAACATGTAGATCTACATCCTATTTGTATTTTCAACATCTTTGGTTGTACGCAAATGGATAAGATACATGTATGTCAGGACAACATCAGTCTTTGAGTTGGATAAGTTTAACCAAAACGACCTAGCACGACAATGCATTTTTGTTCACCTCGGGGGACAGACAAGTCATGTACGTTATCTACTAGGCCTTACATACACAATGTACGTTTGGGTGTTTCGAAAGAGCAATGAAACGGAATCCTACAATTGTAGCTTTATAATACTTGTAATAGATATCTCTAATATTTATTGAAGTGGTTGAAACAACAATATAAATATTAGCTAACATTTTGAGAGCGGTAAATGTTTACAGTAGTTGGCCTACCTGTGTTTGTACATGTTCCTCGAATCGACGTCCGATACATTTGAAAATTTCCAAAATCCGGAAATAATGATATAGAACTATGTAAACATCCATGTATTCAAGTAATTTCAAACGTGAACTGATTAAGTAGAACGCAAGTGATCACAAAATTGAAGAAATTATCTGTTTGTCACACCTACTTGACACAGGCGGTTTGAATCGGACGCCGCGTCAAAACTACGTTAAATATCCTGCCACGTTATGACTTGTGTAAGCGTGTGTAATCATACGAAGTAAAAGATTAAAACCAAAGTGCTTTGCACCATGGTGTTTTAACAACAGATAAATAAAACGATTTATAGTTTCATACCGGGAAAACCCCAGATATATGCTTCATCAGACGGAACTCATTTTATTTGTATGTTCATTGATAAATTGGCGGGAATTTCCGTCACTTCGAGTGGCTGT
This sequence comes from Argopecten irradians, assembly GCF_041381155.1. Lineage (NCBI taxonomy): Eukaryota > Metazoa > Mollusca > Bivalvia > Pectinida > Pectinidae > Argopecten > Argopecten irradians. Next base: position 38,090,211 of record NC_091145.1, on the reverse strand, counting down.
TCCAAATGCCTGTCGGAACCAAACGATATAATCCAATTTTAGCCTTATAAATACCATAAACACTATTAGTGTAAATTTTGAGCTATGAAAAGAATAGTTAAGACTGTAAATAGAAGGTCCATTTCAAATACCGAAACCCTACTCAACTTTATCCTTCTATAGAACCACCAGAAAGAGACTTTAATCCTTAAACAATACCCTTATGGAAAAAGTACTGTAGTACAGGTGAAATTCACACGTAAAGCACAGGTAAATCTAGGTTAACTTCTCTGAAATAGACTCTAATCTTTGTCAAAACATTCTACTAATTATCAGATAATAAAAGGTTGGCAAATGGAGATACAGCCTCAAGGGAGCTCTTCAGTCTGAAGAGCTACATTGAATGGGGCGAAAGCGCCCACAACTCAGTCGTTATCGTTTTTATTCTTTCTTATAAATTTCGTCCATAAAGATTTTTCTTCAAAAAACGCAACGACCTTCCTCTAGTACTTTCGCCATTTCATAATGGCTCTTCAGGAATGTAAATGTTTATTTTTTACAGAACAAATTACTGACGTCACAAATAGCGTGACGTCACAAGGTACACACGTTTACAAAACAATAATATGAAGTTGCGCAATTTTCTAATATGGCCTATTGAGATTTGGTTTTGATATTTTTATCAGCTGATTTTCTTTGTTTCTCCAACAATAGTGTCTGACGAATGTAATTGATATATAGGCATAGCATTAAATTGATCACACGCACAATCATATATATTTTTATTGACATTCAAATTACTTAGAGAATCCGTTTTTTTTTGTTGCCTATGAACAGTCATACGTGTTTAAGTCAATACTATATATTTTCGTTGTATATATATCATGAAGAATTTTATGATCTTAGTGCTTCATATGGTATTTGTGAACATTGGTTAATATTTTAATTCTGTATTATTTAATATGATTTCCACAAACTTTCGTAACTTTTTTTTCGTCTAGTGACATGTTATAATTTAAAGCTACATTTTTTACATGTATCTATTCATGTCTGTTTCAGTTAATTACTCTATATATAATATATGTTTAATTGTAATTTATTCATTATGTTTATATAGCTCATCTACCCTTTAAAGTTAATTATCCCGTCTGGTCTTACTAGTACTATGGCACTTACGACTCGGACAGTAGATGAGCTAATTTAATTATCTCACCTGTCCGAGTACCGACCAGCCATAATAGAGCCATATACATGCCAGGTGTCAGCCATTGTATCAATTGTACATTCAATTCCACGTCTCATATTTTGTCATTAGTTAGGATCTAGAGCTCGGTCTCTACGAGCCGATTTTCGGACACTCCGGAAATCGCCTTCCGACTGATAGAAAATAATGTAATAAATTCGTAATTGGACAACTAGTCAACGTCTTTGTATTTTATACCGTGACAAGGAAAATATTACAATTACCGGAAATACCGTTGTGATGTATATTTGCCTATATTGTATAACACCCTCCTCCTCCGGAAGGGAAAAGATTGTTTTTAATTTTAATTTTCGTGTTTTGCATGTCCAAAAAAATAAGACAATTATTTCAATACTGAATTAACTACATGCATGTAATTGATCAGAATATAAATTGTCGTGACAGCTTCTTTAAAAATTAGACATCATGTGAAAGATTTTACAACTATACAATTGATCCCACCGTGATGGAGTGATGACGATTTGACCACGCAAGAGTCTCGGGCGATACTCGAGGTTCGGCAAATCGTCAAGTCCCTCCATCACTGGGGCATTCATTGTTTTATTATACGAATATTTCAGATTGGACTTTTATGAAAATATGAAAAGTTTCAAATGTTCATACCAGGTTAACATCGGTCTTCACACAACAATTGATAGGTAGCAGAATAATTCTACAACTTGTTTAAAACATGAGAAATGTAACAAAACAAACAAACCATTCAGTATGTGTTGTAACTATCGTTTTCGAGATTTACTATGTTTTTCCGTGCTTTTTGAGCTTGCGGGATTATTCAGATTAACACGTATACACGTAGGTATACTATTATAGTACATGTACATGGCTATTATATATCCGATATGTTGAAGCTGTGGTTTGGAACGGGTGGAGGGCATTTACAATGAAGATTTTAATAATCTGTTTATCATCGAAAATGTTGAAAATCGTTCGGACGGTAATATAATGTGTTAATTGTAAGTTTAGGCCTAACGCAACAGAGAATATACCATTACCATAGATACATGTTGCATGTCCCAAAATCTAAACAACTGTCAGACCGTCTCCGTACACATCATACACGACAAACAGAGATGAAGTGATGCTTAAGAAATACTTATAATATTCAATTCAATTACTTCTGTTTTACCTTTAATCAGGTGTTAATCTGGTATAACTGTTATGTAAACCAGAGCTAAAGATTTCTCCTAAGGCCACCGTATCTCTTTTTTTCAATCCAAACTTTTAGATATTTACAAACTTCAATGGAGCGCGATTACAGATGACATTTTTTTAAACATTCAGAACAAATATTATATAAACTGACTTAATATCAATATAAAAACATAATTCTGGACATTACAGGTGTAAAGATATTTGATATGTATATGATTTTTATTTTTTGCGAATAACCAAATGTATTCCACGTAACGAACTATATATGCAAGCCCTGATCATTTTACAACTCCACTTAAAGTATTTATGCGGGAACCGATACAGTTATTAACTTTTGATTTATTCTTTTATGTAATAAGTCATATCAATGACGTATACTAAAGCTCAGATAATTTGATTAAAACCTTTCTTTAATAATATCTAATATGTTATTAGATCAATGTTTGCAATCGCTATGTCAGAACGATGGAATTGTACCAACTCGGGGTCATCATCATAATCTGTTAATTGTGAAACAATAAATTAGTATTGTTCCTGTGGTGTAAATTTGCGTAATCTTCATCACAACAAGATACCTGCACCTTATGTCGGGGATTGACTTTTAATCTCATTGCGATTTAAAGGCTACTCCTGCTAAACCTCATTGAAACTTGCTGGAAATAACCCGTTTACAATGCAAATATGAATAATGATATCTAGAACACAATAATTCCATCTTTCACTGAATGATTCCGTTCTGTTTCAACACAATTGATATGACCACAGGTCCTTATTTATGAGAGATTTTATTACTGAAACGTGGTGACAATTACATGTATATAGTAAAGAAGAGTGCAATTTATTTTTGAATGAGTAAATCTAAAATATTTGACATTTAATGCGGGAATAAATAAGGGTTTTGGTGCAAAAAGTGATTAATTTCACCATTGTAGCGTCAGTTCTAGTTGTATGTTCTTTATATGCCTACATCAGCTGAAAACGAGAGTGTGTCATGTGCACAGCGCTTGTTGCATTTTCGGGATCATAACATAAGGAACTATATATATATTGACCAAAGACATTCAGTTGAGTCAAAACATTATAACATCTGAGTAAAAGACGTTGATATCTGGCTTTTGTATAGAGAAAAAGGTCCGTGGTTTGTTTGTGATTTTTATTTCTATGAATAATCTTATTATTTAATTATCGATCTTAACATGCATGCAATTACCATTTCACAAGGTTAGGTAAGGTATTTATAGCAACATCGAAACATTTATTTGCTTTTGGATTATTAATTTCTATCATAATTCATATCTATCACGTATTCTAATACTCTAATAATTTGAGGTAAATTAAAACATTCAATTGTTAATATTTACTATTTCATTAGATCAATGTTCGCTATCGCCATGTCAGAACGAAGGAACTTTTATCAACTCGGAGCCATCATCATACATCTGTAATTTTGCACCCGCTTTACAGGAACTAATTGTGAAACAAACGATAAAAAAACTTATATGTAAGAAAAATTAGTATCGTTTCTGTGGTGTAAATTTGCGTAATCTGTAGGAACAAGCTTAAAAGATACATCCGCCGCATGTCGAGGGATACATCTTGATTAAAAGGCAACTCCTCCTGAATCACAGAAGGCATTTCAAAGAAACTTGGTGGCAATAAGCCGTTTATAATGCAAATGTGTATTATTCATATGGAACACAATAATTCCGTCTTTCTCTGAGTGATGCTCTTCTGCTTAAAACGATTAATATGACTACAGCTCATTTCATATGGGAGATTTCAGTACTGAAACGTGGTAACAATTACATAGATGTAGTAAAGATGTGTGCAATTTATTTTGGAACGATTAAATCTAAATTGCTTGACTTTTTTGCCGGATGAAGGCATAGTATTGGTGTAAAAATGACAAAATTCGTCTGTTGAACGTCAGTTCTAGTTGTTTGTTCTATTCTGCCTACAACAGCTGAAAAAATATAGTTTGTCCTGTCTACAGCGTTTTTGCACCTTCATGATCATAATATGAGGCACTAATTATTCATTAAACAAAAGACATTTAGTTGGGACAAAACATCATAACATCTGACTTAAAGAAACTGATATCTATTTTTTTGCATCGACAAAAACATATGTAAAGGTCCATGATTTACTTGTGATTTTTATTTTTATGAATAACCTGATTATATACCGTATCGATCGTTATATGCAAGCAATATTTCATTTCTCAAGGTCAGGTAAGGTATTTATAGCAATACAAAAACATTTATTTGCTTTTGGATTAATGTTTTATGTTACAATTCATATCAATCACGTATTTTAATACTCTAACAGTTTGTTGATATTTACTATTTCATTAGATCAATGTTCACTATCGCCATGTCAGAACGATGGAACTTGTACCAACTCGGAGCCATCATCATACACCTGTAATTGTGCGCCCGGCTTTACCGGAACTAATTGTGAAACAAACAGTAAGAAGACTTATATTTAAGATTAATTAGTATTGTTTCTGTGGTGTAAATTTGCGTAATCTGTCGGAACAAGATACATCCGCCGCATGTCGAGGGATACATCTTGATTAAAAGGCAACACTCCTCCTGAATCATACAAGGCATTTCGAGTGACAATAAGCTGTTTATAATGCAAATGTGCATTATTGAAAAGGAACACAATAATTCCGTCTTCCTCTGAGTGATGCTCTTCTGCTTAAAACGATTAATATGGCCACAGGTCCTTTCATATGGGAGATTTCAGTACTGAAACGTGGTAACAATTACATAGATATAGTAAAGATGTGTGCAATTTATTTTGGAACGAGTAAATCTAAATTGCTTTACTTTTTTTCCCGGATGAAAGCATGGTCTTGGTGTAAAAAAAGTGAAAAAATTCGCCTCTGCAACGTCAGTTCTAGTTGTATGTTCTATTCTGCCTACAACAGCTGAAAAAGATAGTTTGTCCCGTCTACAGCGTTTTTGCACCTTCATGATCATAATATGAGGCACTATTTATTCATTAAACAAAAGACATTTAGTTGGGACAAAACATCATAACATCTGACTTAAGAAACTGATATCTATTTTTTGCATCGACAAAAACATATGTAAAGGTCCATGATTTACTTGTGATTTTTATTTTTATGAATAACCTGATTATATACCGTATCGATCGTTATATGCAAGCAATTTCATTTCTCAATGTCAGGTAAGGTATTTATAGCAACACCAAAACATTTATTAGCTTTTGGATTAATGTTTTATGTTACAATTCATATCAATCACGTATTTTAATACTCTAACAGTTTGTTGATATTTACTATTTCATTAGATCAATGTTCACTATCGCCATGTCAGAACGATGGAACTTGTACCAACTCGGAGCCATCATCATACACCTGTAATTGTGCGCCCGGCTTTACCGGAACTAATTGTGAAACAAACAGTATGAAGACTTATATTTAAGATTAATTAGTATTGTTTCTGTGGTGTAAATTTGCGTAATATGTCAGAACAAGATACATCCGCCGCATGTCGAGGGATACATTTTGATTAAAAGGCAACTCCTCCTGAATCACAGAAGACATTTCAAAGAAACTTGGTGGCAATAAGCCGTTTATAATGCAAATGTGTATTATTCATATGGAACACAATAATTCCGTCTTCCTCTGAGTGATGCTCTTCTGCTTAAAACGATTAATATGACCACAAGTCCTTTCATATGGGATATTTCAGTACTGAAACGTGGTAACAATTACATAGATATAGTAAAGATGTGTGCAATTTATTTTGGAACGAGTAAATCTAAATTGCTTTACTTTTTTCCCGGATGAAAGCATGGTCTTGGTGTAAAAAAAGTGAAAAAATTCGCCTCTGCAACGTCAGTTCTAGTTGTATGTTCTATTCTGCCTACAACAGCTGAAAAAGATAGTTTGTCCCGTCTACAGCGTTTTTGCACCTTCATGATCATAATATGAGGCACTATTTATTCATTAAACAAAAGACATTTAGTTGGGACAAAACATCATAACATCTGGCTTAAAGAAGTTTATATCCATTTTTCTGCATCGACAAAAACATATGTAAAGGTCTATCATTTATTTGTGAGTTTTATTTTTGTGAATAACCTGATCATTTACCATACAGATCTTTATATCCAAGCAATTTCATTTCTCAAGGTCAGGTAAGGTATTTATAGCAACACCAAAACATTTATTAGCTTTTGGATAAATGTTTTATGTTATAATTCATATCAATCACGTATTTTAATACTCTAACAGTTTGTTGATATTTACTATTTCATTAGATCAATGTTCACTATCGCCATGTCAGAACGATGGAACTTGTACCAACTCGGAGCCATCATCATACACCTGTAATTGTGCGCCCGGCTTTACCGGAACTAATTGTGAAACAAACGGTAAGAAGACTTATATTTAAGATTAATTAGTATTGTTTCTGGGGTATAATATTGCGTAATCTGTCGGAACAAGATACATCTGCTGCATGTTGAGGGATACATCTTGATTAAAAGGCAACTCCTCCTGAATCACAGAAGGCATTTCAAAGAAACTTGGTGGCAATAAGCCGTTTATAATGCAAATGTGTATTATTCATATGGAACACAATAATTCCGTCTTCCTCTGAGTGATGCTCTTCTGCTTAAAACGATTAATATGACCACAAGTCCTTTCATATGGGATATTTCAGTACTGAAACGTGGTAACAATTACATAGATATAGTAAAGATGTGTGCAATTTATTTTGGAACGAGTAAATCTAAATTGCTTTACTTTTTTCCCGGATGAAAGCATGGTCTTGGTGTAAAAAAAGTGAAAAAATTCGCCTCTGCAACGTCAGTTCTAGTTGTATGTTCTATTCTGCCTACAACAGCTGAAAAAGATAGTTTGTCCCGTCTACAGCGTTTTTGCACCTTCATGATCATAATATGAGGCACTATTTATTCATTAAACAAAAGACATTTAGTTGGGACAAAACATCATAACATCTGACTTAAAGAAACTGATATCTATTTTTTTGCATCGACAAAAACATATGTAAAGGTCCATGATTTACTTGTGATTTTTATTTTTATGAATAACCTGATTATATACCGTATCGATCTTTATATCCAAGCAATTTCATTTCTCAAGGTCAGGTAAGGTATTTATAGCAACACCAAAACATTTATTAGCTTTTGGATAAATGTTTTATGTTATAATTCATATCAATCACGTATTTTAATACTCTAACAGTTTGTTGATATTTACTATTTCATTAGATCAATGTTCACTATCGCCATGTCAGAACGATGGAACTTGTACCAACTCGGAGCCATCATCATACACCTGTAATTGTGCGCCCGGCTTTACCGGAACTAATTGTGAAACAAACGGTAAGAAGACTTATATTTAAGATTAATTAGTATTGTTTCTGGGGTATAATATTGCGTAATCTGTCGGAACAAGATACATCCGCCGCATGTCGAGGGATACATCTTGATTAAAAGGCAACTCCTCCTGAATCACAGAAGACATTTCAAAGAAACTTGGTGGCAATAAGCGGTTTATAATGCAAATGTGTATTATTCATATGGAACACAATAATTCCGTCTTCCTTTGAGTGATACTCTTCTGCTTAAAACGATTAATATGACCACAGGTCATTTCATATGGGAGATTTCAGTACTGAAACGTGGTAACAATTACATAGATATAGTAAAGATGTGTGCAATTTATTTTGGAACGAGTAAATCTAAATTGCTTGACCCTTTTTTGCCGGATGAAGGCATAGTATTGGTGTAAAAAAAGTGAAAAAATTCGCCTCTGCAAACGTCAGTTCTAGTTGTATGTTCTATTCTGCCTACAACAGCTGAAAAAGATAGTTTGTCCCGTCTACAGCGTTTTTGCACCTTCATGATCATAATATGAGGCACTAATTATTCATTAAACAAAAGACATTTAGTTGGGACAAAACATCATAACATCTGACTTAAGAAACTGATATCTATTTTTTTGCATCGACAAAAACATATGTAAAGGTCCATGATTTACTTGTGATTTTTATTTTTATGAATAACCTGATTATATACCGTATCGATCGTTATATGCAAGCAATATTTCATTTCTCAAGGTCAGGTAAGGTATTTATAGCAACACCAAAACATTTATTAGCTTTTGGATTAATGTTTTATGTTACAATTCATATCAATCACGTATTTTAATACTCTAACAGTTTGTTGATATTTACTATTTCATTAGATCAATGTTCACTATCGCCATGTCAGAACGATGGAACTTGTACCAACTCGGGGCCATCATCATTCACCTGTAATTGTGCGCCCGGCTTTACCGGAACTAATTGTGAAACAAACGGTAAGAAGACTTATATTTAAGATTAAATTAGTATTGTTTCTGTGGTGTAAATTTGCGTAATCTGTCGGAACAAGATACATCCGCCGCATGTCGAGGGATACATCTTGATTAAAAGGCAACACTCCTCCTGAATCATACAAGGCATTTCGAGTGGCAATAAGCGGTTTATAATGCAAATGTGTATTATTCATATGGAACACAATAATTCCGTCTTCCTCTGAGTGATGCTCTTCTGCTTAAAACGATTAATATGACCACAAGTCCTTTCATATGGGATATTTCAGTACTGAAACGTGGTAACAATTACATAGATATAGTAAAGATGTGTGCAATTTATTTTGGAACGAGTAAATCTAAATTGCTTTACTTTTTTCCCGGATGAAAGCATGGTCTTGGTGTAAAAAAAGTGAAAAAATTCGCCTCTGCAACGTCAGTTCTAGTTGTATGTTCTATTCTGCCTACAACAGCTGAAAAAGATAGTTTGTCCCGTCTACAGCGTTTTTGCACCTTCATGATCATAATATGAGGCACTATTTATTCATTAAACAAAAGACATTTAGTTGGGACAAAACATCATAACATCTGGCTTAAAGAAGTTTATATCCATTTTTCTGCATCGACAAAAACATATGTAAAGGTCTATGATTTATTTGTGAGTTTTATTTTTGTGAATAACCTGATCATTTACCATACAGATCTTTATATCCAAGCAATTTCATTTCTCAAGGTCAGGTAAGGTATTTATAGCAACACCAAAACATTTATTAGCTTTTGGATAAATGTTTTATGTTATAATTCATATCAATCACGTATTTTAATACTCTAACAGTTTGTTGATATTTACTATTTCATTAGATCAATGTTCACTATCGCCATGTAAGAACGATGGAACTTGTACCAACTCGGGGCCATCATCATTCACCTGTAATTGTGCGCCCGGCTTTACAGGAACTACTTGTGAAACAAACGGTAAAAAAACTTATATTTAAAATAAAATAAGTATTGTTTCTGTAGTCTAAATTTGCATAATCTGTCGGAACAAGATATATCCGCCGCATGTCGAGGGATACATCTTGATATGAAAATGATTAAAAGGCAACTCCTCCTGAACTACAGAAGGCATTTTCTGCTCTTCTGCTTAAAACGTTTAATATGACCACAGATCATTTCATATGGGAGATTTCAGTACTGAAACGTGGTAACAATTACATATAGTAAAGATGTGTGTAATTTATTTGGAACGAGTAAAATCTAAATTGCTTGACTCTTTCGCGGGATGAAGGCATGGTGTTGGTGTAAAAAAAAAATAGTGAAAAAAATCGCCTCTGTAACGTCAGTTCTAGTTGTATGTTCTATTTTGCCTACAACAGCCGAAAAAGATAGTTTGTCCCGTCTACAGCGCTTTTGCACCTTTAGATCATAATATGAGGCACTAATTATTCATTAAACAAAAGACATTTAGTTGGGACAAAACATCATAACATCTGACTTAAGAAACTGATATCTTTTTTTGCATCGACAAAAACATATGTAAAGGTCCATGATTTATTTGTGATTTTTATTTTTTGAATAACCTGATTATGATTTTTATGCAAGCAATTTCATTTCTCAAGGTCAGGTCAGGTATTTATAGCAACACCAAAACATTTATTAGCTTTTGGATTAATGTTTTATGTTACAATTCAAATCAATCACGTATTTTGATACTCTAACAATTTGTTAATATTTACTATTTCATTAGATCAATGTTCGCTATCGCCATGTAAGAACGATGGAACTTGTACCAACTCGGGGCCATCATCATTCACCTGTAATTGTGCGCCCGGCTTTACAGGAACTACTTGTGAAACAAACGATAAAAAAACAACTTATATTTAAGATAAATTAGTATTGTTTCTGTGGTGTAAATTTGCTTAATCTGTCGGAACAAGATACATCCGCCGCATGTCGAGGGATACATCTTTGATTGAAAAGGCAACTCCTCCTGAATCACAGAAGACATTTCAAAGAAACTTGGTGGCAATAAGCGGTTTATAATGCAAATGTGTATTATTCATATGGAACACAATAATTCCGTCTTCCTTTGAGTGATGCTCTTCTGCTTAAAACGTTTAATGTGACCACAGGTCCATTCATATGAGAGATTTCAGTACTGAAACATGGTAACAATTACATAGATGTAGTAAAGATGTGTGCAATTTATTTTGAAACGAGTAAATCTAAATTGCTTGACTTTTTTGCGGAATGAAGGCATGGTCTTGGTGTAAAAACAATAGTGAAAAAATTCGCCTCTGTAACGTCAGTTCTAGTTGTATGTCCTATTCTGCCTACAACAGCTGAAAAAGATACGGTAGTTTGTCCCGTCTACAGCGTTTTTGCACCTTCAGCATCATATGAGGCACTAATTATTCATTAAACAAAAGACATTTAGTTGGGACAAAACATCATTACATATGACTTAAAGAAGTTGATATCTATTTTTTTTGCATCGACAAAAACATATCTAAAGGTACATGATTTATTTGTGATTTTTATTTTTGTGAATAACCTGATCATTTACCATATAGATCTTTACATGCAAGCAATTTCATTTCTCAAGGTCAGGTCAGGTATTTATAGCAACACTAAAACATTTATTAGCTTTTGGATTAATGTTTTATGTTATAATTCAAATCAATCACGTATTTTGATACTCTAACAATTTGTTAATATTTACTATTTCATTAGATCAATGTTCGCTATCGCCATGTAAGAACGATGGAACTTGTACCAACTCGGGGCCATCATCATTCACCTGTAATTGTGCGCCCGGCTTTACAGGAACTACTTGTGAAACAAACGGTAAAAAAACTTATATTTAAAATAAATAAGTATTGTTTCTGTAGTGTAAATTTGCATAATCTGTCGGAACAAGATACATCCGCCGCATGTCGAGGGATACATCTTGATATGAAAATGATTAAAAGGCAACTCCTCCTGAACCACAGAAGGCATTTTCTGCTCTTCTGCTTAAAACGTTTAATATGACCACAGGTCATTTCATATGGGAGATTTCAGTACTGAAACGTGGTAACAATTACATATAGTAATGATGTGTGTAATTTATTTTGGAACGAGTAAAATCTAAATTGCTTGACTCTTTCGCGGGATGAAGGCATGGTGTTGGTGAAAAATAATAGTGAAAAAAATCGCCTCTGTAACGTCAGTTCTAGTTGTATGTTCTATTCTGCCTACAACAGCCGAAAATTTAGTTTGTGCCATCTACAGCGCTTTTGCACCTTCAGGATCATATGAGGCACTAATTATTCATTAAACAAAAGACATTTAGTTGGGACAAAACATCATAACATATTACTTAAAGAAGTTTTCCATCGACAAAATGGATTAATGTTTTATTTTGGATTAATGTCAATATGGTTAATATATAATTCAAATCAATCACGTATTTTGATACTCTAACAATTTGTTAATATTTACTATTTCATTAGATCAATGTTCGCTATCGCCATGTAAGAACGATGGAACTTGTACCAACTCGGGGCCATCATCATTCACCTGTAATTGTGCGGCCGGCTTTACAGGAACTACTTGTGAAACAAACGGTAAAAAAACTTATATTTAAAATATATAAGTGTTGTTTCTGTAGTGTAAATTTGCATAATCTGTCGGAACAAGATACATCCGCCGCATGTCGAGGGATACATCTGGATATGAAAATGATTAAAAGGCAACTCCTCCTGAACCACAGAAGGCATTTTCTGATCTTCTGCTTAAAACGTTTAATATGACCACAGGTCATTTCATATGGGAGATTTCAGTACTGAAACGTGTTAAAAATAACATATAGTAAAGATTTGTGCAATTTATTTTGGAACGAGTAAATTTAAATTGCTTGACTTTTTTGCGGAATGAAGGCATGGTCTTGGTGTAAAAACAATAGTGAAAAAACTCGCCTCTGTAACGTCAGTTCTAGTTATATGTTCTATTCTGCCTACAACAGCTGAAAAAGATACGGTAGTTTGTCCCGTCTACAGCGTTTTTGCACCTTCAGCATCATATGAGGCACTAATTATTCATTAAACAAAAGACATTTAGTTGGGACAAAATATCATAACATATCACTTAAAGAAGTTTTCCATCGACGACAAAAACATATGTAAAGGTCCATGATTTATTTGTGAGTTTTATTTTTGTGAATAACCTGATCATTTACCATACAGATCTTTATATGCAAGTAATTTCATTTTTCAGGGTCAGGTAAGGTATTTATAGCAACACCAAAACATTTATTAGCTTTTGGATTAATGTTTTATGTTATAATTCAAATCAATCACGTATTTTGATACTCTAACAATTTGTTAATATTTACTATTTCATTAGATCAATGTTCGCTATCGCCATGTAAGAACGATGGAACTTGTACCAACTCGGGGCCATCATCATTCACCTGTAATTGTGCGGCCGGCTTTACAGGAACTACTTGTGAAACAAACGGTAAAAAAAACTTATATTTAAGATAAATTAGTATTGTTTCTGTGGTGTAAATTTGCGTAATCTGTCGGAACAAGATACATCCACCGCATGTCGAGTGATATATCTTGATATGAAAATGATTAAAAGGCAACTCCTCCTGAACCACAGAAGGCATTTTCTGCTCTTCTGCTTAAAAAGTTTAATATGACCACAGGTCATTTCATATGGGAGATTTCAGTACTTAAACATGGTAACAATTACATAGATGTAGTAAAGATGTGTGCAATTTATTTTGAAACGAGTAAATTTAAATTGCTTGACTTTTTTGCGGAATGAAGGCATGGTCTTGGTGTAAAAACAATAGTGAAAAAATTCGCCTCTGTAACGTCAGTTCTAGTTGTATGTCCTATTCTGCCTACTACAGCTGAAAAAGATACGGTAGTTTGTCCCGTCTACAGCGTTTTTGCACCTTCAGCATCATATGAGGCACTAATTATTCATTAAACAAAAGACATTTAGTTGGGACAAAACATCATTACATATGACTTAAAGAAGTTGATATCTATTTTTTTTTGCATCGACAAAAACATATCTAAAGGTACATGATTTATTTGTGATTTTTATTTTTGTGAATAACCTGATCATTTACCATATAGATCTTTACATGCAAGCAATTTCATTTCTCAAGGTCAGGTCAGGTATTTATAGCAACACTAAAACATTTATTAGCTTTTGGATTAATGTTTTATGTTATAATTCAAATCAATCACGTATTTTGATACTCTAACAATGTGTTGATATTTACTATTTCATTAGATCAATGTTCGCTATCGCCATGTAAGAACGATGGAACTTGTACCAACTCGGGGCCATCATCATTCACCTGTAATTGTGCGGCCGGCTTTACAGGAACTACTTGTGAAACAAACGGTAAAAAAACTTATATTTAAAATAAATAAGTATTGTTTCTGTAGTGTAAATTTGCATAATCTGTCGGAACAAGATACATCCGCCGCATGTCGAGGGATACATCTGGATATGAAAATGATTAATAGGCAACTCCTCCTGAACCACAGAAGGCATTTTCTGATCTTCTGCTTAAAACGTTTAATATGACCACAGGTCATTTCATATGGGAGATTTCAGTACTGAAACGTGTTAAAAATAACATATAGTAAAGATGTGTGCAATTTATTTTGGAACGAGTAAATTTAAATTGCTTGACTTTTTCGCGTAATGAAGGCATGGTCTTGGTGTAAAAAAAGTGAAAAAAATCGCCTCTGTAACGTCAGTTCTAGTTATATGTTCTATTCTGCCTACAACAGTTGAAAAAGATAGTTTGTCCCGTCTACAGCGTTTTTGCACCTTCATGATCATAATATCAGGCACTAATTATTCATTAAACAAAAGTCATTTAGTTGGGACAAAACATCATGACATATGACTTAAAGAAGTTGATATCTATTTTGTTGCTTCGACAAAAACATATGTAAAGGTCCATGATTTATTTGTGAGTTTTATTTTTGTGAATAACCTGATCATTTACCATACCGATCTTTATATGCAAGTAATTTCATTTCTCACGGTCAGGTAAGGTATTTATAGCAACACCAAAACATTTATTAGCTTTTGGATTAATGTTTTATGTTATAATTCAAATCAATCACGTATTTTGAAACTCTAACAATTTGTTAATATTTACTATTTCATTAGATCAATGTTCGCTATCGCCATGTAAGAACGATGGAACTTGTACCAACTCGGGGCCATCATCATTCACCTGTAATTGTGCGGCCGGCTTTACAGGAACTACTTGTGAAACAAACGGTAAAAAAAACTTATATTTAAGATAAATTAGTATTGTTTCTGTGGTGTGAATTTGCGTAATCTGTCGGAACAAGATACATCCACCGCATGTCGAGTGATATATCTTGATATGAAAATGATTAAAAGGCAACTCCTCCTGAACCACAGAAGGCATTTTCTGCTCTTCTGCTTAAAACGTTTAATATGACCACAGGTCATTTCATATGGGAGATTTCAGTACTGAAACGTGTTAACAATTACATATAGTAAAGATGAGTGTTATTTTTTTTGGAACGAGTAAAATTTAAATTGCTTGACTTTTTTGCGGAATGAAGGCATGGTCTTGGTTTAAAAAAATAGTGAAAAAAATCGCCTCTGTAACGTCAGTTTTAGTTGTATGTTCTATTCTGCCTACAACAGCTGAAAAAGATAGTTTGTCCCGTCTACAGCGTTTTTGCATCTTCATGATCATAATATCAGGCACTAATTATTCATTAAACAAAAGACTTTTAGTTGGGACAAAACATCATGACATATGACTTAAAGAAGTTGATATCTATTTTTTTTGCATCGACAAAAACATATGTAAAGGTCCATGATTTATTTGTGAGTTTTATTTTTGTGAATAACCTGATCATTTACCATACAGATCTTTATATGCAAGTAATTTCATTTTTCAGGGTCAGGTAAGGTATTTATAGCAACACCAAAACATTTATTAGCTTTTGGATTAATGTTTTATGTTATAATTCAAATGAGTCACGTATTTTGATACGCCAACAATTTGTTAATATTTACTATTTCATTAGATCAATGTTCGCTATCGCCATGTAAGAACGATGGAACTTGTACCAACTCGGGGCCATCATCATTCACCTGTAATTGTGCGGCCGGCTTTACAGGAACTACTTGTGAAACAAACGGTAAAAAAACTTATATTTAAAATAAATAAGTATTGTTTCTGTAGTGTAAATTTGCATAATCTGTCGGAACAAGATACATCCGCCGCATGTCGAGGGATACATCTGGATATGAAAATGATTAATAGGCAACTCCTCCTGAACCACAGAAGGCATTTTCTGATCTTCTGCTTAAAACGTTTAATATGACCACAGGTCATTTCATATGGGAGATTTCAGTACTGAAACGTGTTAAAAATAACATATAGTAAAGGTGTGTGCAATTTATTTTGGAACGAGTAAATTTAAATTGCTTGACTTTTTCGCGTAATGAAGGCATGGTCTTGGTGTAAAAAAAAGTGAAAAAAAAATCGCCTCTGTAACGTCAGTTCTAGTTATATGTTCTATTCTGCCTACAACAGTTGAAAAAGATAGTTTGTCCCGTCTACAGCGTTTTTGCACCTTCATGATCATAATATCAGGCACTAATTATTCATTAAACAAAAGTCATTTAGTTGGGACAAAACATCATGACATATGACTTAAAGAAGTTGATATCTATTTTGTTGCTTCGAGAAAAACATATGTAAAGGTCCATGATTTATTTGTGAGTTTTATTTTTGTGAATAACCTGATCATTTACCATACAGATCTTTATATGCAAGTAATTTCATTTTTCAGGGTCAGGTAAGGTATTTATAGCAACACCAAAACATTTATTAGCTTTTGGATTAATGTTTTATGTTATAATTCAAATGAGTCACGTATTTTGATACGCCAACAATTTGTTAATATTTACTATTTCATTAGATCAATGTTCGCTATCGCCATGTAAGAACGATGGAACTTGTACCAACTCGGGGCCATCATCATTCACCTGTAATTGTGCGGCCGGCTTTACAGGAACTACTTGTGAAACAAACGGTAAAAAAACTTATATTTAAAATAAATAAGTATTGTTTCTGTAGTGTAAATTTGCATAATCTGTCGGAACAAGATACATCCGCCGCATGTCGAGGGATACATCTGGATATGAAAATGATTAATAGGCAACTCCTCCTGAACCACAGAAGGCATTTTCTGATCTTCTGCTTAAAACGTTTAATATGACCACAGGTCATTTCATATGGGATATTTCAGTACTGAAACGTGTTAAAAATAACATATAGTAAAGATGTGTGCAATTTATTTTGGAACGAGTAAATTTAAATTGCTTGACTTTTTCGCGTAATGAAGGCATGGTCTTGGTGTAAAAAAATAGTGAAAAAAATTCGCCTCTGTAACGTCAGTTCTAGTTGTATGTTCTATTCTGCCTACAACAGCTGAAAAAGATAGTAGTTTGTCCCGTCTACAGCGTTTTTGCACCTTCATGACATCATATGAGGCACTAATTATTCATTAAACAAAAGTCATTTCGTTGGGACAAAACATCATGACATATGACTTAAAGAAGTTGATATCTATTTTGTTGCTTCGACAAAAACATATGTAAAGGTCCATGATTTATTTGTGAGTTTTATTTTTGTGAATAACCTGATCATTTACCATACAGATCTTTATATGCAAGCAATTTCATTTCTCAGGTCAGGTAAGGTATTTATAGCAACACCAAAACATTTATTAGCTTTTGGATTAATGTTTTATGTTATAATTCAAATGAGTCACGTATTTTGATACGCCAACAATTTGTTAATATTTACTATTTCATTAGATCAATGTTCGCTATCGCCATGTAAGAACGATGGAACTTGTACCAACTCGGGGCCATCATCATTCACCTGTAATTGTGCGGCCGGCTTTACAGGAACTACTTGTGAAACAAACGGTAAAAAAAACTTATATTTAAGATAAATTAGTATTGTTTCTGTGGTGTGAATTTGCGTAATCTGTCGGAACAAGATACATCCACCGCATGTCGAGTGATATATCTTGATATGAAAATGATTAAAAGGCAACTCCTCCTGAACCACAGAAGGCATTTTCTGCTCTTCTGCTAAAAAGTTTAATATGACCACAGGTCATTTCATATGGGAGATTTCAGTACTGAAACGTGTTAACAATTACATATAGTAAAGATGTGTGTTATTTTTTTTGGAACGAGTAAAATTTAAATTGCTTGACTTTTTTGCGGAATGAAGGCATGGTCTTGGTGTAAAAACAATAGTGAAAAAATTCGCCTCTGTAACGTCAGTTCTAGTTGTATGTCCTATTCTGCCTACTACAGCTGAAAAAGATACGGTAGTTTGTCCCGTCTACAGCGTTTTTGCACCTTCAGCATCATATGAGGCACTAATTATTCATTAAACAAAAGACATTTAGTTGGGACAAAACATCATTACATATGACTTAAAGAAGTTGATATCTATTTTTTTTTGCATCGACAAAAACATATCTAAAGGTACATGATTTATTTGTGATTTTTATTTTTGTGAATAACCTGATCATTTACCATATAGATCTTTACATGCAAGCAATTTCATTTCTCAAGGTCAGGTCAGGTATTTATAGCAACACTAAAACATTTATTAGCTTTTGGATTAATGTTTTATGTTATAATTCAAATCAATCACGTATTTTGATACTCTAACAATGTGTTGATATTTACTATTTCATTAGATCAATGTTCGCTATCGCCATGTAAGAACGATGGAACTTGTACCAACTCGGGGCCATCATCATTCACCTGTAATTGTGCGGCCGGCTTTACAGGAACTACTTGTGAAACAAACGGTAAAAAAAACTTATATTTAAAATAAATAAGTGTTGTTTCTGTAGTGTAAATTTGCATAATCTGTCGGAACAAGATACATCCGCCGCATGTCGAGGGATACATCTGGATATGAAAATGATTAAAAGGCAACTCCTCCTGAACCACAGAAGGCATTTTCTGATCTTCTGCTTAAAACGTTTAATATGACCACAGGTCATTTCATATGGGAGATTTCAGTACTGAAACGTGTTAAAAATAACATATAGTAAAGATGTGTGCAATTTATTTTGGAACGAGTAAATTTAAATTGCTTGACTTTTTCGCGTAATGAAGGCATGGTCTTGGTGTAAAAAAAAGTGAAAAAAATCGCATCTGTAACGTCAGTTCTAGTAATATGTTCTATTCTGCCGACAACAGTTGAAAAAGATAGTTTGTCCCGTCTACAGCGTTTTTGCACCTTCATGATCATAATATCAGGCACTAATTATTCATTAAACAAAAGACTTTTAGTTGGGACAAAACATCATGACATATGACTTAAAGAAGTTGATATCTATTTTTTTTGCATCGACAAAAACATATCTAAAGGTACATGATTTATTTGTGATTTTTATTTTTGTGAATAACCTGATCATTTACCATATAGATCTTTACATGCAAGCAATTTCATTTCTCAAGGTCAGGTCAGGTATTTATAGCAACACTAAAACATTTATTAGCTTTTGGATTAATGTTTTATGTTATAATTCAAATCAATCACGTATTTTGATACTCTAACAATGTGTTGATATTTACTATTTCATTAGGTCAATGTTCGCTATCGCCATGTAAGAACGATGGAACTTGTACCAACTCGGGGCCATCATCATTCACCTGTAATTGTGCGGCCGGCTTTACAGGAACTACTTGTGAAACAAACGGTAAAAAAAACTTATATTTAAAACAAATAAGTATTGTTTCTGTGGTGTAAATTTGCATAATCTGTCGGAACAAGATACATCCGCCGCAGGTCGAGGGATACATCTTGATATGAAAAAGATTAAAAGGCAACTCCTCCTGAACCACAGAAGGCATTTTCTGCTCTTCTGCTTAAAACGTTTAATATGACCACAGGTCATTTCATATGGGAGATTTCAGTACTGAAACGTGTTAACAATTACATATAGTAACGATGTGTGTAATTTATTTTGGAACGAGTAAAATCTAAATTGCTTGACTCTTTCGCGGGATGAAGGCATGGTGTTGGTGAAAAATAATAGTGAAAACAAATCGCCTCTGTAACGTCAGTTCTAGTTGTATGTTCTATTCTGCCTACAACAGCCGAAAAGATTTAGTTTATCCCGTCTACAGCGTTTTTGCACCTTCAGATCATATATAGGCACTAATTATTCATTAAACAAAAGACATTTAGTTGGGACAAAACATCATACATATGACTTAAAGAAGTTGTTTCATCGACAAAAACAATCTAAGATATTTTTATTTTTGTAATACCTGATCATCATATAATCTTACATGCAAGCAATTTTCTCGTTAGTATATTTACTTTTTTTGTTTAGATCAATGTTCGCTATCGCCATGTATCAATGTCGCATCGCGATGGAACTTGTACCAACTCGGGGCCATCATCATTCACCTGTAATTGTGCGGCCGGCTTTACAGGAACTACTTGTGAAACAAACGGTAAAAAAACTTATATTTAAAATAAATAAGTGTTGTTTCTGTAGTGTAAATTTGCACTAATCTGTCGGAACAAGATACATCCGCCGCATGTCGAGGGATACATCTGGATATGAAAATGATTAAAAGGCAACTCCTCCTGAACCACAGAAGGCATTTTCTGATCTTCTGCTTAAAACGTTTAATATGACCACAGGTCATTTCATATGGGAGATTTCAGTACTGAAACGTGTTAAAAATAACATATAGTAAAGATGTGTGCAATTTATTTTGGAACGAGTAAATTTAAATTGCTTGACTTTTTCGCGTAATGAAGGCATGGTCTTGGTGTAAAAAAAAGTGAAAAAAAAATCGCCTCTGTAACGTCAGTTCTAGTTATATGTTCTATTCTGCCGACAACAGTTGAAAAAGATAGTTTGTCCCGTCTACAGCGTTTTTGCACCTTCATGATCATAATATCAGGCACTAATTATTCATTAAACAAAAGACTTTTAGTTGGGACAAAACATCATGACATATGACTTAAAGAAGTTGATATCTATTTTTTTTGCATCGACAAAAACATATCTAAAGGTACATGATTTATTTGTGATTTTTATTTTTGTGAATAACCTGATCATTTACCCATATAGATCTTTACATGCAAGCAATTTCATTTCTCAAGGTCAGGTAAGGTATTTATAGCAACACCAAAACATTTATTAGCTTTTGGATTAATGTTTTATGTTATAATTCAAAATCACGTATTTTGATACTCTAACAATTTGTTAATATTTACTATTTCATTAGATCAATGTTCGCTATCGCCATGTAAGAACGATGGAACTTGTACCAACTCGGGGCCATCATCATTCACCTGTAATTGTGCGGCCGGCTTTACAGGAACTACTTGTGAAACAAACGGTAAAAAAACTTATATTTAAAATATATAAGTGTTGTTTCTGTAGTGTAAATTTGCATAATCTGTCGGAACAAGATACATCCGCCGCATGTCGAGGGATACATCTGGATATGAAAATGATTAATAGGCAACTCCTCCTGAACCACAGAAGGCATTTTCTGATCTTCTGCTTAAAACGTTTAATATGACCACAGGTCATTTCATATGGGAGATTTCAGTACTGAAACGTGTTAAAAATAACATATAGTAAAGATTTGTGCAATTTATTTTGGAACGAGTAAATTTAAATTGCTTGACTTTTTCGCGTAATGAAGGCATGGTCTTGGTGTAAAAAAAAGTGAAAAAAATCGCATCTGTAACGTCAGTTCTAGTAATATGTTCTATTCTGCCTACAACAGCTGAAAAAGATAGTTTGTCCCGTCTACAGCGTTTTTGCACCTTCATGATCATAATATCAGGCACTAATTATTCATTAAACAAAAGACATTTAGTTGGGACAAAACATCATGACATATGACTTAAAGAAGTTGATATCTATTTTGTTGCTTCGACAAAAACATATGTAAAGGTCCATGATTTATTTGTGAGTTTTATTTTTGTGAATAACCTGATCATTTACCATACCGATCTTTATATGCAAGTAATTTCATTTCTCACGGTCAGGTAAGGTATTTATAGCAACACCAAAACATTTATTAGCTTTTGGATTAATGTTTTATGTTATAATTCAAACCAATCACGTATTTTGATACTCTAACAATGTGTTGATATTTACTATTTCATTAGATCAATGTTCGCTATCGCCATGTAAGAACGATGGAACTTGTACCAACTCGGGGCCATCATCATTCACCTGTAATTGTGCGGCCGGCTTTACAGGAACTACTTGTGAAACAAACGGTAAAAAAACTTATATTTAAAATAAATAAGTATTGTTTCTGTAGTGTAAATTTGCATAATCTGTCGGAACAAGATACATCCGCCGCATGTCGAGGGATACATCTGGATATGAAAATGATTAATAGGCAACTCCTCCTGAACCACAGAAGGCATTTTCTGCTCTTCTGCTTAAAACGTTTAATATGACCACAGGTCATTTCATATGGGAGATTTCAGTACTGAAACGTGTTAACAATTACATATAGTAAAGATGAGTGTTATTTTTTTTGGAACGAGTAAAATTTAAATTGCTTGACTTTTTTGCGCGAATGAAGGCATGGTCTTGGTGTAAAAAAAAGTGAAAAAAAAATCGCCTCTGTAACGTCAGTTCTAGTTGTATGTTCTATTCTGCCTACAACAGCTGAAAAAGATAGTTTGTCCCGTCTCCAGCGTTTTTGCATCTTCATGATCATAATATCAGGCACTAATTATTCATTTAAACAAAAGACATTTAGTTGGGACAAAACATCATAACATATGACTTAAAGAAGCTGATATCTATTTTTTGTTGCTTCGACAAAAACATATGTAAAGGTCCATGATTTATTTGTGAGTTTTATTTTTGTGAATAACCTGATCATTTACCATACAGATCTTTATATGCAAGTAATTTCATTTCTCACGGTCAGGTAAGGTATTTATAGCAACACCAAAACATTTATTAGTTTTCCATTTGGATTAATGTTTTATGTTATAATTCAAATCAATCACGTATTTTGATACTCTAACAATTTGTTAATATTTACTATTTCATTAGATCAATGTTCGCTATCGCCATGTAAGAACGATGGAACTTGTACCAACTCGGGGCCATCATCATTCACCTGTAATTGTGCGGCCGGCTTTACAGGAACTACTTGTGAAACAAACGGTAAAAAAAAAACTTATATTTAAGATAAATTAGTATTGTTTCTGTGGTGTAAATTTGCGTAATCTGTCGGAACAAGATACATCCGCCGCATGTCGAGGGATACATCTTGATATGAAAATGATTAAAAGGCAACTCCTCCTGAACCACAGAATGCATTTCAAAGAAACTTGGTGGCAAAAAGCCGTTAATAATGTAAACGTGCATTATTGATAAGGAACACAATAATTCCGTCTTCCTTTGAGTGATGCTCTTCAGCTAAAAACGTTTAATGTGACCACAGGTCCATTCATATGGGAGATTTCAGTACTGAAACGTGGTAACAATTACAAAGATATAGTAAAGATGTGTGCAATTTATTTTGAAACGAGTAAATCTAAATTGCTTGACTTTTTTGCGGAATGAAGGCATGGTCTTGGTGTAAAAACAATAGTGAAAAAATTCGCCTCTGTAACGTCAGTTCTAGTTGTATGTCCTATTCTGCCTACAACAGCTGAAAAAGATAGATTTGTCCCGTCTCCAGTGTTTTTGCATCTTCATGATCATAATATCAGCCACTATTTATTCTTTAAACAAACGTCATTTAGTTGGGGTAAAACATCATAACATATGACTTAAAGAAGCTGATATCTATTTTTTTTGCATCGACAAAAACATATGTAAAGGTCCCTGATTTATTTGTGAGTTTTAATTTTGTGAATAACCTGATTATTTACCATACAGATCTTTATATGCAAGTAATTTCATTTCTCACGGTCAGGTAAGGTATTTATAGCAACACCAAAACATTTATTAGCTTTTGGATTAATGTTTATTTTATAATTCAAATCAATCAAGTATTTTGATACTCTAACAATTTGTTAATATTTATTATTTCATTAGATCAGTGTTCGCTATCGCCATGTAAGAACGATGGAACTTGTACCAACTCGGGGCCATCATCATTCACCTGTAATTGTGCGGCCGGCTTTACAGGAACTACTTGTGAAACAAACGGTAAAAAAAAACTTATATTTAAGATAAATTAGTATTGTTTCTGTGGTGTAAATTTGCGTAATCTGTCGGAACAAGATACATCCACCGCATGTCGAGGGATACATCTTGATATGAAAATGATTAAAAGGCAACTCCTCCTGAACCACAGAATGCATTTCAAAGAAACTTGGTGGCAAAAAGTCGTTAATAATGTAAACGTGCATTATTGATAAGGATAAAATAATTCCGTCTTCCTTTGAGTGATGCTCTTCTGCTTAAAACGTTTAATATGACCACAGGTCCTTTCATATGGGAGATTTCAGTACTGAAACGTGGTAACAATTACATATAGTAATGATGTGTTTAATTTATTTTGGAACGAGTAAAATCTAAATTGGTATACTTTTTTGCGGAATAAAGACATGGTCTTGGTGTAAAAAAAAGTGAAAACAAATCGCCTCTGTAACGTCAGTTCTAGTTGTATGTTCTATTCTGCATACAACAGCTGAAAAAGATAGATTGTCCCGTCTCCAGCGTTTTTGCATCTTCATGATCATAATATCAGGCACTATTTATTCTTTAAAAAAAAGTTATTTAGTTGGGACAAAACATCATAACATATGACTTAAAGAAGTTGATATCTATTTTTTGCATCGACAAAAACATATGTAAATGTCCCTGATTTATTTGTGAGTTTTATTTTTGTGAATAACCTGATCATTTACCATACAGATCTTTATATGCAAGTAATTTCATTTCTCACGGTCAGGTAAGGTATTTATAGCAACACCAAAACATTTATTAGCTTTTGGATTAATGTTTATTTTATAATTCAAATCAATCACGTATTTTGATACTCTAACAATTTGTTAATATTTACTATTTCATTAGATCAATGTTCGCTATCGCCATGTCAGAACGATGGAACTTGTACCAACTCGGGGCCATCATCATTCACCTGTAATTGTGCGGCCGGCTTTACAGGAACTACTTGTGAAACAAACGGTAAAAAAAACTTATATTTAAGATAAATTCGTTTTGTTTCTGTGGTGTAAATTTGCGTAATCTGTCGGAACAAGATACATCCGCCGCATGTCCAGGGATACATCTTGATATGAAAAAGATTAAAAGGCAACTCCTCCTGAACCACAGAATGCATTTCAAAGAAACTTGGTGGCAAAAAGCCGTTAATAATGTAAACGTGCATTATTGATAAGGAACACAATAATTCCGTCTTCCTTTGAGTGATGCTCTTCTGCTTAAAACGTTTAATATGACCACAGGTCCTTTCATATGGGAGATTTCAGTACTGAAACGTGGTAACAATTACATATAGTAATGATGTGTTTAATTTATTTTGGAACGAGTAAAATCTAAATTGGTATACTTTTTTGCGGAATAAAGACATGGTCTTGGTGGAAAAAAAAAGTGAAAACAAATCGCCTCTCTAACGTCAGTTCTAGTTGTATGTTCTATTCTGCCTACAACAGCTGAAAAAGATAGATTGTCCCGTCTCCAGCGTTTTTGCATCTTCATGATCATAATATCAGGCACTATTTATTCTTTAAACAAAAGTCATTTAGTTGGGACAAAACATCATAACATATGACTTAAAGAAGTTGATATCTATTTTTTTGCATCGACAAAAACATATGTAAAGGTCCCTGATTTATTTGTGAGTTTTATTTTTGTGAATAACCTGATCATTTACCATACAGATCTTTATATGCAAGTAATTTCATTTCTCACGGTCAGGTAAGGTATTTATAGCAACACCAAAACATTTATTAGCTTTTGGATTAATGTTTTATGTTATAATTCAAATCAATCACGTATTTTGATACTCTAACAATTTGTTAATATTTACTATTTCATTAGATCAATGTTCGCTATCGCCATGTCTGAACGATGGAACTTGTACCAACTCGGGGCCATCATCATTCACCTGTAATTGTGCGGCCGGCTTTACAGGAACTACTTGTGAAACAAACGGTAAAAAAAACTTATATTTAAGATAAATTAGTATTGTTTCTGTGGTGTAAATTTGCGTAATCTGTCGGAACAAGATACATCCGCCGCATGTCGAGGGATACATCTTGATATGAAAATGATTAAAAAGCAACTTCTCCTGAACCACAGAATGCATTATAAAGAAACTTGGTGGCAAAAAGCCGTTAATAATGTAAACGTGCATTATTGATAAGGAACACAATAATTCCGTCTTCCTTTGAGTGATGCTCTTCTGCTTAAAACGTTTAATATGACCACAGGTCCTTTCACATGGGATATTTCAGTACTGAAACGTGGTAACAATTACATATAGTAATGATGTGTTTAATTCATTTTGGAACGAGTAAAATCTAAATTGCTTTACTTTTTTGCGGAATAAAGACATGGTCTTGGTGTAAAAAAAAGTGAAAACAAATCGCCTCTGAAACGTCAGTTCTAGTTGTATGTTCTATTCTGCCTACAACAGCTGAAAAAGGTAGATTGTCCCGTCTCCAGTGTTTTTGCATCTTCATGATCATAATATCAGCCACTATTTATTCTTTAAACAAACGTCATTTAGTTGGGGTAAAACATCATAACATATGACTTAAAGAAGCTGATATCTATTTTTTTTGCATCGACAAAAACATATGTAAAGGTCCCTGATTTATTTGTGAGTTTTAATTTTGTGAATAACCTGATTATTTACCATACAGATCTTTATATGCAAGTAATTTCATTTCTCACGGTCAGGTAAGGTATTTATAGCAACACCAAAACATTTATTAGCTTTTGGATTAATGTTTATTTTATAATTCAAATCAATCAAGTATTTTGATACTCTAACAATTTGTTAATATTTATTATTTCATTAGATCAGTGTTCGCTATCGCCATGTAAGAACGATGGAACTTGTACCAACTCGGGGCCATCATCATTCACCTGTAATTGTGCGGCCGGCTTTACAGGAACTACTTGTGAAACAAACGGTAAAAAAAACTTATATTTAAGATAAATTCGTTTTGTTTCTGTGGTGTAAATTTGCGTAATCTGTCGGAACAAGATACATCCGCCGCATGTCGAGGGATACATCTTGATATGAAAATGATTAAAAGGCAACTCCTCCTGAACCACAGAATGCATTTCAAAGAAACTTGGTGGCAAAAAGCCGTTAATAATGTAAACGTGCATTATTGATAAGGATAAAATAATTCCGTCTTCCTTTGAGTGATGCTCTTCTGCTTAAAACGTTTAATATGACCACAGGTCCTTTCATATGGGAGATTTCAGTACTGAAACGTGGTAACAATTACATATAGTAATGATGTGTTTAATTTATTTTGGAACGAGTAAAATCTAAATTGGTATACTTTTTTGCGGAATAAAGACATGGTCTTGGTGTAAAAAAAAGTGAAAACAAATCGCCTCTGTAACGTCAGTTCTAGTTGTATGTTCTATTCTGCCTACAACAGCTGAAAAAGATAGATTGTCCCGTCTCCAGCGTTTTTGCATCTTCATGATCATAATATCAGGCACTATTTATTCTTTAAACAAAAGTCATTTAGTTGGGACAAAACATCATAACATATGACTTAAAGAAGTTGATATCTATTTTTTTGCATCGACAAAAACATATGTAAAGGTCCCTGATTTATTTGTGAGTTTTATTTTTGTGAATAACCTGATCATTTACCATACAGATCTTTATATGCAAGTAATTTCATTTCTCACGGTCAGGTAAGGTATTTATAGCAACACCAAAACATTTATTAGCTTTTGGATTAATGTTTATTTTATAATTCAAATCAATCACGTATTTTGATACTCTAACAATTTGTTAATATTTACTATTTCATTAGATCAATGTTCGCTATCGCCATGTCTGAACGATGGAACTTGTACCAACTCGGGGCCATCATCATTCACCTGTAATTGTGCGGCCGGCTTTACAGGAACTACTTGTGAAACAAACGGTAAAAAAAAAACTTATATTTAAGATAAATTCGTTTTGTTTCTGTGGTGTAAATTTGCGTAATCTGTCGGAACAAGATACATCCGCCGCATGTCCAGGGATACATCTTGATATGAAAAAGATTAAAATGCAACTCCTCCTGAACCACAGAATGCATTTCAAAGAAACTTGGTGGCAAAAAGCCGTTAATAATGTAAACGTGCATTATTGATAAGGAACACAATAATTCCGTCTTCCTTTGAGTGATGCTCTTCAGCTAAAAACGTTTAATGTGACCACAGGTCCTTTCATATGGGAGATTTCAGTACTGAAACGTGGTAACAATTACATATAGTAATGATGTGTTTAATTTATTTTGGAACGAGTAAAATCTAAATTGCTTGACTTTTTTGCGGAATGAAGGCATGGTCTTGGTTTAAAAAAATAGTGAAAAAAATCGCCTCTGTAACGTCAGTTTTAGTTGTATGTTCTATTCTGCCTACAACAGCTGAAAAAGATAGTTTGTCCCGTCTCCAGCGTTTTTGCATCTTCATGATCATAATATCAGGCACTAATTATTCATTAAACAAAAGACATTTACTTGAGACAAACATCATAACATATGACTTAAAGAAGCCGATATCTTTTTTTTTTGCATCTACAAAAAACATATGTAAAGGTACATGATTTATTTGTGAGTTTTATTTTTGTGAATAACCTGATCATTTACAATACAGATCTTTATATGCATGTAATTTCATTTCTCAAGGTCAGGTAAGGTATTTATAGCAACACCAAAACATTTATTAGCTTTTGGATTAATGTTTATTTTATAATTCAAATCAATCACGTATTTTGATACTCTAACAATTTGTTAATATTTACTATTTCATTAGATCAATGTTCGCTATCGCCATGTCAGAACGATGGAACTTGTACCAACTCGGGGCCATCATCATTCACCTGTAATTGTGTGCGGCCGGCTTTACAGGAACTACTTGTGAAACAAACGGTAAAAAAAAAACTTATATTTAAGATAAATTAGTATTGTTTCTGTGGTGTAAATTTGCGTAATCTGTCGGAACAAGATACATCCACCGCATGTCGAGGGATACATCTTGATATGAAAATGATTAAAAGGCAACTCCTCCTGAACCACAGAATGCATTTCAAAGAAACTTGGTGGCAAAAAGCCGTTAATAATGTAAACGTGCATTATTGATAAGGAACACAATAATTCCGTCTTCCTTTGAGTGATGCTCTTCTGCTTAAAACGTTTAATATGACCACAGGTCCTTTCATATGGGAGATTTCAGTACTGAAACGTGGTAACAATTACATATAGTAATGATGTGTTTAATTCATTTTGGAACGAGTAAAATCTAAATTGGTTTACTTTTTTGCGGAATAAAGACATGGTCTTGGTGTAAAAAAAGTGAAAACAAATCGCCTCTCTAACGTCAGTTCTAGTTGTATGTTCTATTCTGCCTACAACAGCTGAAAAAGATAGATTGTCCCGTCTCCAGCGTTTTTGCATCTTCATGATCATAATATCAGGCACTATTTATTCTTTAAACAAAAGTCATTTAGTTGGGACAAAACATCATAACATATGACTTAAAGAAGTTGATATCTATTTTTTGCATCGACAAAAACATATGTAAAGGTGCCTGATTTATTTGTGAGTTTTATTTTTGTGAATAACCTGATCATTTACCAAACAGATCTTTATATGCAAGTAATTTTATTTCTCACGGTCAGGTAAGGTATTTATAGCAACACCAAAACATTTATTAGCTTTTGGATTAATGTTTATTTTATAATTCAAATCAATCACGTATTTTGATACTCTAACAATTTGTTAATATTTACTATTTCATTAGATCAATGTTCGCTATCGCCATGTCAGAACGATGGAACTTGTACCAACTCGGGGCCATCATCATTCACCTGTAATTGTGCGGCCGGCTTTACAGGAAATACTTGTGAAACAAACGGTAAAAAAAATTATATTTAAGATCAATTCGTTTTGTTTCTGTGGTTTGAATTGCGTAATCTGTCGGAACAAGATACATCCGCCGCATGTCGAGGGATACATCTTGATATGAAAAAGATTAAAAGGCAACTCCTCCTGAACCACAGAAGGCATTATAAAGAAACTTGGTGGCAAAAAGCCGTTAATAATGTAAACGTGCATTATTGATAAGGATAAAATAATTCCGTCTTCCTTTGAGTGATGCTCTTCTGCTTAAAACGTTTAATATGACCACAGGTCCTTTCATATGGGAGATTTCAGTACTGAAACGTGGTAACAATTACATATAGTAATGATGTGTTTAATTCATTTTGGAACGAGTAAATCTAAATTGCTTGACTTTTTCGCGGAATGAAGGCATGGTCTTGGTGTAAAAAAAAGTGAAAACAAATCGCCTCTGAAACGTCAGTTCTAGTTGTATGTTCTATTCTGCCTACAAAAACTGAAAAAGGTAGATTGTCCCGTCTCCAGTGTTTTTGCATCTTCATGATCATAATATCAGGCACTATTTATTCTTTAAACAAAAGTCATTTAGTTGGGACAAAACATTATAACATATGACTTAAAGAAGTTGATATCTATTTTTTTGCATCGACAAAAACATATGTAAATGTCCCTGATTTATTTGTGAGTTTTATTTTTGTGAATAACCTGATCATTTACCAAACAGATCTTTATATGCAAGTAATTTTATTTCTCACGGTCAGGTAAGGTATTTATAGCAACACCAAAACATTTATTAGCTTTTGGATTAATGTTTATTTTATAATTCAAATCAATCACGTATTTTGATACTCTAACAATTTGTTAATATTTACTATTTCATTAGATCAATGTTCGCTATCGCCATGTCAGAACGATGGAACTTGTACCAACTCGGGGCCATCATCATTCACCTGTAATTGTGCGGCCGGCTTTACAGGAACTACTTGTGAAACAAACGGTAAAAAAAACTTATATTTAAGATAAATTCGTTTTGTTTCTGTGGTGTAAATTTGCGTAATCTGTCGGAACAAGATACATCCGCCGCATGTCCAGGGATACATCTTGATATGAAAAAGATTAAAATGCAACTCCTCCTGAACCACAGAAGGCATTATAAAGAAACTTGGTGGCAAAAAGTCGTTAATAATGTAAACGTGCATTATTGATAAGGAACACAATAATTCCGTCTTCCTTTGAGTGATGCTCTTCTGCTTAAAACGTTTAATATGACCAGAGGTCCTTTCATATGGGAGATTTTCAGTACTGAAACGTGGTAACAATTACATATTGTAATGATGTGTTTAATTTATTTTGGAACGAGTAAATCTAAATTGCTTGACTTTTTCGCTGAATGAAGGCATGGTCTTGGTGTAAAAAAAAGTGAAAAAATTCGCCTCTGTAACGTCAGTTCTAGTTGTATGTTCTATTCTGCCTACAACAGCTCTAAAAGATAGTTTGTCCCGTCTCCAGCGTTTTTGCATCTTCATGATCATAATATCAGGCACTAATTATTCATTAAACAAAAGACATTTACTTGAGACAAACATCATAACATATGACTTAAAGAAGCCGATATCTTTTTTTTTTGCATCTACAAAAAACATATGTAAAGGTACATGATTTATTTGTGAGTTTTATTTTTGTGAATAACCTGATCATTTACAATACAGATCTTTATATGCATGTAATTTCATTTCTCAAGGTCAGGTAAGGTATTTATAGCAACACCAAAACATTTATTAGTTTTTGGATTAATGTTTATTTTATAATTCAAATCAATCACGTATTTTGATACTCTAACAATTTGTTAATATTTACTATTTCATTAGATCAATGTTCGCTATCGCCATGTCAGAACGATGGAACTTGTACCAACTCGGGGCCATCATCATTCACCTGTAATTGTGCGGCCGGCTTTACAGGAACTACTTGTGAAACAAACGGTAAAAAAACTTATATTTAAGATAAATTCGTTTTGTTTCTGTGGTGTAAATTTGCGTAATCTGTCGGAACAAGATACATCCGCCGCATGTCCAGGGATACATCTTGATATGAAAATGATTAAAAGGCAACTCCTCCTGAACCACAGAATGCATTTCAAAGAAACTTGGTGGCAAAAAGCCGTTAATAATGTAAACGTGCATTATTGATAAGGAACACAATAATTCCGTCTTCCTTTGAGTGATGCTCTTCTGCTTAAAACGTTTAATATGACCACAGGTCCTTTCATATGGGAGATTTCAGTACTGAAACGTGGTAACAATTACATATAGTAATGATGTGTTTAATTCATTTTGGAACGAGTAAAATCTAAATTGGTTTACTTTTTTGCGGAATAAAGACATGGTCTTGGTGTAAAAAAAAGTGAAAACAAATCGCCTCTCTAACGTCAGTTCTAGTTGTATGTTCTATTCTGCCTACAACAGCTGAAAAAGATAGATTGTCCCGTCTCCAGCGTTTTTGCATCTTCATGATCATAATATCAGGCACTATTTATTCTTTAAACAAAAGTCATTTAGTTGGGACAAAACATCATAACATATGACTTAAAGAAGTTGATATCTATTTTTTTGCATCGACAAAAACATATGTAAAGGTCCCTGATTTATTTGTGAGTTTTATTTTTGTGAATAACCTGATCATTTACCATACAGATCTTTATATGCAAGTAATTTCATTTCTCACGGTCAGGTAAGGTATTTATAGCAACACCAAAACATTTATTAGCTTTTGGATTAATGTTTATTTTATAATTCAAATCAATCACGTATTTTGATACTCTAACAATTTGTTAATATTTACTATTTCATTAGATCAATGTTCGCTATCGCCATGTCAGAACGATGGAACTTGTACCAACTCGGGGCCATCATCATTCACCTGTAATTGTGCGGCCGGCTTTACAGGAAATACTTGTGAAACAAACGGTAAAAAAAATTATATTTAAGATCAATTCGTTTTGTTTCTGTGGTTTGAATTGCGTAATCTGTCGGAACAAGATACATCCGCCGCATGTCGAGGGATACATCTTGATATGAAAAAGATTAAAAGACAACTCCTCCTGAACCACCGAAGGCATTTTCTGCTCTTCTGCTTAAAACGTTTAATATGACCACAGGTCCTTTCGTATGGGATATTTCAGTACTGAAACGTGGTAACAATTACATAGATATAGTAAAGATGTGTGCAATTGATGTTTGAACGAGTAAATCTAAATTGCTTGACTTTTTCGCTGAATGAAGGCATGGTCTTGGTGTAAAAAAAAAGTGAAAAAATTCGCCTCTGTAACGTCAGTTCTAGTTGTATGTTCTATTCTGCCTACAACAGCTGAAAAAGATAGTTTGTCCCGTCTCCAGCGTTTTTGCATGTTCATGATCATATTATCAGGCACTAATTATTCCTTAAACAAAAGACATTTAGTTGGGACAAACATCATAACATATGACTTAAAGAAGCTGATATCTATTTTTTTGCATCTACAAAAAACATATGTAAAGGTACATGATTTATTTGTGATTTTTATTTTTGTGAATAACCTGATCATTTACCATACAGATCTTTATATGCATGTAATTTCATTTCTCAAGGTCAGGTAAGGTATTTATAGCAACACCAAAACATTTATTAGCTTTTGGATTAATGTTTATTTTATAATTCAAATCAATCACGTATTTTGATACTCTAACAATTTGTTAATATTTACTATTTAATTAGATCCATGTTCGCTATCGCCATGTCAGAACGATGGAACTTGTACCAACTCGGAGCCATCATCATTCACCTGTAATTGTGCGGCCGGCTTTACAGGAACTACTTGTGAAACAAACGGTAAAAAAACTTGTATTTATTCGTTTTGTTTCTGTGGTGTAAATTTGCGTAATCTGTCGGAACATGTCGAGGGATACATCTTGATATGAAAATGATTAAAAGGCAACTCCTCCTGAACCACAGAAGGCATTATAAAGAAACTTGGTGGCAAAAAGTCGTTAATAATGTAAACGTGCATTATTGATAAGGATAAAATAATTCCGTCTTCCTTTGAGTGATGCTCTTCTGCTTAAAACGTTTAATATGACCACAGGTCCTTTCATATGGGAGATTTCAGTACTGAAACGTGGTAACAATTACATAGATATAGTAAAGATTTGTGCAATTTATTTTGGAACGAGTAAATCTAAATTGCTTGACTTTTTCGCGTAATGAAGGCATGGTCTTGGTGTAAAAAAAGTGAAAAAATTCGCCTTTGTAACGTCAGTTCTAGTTGTATGTTCTATTCTGCCTACAACAGCTGAAAAAGATAGTTTGTCCCGTTTCCAGCGTTTTTGCATCTTCATGATCATAATATCAAGCACTAATTATTCATTAAACAAAAGACATTTAGTTGGGACAAACATCATAACATATGACTTAAAGAAGCTGATATCTATTTTTTTGCATCGACAAAAACATATGTAAAGGTACATGATTTATTTGTGAGTTTTATTTTTGTGAATAACCTGCTCATTTACCGTACAGATCTTTATATGCAAGCAATTTCATTTCTCAGGGTCAGGTAAGGTATTTATAGCAACACCAAAACATTTATTAGCTTTTGGATTAACGTTTTATGTTATAATTCAAATCAATCACGTATTTTGATACTCTAACAATTTGTTAATATTTACCATTTCATTAGATCAATGTTCGCTATCGCCATGTAAGAACGATGGAACTTGTACCAACTCGGGGCCGTCATCATTCACCTGTAATTGTGCGGCCGGCTTTACAGGAACTACTTGTGAAACAAACGGTACAAAAACTTATATTTAAGATAAATAAGTATCGTAAATTTACGTAATCTATCGAAACAAGATGCCTCCACTTGATGTCGAGGGATGAATTTTAATCTCAAAGCGATTAAAAGGCTATTTCTCCTAAACCACACAAGGCATTTCAATGAAACTATGTGCCAATTTACCTCTTATATGGCAGATATTTGTATGGGAAAAATATTTTGACAGATGAAATTATTTAATTAATTATATTCTATAAGAATCGGTTTGAAAAGATGTGTTCTCTCATTTCAGATGCCGATACGATACGATGTCAGTTTGAAGAGGGGGAAGAATGCCCGTTTGAGAATGATGACAGTTACCTTTATGAATGGGAAAATGCACAGGTGGGTTTATTTGTCATTTCATCAATCTAAAAATATCACACTAAATCTCGCGTAGTATTTGATAACATATTTATTTGAACGGCTTAATAATTTAAAAAATTCTTGTTTCAGGATTCTTTATTTGACATGTAAACCTTTACTTTAATTTATCAAACGGTTTAGGACTTTGAATATTTAACCAAATAAAAACAAAGGAATTGCTACAAAGTTATCACCACGTGACACTGAAGTCCAATACCTCTTGATTTGAGTAAGATAGATTCTCTACAAGAGTGTTATAGGCCATAAAGTCTTGAATGTGTCAGATACGAAAATAACATCATAGTGAGAATCTGTTGTGATATTGAGAAATGTCTTTCTCTCTCAAATGTAATCAGTGTGTTCTAAGGTAAACACAGATATGATGCAATGAACACAAATTATGGTTATGTGTTTACTCTCATGACGACAGTAGACCGACAGTAATGAAGAACACAAGACTGCTTTTCTACATATTTCATTTATCGAAGTTGATCTATTCTGTAATATCATATTACAGTCTAAGAGTAACTACTATTGTTTGTTAAATATGTACGTCATGTTTTTGGGAGTGCTACATAACTTTTTCCATGACAAACAACATATAATTTGCTCATTAAATGACGATGTCACATTCGATACCTACCGCAATGAGAGATAACTATAATATGTATACAACGGAACAGTATTGAAACAGTCGTGAAATATTGTTCGGAGGCCTGCCAACTGAAATTATCAGGATAGTTTCATAACCACGATAGAAATAATAGACAAAAAAGCTGTACTATTTAAAAAAACGTGTTATTTCTTTGTATAAAATTAATATCTACACGTATGTATAATGATAGGGAAACCATTGTTAATTTATTAAGGGAGGTTTAGAGGGCGGACCAAGTGAGGCGAAGGAGGGAGACTACTATCTATCTACGAAAGCAGATAGACGTTACGGATTTGCTGTGCAAGTTGCAGATCTGGCTACTGGTATGTGTCCTAAGTACACGAACTAAATGTTGTTGTTTATTTCTTTTTGTTTTTAATTTTAGGATTATTTTTATGTGTTGCATTTGCATTATGTATATTTTCATATGTCCAGGCTGACCAAGATGTGTTCCAAGTGGTTCAAAATATCGTAGCTCACAGGCGCCGAACATGTTAATATCGAAGGAGTATATGATCTTTTAAATCTGACACCTATGCAAACGCTCCACCTATTTGTATGTGAAGAGAAGTTGCCCTAAAAGTTCTATCACAATTTCAGATGAAGACAGATGCCTTTCGTTTTATTATCAAATGAGCCAAAGACGACGTGCCTCACTTAGTATTTACGAGCTTCACGACGGCGACTTTGTTCGTGTGTGGAGGTCGCCTACCTCTGTCCAGCATCAGACATGGATCTATGCGGAAGTGGATGTGGCGTCTTTACAGGTTCGGTATTACAGTAACGTTCTCTCGCAATTATATTCCGTCTTTGCACATTACAGAATTACCTCGATTATGACGTCATTATCCACGTCAATCTGAAAGGTAAAATGTCACATGACGTCAGAACCGATACGTACTTCCAAGGGTAGATAACTCCAATATCTCAATACAGAATATTTGCGATACCAAGGCCGAACAACTTGGATGCAAGCTTGATACGTGAAAGACCGGTTCTTGAAGAGTTAAATAAACATGCATATTTTGTTTTCTTCGAAAATGTGGTAACAATATTGCAAGTGTCAAAATGGAGAAAGATACATTTACCATCTTCTTACACAGAGCATTTAAAAATTGTTTCAGTTTTTTTTATGTGAATTGCTATAAAGTGTATTGCTTGGTGTCTTCGACGGTATGCTTCAGTGATATAGCACTATAAAAAGGGCAACAGTTCCACTATACAAGAAGACACAACATGAATATACCGCAGTCTCCTAAAACACGCACCTCGCACAACATGCACGCAACACACCGCATACATTGGAGGCCGTCTTTACATGACCATAGCTGTTAATAGGACGTTAATTAATCAAACAAACAAATAAACAAACAAGCTATAAATTTAAAGTAAGGTTAAACTATAGATTCAGCATTTTATAGTAAACTATTTTAAAACAAGCAATTACCTATGTATTACATTTATCTCTAGCAAACAATTATTCTTTTAACATATGAAGCATCAATTATCTACAATATGCTATAATAAAATAAAGCAATAAAGAACTATAAGAAATACAACTAAAGAGAACTAAGGACATATATATTTTGGCTCTGTTTATTTTAGAGTATCTATCTAATTTATTTTAGGTAGTATTATTTTTTATTTTCTTATAATATACCTTTCAGTAGAATGTCCTAATATGTAAATATAATATAAAATTAATTTTGAGCATCAACGCTTAAATGGAAGAAAAATCCCTGAAATCCGTCATCATAACGTCAACACAAAACATTGACGTTGTGTATTGATTGGATAAAAAGCACTTGGAAAACCGATGAAAATCGTGCGTGTAAACGTATTTTGTTTATCAGATCTAGTCTATAATATTAATTATAGACATTGATATCACTATATTCTAATTTCATCGTGTTATGAAAGAAATTTTGTTTTCAAACTTTTTGAATCCGCTATATAAATTTCATTCGAAAACCTTTGTGAGAAATCGATACGCGGTTTCATACAGTTTGCAAATAAAATTTCAAATTGATACAATGTGTCTAATATTTTACTTTGTTTTCTTTTTCATTATAAGTAGTAAATAATAATAATAAAAAAGTCTAGTTTGAACATCTAAAATTAAGATGAGCGCGGCTAAATGTATCAGGATATTTTCCGAGCAATTGACTATGTAAATATCAAACAAATATCAAACCATATGATTGCTTATATATTCCTCATTTCGGAAAAGAAGTTTGCGATGTTATCATAAAACTGAGAGTTTTCAAAGTCCGACGAATGTCTTTTAGTTTTTAGTTAAGATACGATGTCTTAATATCTGTACCGGCTGCACTGCTCTTATCGTTACGTCTTTGTAATTGCAGCGTTCACTTAATGAAATGATTCTTTTTGCTCTAGCGACAGAAAAGCTTTGGTTTGGTTTGGTTTGGTTTGTTTAGTTTTACGTCCTATTAACAGCCAGGGTCATGTAAGGACGTGCCAGGTTTGTTGGTGGAGGAAAGCCGGAGTACCCGGAAAAAACCACCGGCCAGCGGTCAGTACCTGGCAACTGCCCCACATGGGATTCGAACCCGCATCCCAGAGGTGGAGGGCTTGTGGTAATATGTCGGGACATCTTAACCACTCGGTCACCCCAGACAGAAAAGCAAAATAACTTAATACCTAGCTGCCTGCCTATCATTTTGCTAGGTTTGAAGAATACTAATAACGGCATTTTCTAAACGCTTGAGCAAAGTTGTTATGCGTTACGAAGCCAAATGACTTGAATGTTGTAATGTACTGTAAAATTGGTCAATCAACGTTTTGTCAATCAACTTTTAGCAGCCGATCATTGTATTATAAGAGGTCACGTGGGATAGTGACATCAAATGAGATTGACGAAAAACATAACAAGAAAGATCATAAATGGTAGCATATCATTCAATATCCAGTTTTGGTATAGAACTATTAAGTGATTGTCATTACTTGATCGTGCTGTTGCGGCCTGTATAGGACACGAGTCATACTTTGTTCTCTTCGGTCATTTGGAATTCTGAGATATTATATACTTTAAATCTGTATTGTTTTCAAATCTAATTGTCATTTCACGTTACTTATATAGCTTTATTAAGAAGTCTACAAATATTAGGTTTATGCATATCCCATTATCACGTTATCTTTGAGTTGAAGAACCAATGCCATATATTACAGATCGCCATTGTCGCGTATCAAGGACGATGGAGAAGGGTGTCAATCGATGATATCCAACTGACATTGGGAACATGCTCCAGTCTGAGTGAGTATACTCTCTAATGCCAATCAGGCGGATCACTTTGCAATACAACAGTTGATAAAGATAACTAAACATGTGCAAATAACGATACTTTGACCAAAAAGCAAAATTGATAACCTTAGTCTAATAGCACATTAAAATGTGTATATATATACATGTGTATCAAAAACAAATCAATTCCAATTGAAATCGAGAGAAGTAATGTGTATTAATGTTAAATAGTTTTACTTGCCTGCCATTACACAACAGTGGTGCGTCGTCTTACACGTATGTGCCGACCCATGGTTCGCGCAAATGGAGTAAATCCATATTTCGTGGTTATGTTACATTTACACCCTTTTAAACCATGTTTTGAAATAAGCACGATATACATATCTACAGATTTGTGTGCGTCCTCTCCCTGTGGAAGTAACGGCCTATGTACTGGGAACACACGCAGTTTTACCTGTACCTGTTATGCTGGATTCCGGGGTGATACTTGTTCTGAAATTGGTAAGTATTTACATAAATATATATCTGATGTATAATCATGGCCATGTTCCCCCAAAACATTATCTATTTTTTCCTGAGACTATTATAGTACCAAATTATCTAAGATGCAATGGGCCTAAAATACATGCAACTTTGTTTCAGTGTCAAGAACGTTGATTTCGTAATTTTAATTTCGACTTTAGATTTAGATATTTTCTGTGCTTTAAAACACCATGCACATTTCTCTATTATTCTATTATTACATTGATGATTTTGGTAATATTGTTTCATTTGTGCGTTCAATAATGTTCAATTTACATAATGGTTTCGATGTGGTTAGATTTCTTTAAAGATTTAGACGTGTAAAATATTCAATGATAAGAGCACCCCGGCCATATATATATGTATAGAGAATACATGTTTAGTATCTTTCAATACCTGGTTTATTTTGGTGCGAGACTTAGGAAAGCCGAGATGACGTGGCTTTGCCGTGTCAATGTGACGTCACGGTTTAGCGGGACTGAATAACGTTTCATTCACCGGAAGGTTCAAGTTCTTGGTCAAGATAGAAAAAGTTCCGTTATATATTCAAAAATTCATGTGATTGTATTGACAGATAAAGCATTTCGTATTGACGGATAAAGCACAAGTTCGTCCGGCAGTAGTTATCAAAATGCCAACCGTTTTGACATTGCACATTTTAGCAGCTAATAGAACGTTGAAATGCAATGGATAATTGATCTTCCCACCCAATGATGGCCGTAATTCCCCTAAAAGGTCAAATTAAAAAAAAATAAAAGCATCGTCAATATCAGAAAAATCATTGTCAGGTTTTTATTGAGGCATATCGAATATAATAATATTGTCAGGATAATAGTATTCAAGAGGTCTAGTAATCCGTAATGGACGCAGTGCCCCCTGAAGGAGTTAACACATTGAAATGTCGCGTGTAAGGCTATTTCATTCAAAAGTATAATCCACCTTAACAATAATAAATACCACAACTATTAAATTGACGTGAATTGTCATATAAATGAGTCTGGATCTGCCCCCAATATGGAACGTATCTAAGAAAAATCTTTAAATTCTGCTCATCCGCAACGTTCGCATGGATTGCAATGAAATTACATAATACAAAATGCAACGTTACGTGCTGTTTGATTGACAGTTTGCGATCGGTCAATTTTGTATGAGTTAGTCAAAATCCTCGGACCAGAGACTAGGACTCAAAAGAGAAAATTAATCAAATGCTACTCCATCTTATCTGTTTTGTTTCTTTTTCTTTTGTTAATGTTAGTATTATTATATTGTTTGCTTTAAAGTCCTCCTCCTCTTTTTTCCATATTTCATTTCCACAGATCAAACACTTTGTATCGGAGTCATTTCTTTAAAATTTAATTCGATCATTTTGTTTAAAATAATCATTTAAAAAAACATTTTTGTGATAATAAACTTACATTTAATATTTGCTTGATCTCACATTTTACCATGTTAAGATTTTGTCCACAATTTACAATGCATCACAAGTACCATCTGGACATTTTCAGTCTATGTGAAAAATTGTATCAAAATTAAAATTAGGGAAAACATTTTAGGTATCTTGAACATAGAAAGTCCAAGTATCGAGGAATTACTTCTTCACACTTACAGCTATCCATTTCCGGTTTAAGGTTCCATTTCCGATTTGAGTGGAACCTTCTGTGTTGTAAGTACCACAATACTCTAAACCAGCTTATTTTTGCGTCCGAGCAATCGGAAACAAAAACGTGTAAAATAGAACTCCTTAATTCTAGATGGTGAAATTAAGGTTTAATGTATAAAAGTATAAAAACACGACATCAAGGCGCTTCTGCAATTAGTTCCGTTACAGTACCCTATATTGGGACTATTTTTGATGTTTCTATTATAAAATTGTCTCAACACAGAATGATATAAATATCGCCCTTAAGATGTTATGTATAACTACCTTTTTTATTGTTTTCTTTGTATGTATATTTGTTATTCATTTTTTGCATATAACATATTTACAAATACATGAAAACATAAACACCAAAGATGACATGACATATAAATTACATATCACACAAAACAAAATTACAAAACACATAGCACAGCAGGCTGAGTCAGTATGTTGATATATTTAGGTGAAGATGAAACATGAATCACTATATTTGATAAATT
Source organism: Argopecten irradians (assembly GCF_041381155.1). Classification (NCBI taxonomy): domain Eukaryota; kingdom Metazoa; phylum Mollusca; class Bivalvia; order Pectinida; family Pectinidae; genus Argopecten; species Argopecten irradians. Next base: position 38,048,484 of record NC_091145.1, on the reverse strand, counting down.
AGTTTTTCAAACCTTTCGAATCTTTGGAGAAAAATATAGTTTTTTATGGTTATCAAACTTTGTAATTGTATATGTATATTTAGTATACTAAATGTTGTTATACATATCTTAATTCAGATAATTTATTGTATAACGACACACGTTCTTCAGAAGTATAATCTATGTGGATGGTGCTACGGTTATAAAGCCATAATAAGTTTTATCAGCTATGATAAGGTATTTCTTTTATATAAATTAATACACGTGACACCCAAAGTTTCAACTGGACAAATATTTGTGTTTTAGATCCGTGTTTCCCGGACACATGTCAAAATGACGGAACATGCGAACCGGAATCTGATGGCAGTTTTACATGCCAGTGTGCTCCTGGTTACTCAGGAAACAACTGTGAAAACGAGGGTGAGTATAGCTGGTATCACTCCGCAACGTAGTGCTACTGAAGCAGGTGACCTCTGTCATTTGTATCCTAAATAGGAAATGGTATTCTATCATTTCTGTCTGTTTGGTCAATTACAAACATCAAACATACACATTTATATATATATATATAAAGACATCAGCATTCTTAATAAAGAGTCTTGTTTTCATTTTTTGAAAGACTATATATAGTTTTGGCCCTCTTTGGCCCCATTATTTATGAACTTTTTAAAATTTAAATTAGTGATTATTTTGTTGTATTTTATATATTGCTAAGATTTTGTCTATGAAACTATAGAGCGCATCTATCCTTGATAATATGTTTGCACGTCAAATACATATTTAGGAGAAATAACGAGTTTGTTCAAGAAATACAAAGTTTGTTCAGGGATGCCGTCAATGATTTCTGACTTAAATACTTTGCAAAAATGGCACACATTGTCAAATTTTCATATCTTATTAATTTTTGCATATTCCGAGTGGTTACCATGCTAACTGAAACTGCAACATTGGATAACTATCTTTACCTTTGAATTATGGATATAGTAAATATGTCAAATCTAACAATTAAAAAGAGGATTAACAGTTTTGAAAAAGTGACGGATTTGGGGGCCAAAATGGACCAAATTCATATATAGTCCTTTACGTGTTCGATATATGTTATGTACTAACGTAGCTGGTATTATGGAGAGGCATTAGATAGGAATAATAATAAAACTGGGCTCCATATTATAGATTTTTATGTACTAGAACTGTGTATTTGGTGTTACAAAAGTATTTCAATAGGTTGCAAATACATTTTAATTAAACTAGTCTATTTCTGTTAGATCTCGACATTATGACCTGTTCTTTTGAGACGGATGAGCCGAACTGCAGGCTAGTCCAGGGTGTGAATTTCGATGGTGTTGAACATAGGCCGTTTGATGACTTCGCGGACTGGGAGGAACAATCAGTTGTAAGTACCACTGACTGATACATTATAATGTTACGATAAAGCATTATAATAAAATACACTCACATGCCATAATAGGGTATAAGTTGTTATCTACTCTGCTCTGGTTTCGGTCTCATTGAAGTCTCGTTTCAGCAATAATCAAAGATTTTTTGTGATTTTCAAAAACTAATTGTCTCAATTTGTAGCAAGCTACCATTTAGGGACATTATGTAAATTTTTATACACAAATTTGGAGAAATATTAAGAAGTAATGTTTTGAAAAGGTGCATATTGCACAAGGACCCAATATTTTATGATAGTTTAAGAAACAGCAACTTATTGTCTTTTGAACTGCAAAATTTTAGAAAAAGTTAGTCATCACAATTTTTTCTGTCAGGCGTTGATTCTGCCAAAAATTGTGAAAAAACAAAGGAATTTTCATCTTCAAAAATAAGGGGGTAGGGCTAACAAATACAGTTGTTCTGAGCAGAAATAATAGGTTTACTGTGTGGTATTATTATTTTATTAATATTAATATTATTGGATTTGGCAATTTTACGAATATATATGCTTATCAGACAATAAATTTGCAAAATATTGCTTTAGTTTGTCGTGTGTATGCTCAATACAGTGAAATTCTGGTAAAATCTCAATTAAAATCAAATAGCTATCTTTGATTCATAAAAGCTCAAAATGAAGCACACAGCCATATATATATTATCATAATTACATTTTAATGAATTATGAATACCTATTTCTAAAAATGTATATCAGAAGAAAAAGAGTTAGTTACCAGAAAACTCTGACTTTTCACAAGAGCAGTTCCCGGTATAGAGTCACGTGGTTCTCTACAGGTATATGAGGTCTTATCCCACCTGATTACATTGGGTGGATATGCGACCTCATACGAGATCCGTATGTCCGCCATGTTGCTGGCAGCGCCCGGTTATTTGTCGCTGGGTTTAAACGTAACAAAACACAAAAATTATATTTATCGAAACGCATAATGGAAATGAGGCTTACTTCTTTCCGCTTGTTTTGCGTTCACATTTAGATTACTCCTAAATTTCAAAAAACCTCAATACCCCTATTCAAATTTAAAATGGCGGTCAATACAAGTGAAAATACGGTGAATGTTATAAGAAATGCATTTATCATAGCTTCTTGGACCAATTTGTTGGAAATGTCAGAATTATAGAATCTGTTACAGGCAATACATTTTTCTGTAAGGATGCTAAGACTTCTAATCGATATTTCAAAGTGTATACAATGAGTGGTGATGACCTATTGTATGTTTTGTATGAAAGGTTCCAGAGGACAAACCTAACACCAGCATGGGACCTGACGGTGACACATTCGTGTACGTTGATACCAGTGAGATGGACTCTTATACGTACGCTATACTTATTGGAAGCGACTTGCCAAGTACGTCACAAATAAATTCTTTGTAGATTGTTACAACAAAATATCTTTATTTTCATATGTTACATTAATTTCTATTTCTTATAATCTGGGATTATTTAATTTTAGCATGGTCTGAAAGAAGCGCACGTCAAATAGTATTTTTAAAAGTGGAACAGTCAGTGGCCAAACAGAAATACTGACTAAGAGATAATCACAGCTGAATCCAATTTGTTGTTATTATAAAAGTAATTATTAACTTACATTATATATAATAATAATAATAAAAATACTGTAAGAGATATCTTCATAATTCTAATTGTTCGGAGATCAGAACGATTTTTTAAGTGTTCCAGCAAAATTTATTTAGTGTAACTTACTTACTTTTGGAGAAAATCGTCTTTTTGTGTCCCTATTTCCCGGATGCAAATATTCACTGTTGCCATACTTGGAAGGTCTTTATCACTACGGTGTTTATTCCCGTTGAAAACAAGCGTTCTGACGCCCTTCGTGGGTTAAGTTCATTTTACGAATTTAAAGTCAACAAAAGAAGCGGAACAATATCAAGAAACAATGCATTTTCAGCTCTTATATCGACATTAGTCGGGCACAGAACTCGATACCGGATATTAAGAATTTCCTGTAATAGTTACGATAGAAAAATATAACGGTATGAGTAAATAAATGTTAAATTTCTTTCGTTTGTTTCAATTTCTAAATTTGATGACTTCATCCCGAACATTCCAGTGACGTCATTTTAGTAGGAGTGAATGAAACGGCAGTCAGTCCCGCCAAACAGTGACGTCACAATCATCGGAATGACGTCGCTTACATATTTCCCGCAGTAGTAAAAAGGGGTATACACTCATTCGGTTTAGTGAATGCATGTTTTCTTGATCATCAAAGAAGCGTTTCGCTTTGAGCGAAATCGTGTAAATAACAGGCAATTTGCTTTCGTTTTGAATACCATCTTCTGTATGTATAATGAAAAAGTTGCAGGATAAACAGAATACACGGTCACTATCTAACAATACAAGTTTTACTTTGGTGTCGACAGGGAAAACCGAGATGACTTGGCAAAACTTCCTAATCTCATCTCATCGCACAAACGATAGCAGCATCGATATTAATCATAGCAAAATAAAAAAAGTCCAACGTTGGAAATATTGCACGTACATTCATTATTTACATAAACCAGTAATTAGAATAATCATTTATTTCATCTAGACTCAATAATTTACAAATCCCATACACCGCCCGCCTGCATGGAGACGTCCATGGCCTATCGCTACCCACGATGCTCTCGATCGTGGTCTTAATATTATGTAACTTTTCATGGGATATTAAATATAGATATATCTGTTTTCGACAGTTAAATTTCGATGAACATGTGTAAAACAAGCAGTTTCAACTGCTATTCAGAGACCGTAGAATGCAATCTTGGTCGCCTCAGCCAAAACACAGGGGCACGCAAAATATGACCGAAACGTTTACTAGTAAGTTGATACGTATGTCATTTGAAAGTATTGGAGACCTTTTGATATGCACGTGTATATCATGACGTTTCAAGTGGCTGCCCGTATTATTTTTTTGTGAAAAAGGAATCATACATATATATGTTATAAAATTCGGTTAGTTTTTTTATTGTCATTATTGTTATATATACTGTATGTGATATTTGAACGAAAACACATATTTTACCTAAGAAGCCAATGATATATATAATGTAAGTATCGGTTAGCTTGTTAACTTACATTATATATAATAATAATAATAAAAATACTGTAAGAGATATCTTCATAATTCCAATTTTTCTGAAATCAGAACGATTTTTTAAGTGTTCCAGCAAAATTAATGTAGTGTAACTTACTTACTTTTGGAGAAAATCGTCTTTTTGTGTCCCAATTTCCCTGATGCAAATTTTCACTTGGAAGGTCTTTATCACTACGGTGTTTATTCACGTTGAAAACAAGCGTTCTGACGCCCTTCGCGGGTTAAGTTCATTTTACGAATTTAAAATCAACAAAAGGAGCGGAATAATATCAAGAAACAATGCATTTTTAGCTGTAATATCGACATTAGTCGGGCACAAAACCCGATATCGTATAATAAGAATTTCCTGTAATAGTTGCAATAGGAAAATATTACGATTTCAGTAATTAAATGTTTAATTTCTTTCGTTTGATTCAATTTCTAAATTTGTTGACTTGAACCCCAACATTCCAGTGACGTCACTTTTAGTAGGAGTGAATGAAACGGCAGTCAGTCCCGCCAAACAGTGACGTCACAATCATCGGAATGACGTCGCTTACATATTTCCCACGGTAGTAAAAAGGAGTACACACTCATTCGGTTTAGTGAATGCAACTTTTATTGATCATCAAAGAAGCGTTCCGCTTTAAGCGAAATCGTGTAAATAACAGACAATTTGCTTTCGTTTTGAATACCATCTTCTGTATGTATAATGAAAAAGTTACAGGATAAACAGAATGCACGGTCACTATCTTACAATACAAGTTTTATTTTGGTGTCGACAGGGAAAACAGAGATAACTCTGCAAAACCTCCTCATCTCATCTCATCGCAAAAACGATAGCAGCATCGATATTAATTATAGCAAAATAAAAATGTCCAACGTTGGAAATATTGCAAGTACATTCATTATTTACATAAACCAGTAATTAGAATAATCATTTATTTCATCTAGACTAAATAATTTGCGAATCCCATACACCGCCTGCAAGGAGACGACCTTGGCCTATCGCTAGTCACGATGCTCTCGATCGTGGTCTTATATTATGTAACTTTTCATGGGATATTAAATCTAGATATATCTGTTTTCGACAGTTAAATTTCTATGAACATGTGTAAAACAAGCAGTTTCAACTGCTATTCCGAGGCCGTAAAATGCAATCTTGATCACCTCAGCCAAAACACCGGGGCACGCAAATTATGACAGAAACGTTTACTAGTAATTTGATACGTATGTCATTTTAAAGTATTGGAGACCTTTTGATATGCACGTGTATATATCATAACGTTTCTGCCCGTATTATTTTTTTGTGAAAAATGAATTATATATGTTATAAAATTCGGTTAGCTTTTTTATTGTCATTATTGTTATATAATTCAATTTTGCTTGTTACGAGCATTTTCATTGGCTTAAAAATTTACTTTATCAGCCCATAAAGGAAAAAATGGCGTCGCCGTTTATAACGTTGCTTCTGATTGGCTAAGGTGACGGCGTAATGATTTCATAGACAAAAGAGTTCCAAAATGATTTTTGAATATTGAAGAGATTATCTTTAGTAAATTGAATTATAAGGATTAATTTGAATATATTTTTTATGTTATGGAGATATAACACAAAAATCTGAGTGTACTCTCATCATAAACCGCTTCGCGGTTTATTTAGAGTACACTCAGATTTTTGTGTTATATCTCCATAACATAAAAAATCTATTCAAGTTAATCCTTAAATACACTGTATGTGATATTTAAACGAAAACACATATTTTACCTAAGAAGCCAATTATATATATAATGTAAGTATCGGTTAGCTTGTAAAAGTAATAATAAAATGAAATTATATATCTAAAAAGTAACCTTACTGATTTATTTAAAATCGATTTTCAGTATTATTTCCGAGATAATTTGAGCAGAACACATGTCAAGTAAAAGTCAAAAAAAAGAATTACTTTAATTTCCATAAACGATTGAGAATAGTGCTTAAGTGTTTTGTATGTAATACTTTTTCATAAACATGATCCGATCTTCAGGGCTTTTCAGCATGAGTTGTGGCCGAGTTTCTTTCAATTTCCGTTGGCAAAATCTCTTAATATTATCTTTGAATTTCCCAAAATTAAAGTTACACGAAAACTATTAAAACATTTTGATGAACATAGTTGGTAAGACTTTATATATTGGTGTATTTGTGTCAGAAAAATACATAAACTGCACTAGTCTGGAAATTAATAACCCTATTCATAATGCTTTCTTTTATATTGTATTATTTTCCTCAAAGCATATCGGTTTCTTCGCACATTTTCTCAAGTTCAAAGCCATGGGCCCCATTCCCAAAGTCATGAAAAAAACACTGCGGTCGACCAGATTTATTCTAACATTTGTGTTATGTGTATACTGCAAACACTGACAAATTTTAGTTTTCAAATTGTTTGTGGTATTACCGGTATTTTGAAGTAAAGATGTGATATGTACATTCGTGGATATATTCGTTGTATCAGTAATACTAAAAACGAAATTATTCCACTTTGACAGTGATGTTGAACTGTTATTTCATTGTAAAATCATTATTATTACTGATTGCCAAATCAAATATATTTCATCATTTCAATATCCATTTGTTAAATATTTCATTGATAACAATATATTAATTTGTCAATAGGATTGGACATCAGCCATCGTGTTAATCTTCTCCTGATACGGGTGATACAAACTAGTGTTAATCTTCTCCTGATACGGGTGATACAAACAAACAAAATACAAATGAAACATATGTACATGGCGGGGTTCATTATAGGTGAGGGGAGGTAACTGTAACTCCCTGATATAGACAGATATTATCATTATTCCTATTTATTTTACCAATCCTGTTAAATTGGCATAATGCTACTGCCATTGTTTCTTTAATACGTTTTTGAATTTTGAAGTGTATGGTTTCACTCAGCTTTTAGAAAACATGTTACTTTATTTTAAATCTAACTCAAAATGTCAGAGCACTCCATTGGTGTTTTCCCAATGTTTTGCAGTTGTTGAAAAGTGCCTTGAGTTTAAATACCGGATGCGGGGAGAACCATACCTTCTCCAAGTATACGCATCTAGACCGTATCCCGTCACCCTGATTTGGGAGTTGTCCTACTTCCAGAGCGAGGACTGGCGGACAGCAACCATCCCTATCCCAGCTGGAGCTTTCACATCGGTAATTAATTCATTAATTCGTCAGATCACTGCTCACATTGAAATTCATCAGATTTATTATTCACCAATATGATTATTTTTCCACAATTTTTAAATGCATTTAAAGAAACCCGCCATTTTTATTTACTTATATAAGTAATATCCTTTGTTTTTAAATCGGATTCCGAACATTGTAAATTAACTTGCATTATAACTATTGCAATCTTAATCAATCATGATACAGATATGAAATAAATATCGGAAAAAATATATTCTATTAACTGCGGCATGCTTCAGGGATATAGCTCTATAAAAGAAGACACAATACGAATGTACCACAGTCTCCCAAAACATGCACCTTGTACTTCACACACGCAAGACATCACATACACGGGAGGTAGTCCTCACTTACACCTGGCTGTTAAAAGGACTTATATATAATTACTACCTAGGGAAAACAAACAAATACAATATGTTTGCTAAGTATGCCAATTAGGCGCGAATCTAGTAGCATGTCTTTAGTACATTTACTAGACTAGAAAAATGGAATCGACAACACAGAATCGTCATATTTAGATGACATTAAAACACTTTTTTTTCTTGTAGTGCTTTTTAATGCAAGTCGTTTATGAAAGAATACAAATAAATGACACAAGCTCTGACAGACGTCGGCTAATTTTTATATCCATTTATTACAATACTGTAAGAGACATACAAAGCCAATCTTACAATGCACATACACTCACTTACACACAGAAGAAGATGAGGAAAAGAGAAGATTTAGAAAAGGTTAACAGTTAACAGGTGATGAAAAAGGGGGGTTTTATTGAGAGGACGAAACCTAGATGAAATATGCTGATCTGAAGGTAATATCTAGTATTATCCTGCCATTTCCTGTCCCGTCCTATTCTCTCTAGTCAAATGCCATCTAGAGTTACAGAGTCGGATTGCTTACGGGGTTTAAAAACATTTGTAGTTTTTGCTGCCTTTATTACAGATTTACATTGTCGGATGGAAGGGTGAATCAACTGATGGTGACATAGCGATTGATAATGTTCGAATAACTAGAGGCACCTGTTGTAAGTACAATTGTACAAACTCTGCTGACTCGTTATTCTTGTGATTTTTTTAATGTATGATTTGTTTGTGAATGGTTTTATTATGTGCTCTGAATATATCTAAATATTCTAAACATAATCGATGACAAATTGTCAATTATTGTTGTAAGATCATCAGTTGATCTTCCGTACTTATTCATAATTAATGTCATTATAACTTTATCTAGGTAAAATGTTGTATATTGCTGTAGCTTTCACATTTTTTTTGTATATATTTCAGCACCTTGAAGTCATCCAAGACGAATACCTACCGTGCCCTTTGACATCAGGGGCCAGCTTCAATGACAAACGTTGTTTTTCTTTCCAATATCAATTAATATATACATGTATTATCATAGTTATCCGTAATTCTTACTGTAACATACTCCTTTTTCAATCATATCTTTAAAATTATATTAAACAGAATGCAACATGATTATTGTTTTTGTTTTATTTCACCGCTATCTATGCTTAGAAGGTTCCTTGCTGCACACCGTTGTAAAGGACTAAGAATATCTGTTAAAACGCTATTTCGATAGGCCGCGTCTTATTTTAAAGTTTTTAGGTAGTTTTGTATTTAGTTGGCTGTTGGTGAAACAGTTAATTTCTGAGACAGATGACTGTAACCGGAACCATCACCCGATAACTCCTGACCTCAGACGTTTCATTCTCTCTGTATATTTTAACTTTGGTGATACTACTCCACGAAATGTTACCAGGAGAGCGCTGATGATATTATCACGGTAATTAGATTGTTTAGTGTGTATTGGTAGTTTAGACAACGTTTCCTTAAGAGCATACTGTTTGTTGATTTATAGCATGTCATCGCAAGGAACATGGATTTTTTTATCTCCAGGTCATGCAATGAATTTGTGGTAGTTTTACTAAAATGACAAGCGATTGCATCTTGCTGTTATCTTTAAATGGTCTGTGTTTGGAATATCAACTTTCGTGTCAATCATTGAAAATTATATAATGGGCTACAAAAACGCCACCTGTTCTCCGACTGTTAATATGTGTGAGTAGGGGGAGGGGCTATGGAAGAGGACATGAAAATAGTTTGTGATTTGTTACCTTTAAGGGTAAAATATAACTGTTAGATTATGTTCCTTACGATGGCAGCCATATAATCGCAGTATTACATCATGTATAGTGTTAATTATACGGTGCGTTAGTGTAATCGAGAGGTGAGATTTGGATATCTACCAAGCTGTGAATGTCATTAGCACACCAGAGGCTATGCGTCTTAAAGTTTTCACGGAATGATTTCACATATAACAAAATGAATTAATGCTCGATTAATGCGTCGAATAATTGGATAAACGCAGAATTGAGAAAGACCGATTTTCATAGCGATTATGGTATTAGAGATAATGCGACTTCTCGAAAACACACCTGAAGTCCCAAACCATTCACTCCTAGTCGGTGACACCTGGCCTGTGACGTCATAAGGACAACAGGATCGAGTGATCGCCGACAGACAATACACACTATTTATCATTTGGGCAATTACTTATGCTTTATCGTTTATATGCATGCATACATATATGTCTAATTAACACAAAAATACATAAAAATATTTAATGATTATTCCCAATATCTTTTGTATTTATGAACATTTAACACATTCCACCCAGGTACTTGAATTTTTAAGCAAGAAACAGACATTAACACGAACGTAAAGAAAAATATCTCGCAGAGGTTATTTTTAAGACTTTCTGCCATTCGTGGTTATGAAGTTACCATAAATGTGAAAAAATGTGTTAGAGGTAAGAACATTCCTTGTTTGATTCTATATATGGGGCTTTAGTTAGGTCCAGTGGTACCACATGATCCCGATAGACAAACCTTGTATGGGACATTACAAGCACTCTCACCACCGGGATTTCATGAAAGGAAGTAGTGTTTGACATTTATATTTTTATGAAGACAGTTGCGTTGGACCATATTTTTCTAAGAAAGTCAAAAATATGAGTTTTCAAAAAAAAAAAACACTTTCGTTTAGCATATTATATAATATGAAGATACGTCTTCAATGATCATATTTGTAATCTACAATACCCTATCTTTATCTAGGTTTAGCTTAAACTAATAATCATTGTTAAAGATATTCCACCGCCGACAGGGCATAAACGATACTCAGCATTTGAACAATAATTGGTGTTTAATCGTGAATATATATGACTTATTAGCACAAAAATGATATGAAATAAATCATTTTGCCTTTGGTACATGTGCAATCAGAACCTCATTTCATATAGGACATAATACCCTTGGATTTTTTTCGGGATGCAATTAATAATTTATAATATTTTTATCTTTAAGTAAAATTAGAACCTCAAACTTTTCAATGGTGGTAATGGTGTAAAGTAAGTAACTTTTGTAACTGAAGAAAATACTAATTCGTCTGCTTCTGTTTTTGTTAGAGATAAAAAAACATTTGTCAGCGGTTGAGCGTCTTTTACCTAACTTAACCTTGCAGTATCATTTTCCGCGGAAAAATGTCGCTATTTCAATTAATCTGTTTGAGTATAGTAACAAAATCAATTGGATGGGTCAGAATAAATTATTTACCTACTTGTGAAAGCAACATAACAAAATGTTAATGTATAAGATGTATTATCAAACAAATGCAGGATTATAGAGCGGTAAAAGCCTTGGGGACAGCACTGGACATTCCAGAAAAACAATATGACATTGACCCATGTGATTTTCTTCTGGTTTGGAATAGTATCGATTGTAAACTGTAATTGCATTTTCTATTTATTAATGTTTTGGGATTCACATGCATTTTACTTCATAATTTGTGTAGGCGATATTACTGTATCAATTAGAAAGAGCATTGGTTTAGTTTTCTTCTCAATACAAATTCCTACATAGATATTTGTAAATCCACCAATGACAGCAATCGTTTATTAACAGATGTTGGGTTTTAAATTGACTTCTCGCGACCGTTTAAATGCATATGTAATGTTGTATGACGCCCTCCATCGTATCTATGACTTTATTTGCTAAATTACTTCATACACCTAGCTTAGATATAAATGTTTGATGTTTTATACTTAGATCAAAGCATATTAATACCGTTCTCGGTGTTTCTATCTTGAAATATTTATATAACGTTTTTCCTGTATATTTGTTTTAGAGTCAGAGTGAATTAACGAAGAACTGTTTGTGACATAAATGTACATGTACACTGACATTCGTCAACCATATTAACTGAAAGTTTGGGTTGTACTCGCATCCTTTTATCGTTGCATCTTTGTTTTAAAGGGACATTCATTTTTTAACATAAAAATTCAACTCCTATCATAAAAGTATTACTACATAGATTATTACACGTGTCATTGTGTTTTAAATAACAAGATATTTCCTTAACTGGATGTGTATTTTATGAAATTAATTAATTTGGAATTCTTAAGGATGTATTCTTCTGTGGTTTCAGTCCCGTTGAAATCTCGTTTCGACATAGATCAAAAACGTTATGAGATTTTCAAATACGATTTATCAATATCTGTAGCATGTGGTCTATAGCTTTTGTCAAAAAATTACATTTCTATTTATTTAGAAATGGCCCATTTGGCGGCCATTTTGAAATTGTGTCTTTTTTGGCTTTGAGAAGAGCCACCGTTTTCCCATTTTTTACTTAAATTGTTTTTACTTAAATCATCACCGCGTCAGCATTTTCAGCTGTATCAAGTCAATTTTTGCTGTAAATCTTCACTGGGTTCATGTTAATTAAAATATTGAACATTAATGTGTGAAATGATACACTTTTGTCACTTTATTTTTACATTTAATGGTAATTTGAGCACTTTTATTTTTTAGTCAAAAATATTGAAAAATAACATATATTTAAATGGGGCAAAAAAGTAAGCACACGGACCCCTCATTTTTCTGCCTGATTTAGAAAGAACAACCCTTTCCCTATTGATATGCAAACTATTGACAAAAGTTTAATACCAGAACTTTTTCTATAAAGGATTAAATTTGACAAAAATGGCTAAAAATGGTGCATTTTGGAGCTCAAAATTAAGGGGTAGGGGTAGCATATGTTGTTATTTTGAGAAAAAATATGACTCTTATTAATCATAACTGGTATATTTTTAATGAAGACTATTTGAAATAAAGTCTACAAACATCCATACATATCAAACACCTCATTAGGGAATTATGGCTTTAAATTCTAGTGTATGTGGTCAAAACGGCGAAATTCCAATAAAATCCACTATTTTGTCATTTTGGTATCTTTGAGTGACAATACAAGTGTACATTGTAGCTCAAAAACGAGCACACGGACATATGTTTTTTCTTCCATTTTCTTTCATGCTATGAACTCCTCTTTCCAAAAATCTATATGAGAAAAAAAGTTTAAAACAAGAAAATTTTGACTTCTCAGAGGAGTACATCCTTAAGAGAAGATCTTGAGTTAACGGAATTACATGTATAAAGTTTAGTTTAGATTTGTATGTAATGGAGATAAAAACCTACATGGAATTTTAATTGAACTCCCAGCATAACTGCTTCCTGGTTACTTAGAGTACAATCCAAGACATAAACAATCTATCCAAGTAAATCCTTAACTGTTGATACTTTGTCTTGTATTTATAACGCCCTTATATTATTCCGGAGCCGCTGTCAACAATCTAGTTCATCCAACAACATGATACGTGTATGTGGTTCTCCATTACATTATCTAGCTACTTTTAAACCCGGAAATATCGTATAGAGAATTCCATCGTTTAAATAAGGTTCCAAATGATACGAGTCAGATCCGGTACTACAAACTTTGTGTAATACAAGTAGCGTATCAATCTATCCAAGTTGATATTTAAAATTCTGTCTTATCCAGCCAGGTTTTTTTTTCTATCAAATCTCTATATGATAAATCTAAGTCAATGGAAATGGAGTTTCAAGATGAAATTATAAATCAATATTGCTTGCATTGGGGATATTGATTAGCCTTTCCTCCGTTATCATCCCATAATGTTAACAAAATAATATATCCGTTTGTATAATGTAGTCTTTGATTCACTGATTAAATCAAATAGACGCCATGTTATTGAATTATAACAGAAAAATTTTTATTTTTAAGTTAATTCGAGGTTTATGTGGAATCCACTCATTGTGGTGCGTAATAGATTAATGACAAAAGTCTTTTCAAGTATAATTCCCTAAACGTTTGTTTTCTGTGCACGTATTCCGTGGCTATAGCAGTTAGCCTGTACATGTATACTGTATATATCCGACAGGTGAATAAGTGATTAATGTCCTACAGCGGACAATTGACCCTCTGGACGTCCAGACATGTCACACAATGTTCTGTGATGACCACTGTCCAGTGAGTCATATGCACAGTTACGGAATAATGTGACAGTACAAAACACAATCTACATTAAAAGTACGATAATACACAATGCTTTGCTCATAATTAAAACAACATCTGAACACATCTAAATGCATAGACTGTCTGGAATGTACAGGAAGAACATTAGATGTCACATAAAATTATTCCTTTCTCATGTTTATAAAATAGTTATGGCTTCGAAATTGTCACAACTTTCTGTCTTTGTAACGATAGACACACACATTCAACTATAGGCACATTAAAAAACAAGGTGAAACCAAAGACAGAAGAATGGGTTTCATATTTATAACTTTCCATTTTTCATGGCTGTTGTTGCAATCAAAACAAGGTGGTGTCAATTCCTCGGGTGACATATACAGAATGTAGATGTTTTGTGTCAGTTCGCAATATTATGACCTGAAATTAAGGTCAAGTCAGAATCCATTTCGAGCAATGAGAGGTGGTATAATGGAGGTATATACAATATTCAGCATTATATCTACTAATTTTAAATAATCTGCAATATTAGATAAAATATCCTGCTCAGTATTAGACATACCAAGGAATAGATAGATGATTTGAAAGGATGTTGCGAAAAATAATTAGTTGAATTGCTGCCCCCTGACAAACACCAACTGTGCTATTTATTTTGCGAATTTGCTATTTAATAATATTAAACATGAGACGACTACATAACGCAATATGAACTCTAAAGCATCAGGTAATACTCTGCATGTAGAATAACCAAATTATAATTGAAAGCCGCATCGGTGTTTAATCATGTGAAAGACTAATTAAGACAGAAAAAATATATTAGATAATTTATTTTGCTTTCAGTGCATGCTTAATCAGTACTTCATTTTATATAGGACATAGTGCCACGAAAGTTTCTCGGGACGCAATTAATGATTTTTGAATATTTCCGTCTTGAAGTAAATGGAAATGGTGTTAAAGTAAGTAAACTTTTATAACTGAAGAAAGATAATAATTCGTCTACTCTTGTTTTTTATAAAGAAAAAATACCGTCTGTCAGCGGTGCAGCATCTTTAAAGATGCTCCACCGCCGACATAGAATAAATGATATTCAT
This sequence comes from Argopecten irradians, assembly GCF_041381155.1. NCBI lineage: Eukaryota > Metazoa > Mollusca > Bivalvia > Pectinida > Pectinidae > Argopecten > Argopecten irradians. The sequence goes on along the minus strand of NC_091145.1, from coordinate 38,033,284 downwards.
TATTTGAACAATGATTGGTGTATTATCGTGTATATATATGTCTAATCAACACAAAAAATAATATAAAATAATTTATTTTGCCTTTGGTGCATGCGCTATCAGTATTTCATTCCATAAAGGATATAGTACGACGGAATTTTTTCGGGATGCAATTAATCATTTTTCATATTTTTAACTTTGAGTTAAATTAGAAGCTCATACTTTTCAATGTTGGTAATGGTGTAAAGTAAGTAACCTTTGTAACTGAAGAAAAATAATAAATCGTCTTCTCCTGTTTTTGATAGTGAAAAAATACCATTTGTCGGCGGTGGAGCATCTTTAAATTTGAAAAAAAGAAATTTGATCCATCAGTGTACCAAAGGATATCCTTGCTGTATCTTTTCATAATTCAATAAGGTTTCAGACAAGACACTAATACTATTATTTAACATATCACGACCGTCAAAATGCGTTTGATCGGTAAACAGAAAAATAAAATCTATCGGTGATAGTCACCAGAACACCAAACTTAACACTATGTCATCTTATTGTCGTGAAATTATAGTTACAAAGTGTACTGGTAACAATAAATGTTGTTGTTGATGATGATGATGACGATGATGAAGAAGAGGTTGACGACGAAGAGGAGGAGAACAACCACAGATAACGACGATACGTGTGTTACTGGTAGTATTTAATTTGTTACCTTCATACAGGTGTATCGTCATTTAGACGGTCACCACTTGAATGTACGGGACAAAAAGACAAGTGTATGACGTATTTCAATCGTAGCTGACAGTGACCGTACACACGTACAATCACTCAAATAAACTGACCACTCGGACGTGTACTGTGAATGTATTCATGGTATCAATGAATACGGAATGAGACTAAATGGTATCAACAGTCGGGATCTTTAGAACTGGCACACTATTACCCAGGTAAGATAATACTGTCTTTAAAGTCGTATACGAAACTACAATGTATGATTGTATTTCCTGACTACTCTATATGTTTTGTAGTCACTGTGCGATCCATCATTCGTTAATTGATACCATTACTGTATAAAATGAAACAGTCGATGAGTACTATCTTCTGTTGTTTTCAAGTTTGCTGTGGAACCACAAATATTGATATAACGAAAATATAAATCAATAAAACCACTGCTGCTCAATTGGCTTACCATGAATATTTCTAACCGCGACATTCATCAAAGCTCGATCCAGGCAACGAAAGAAAGTACATACCAATATTTCATGTTTTGCATTTTTTTTCATGCCATTGTATTAAAACATTTAAATGCATAACCCTCGTAGACATATCGCCATAACTGTTTATCTCCGAGAACTGCCGACGTCGAACTGACGCATGTGTACCTCTTTAACCTAGAGGTGTTTCTGTAGTGATCAAAACTGCTATAAATCTCCAGGACTACATGTATGTGCGACAACAAACGGACATTTGTTTTCTCGGAGAAACTATAAATGATAGAAATTTATTACAGTTTGTGAATTTATGTTTACGTCTAAGAAGAGATGTCAGGTATAGTTTTTACTTTCTAATGACATTGACTGTCATTTGTATTTTGTTTGATTTAACATCGACAGCCAGGGTCGTTTAGGATCAACATTAAAGACAACACATGAGATAAATCTTAAAAACGCTATAAGTCAACAATATATATAAAATGAGAATCGGATTGCATTCCATATTCCATATTCTGTCTTTGCATATTACAAAGTTATCTCCCTTGTAGGTAGATATTATGACGTCATTACTTTGAGAACAAAAACTTACGACGTTTTCCGGGGAAAATATTATATAACACTCATAAAAACACGAAGTAATATTTCTTTCATTCACACAAGGACAGATAACTCTGTAATATGCAAATAGAGAATAGGAATAATTTGGAAAAAAAATGACGAGAAACAGATTAATTCATGGTTCCGATATGCAAATGATAATCAATTTATTGGCCAATGAGATAACAGATAACGATGTTTTAATGTCACCTTTTATGCTGACACTTAGTTCCTTTCTGCTTTTATCTCGAACTCTTCTGTTAGAATAAAGCAATAAAGAGAAAACGCTCTAGACTTGCAAACGATATTCATTATTTAGACATTTGATCCCGAATTAGGGTTGTTCCATGAGATCCAGGTGCATGTTAACAATACACCATTACTCGTGTAGGCGGCTAATCTTTGTTTAATTTCCAGTTTACTTTAGTATCTTATTATGCTGATCGATGAGTAATCTATAAGCGTGCGTTATTTTTTATTATTATACATGATACGATTACTATAAAATGACAGTATATTGTTATTTCGCCGCCATCTTTGGTGAGGGATCTGGTCTTTACGTCCATAGACCATTGTCATTGTGCCGTTTTATAAGAGTGATAATACAATAATTATTTCGCTGAAGTGTGAAGTTGGGACCGCTTGTGTACTAAGTCACCATACTTATGCACTATACTTCTCAGTACCGAGGGGTCCTGAAGGCGACAGTGGACGGAATCAGACACACGTGTTGGTACACCGACAGGTGCGAGAAATTCCGAATGACAGGTCCGTCATAAACAGGGCTTTATTTCCGCCTTTGGTCACATGTGATATATTGTTCGAAGTGTTTACCGATCAACATATGCTTACTGGATCCTGACATGGCTTTTTTATTCTTATTTTGGTAAACAGATGAAAGTCATAAATGCAGAATCACTATTAGGTCTCGTTTCGCTAATATTGTTATGAACAATAAATAACGCCGCTATCAGCCCCTCATCCGCGTGTAAATTGTTAAAATAATTAAAAATATTAAAAAGTCAAATCGTTAAAAATACGCATCAGACAAGAACTGAGTGACGTAGCACACAAGAAGTGCTACGTCACAACATATATCTCATGACCTCATGTATTTGTGCTCAACAAACACATCATAAACGTAACATTATTGTGACACCATCGACATACAAATATTGAAGTCTTAATTAAAATATGACGTCGCACGATTCGGTCTCTATAGCTATATTTTATGAGATTTGTTTTGAAACGCGCTTCAAGTATATCTCGTAATTATGGCAAATCAAACTTTTAAAAACAGTAGCTGATTCGATTCAAAATGGAAACAACGGTCAAACAAATTCTTTGGTATTACAGATAACTAATATGAATTTAAGGCAAAGCCTCAGAAGAGCGCAGCTTTATGTAAAAGATTATAACATCATAACTTTATATTGTCTACATATTTCTACGAGATTAAAAATAAAATATATTTCATTGACATGCACATAATATGAATAGTTAGAAAGAATTCGAAATAATCCAAATAGAATTGTTCAATATACTACAATCTTAATTTATCAGATGCATAGAAAACTTGGCAATATGCCATGTTATCAAATACGTGCGGATCTGTGCCGTCATCTTTGGCGTCAGATTTAGTGACGTCACTGCTGACGGTGCCGCTCGGTTGAGAACATAACATTATTTATCGCACCTCGGACAGAAATGTCCCTAAATGATTGGCGGAGAGCCGTCACGTGGTGACCCCCATCACTTTATAGGGGGTCAGTAAATTTTATTATGGTGCAATATGGCGGCTCTCGCCCTCACTTCAAAATTTAAACACGTTATCTTCAACTAAATATACCACTTCATTACCGTAAAACTATATATTACTTGTTAATTTTTGTGTATAAATAACTTTATCGTTTTAATACTTCAAATTACAAGAAATGCATTTTTTAAATACGAGTTGCTTCCCCTACGCCAGTTTGAAAGTTGATGACGCGGCGAAAGTCAAACGTAACAATTCAAGCGTTTTCTAGACTGTGATTATAAACAAATGGAGGTGTTCGTACCTACAGATCAATCTTCACTATACAATCAATTTATCGGCATAACTTTTAAGTGATTATCTCAGCGAGAATGCACAGATGATCAAGGAGATTGTGCTTAAAATGTTAGATGGATGTTTGTGTCACTCTTGTTTGTGATGCTTTCAATATAACCACAGGTGTTCGTTTCTAATATAAGTATAAGTATAATACTGGGTCAAGGTCTATAACTCGGCCGGCCATATAACACTACCCAATTTCAGAAAAAGTATGATTATTATCCAACCGTATAGGATATAATAATAGAAATACTCTCAATCGACAGCCAGATAATTTATCTTTAATTTGGTATATGATACAATATATATCATGCCGTATAAATGTCACTAGGTATCCAGAAACATCGGAAAACAGCCAGATTTCAACTGGTCGGACACTGTGGTGTCCTCCGATAAACACGCTAGGGCTCTAATGGGTAGTTCAAAAACCACTGCATGTCAACACTTCAGCTTCATAGGAATTAAAGTTTGGTAAAAAACAAACTTACCGGTATGTTAGTGTTTATCTATGTACCATCCATTTGCGCAATACAGCCTTTTGAAATTTCCGATTGAAAAAATGTGTGTCTCTAGCCGTCATGTTGATATGTGTGTAGTACATTTGTTTTCTCGGCGTTGATTGGTCAATTAATTTTCGAGAGCCAATCAACGCCGACAAAACAAATCTATTGCACACATACTTACATGGCGGCTAGAGACATAATTTTTTTCAATCGGAAATTTCAAAGGGCTACGTTAGGCAAATGGATGGTATTTATCCAGGGATTTACTAACCGGTAAGTTTGTTTTCTACCAAACTTTCATTCTTATGACGCTGAAGTGTTGACATGCAGTGGTTTTTGAGCTACCCATCAGAGCCCTGGCGTGTTCATCGGAGGACACCACAGTGTCCGACCAGTTGAAATCTGGCTGTTTTCCGATGTTTTTGGATACCTAGTGACATTTATACGGCATGATATATATTGTATCATATACCAAAATAAAGATAAATTATCTGGCTGTCGATTGAGAGTATTCCTATTATTATATCCTATACGGTTGGTTAATAATCATACTTTTTCTGAAATTGGGTAGTGTTATATGGCCGGCCGAGTTATAGACCTTGACCCAGTATTATACTTATACTTATATTAGAAACGAACACCTGTGATATAACAGACGGTCTGGTGTCGTATTGAGGTAGGCCTACTGTGCACATAGAAATGTCGAAATTATTGTTGTTGATTTATGAAATATTCATTATTATTCTGTAGGTTCCTTATACAGTACAATGTATATTTGAAAATTCTTGAAAGAAATACATTGATAAGTATTTAGCCTAGGCCAATTATTTTAAAGGTGGCTATTGTTTGGTTTTTTCGATTCAAACATATGTTTTATTGTCAAAAATACAATAATGGATTAGGCACAAGTTATCACAACTTAATAATGCCTTCTCCATAATACATATATATACAATACTTTGACAGCATACAATCATATAATTATGTATGTATACAGAAAATATTGAAGAAGAAATAGAAAAAAAAATCAAAATGAGTTTGTTGTTACAGACTTTACCTAAAATCTAGCACTATCTTTAATAAAGGTTTGTACCCATTGAAATATCATTTGGTTTTCCATGTTGGACAAGTGTGGAGCACCATAAAGCAAAATATTAATTGAAATATTACCATATTGTGAAACATTACGGAATAAAACATTCCTTTGCCTAGTATAAAGACTACATTCAAAAAAATAATGAGTTGCATTTTCACATTGATTACCACATGCGCATGATGGGTCGTTAATTATATTTACTCTGTACAAATCATAGTTCAGACTGCTACACGAATGTCGCAATCTTGTATGTAAAATATTAAACTTCCTTTTCCCAGTAAAATAATAAACGGGTAAAGAATTTACATCATATTGTATCAATGTTTTGAAGGTACGAACGGATGGCTGCTCTCTGACATTGCTAGGCAAATCATTCCATAATCTAATAGAAGATGGCAAGAAAGATTCAAGTGAACATGACAAACGAACTTTCGGAATAACATAGTTTTTCTATTTCTCATGTTGTAGGCGGATCGCTCTCCAACTTTAGAAGGAAGTATATTGGTCAGATAAGATGGGGTTAGGTTATTATGGAGTTTATACATTAGAATAAGTTTTTTATTTTTTTCTTCTTTTTACTAGAGGTACAAGATTGGTTTCGAAATAGAGTGAGTCTTTACTTGAGAAGGATGGCATACCCGTTATGATTCTTGCCGCCTCAAGCTGCACTTGTTCGAGTTTGTTAACATCTCCCAGAGAGCAACCATCCCATACTTCGCACGCATATTCCAACACAGGCAACACAAATGCTTTATATATCCTTAATAAAGTTTTCCTATTGAGTAAAAATTTTAACTTACGTAATGCCGAAAGTTTTTTCATACACGATTTTTGAATTTCTGAAATGTGTAACGACCACTTAGCATCTGCACTAAATGTCACACCAAGTGCCTATGACTGTCAACGCACCTTAAAATTTCATCACCAAAAGAAAGTTGCAAGGAATACAGGTTTTCAGAGTTGGATACTAGTAAAACGTCCGTTTTTTTGAGGATTAAATTTAGTGAGCCAATCTAGAGACCATCTGTTTAATCTATCTAAATCTCTATTAAGATTTAATTCAATATCGTGAACAGAGGATGAAGAATACATCAAAGAAGTGTCATCAGCAAATAGACGTGATACACTATCTAAATTGTCAACTATATCATTAATATATATTAAAAACAAAAGAGGCCCTAAAACACTTCCTTGTGGGACTCCAGCATTGGTGCAACCTGTGCTGGAATATTCGTTTTTAACAATTACCTGCTGTTGTCTACCTGATATATAACTTTTCATCCAATTAAGCAAATTACCTTTTATGCCATACGCATTCAATTTAAATAACAGACCCTTATGCCATACTCGATCAAATGCCTTGGAGATATCACAAAATATAAGACAGGCATGTTTCTTTTGTTCAAGTGAACAACAGATAGTATTATACATTTCTATTAATTGATGAACCGTATTGATGATTGTTTGGTATCATTCGTGCCAGTATGATTTAAGTTTGATTTCAGATTCTTGACCAAACAAATAGGAAACAAAGAATTAATAAAACAAATAAATGGTCCTCGATGCGATAAATTCGTTATATAGTCAGTTACTGACCCCCTATAAAGGCATAGAGGGTCAGTAAGAAGTATAGGAGGCTCGGGCTACGCCCTCGCCCCCTATAAATCTTACTGACCCTCTATGCCTTTATAGGGGGTCAGTAACTGACTATGACTATGTAACTAATAATATTGGACCAGTACATTTATTGCGTTGTTTTTGTATAAGTGTAAATTAAAACTACTGACAGTAATTTTAAAGTGTATCCCGATGACACATTTCGTCTAGTAAAGAAAATTTCAAATCTCGTCGTGCTGATAACGAGAATTAAAACATGGCTGCCTGCATGGAGGCGCGAGACACAATTTCAAAGTACAAGGGGAACTGGAATGTATTGGAATCCCTATGCTCACACATGTGTTATGGTTAGTAGAGCTCTTATTAGGAAATGAAATATGTGATGAGTTCTAGTCAAGTTATGCAAGGCTACCTACATTTTCCTCGTTTTAATAGCTGAATCTTTTTGCATCTGCACCAATAGAATTAAAATATATGAAACACACACGTGTTAACTTGAATTTAAGGCAAAGCCTCAGAAGAGCGCAGCTACAAATACTTATAAAAATGTAAATGTAGTTAGGATTATAACTTCAGATTAAAACTGTTTTAACTTGTAGTCCGATCATTTATTTTTAGTAAATGCTATTCTTCAATATTTGTGTCTAGCAGTCGTCATATACAGGTCAGAAAGAAATATTCAACTGGATTATTTCAATTTTTTCCATCTTGTTTCTCTACAATGCGGAAAACTTGGCAACATGCCATGTATAAAAAATGCGCGGGAATATGTGGCGTCATATTTAGCACCAAACTTCCTGACGTCACGGCTGACGGTGCCGTGCGCTTGACAACACACAGACAGTATATCATTTTGACCAATACGTTTATTGTGTCGTTCTTATCCTTGTGTAGTTATCTAAAACTACTTACAATAATTTCAAAGTGTATGCTGGTGATACGTTTTGTCTACAGAGAAAATTTCAAATCTCGTCGTGCTGATAACGAGAATTAAAACATGGCTGCCTGCATGGAGGCGCGAGACTTTTCCCGCGGGACACGATTTCAAAGTCCAAGGGGTACTGGAATGTATTGGATTCTTTACGCTCACACACGTGTTATGGTTAGTAGAGAGCTACGCTTTTATAGTAGAGCTTTGCTCTACGCGGCCTTCGGCCGCGCAGAGAACTGCGCTCTTATTAGGAAATGAAATATGTGATGAATTCTAGTTAAGTTATGCAAGACTATCTACATATTCCTCGTTTTAATAGCTGAATCTTTTTGCATCTGCACCAATAGAATTAAAATATATGAAACACACACGTGTTAATTTGAATTTAAGGCAAAGCCTCAGAAGAGCGCAGAGCGCAGCTCCATGTAAATACAGGATTATACAATGTAACTTTATATTGTCTACATTTTTCTACAAGATTAACAATAAATTATATCTTATTAACATGCACTGGATATCAATAGTTAGAAAGAATTCGAAATAATCCAAATGGAATAGATAAGTTCAATTTACTTCAATCTTGTCAGGTTTTCTGACGTCACTGCTGACGGTGCCGTGCGCTTGAGAATACACAGAGTGTATTATTTGACCAATAATTTTATTGCGTTGTTCTTGTATATGTGTAAGTTAAAACAACTTACAGTAATTTTAAATCCCGATGACACGCTTCGTCTAGTACAGAAAATTTCAAATCCCGTCGTGCTGATAACGAGAATTAAAACATTACTGCCTACATGGAGGAGCGATACTTCCCGCGGGACACGATTTCAAAGTCCAAAGGGTACTGGAATCTATTGGAACCCCTATGCTCACACACGTGTTATGGTTAGTAGAGCTTCGCTCGATCTGCGCTCTTATTAGGAAATGAAATATGTGATGAGTTCTAGTTAAGTTATGCAAGGCTACCTACATATTCCTCGTTTTTTTAGCTGAATCTTTTTGCATCTGCAACAATAGAATTAAAAAATAAAACAGTCATTCAGTATAAAATTTACCTCTCTTCGATCCATTGACTGATGAATGTGGTGACCGCGCTGGATCATTTAGCTATAGTAACACATGACACATGAACAGTGTCCATAACGCCGACTTACGTCATCGCCCGGGGGTACAGGATATCCTAACGGAAAAGGAATGCTTATAATTCATAGGTGATTATTAACGATAATTGGTCATATATCTCATTCTGAGTTGTTGATTATATCAAACCAACTATGTCTTCGAGAGAGGATCGGGGAAAATAACATATTATGTAGTAGAGCAGCGGCACAGCAAAAGAGAAGTGTCGATTAGTGCCCTCTGATGACCATGACCGATTTACAAAGAATTAGATTGTGTTTGGAACCAAATAATATTTTTGAAAGATTTTTCATGAATGATTTTGCATTAATATCTCGAAAATAAAACCAATTAGAAACTTACAGTCGAAAAATAGAGTTACAGTAAAATGTCAACAATTCAAAAATAAAGTCCATTTGGTACAATTGGTATATCTGGGTGAAATGTCATATACATGTATTATATGGCATTCAGCAGTAGATTTGCATATTTTACACTTAGGCAAAGAATGCTTTGACTGGGACGGGATTGGGGAGAGGGCAGAGGGAGGGAGGAGTTTTACTTTTTATTAAAGTCTTGGTATGTTATGTCGTTTATCAAATGACAAGATCTTCACAGAAGTGAGTAGCATCACCCTGTCGGCCAGTAAACAGTACCTGTGTTCTGGCGTACTTTGGTGTACAGTAGACCTGCGTACCTGGTATACCATTTGTCAGACGTCGTCTGCTAATGTGTTTAGACAAATGAGATGAACTTCTGTTTGTGTAACAAGAAAGCGCCTCGGCAAGCAACTGCACGTACATTACACGTGAGTTAGGTGTATGCGCGTGCTGAAGAAAGAAGCAACAGGTAAGTACTGACACCTATGTTACATGAAATCGTTGTAAGATTTCTGTTATTTGCATCATTTGAGGGTACAGGGCTCCTTCGCACCAGCCACGCATATAAATCACTACATTATCACCGTCATAAAACTGTATGGAAAAACAATTTAACAATAAAACTGACGGAATATTATTATCTTAGTAAAAATGTTATGTTAGTTTCGCCAGTTTGTGTCCGTTTATATCATACAAACGCAGTAAGAAGTTTTACAGTCGCTATAGGTTGTTCAGCTACGAGTCTTGACAAAGTAAGTATAGTGACAAGTTTCTGAGTATCGAAAATCGGTCATATGGGAGTTCTCCGATGCTCATTTCTCATGATTGTTTTTTTTCTGCACGATTCTTTGCAAGTGTCATTTCCTTGTGGAACATAACGAGCACTCTTGTTCCTGGCCGAGTGACAGAGAAGATGAGTAAACCGCCTATAACGACCTGTGATGATCGACAGGCTGATTTGTAATGGCCGAGATGTGGCCCTCAATTAAGATTGATTGGTTAATGTACGTGTTTTTTACCTACGTGACCTGTCGATACGCCGAATATCAGAGTAGTGTATTGACTATAGAATCGTACACTGTGACTGCTGTACTGATATCGTGTAGCACCAACACATAGAGAGAATATGGGACTAGAATGGATTTCTGTGGATAAATTACAACCGATATAATTATTTAGTACATAAGCTGGGAAAAAAATCTTGTTGGAATTTGAAATAATGCACTGGGATCGCCTACGTTAATTGATTGCGGAGAAAACCAATGTTGTTTAAGTTCCATGACTGGATATATTATAGGAATGGATTGTGTTATCTTTGACAAAACTTGTAAAGTGAACTTATTGGATATAACCTTTAGTGCATGCATTAACAAAATGTGTGCTGTAGAAGGATAGATAACAACTTTGGTCACACATTAACTAAAAAAGCTGTACTTCAGTATTCGAACAACTCCGACGTGACTCCAGGTAATAAGTGATATTTTAATCTTCTCGGGTTTCTTTACAGTTATATCAAAATAACAAGTATCTATTTCACATATCATTTGCAGGAAATGCAATACCAGACTTAGCTTAAATCATCACTGCACCAGCATTTTTAGCTGTATTGAGCTAATTTTTGCTGTAAATCTTTACTTGGTTCGTGACTTGTTATTCTGAGAAAAAATATTAGTCCTTTTGATCAAAACTGGTATATTTTAAAAGAAGACTACTGGAAAATAAATTATACAAACATAAATACATATCAAACACCTCATTAGGAAATTATGGCTTTAATATCTTGTATATATGGTCAAAACGGCAAAATTCCCATAAAATCCAATATTTTGTCAACTAGGTATCTTTGAGTGACAGTAGCTCAAAAACGAGCACACGGACATGTGTTTTTTCTTTCATTTTCTTTCATGGTATGAACTCCTCTTTCCAAAAATCTATATAAGAAAAAAAGTTTAATACAAGAAAATTTTGACTTCTCAGAGGAGTACATCCTTAAGTACACTGCGCATTATTAATTTTATACTCAATATTTTATACTAAAGCTTGGTTCACTACATCCCAACAACTAATGATTTCTGTATTACGTTAGAAAATATGTTTATGTTTTGCCTACAGGCAGCTTTTTATTTCTTTTTATATTGTACATTATATATACATATACTTGAAATTGTTTTATTGTCGACCACTGAAATGTTCACGAAGTGCACAACATAGTATACCTTTGACGCCCATTGTCAGAAATAATGGTTACTGAAATATATTTCCATTCTACTTTCAGTTTCTCGTTTGATCTATGTTAAACCAGATGGGCAATATCAGGCTATGAACTCCAATCTGGTCAAGCGTATTAATATTTAACGTTTCCGCCGCGTCACAGACAATGTATACAATGTATACTTACGCCTATACATAACGGTCAAATGATTTTAAAAGTGGTTTTAAAGTTGTGCGGTCTATGAAATCTAATAGTATTATCGTGTTGACAAAATAGCATGTATTAAATAATATCATCGCATAATTTTCATTTGTTCGCTTGTTTCAAACCGTTTTGTGTTGAACTATATTCAGAAGCTGATGCTATGGCTGTTCCGTTTATTGAACTTGGTGACGTCAACACTAGCACAAGCGGGAAATTTCAAATGATATTCGTGTATAGTTTTGAATTTGAATGATCGTAATGGAAATATAAGTAATAAACTGTTAACAGATTGGACATACAGTTGATATGAAGCCAATCCGTCCGAAAGATAAATATTCATGGCGCCCGTTAGGGCGCCATTAATATTTATCTTCCTTCCGGATGGGCTTCATATCAACTGTATGTCCAATCTGGGAACAGTTTATTGCTTAAATAAGTAGATAAGAATCAAGGTTTACTCTAGATGGCATATATTATGTCTATTTCTACACATGTACACCGGTATATTTCCTCTATCCGTTGTCGTTTACGTCTAAAGACCACCACAGTGTATTATTTGCTATGACATCAGTCGGGCCTTTAGCTAGTATGCCGTTACGTTGATGACTGTATGGAACATTTGCCCATTATCGATCGTAGATCAGTGGTTTTTCTCTTTTCCTCTGTGAAATTGAATATTTATTTCATCTGCCACTATATTCTTGCATGATTATAGTTAAGTTAAATTAATCTACCACAGCTCCTAGCATATTTCTATGTGAATGAATTATAAGTCATTATTCATAATGAACTGATATTACACATGCCTTTCTCACTTTCGTAGATATTTGCTTGATGCTCCATAGGATGGCTACCCTAAGTCTGTGGATATGCTTGATTGGCTTCGGATGTCTGCTGTGTAGTTGCTATGGTAACGTGACAACAAATATCAAACCCGTGTTGGTGATGGAGGGAGACCCCTATCTACTAGTTTTGTACGATATGCACCGTGACGTCGACCCCGGGGGTAGATGTACAAACCTTACCCCCCGGGCGTTAGAGATGCTCTGGTCTCTCCGATGGATAGATGGTGTTCTTCAAAGTAAACCCGAAAACAAAGTCGGTAAGTGGATACAGTCCAACTGTAGAGTTCGGGGTTATCATTATGACATATATTAGAAATAATCTATTAGGACAGTGGTAGCGGAGTCTGACCGACTTTTAGTTGAAAGTTAGTGAATCGTGCATTAGACACTATTTACTGTCCAAAGCTGTAAAAGATTGGCAATAACTACTTATTGTGAAAGAGTATTATACAATTATGATAGGTTAATAGTTTTTCATTGGTGTGTAGTTTAAGCAGTTGGGATAGTTGATATTAAGTTATATCACAGCTATTTTATCGATTTTGAGGTTTGCATCACATAATTTATGCCAAATTGTGACATTATATACTGATGGGTAATTTACATTTAATAACTCTAGAATTTATCCCAGACTAATAGTGGTGTAAGCGATATTGTGTTGGATATGGTTAGGCCATAGTTATGTTTTCTTCTTTTTCTTTTGACCTTCTGAAAGCGTTTAAAGCGTTTAAATTTGGTACAGGTTCTTACAAAATATATTTCATTGCAGTTGATCAAATGTTGTTTTATATACAGTATCAATATTATTACAATATTACATTCTTCAAAGTAGGAGGCAACGTTGTACATATCTTTTATTGCTAAGTTCCTGAAGAAATGTTTGTTTATTGTTCATCTTCGCGGACGTAAAATAGGAAAAAACCACAGCTAATGTCTTATTTTGGTAATGATTTTCAGGCCTGCTAGTGTATGATCTATGTGGACAGCAGTCCCGGGCTATCCAGGTCATCAGTCGGTACCTCAACCCTTCCCAGTGTGGCAGAAACACCAGTCTGGCAGGTGCGTCTCAATGGGCACAAGTAATTAGAGAGCAATGACTACAGTGCATAGTTTTTAATCAATTCATTTGTTTAATTTGTTGTCATTATATATAACAATATGAAAAATGTTCGACTAACAATTGAAAACAATTACTTCTGACAAACTATTTTTATTTTGACAACCTCTATAGAAGATCAACGCAATGGCTTTTGTCACGGTGCGCCTGAGCACTCCTTATACTATCGAAAATATGTTTTACTTCAAATACAAATGTAGATGTACTACTAAATCGTGTATAGGCTGAACTAGTCAACATCATAATTGTTTAAAATATAATTGTTTTCATAAATGTATGGATTATGAAAAAGACATGAATATGTCACTAGAAAACTCATAGCCCTGTTGTTCTGATAACACTATTGCACCATAAGACAAAGCAATAATTCGGACACCTGAGAACGTGACCAACACCTTGGAATAAATCAGAGTGCATGGCCTGTATTAATTAGGGAGAAGAGGTCTGTCACTGTCGTTTACGAGGCTATATAGATGAGTCACTGTCGCTACAGTCGGTGATTAACATGTATATGGAATGTATGTTACGTAGAATATCATGACGGTGCACGTACTGCTTAGACGCACATTCTTCCTAGAAAATATCATATCAAATGACAAATGTAATTCCTACGAAACTTTTCAGTCATGACTTAAAATAGAATTTTGTTGAGACAAACGTATCTGCCTTATACATGCAGCTTTATTAGAACTGCTCTAGTTTTTTCCGCTCCAGGCATAATAAGTTACACATCTAAAGACGTTCGGAACACTATCTCAAGCCTGGCAGAACCCTTCGGAATGCTTCATGCTAAGATTTCAGTGGATGAACATATATCTAAAGGTTATGAAACAGTCCTCGATATCGCTACATTATCACCGTGGAAGATACAGGTAATAAATAAAATGAAACAATAGAAAAATACCTGTAATACTTCCAAACATTAAATACAGTTTGTAACCAATAGTTCATCTTAAGTCAAATGCTTTATGTTTTAAGTTTCAAACTACAAATACAGCTACAGAAATGAAAGGTACTATAGTGGTTTACAACAACTTCCTATAAAAGTGGTTATCATGTGGCGGTCACGAAAAAATAAAGAAAATGTTTCAAATACCATCAACAGTTTGTTATTCTGTTGATGTTTATCAGATTAACGATTGTCTATAACGATCCTTCATCTGAATGTATTCCCTACGGACAGACGGACAGACTGTAATCGCGCAGTCATACTCATACAATGATAAATTCGTATCAGATCATCTTACAAGGTTGTACATATCAGAACATTTTCCTGAAAAGGCATAGTTGTGTAAATGCTTTTGTATATTCAACACTTCAAACACAAACCATTGATTGTTCTGTGTAGTCATATGAAAGGTGCTTTTCATGTTTATGATAAAAAAGAATATATGTATTTCTTATTACGATACCCGATTGTTTTAAAGTTACATTAGTTAATTTACTAATATGTATTTCTGAATTTTCAAAATTTCAACAGGCCATAACTGTTGTACTTGGAAGTAAGGGATGGACACGGATATCTACTTTGGCGGTTAGCACCCCGAGCGCGCATGCGGAACAGCGTCTGTTCCAGAGGATGGCACTTGATCAGCAGTTATGTGTTACCGAGTCTGCTGTCTACCACAACGTCTCCTCTATAGACAGTCTGAGGTCAAAGGTCGTGGTAGTGTTCGTCACAGGAAAACATGACCTGAGTGATTTAGTGTCAGTCATGAAAAATAAGAAGGATACTGTGTTTATTGTTGTCGGAGAATTCAACATTTTCAGAGTTTCGGCGACTGATTTAGATAATGTGGTATTTCTGACAGAGAATCTTCCATCAAAAAGCTACATGATTGCGTACTTGGCGAACATGTTGGATGATATAGAAACAATGACAGATCCGATATCCAGACAATATCTCCAGTCATTGCCATTCTGTTACCATAACTCCACTTCATGGGAGACAACCTGTTCCGAGGAGGTGAAGGCCTACTTTTCTCCGCGGATGAATGGCCGTGACATGATGGCTGTGTTTACGGCATTTTTTAATCTTGAAAGACTCATTCTACGCGCGGAAGCATTTAATTGCACAGACTTTAATTTTCGGAAATGTAATAAGTTCGTACCTTATGTTGCCCTTAGTATCAACCAGCCCAGTAGTGGATTCCCCTTTAATCTAAACGAGCTGACGGAGGGGTGGCTGGTAGACGAACCTACGGAGGTCCTCCTCATGTCTGCTGCCAGTGACAACCTCACAGAGGTAAGCACATTTAGCTCATTAAATCAATGTGGGCGAGTATAAGTGATAACATTCCATTAAGGCACTGGCTTTAAAATGATCTACCGAGTTCTTATAAACATGAACAAATGCTCTTTGTTCATCATTTTAATATGTTGCTAACTAAGTTACTGCGATCAAGGTTTTCGGTTATTCTGTTTTTCATTGAGAATTAAGACATATAAGACAGTAAGAATAATTTAGAACGATGACTGATTCTTTATTAAACTTTTAGCCTTACGGTTTACAAGTACACGGGTATGATAGTAACGTTAATGCCATTATTGGGTTTTTTCAGGTGGGAAGGATATTCAAAAATGACTTCATGTGGTCCACATCTTCAGTTTGGCAGGACTTCCAAAATAAAATCAACCAATCAAATTGTGAAAACCAGGAGTGCATTTCTTGTGACGCATGCGTACATTCCGAGCGGGAAAAAGATAGTATGGCCTTCCTGAAGGGAGATATATACCTTGGCGGGTTTGTGCCACTCCACCAGTCCTCCGTGAATGGGGATCGTTGTGGCGCGATGTCCTGGGAGGCCACGCAACTCACAGAGGCCTTCCTGTATGCCGTGGATACAGTTAAATCTCGACATCCTTTGTTAAATCTTCTACCAAATATAAATTTGGGCGCGTTCGTGTTAGACTCATGTGGTGTAAGTGGGAGTATTGACCATATAATAGAACAGACACTAGGCTGTCCGGTCATGCTTCCGGATGATAACACTGTAGAGATGGACGATATATTATCTTTTGTGGAGTTTAACGACAACCCATTTCGCAAAAGGTCGGAATTGACATCCGAGAAACCGGTTATATCGATTTCACAGCATGGTGTGGGTTTAAGAGATTTCTTGTTTAGTGACGATATCTCCGAATTACTTACCTTAATGAACCGGATGAACTGGACATACATCAGTGTAATCATTTCAAAACAGGTCGACATAGGGTCCGTTCAGAAGTCATTACAGACGTTCAAACAGAAAGGTGTCTGTGTATCACAAGTGGTTGTCTTTGATTCCACACAATCTGACATGATGAATGTGACGGATGCTGTGTTTAATCTCTCCAGGAACACGGACGCGGTTCTTCTGTTGACGATAGCCGAGGATTCCGAAAGAATACTCGACGTAGCAAAGAATGCGTACAGTATGAATGTACTACTAGCTCCGTGGAGCCTTCCGAAGAAGTCAGTCAGGGATGTCCCTGGAATGGTTATTGTTCAACCGAAACTTAAACCTGACCTCATGTTCGATTCCCACATGATCAACATTGAACCAATGAAGCATGATCGTAATCCATGGTTTGGCATTTATCATGGAAGTCACCGACATTGTCACTACCACAGTGGGTCGGAAAGCATGCTCTATCCGGAACAGTGTAAGGATAATATCACTGTTGAGGGACAGACAAACTCTCCACTGATCACTCGCCTCATTCATACTGTAGATTTACAGGTTAAGGCGATAGACAAGGTATACAAGGAGATTTGTCCATTCCAGTCTGGAATCTGCCCAGAGTGGAGAGAGCACACTGATATACAGTCTCTGATCAAGTCCAACATGATGTCAGTAGAGGTGATGGATGGAGATGATGTGTTACGTTTCCATGACGACGGAGTCTTGAAGCTGCCCCACGACATACTGAATGTTCGGTTGGAAGATATCTTCAACATTGAAAGAATAAAGGTAAGTTTATCACCCCAGCCATCATTTATTTGTAATCTTGGTATTATTCTAGTCTCATACCATATAATAACTAATTCCATGCACCTTTAACAACTTTAAACTGAATTTACTAAACTGTAGTCTATATATACATCTGTACTAAGTCTTGAGCTTTATTAATTTTACGCAATTATTTTATCCTAGATTGGCCGGATAGTTGACAGCGTTGTTGCCATTGACGACAACTCGGTGTTGACGTATGGTCAGTCTGGAATTCCATTAGTTGTTCCACATCACTGCAGTGGCTGGTGTCCCGAGTGTAACGTCTGCCCTACATCTCCTCCGATGACGTCACGTGATCATCTTTATTTACCAGGAGACTTGGTATTCGGCGCCGTATTCCCAATACACGATAAAGGAAATACGCCTTTCACTTGTGGTGGACTCACAGTGTCTGTGGAAACTGAGGAGCTCGTAGATGCCTTCTTGTTTGCCGTGAAAACAGCCAAGAATCGGTACCCATACCTGTTTCCAAATGTTACTGTAGGATCATTGGTAGTTGATTCGTGTTCAGACGCTGATGACGCCCTGAAAACCTTAATGAATTTCGAAACTTGTTCAACTGCTTTTGCAAATGCTGAGAATCCTGCGCTGACTCCAAGTCCTGCTCAGGTTTCTAGCTACATTTTGTATGGCGAGCCAAGCATGACCATGCCGGCAAGGGTTCTTGTTGACAAAATAGGAAAACTAGCATTATCCCTAGGAACAGAGGAATCTGTATCAAACGACCCTTTATCGCGACAAGTCATTATGTTAAATCCTTCAGATACGGTTCATGCTATTATAGAATTTCTCGTTAAATTAGATTGGACCTATGTATCATTAATTCATTCAAGATCAGAAAAGCATATTTCAGCTTTGAAGACTTTCATGACATACTCAAAGAATTATAATATATGCGTTTCCTTTAATCATTCCATTGCAATGAATGATGTATTATCTGCTATAGAAGTAATAGAAATGATAGACCAATCTCCCGCTAACACTGTCATTATTCTCGCTGCTGAAATAGATGCTAGGTTTTTTATAACAGAGCTCGCGACAAGACGAGTCACAAAGAACCTTGTCATTGGTGATATCGACCAGGACTGGGAAAACGCTAAAGGTGTTTCGATCCCACTGGGAACCGTCGTGTTGGACAAAGCAGGGAAAATCAACGAGGACTATTATCAGTACTTTGTAGATCCAGTCCACACCATGAACAGTACGGTGGGAAATCCTTGGTTCACAGAATTCATCAGAGACAGGAAGCTGTGTAGACGTAGCGGTAAGCGCGAATGTTTGTCCTCATCCAACATACTACTGGGCGCCTCTAATGTGGTGTTAGGGGTTGACGTCATGATGCACGTGTTGAATCAGAGATATCTAAGACTCTGTCCGACAGGAGAAGGACTATGTTCGGCTATGCAGAGTGTGGACGGAAACCTTATTGATAATCTGGATAACCTATCCTTCTTATACCAGGGCAACTTTTCTATACATGTCCCAAAGGCAGCTTCCTCTTCCGGATCATATATCATCAGCAGTTTCCAGCCAGGCGGATTCAAAAAGGTAAGACTACTTTAATTTACATTGTCATAATTCTCTCGGTATACATTATACTACTGTTGTAGAACTTTTGGTGTGCATGTTAAATCAAATTGAACATCTTTGATCAAATTTTGACTTAGAGTTTTCTTCCGCCTGTTTCAGGTTGGTGTTTGGCGTGAGGGTATGTTGGACCTCGATATGACCAGGATCAAGGCTTACGACAGTAACGGAATGGCGTACACATCTGTCCCGGAGTCACGGTGCTACCAAAACTGTGTGTGTGTTAACTTCGGGTCGGAAAATAACACGGACGGAGAGGACGAAATTGACCCTTATTCAGATGCATTATTTTACGACACGTCGGGACAGTTCGACCCGGTGTTATGGGCCGTGATGGTGCTGATTGTGTCCCTAGGTGGCGCTTTTGTTGTACTGATGTTTATGTTTTACGTGATATACAAGGTGTGTATAGGCTTCCTGTACAGACGGTACATCAGTCTCGGGATGCTAATGTTACTCTCCGTTATATTCCTCTACCTGGCTGTGGTTCCCTTTGTATTCACGCCAAGTAACTGGGTGTGTGCTTGTCGGAGATTCGTTCCTGGGTTAGCGTATGCCTTCCTGTTTGCGACAATTCTCTCTAAATTAATGGCGCTCAGAGCGTACAAACTTATCGGCCTTGGCGGAGAACTCTCTAGCGTCAATCAGTTCCTGGCTATATTATTTATAACCGGAATACAGGTAGCCCTAGGTTTACAGTGGCTTTTGTACGAGGACGAATACGTTATCACCAGAAATGACGTATTTCCGCAATATGCGTGCATTTTTGACAAGTTTAAATTTGTGACATATCTGTCATATGTAATGTTTGTGATACTGTTGTGTGCAATGTACTCATTAACCGTGAGGAATGAGAAGAAAAATTTGGGCGAGGCCCGTTTAATCTTCGTCGCTAGCTGGGTCATCATATTTGTTTGGATAGGCTGGCTTATCGTCATTTATATGGAGCCGCGTGACTATATAGAACCAACCATCTGTATTGGAATGATTGCATGCGCAACTGTGATTCTGATGGTTGTGTTTGTCCCCAAACTCTACAGAATCACGAATTTAAAATACGATATTCGAGATTCCGGCATGGAAAATGGGGGACTTGGTAAAGTGGATGCTGAATTCATTTTTGAGAGACCGTTTACTCTACCTGCCTCCGCCGCGTCTGAAGCAACGTCTATTAAGTACTCTGATAAAACAAATCCAAAAAGTATCTCCACTTTTGATACCACTATGAGTTACTGAGATTTTCACCCATGATACGTATATGAATGTATATATGTACGCGTATGAATGCTAGGTGACACATACATCAAACCCAAACGTCGGAAATGTATAGATTATATTGATATAAGGATGATAGACGATTGTACCAATATTGAAGCTTGTAAATGTAAAGTTGCATTGTTATAATGTTTCTTTTCGATATTATGAGAAGTTTCGATATTCTAAAACAATCTACAGAAATGGGAAATATAAGTGTCATTAAGAAATTATCTGTACTGTTTCATAACAAAAAAAATTAATTAAAATGCGGTATTTGTACCGTATGTCAAATATGGATATAGGGGTTCCCCAACAAGTGACGGTTGTTTATCAGGTTAATCAAACTCAAGTTAGTAAATTTTCAAATTTTGAAAAGACACGAGCTTTAGCTAAAATTAACTAACGAGAGTTTAGATAAACATGATAAACAACTGTCACGCGTTTGGGAACTTATTTATCCCATAACTTTAACTCTGTACATTTGTATTTATTACATAATTTTTTACACCAATCTATATATGAGGAAATATAATATTTCCAACTATTATCCCGACCGTTCAATAAAACTTTGTTATATTACACAGTTCGAAGTTATATTGTACGCTACCATGGACACGTTATATTGCATGGTTCGAGATGTTGTATTGCACGGCTTTTGGTACACCTCGCCGTTAATGTCTACCTTTGTAGAAAACCTCCGAGGAATCGCGCGTAGCAGCGAGTTACGTTATTATGACGTCACAAAGGTTCACGCTCAGTTTTGCGCTAGCTTTATAGATCTCGGATCAAGCACGCCATAGACGTTGCTCTCTGTGCTTGACAGTTGGTTTTATCAAGTAGAGGACGAACACGACGAATGTATCGGATTAAAAGGCTGTATACAGGTCTAATAAGTTAAAAGAATGCAATACGAAATGAAAAGTGGAGTTACGCCATGAAGTACGTGGACTAGTCGCCAATCTTCAATATGATTAGAAGTTTTCCCATACGATACGGTAGTGGAAATTTTGATCTGTGATTCTGGAATTCATTAAAAATCAACTAAAAAACTGGTGATTAATTGATTATGTAATAAAACAAATACTTCATGGGTTACTGTGCTCTAGTTCATAATATTTACCCCTCGGTGATGGTAATCAACAAATGTTATATTGCACTCGGCCTTTGGCCTCGTGCAATATAACATTTCTTAATTACCATCACCTCGGGTTAAATATTATGAACTAGAGCACAGTTACCCATGAAATATTTGTATAATATCGTATACTAGCAGTGGGCGTGGTGGCGCTTCCCTTTTCACTGTGTATCATGTTAACTTTTCAGTATGCATGTATATAATCCACAATATGTTGTTTTTTCATAAAGTTAAATGTCATAAACTGCTCCTTGCCTATTTGGGGTCAGAATGATGATGATTATGTTTTATACTATAGCAACTTATGTAATTTTTATTAAACATGCATTTACATAAAGGTATTTCCTTTGTCTTTGGTGAATCTTATAAAAGTTCAAAATGAAAACATTGATTGTATGGTTCCTGAAAAGATCTATTATTCCTATTGCTTTACAGAATTCTTACTGGTTCACAATGGAAGAAATTTATAGAAATATACATAACATAAAAACTAGAACGGCGTACATCATTACATAAACGGCATTCATCATCACATAAACGGCATACATTATCACATAAACGGCATACATCATCACATAAACGGCATACATCATCACATAAACGGCATTCATCGTCACATAAACGGTATACATCGTCACATAAACGGGATCCATCATCACATAAACGGGATCCATCATCACATAAATGGCATACATCATCACATAAACGGAATACATCATTAAATAAACGGGATACGGCATTACATAAACGGCATACAGCATCACTTAAACTGCATACATCATCACATAAACGGCATACATCATCACATAAACGGCATACATCATCATATAAACGGCATACATCATCACATCAACGGCATACATCATCACATCAACGGCATACATCATCACATCAACGGCATACATCATCACATCAACGGCATACATCATCACATCAACGGCATACATCATCACATCAACGGCATACATCATTACATAAACGGCATACAGCATTACATAAACGGCATACAGCATTACATAAACGACATACAGCATCATTTAAACTGCATACATCATCACATAAACGGCATACATCATCACATAAAAGGCATATATCATCACATAAACGCATACATCATCACATCAACGGCATACATCATTACATAAACGGCATACATCATCACATAAACGGCATACATCATTACATAAACGGCATACATCATCACATAAACGGCATACAGCATCACTTAAACGGCATACATCATCACATAAACGGGACACATCATCACATAAACGGCATACATCATTACATAAACGGCATACATCACCACATAAACGGCATACAACATTACATAAACGGCGTACAGCATCACATAAAAAGCATATTTCAATAAATAAATCATGTTACGTTCTGTTTAAAGACGATATATTTTCTAAAAGATGCTTTTTTCAATGAGCAAATATAGTTCAATGTTCAATTATGATTGTCGTTGTCAATATTATTGCTATTATTACATACTAAACACGCCATCTTGTATTCCTCTGATCCATCAGAGTTACTTCGGGGCCAGAATACAGTGTAAAACTACACTTAAATCAAATTATATTTATTTTTTAGGGCATAATATATTTAATTGATAAGGTTAAAAGTCATTCTGACCTAGAAAATGCCTGGAATTCTAGAAGTACATAATATGTTGCAATTCATCGGGTGTGCCCTATCGGCTTTTCAATATAATGTGTTTATTTTACTTCAAACAATATAAATGATATAATTTCCACTATTCTGTATATCAATAGCCACTAATAGACCATTTTATGTAGACCTTGCTTAGTATTCATCATTTGTATGGAACAAAATTCAAACAAAATATCATGGATATGGAAGCATTGTAATACCATTAGGATTTTCCAATTAACAACTCTTCAAAACGTACGACGCAATTTAAGTAAATGCGTGTGGCGATCGTGCAATAGTGTTAACAAAATTCAACAGTTTGATTATAAATCGTGATGAAGGGATTAAGGGTGTGAGAAGTAACATATGTGTGGGTACGTTATGTGTCATAGGTATCGGCTTGGTGATGCGAATTGGTACTTGTTATAACAAGCTATATACAGCAAAATTATATATAATCAGCAACCTGATTAGAATATACTAGTTTCTTGTTATCACTACGTTTAAGGATCTGACAACATCCCATTAGGATCACGTTCTGGTGACATTTGAAAAATGACCAATCAAATTGCTGCGTCCAAAATCATGACGAAATAGTTTGAAAAATATGTCAAAATTATATTCGTGTATAAAGTCATCTCGCCCAATGGGAACAACAAAGCTAAATGTATAGGTATACTGGGATGCAATGGAGTTATCACTTGAGATAGAATTGTGTAGAAAATGTATTGGATATGAAGTGCACGTGGTAGGAAGGTCATCCGAACATGACATGACCCCTTATGGGATGCTGTCAGATCCTCTATTCAGCGGAGTGTTTATAAGGATCTGTATTTTAATCAGATTGTAATAGATGGAGTGAAAATAAATTAAATATGCCATTAAACAAAGTAAATTTTTATTGCTTATAAGGGTACGTCCCTAAAAAATGAATAACATCGGTATATGATCTTTTATTGAGAGGTCAGATTTGGGAAACTATTGTATGGTTGCTAGTATTCGTGAGGGGAGGTTTTCATTTCATTTAATATGTTGATTCATCCAAATTCATCAAAATATCAATACATCTCAAATATCATTAAAGTTATGGTTTTACATAGCAGCCTAACAGTAAATCGTGAAATTCTACAACTATACACTACATACAATGTATATACACATATAATATTCACTTTAATTTAGAATCTCTCACTCAATTTCTCGTTATGACCATTAAAGTTATTTAAGAGGGGAGAGTTTCAATATTTTTAATTAAATTCTAAAGCTATTACATCTGATAACTATATATCTGTAAACACTTGTGTGTTACAGCGAGCAGAATAGCATGTGTGTGATATAGGGACATCTTCACGTGGAGATGTGAGAAATGAGGTGTCGTAATGACGATCACGCATGCGCTGTGTTACGTGGTAGTACTTTAATGTATCACGTGTTCTGATTTGCCCACCTTCAAAGGTGTTCTTGGAATAAGCTGTTTAACCTCAGAAAAGCAGCAGTCGTGGTTCCGTGTGTATCGTCATTCATATAATAACAATAAGCATTTACAGTGTAACCCGAATCAGGAATCGGAACTGGCTTAACTACTTTAAAACCACCGCTACAATGAAACTCATAGTTTGTTAATACCTGGGCATTCAAACATTTCCTATTTATATTGCCATAGTGGTAGACTTTGGAGGTGTTTAAGAAGATGAAGGGAGATGGTGAGGATATGGTCGTGAGATGGGTCACTATAGCATGTCTGTGTGCCGGGGTGGTCCTTAGTGCAGTGTTATTGCTGTGCTGTTGTAACAGGAGGGACTCCAATTACTCAAACGAAAGCTACCTCATCGGGTACCAGAAAACAGGTAATAGTTAAAACTATCTCCCGGTTATCAGAAAACATGCAATAGTTTAAATTATCCCCCGGTTATCAGAAAACAGGTAACAGTTAAAACTCTCTACCGGTTATCTTAAACCACATAATAGCTAAAACTATTCCCCGGTTATCAGAAAAAAGTAATTTCAGTTTAAACTATTTCCTGGTTATAGTTACCTCCCAGACACCAGAAAATGACAAGTTAAAACTACCTCATCGGATACCGGGTAACGGGAATTAGCTTAACTAAATGTAGGTACGTTGTAATCTTCAAAACTATTTCTTTGGTCTCTAAATAACAGATAGCAAATAAACTGATGTTGTTTACAACACAGAAACTTGTATAGATTATAACTAAATGATGGTAATAAGAAAACCGATATATTTCAACATTTTGTTACAATTGAAACAAAGAAGAGTTGATCAAATGTTCCATGTCTGAAGATCTTATTATTGGAGTAAAATTAGAAAGTTGAACTACTTGTAAATATAATGTACAGAAAAACAAGTATCACTTGTTTATTTCACAAAAGTGTAAACACAGAGCTTTATACGAATAAGCATATGAACCTCCTTCATTTGTTTTCTAAAACCTTTGTTAAGTAATGTGCTCCTTTGGAACTTTCTATCACTTCATCAAAGTTTTTGTATCGTCCATTTATCGATCGGCTGGTCTTATTCGTTTCTTCTTCTTTTCCGTTTTGTAGGTCGATTTAAGAACATCATTAACTGCCATAATGATTGGAGATTATTTCTTTATTTTGCATTTTCCCTTTCTCTACTTATTCCGATTTCATGACAACATAATTGCATGATGAAAGAAGAAATAATGTTAAAATAGGAATTCAAATAATTTTGGGACTTCGGGTCTCGACAAAACTATAGAAAAATAAAAGCCTTCATAACATGTTTCACAAAACTCCATATGAAATAAAACTACATATACAACAATATGTGTAAGCCAACTTCCTTGCTAGACAACAAGTCAATGTAATATGATAAGATGTGGCTTAGACAACAAGTCAATGTAATATGATAAGATGTGGCTTATACACCAAGTCAATGTAATATGATAAGATGTGGCTTAGACAACAAGTCAATGTAATATGATAAGATGTGGCTTATACACCAAGTCAATGTAATATGATAAGATGTGGCTTAGACAACAAGTCAATGTAATATGATAAGATGTGGCTTAGACAACAAGTCAATGTAATATGATAAGATGTGGCTTATACACAAGTCAATGTAATATGATAAGATGTGGCTTAGACACAAGTCAATGTAATAAAGATGCTTAACACAAGTCAATGTAAATGATAAGATGTGGCTTAGACAACAAGTCAATGTAATATGATAAGATGTGGCTTAGACAACAAGTCAATGTAATATGATAAGATGTGGCTTAGACAACAAGTCAATGTAATATGATAAGATGTGGCTTAGACAACAAGTCAATGTAATATGATAAGATGTGGCTTAGACAACAAGTCAATGTAATATGATAAGATGTGGCTTTTTATGAATTACAGCAAGACTGAGGGGATACCTTTTTATGCATTTGTTTTTTACACTTCCTTACATCTTTTTAGTGTACCTTTGTATCGACGTGCGATCTAAAACGTACTTTTACGAATCCTCATTTCCAAATAACTTACAAGGTAACATTATTTAAAATTTACCGAATGCGTAAGAAAGAACCCACGAACATTCAAATTTAGCAATCTAGTTTTCAGATATTGGAATAGATCATCCACTACCGAGATTACTAAAATGTACAAGAAAATTTGATATGTTCCTCGTGTTGTAATTCTATTAAATGTCGACCATGTGAAAGGGGTTAGGAAAAGGAGAAATAACTTTCTTTGTAAGTTGATAAGCTGTAAAACATGAAGATGTTTAATCATGATTAATTGAAGTTTGACATTGACATTTAACAAATACATCTTCTTCAAAATTAATGAAAACTGGCTGTCTTCCATAACTTTCTGTTCGTGTATGCTGTTGTGATTCTAATACAGTTATCTGTGATAAACATTGAAACGTTATAATACCATTTCTTAATCACGTTAGCATGTCCTAGACAAAAAATATACAGTGTGACGCCAAGGCAGGGTTGGTGATATTCGCGCAAAGGTCTATACCGTGATCTCTGTTCTGTAAACATAGCTTGGGTAGAGTTTAATCCTATTCAGGTAAAGATCAACTTTGCTAGCCAAACGTATCATTACAATACTCTCCATAACACCATTGGAAGACTTCGCGTTAAAACTGAAGCTGGATCATCGCAGTTGCACCCTTCCATTTACGTAATTCAAAATACCAAAGATTAACATAATTATGCGTTATTTGTTTATTAGTTGGGGACACCAGTTTTTGGATTTCATGCTACAGTGTCCAATTTTTCACGATCAAAGCTAATCGTTGCGTAATTTGTGAAACAGTAACACGCACAGACTTACCCATTCTATTTATTTGGAGACGTATCCAAGTACTTTATTTAGCTGGTCTTCAGCTGTTGTTGACTGACATAGTCTGCATCAATGGTCACTGTTATCACTTATGTTCAGTTTTGTTGACATAGAAAAGCTGAGTTTTCGTTGGTCGGCTGAACATTGCAGCATTCAATCAAAATTTGAAAGCAGAAACTTCAGTTTTGACGCGAGAGCCGCCAAGGGTTTCAATATCGTAATGAATACCCTTGGCTAGCGAAGTTTGGTGAGGGCATTATTGTGCATTCTGATCAATTAAAGTTACTTTTGTATACAATTCAGATAATTTCCTTTTCAAAAGTTGAATTTATTACATCTTTATGTCAGTCAGTGAAAATATGGTACAAAGAAGTAATCCAACCGTGTGGACAAAATAAATGTCAAATTTTCGAGGCGATCTGCCTCTTTATCAAGACACCCAAAACGAACACGATTACATAATATGATACGAACAATAATACGGGACAATGAAAGTAGACAAATATATAGCAGCACAATGGAGCGCAATTAACCCTTCAACAAGTGGCAGTCGTGCCACATGTGACGTCAAATGTGTGGCGAAATTTATATAGTGCTCATTTGTATAGGATATAAATTTAGTCGCCTTGCTCCCCGTTGTGTGCAAAAAATCTTAAATTTAGTCGCCTTTTACCCGACAGCATATACAAAGGATAAAAAAAGAGTAGAAAAGAAGGAAAAATGCAGTAAGTGAAAATAGTGAAAAAGTCAGTGAAAATAGCGAATGTTATATACCATAAGTGATAGAGCTTGTATCCAACTAACCTCATCCTCGATATCTACCGGCGTTATTTATAAGATATAACAATACATTTTACAATTCACTAAAACTAGTGTCGTGATAGGCGAGTAGTTAAGGTGTCTTTTACATTATTGGATCACGAGTATGAAACCCTACTTTGGCAATTATAAAGTGCCCGCCGTGAGTACAAGGTACATGTACTGGATACTCCATTATATATATATATGTCGCGGTATTTTTTTGGGCGTATTGTTTTCTTTAAAAATGCTCCACCGCCGACAGAGCATCATTTGAACAATAATTGGTGTTAAATCGTGTATATGTATGTCTATTTAACACAAAACATAATATATAAAAAAAAACTGTTTTGCTTTTGGTGCATGCGCAATCAGTAATTCATTCCATATAGGATATAGTGCCAGGGAATTTTTTTCGGGATGCAATTGATTGTTTTTTATATTTTAAACTTTAAGTAAAAATAGAAGCTCAAACTTTTCAATGGTGGTAATGGTGTGAAGTAAGTAACTTTTGTAACTGAAGAAAAATACCAAATCGTCTGCTCCTGTTTTTGATAGTGAAAAAAATACCATTTTTTTTACGGTGGAGCATCTTTAACGTTCTATTTCCGTTTTTTCAGAATTAATATCGGTAGCCTCAGCAGACATTGATGAATCGTTAGTGACGGAGAAACAATCCAATCTGACGTGTGAGACGAAGTGATCATGTAACAGCAGACCATCACACACACGTTCATACTATACTAAAGCATTCCCATTGCATCATTGCGCAAATTTAATGTTATCATTATCATTGAATGAAAAATTATAGTATAAATGAGTATGTGCATATGTATCTTTATTCCAACAAGCCATTTACATGTAGCAATTTTATCTGACGATTAAAGTCAAGATATCTTTTTGAATGGTAAACTTGTACACTCTCCACATTTTATAATTTTCATATTGTAAACTATAGATTTGTCATAATATTCTCTCTCTTTAAAACTTCTCAAGTTTACGTATTTAGGCATTTGAAGCTTTTTACTTATCTTGTCAAAAAAATCTAGAAGCAGTAGAACATTTTTGTCTATCCATGTCATGAAGTGCTTTAGATATATGTTTGAACAGAGTTTGGAATGCGAGCCTTGTCAAGCGCAGTTGGCATTCATCAGTTTATGTACTACCATCCACTTATTATGACGTCATTGCTATGGTTACATCATCATCGTCGTGCCAGTGATCGATGAAGATGAATGTTCTAATAGCTGTTCCGTCTTTGACGATAATTAATTCTTTATTCATTAAAGATGCAAAATCTCTTTGGATTTCATCAATACACTGTTGTTAAATGTAAATATAAGCACTGCACATCTTTCAGTTGGCAATCATAGCCAATATCAATGCCAACTATAGACAGAGGCACATTCAACTTTACGCCCCAGCGCGCTTCATGGAATTTGCTTTATCCAGTAGTTATTTATATTGACTATGAATGCCAATTGAAAGACGTTAAATGTTTAAATATGCCAGGGATGAAACGTAAAACAATGAACCTTCTGGAGTACATGGTTCTGGCCTCTGATAATATGTACTCAAATGTTTGTCGATGTAAGCGTTTTGATTAGAGGTCGGGGACAGGACAGATGTCATTCAATATTTTCAAAAGGATAAACAATTTCCAAACTCCCAGTGATTTGAGTGTTATAATAGTGTGTGTAAATGCTATACTGTAATAAACGTGAGACTTATATTTACCAGTAATGTTTATACTCTGGCCATTTGCAATGTGCGTGTGTGTCATGAGAGATTCTGATCGTTATTTAGAGCTTAGGATACCAAATTAATGTACATGGGAAATGTTGGGAAGTCAGGACATAGATTTTACCTATATATATTCACATTATAGTAATAGTTTACCGATAATCACAGCTGTGATGCATCTAGTGGATTTTCGTGGACGACATGGATTTGTGAACTGAAGGGAGTCGGAGCAACAAAGTCTGTTAATCTTCTTATTTTATATCAAAATAGACTTTCGTCAGTTGGAAGGACTTATACATACTTGTGATATTGGATTCTCATCCTGATACTACAACCTGTGAAGTGTAACTGAGGCATTATCGTCAGTCTATGCGCGATTACCAGAGTTGTCCGATTCGCGGGCGCCATCTTTGTTTACGTAGTGACTAAGTAGCAGAATAGGGATAAGGAAAGCCTTGCTAAATAACTTATTATATTGTATAGTAATATCGTAAGAGTGATTTGAAAGAATGTTGTATCAATGTGTATGAACGATGCGTTGTGTAACGCATACATTTAGAGTAAAGTCTGTGGACTATATTCATGTCAGAGAGCATCAGTGTACTTCCGGTACTATAATAGTATCTATACCAAAGTGCCGGACAAGTTAGTAGAAACATTGTTTTTGTGTAAATTCTGACGGACACGTCATATTCTAGTACTTTATTATGTGTAAATTAATCGTAGATCAAACGGACATGCGATAGTTAATTATGTACGGCGCCGGACAAGCGGCGATTGGTCAGATTCGGTCACGTGATCGCTGGAAAGTTTATATAAGCGCGCGATTTCAACTGTCTTGTCAGATTTGCTCAGCCAGCGACAGCAGCATACACTTATACGGCAAGGTACTTAGCCTAACATAATGGCTTGGGATTTTTGGATATTATATATGTATTCAATAGGTTTTTAAATACCTATACATAAATGAGTCAAAGAGAAAGTAAATAAATTCTAAATAAGATGAATATTTCCTCATAATTCGTGGAGTTATCTCCCATTTACTAATACTATATACCGGGGTGGTACATCCGGTCATTCTACGTTTCTATATTTAAAACTATGATGGTATCTGACCAGTCAACGCGCCCGTATATTCGTCATATGTCAATTACAATGCTGTAAAGCTATCTCCTACTACACTAGCGACTTTGAGAGAAAGAGAGACTTAGAGGAAGGCCAAAACTGTAATGTAATTTTAAACATGTTCCACCTAAATAAATTGATAGACTAAAAAGAAGTTTGTCTATTGTCTTTGAGAAGCGGCCTTGGAGGGATCAACGAATCGGCTAATTCCTGTTAAAAATGGTGTCAGAAGTGGGATATCAGACTTTTTACGATATCTAGGATACGGACCTCGCCTTGACAACTTGCTAGTGTAGTGGAACTTTGTACATATTTTTAAAGTTATCCAACTTATGTTATAGTTATCCGAGTCTTACAATTTATGATGGCGAACTCACCGGATCGCGACATAGTTTTCCGACATGAAATGGAACCTGATGAGCAAGGTCAAGGGGACAGGGATGATATAGCTAATGATGAAACAGTGGAATTTGAGGAATTCGAAGACGCATCTGGCTATGTAGAGCCGAATCGCATTCCAGAGCCAAGTGGTCGCTTCCAACCAAGGAAGACTATCCAGATGAAGCCCGAGAAGTATACAGGGACTGAAGACTGGCAGGAGTACATATCCCATTTTGATGCATGTGCTGAACTTGGAAGATGAGGAGACAATGAGAAAGTATTGGCCCTAGCAGCATGCCTTCGTGGACCAGCATGAACCTTTTATATCAGTTTGCCTTCGGCCGACCGGAAGACATACCAGAGTCTTATTGATAAGCTGGAGTTACGATTTGGGAGTTCTAGACAACAGAATAGGTGGCTGTCAAGGTTTGAAGCTCGTAAACGCCAACCAACTGAAACTATTGCTGCCCTTGGGGATGACCTTCGACAGATGTCACAGCGGGCCTATGTAAATCTCAGTGCAACTGCACAGGAAGCGTTAGCTTTGAATCAACTTTATAAAAGCATTACTTTAGAGATGAAATGTCGGTGTATTGATTAAGATTGTAAAACTGTAGAACAAGCTGTAGAGGTGGTGGAGAGATACGAAGGAATTCTTGGAGAAGATGACAAGAAGAGGTCAACAGTTAGAGCAGTCAGTGAGCAAACCCATGTAGATGCAAGGGAGTGGCCAACGAAAAGAAGGGTCGTAACCAACCAAACTGTGATGGAATGAGAGCGCAGCACATGTTAAGAACGGGGTGCATGCCATTAGTTGCGACTTCGAGAAGAGCTTGGACTGAGAAACAAACAGTGATATCCTCCATTAGATGGCCGCCTCTTGGTTGGAAATCGTTCACAGCAGACCAGAAGCTGAGGGCCTGGGAGTTTGCAGCCATGACAATCGAGAGAGGCGTGACTGAAGAAGTCGTGGTACCACGCAGTCGGGGAGATCTTCTTGACAAGTATAATATGTTGGGCCTACCCGGAACAGATCTGCCGCCAGTAGAAGGGGTGACCAGGAAATCTCGCTACTATACATATGAGGCCTTGAGGGAGATCATTAACTCTCGTCAGCACTCTCCAGATCAACTGCTGTTCCTGAGACAGGTTGAAGCCTCATCATCGATTAGGGACCAGTCCACAGACTATCTTGTTGACATATTAGATAAGGCTGGGGTACCGTTACGCCTTTAATCTGGTCTGCCCTCAACCTTGGTGAGACAACAATGGGAGCTGTGTTTAAGGTACAGTTTGTCCTCAACCTCGATGAGACAACAATGGGAGCTGTGTCTAAGGTACAGTCTGCCCTCAACCTCGATGAGACTACAACGGGAGCTGCGTTTAAGGTACAGTCTGCCCTCCACCTCGATGAGACCCTAACGGGAATTGTGTCTAAGGAACAGTGAACTTATCGTGGATGGTGAAGGAATATCTGAAATTAACAAGAACTTTCATCAATAGATAAAATTCGGGAGAATTTTCAGCTTGGGAGGGGGGGAGTTGTAATAAACGTGAGACTTGTATTTACCAGTAATGTTTATACTCTGGCCATTTGCAATGTGCGTGTGTGTCATCAGTGTGTAATTTTAAACATGTTCCACCTAAATAAATTGATAGACTAAAAAGAAGTTTGTCTATTGTCTTTGAGAAGCGGCCTTGGAGGGATCAACGAATTCCTGTTACAATACTATAGTAACCCTCTGGAGTTGGTGTATATGTTGGCTCGGGTTGTAGACATTCAAACCCATTCTGTTTATTTGGCTACCATTTCAGGAATGTATCGACAATACGTTTCTATAACACTTATTAGTCACTAAGTATAAACAGGAAGACTTATGAAATCTTAATATGCATTTGATACAGCTAGTGTAATTTTTGTAAACAACGAATGCAATAGGCGATTTGCCGGTCCTCAATGACGTAAGCGATTTTCTTTGCAAACACCTAAGCGGCAACCGGAACAACCGGACAAGTTACCGAAGCGGCTATATTATAAGAAGTGCTTACTTCTATGAAATACGATTCTTTTTTACTTTGATAATGACATAAGACATTTCATTTCTTGAATTATTAACGTCACAAATACAACACAAATCAGTAATTATTTGAAAATTAAAGGAATGGGGTGATTTATTTAAAACTTAGCTAACGTTAGTCTCCAGTACATGAGCATTACGAGCAAAAACTATTGAATAGCAGACAAAACCACGGCGGCTATGTGCATATTTGGAAGTTAATGTGTATATGAACTACATAAGGAAATATGAAAACAAAGATTGTTGATTATAAAGAGGCATTGTTCGACTCGCGATGTCGGCCCGTCTCGTCTTAGTATAGAGGTACATTTTCAAAGTAACGTTAGACTGAAAATAAATGTCAAATATGAGGTTTCTAAATACATGTGTTTGATCTACAATGTATTTGTGAAAAAGCAATTTGTAAAATCCAATAAATAATCTATTACATGACAGCAAAGTTGCATAGTCGTGCGATTTGCAAATTTTAGTAGGAATTTCCCAATTTTTATAGAGCGCATATTGGAGGATAAACTTCTACCGTGGAACATCTTTTTTCAATGAAATAAAATAGACATTATTTATCCTATTACAGATTGATAACTGTACATGCATGCATGTATAAAGTAATGCAACTGTATGTACAATAATGTATATTGTAATTACTATTGGAACAACGGGAGAATGCACAAATAATAAAAATCACAAATAAGGAAGAAAATGTTTATGTAAAAATAAGGAATCCCTTTGCTTAGTACGTTGACATAACGTTCGTGTACATTTATTTTGCTAGTTTACTTAGCACTTTAAATCAACTTAGAATTTTTTTATTATCTTCAGATCATCAGCTTATCAATCGAAGTTCTTATTGAGATTTTACTTAAAACGTATACAGATGCCCACACACAAACAGTGACAATCTAAGGGGCCGAACACATCTACATCTCCCCAGCAAATTATGAATGTTACGCATTTAATCCTTTCTCTAGCAACTTCCTGGTATTTTAAGATCAAAGTTACTTACTTCGTATTGAAAATGTAATCTGCATTAAGTTTAATGATTACAGGTGAAACATCATTACTCGGCAATATAATTGACACTGTAGATACTTGTACCACGGTTATCGTCAGTAGCAACGAGGGGAAAATGTTGCAAAAACAATTGCTGATATACTTGTACTGTAGATTATT
This sequence comes from Argopecten irradians, assembly GCF_041381155.1. Lineage (NCBI taxonomy): Eukaryota > Metazoa > Mollusca > Bivalvia > Pectinida > Pectinidae > Argopecten > Argopecten irradians. Next base: position 37,998,127 of record NC_091145.1, on the reverse strand, counting down.
ACTACATGTATCTAGAAGCATGTCTTGATTGATTACTAATTTAAAAGTTTAATCAAAATGAATCAGTGGGAAATTATACACTGTACCAGATTAGAGACATTTTGGTTATCGAAGTACATGTACAAGTTTACCGTATGTATCACTTAATTATCATTGGCACTATTTGCGATTCAGGTAAAACAATTAGAACTTATGGATTCCATGTATAAATGTAATCAATAGACGTTCTATCAATTCTAAAATGAACATGAAAATTCTTTTATACGCTTCTGAATCTACATCGTTAAATACTTAAAGTTGAACTTTTATTATCAATTCAGATAATTCGATATAAAGAACAAGTTAATAAATTATGCCTGCGTCAATTTGATTTCATGTGCCGGGCATAGCGCTATTTATTTCGCTATACCTGCCGATATCAAAAGTTTTTAAAATATTTTTATACTATATATTCGACAAAAAAAAGAGTTAAAAAACCTAATAATATAGGCAAGTTTAGCGAACTAAGCGCCCCTTATAACATTCAATATGTTTAGCATACAATAGGCTTATAAACGGTGACATAAAAGCTGATAAAAATACAGATGAAAATATATATAAGCACTGTAAAGATTAAGCTGAATCCAATAGGCCTAAATAAAACGTTTCGCTATGCCCGGCACAGGCTGCATGTGCGCGCGATAAATTCGGATTTATCGATAAATGAATATGTTGACAGCCTTTGCACATATCTCTCAGCTTGTTTTAAAGCACTCAACAACTAAATACAAGCAAATACATTTTGATTTTAGAGAACACAGCAATTCAACTGAGCTCACTTTCTTATTTGAGTAATAGTAAAGGCCAACTTTTTGTCCGGTGGAACTCTTTTGTGTTACAAGGGAGATCACTCTAATCGCTAACCTATTGGAAACCGGCAAATGGTCTATTCACAGCTACATATGTACCTAACTGTCGTAAATTAAATTCAATACAAAATAAAAACGCGTTTTACCTCGTCTTTCCTATTCTGTTATTTTTTAATGGCCACGAAAAAGGTTCCAGGGAATCTGCGCTCAAAGTTTATTTTCCTTAAACATATTTATATATTGATTATGTTGTAAAAAATGGAACAAAGATTTACATCAATTTTGTATTACTCTTTCTTAAAATTAATTTCAATCGCATTTCATACATATATAAAATAGCTGACTGATAATCAATTTTATCATGTGACTTCCTTGTTTTAACCATTCAATAAAGCTATTTCATAAATTTTATTTATTACACACGGGTGATAGATTCCAATGAATGGTACGTATTTCAAGGCGAAGGAAAAACCTTTTTTACAACGAAATTTTACTACGAAATGATGAATTGAACGACGACACCACACTAATCTGTAGATTTATAACAGTGCATGAAATTAGTATCAATTTTTATCTACTCGCTGCGATTCGAACATAATAATCGACGAAAACATCTGGCAAGTCTCTCCTAAATCAACAGTAAAGCTCAAAGCGGTGAAAACATACGACAGTCCTCATGATGACATCATGAATAACTGTTGGGAATGTGTTTTTGTGAAACATACGACAGTCCTGCTGATGACTCCATGAATAACTGTTGGGGAATGTGTTTTCAGTGAAAACATACGACAGTCCTGCATGATGAAAACCATGAATAACTGTTGGGAATGTGTTTTTGGTGAAACATACGACAGTCCTGCAACAGCGCTATACGACAGTCCTGCATGATGACAATCCATGAATAACTGTTGGGGAATGTGTTGTTGGAATGTGGTGAAACATACGACAGTCCTGATGAAACCATGAATACTGTTGGGATGTTTTGGTGAACATGAAGTCCTGCACGATACACCATGAATAACTGTTGGGGAATGTGTTTTCAGTGAAAACATACGACAGTCCTGCATGATGACAACCATGAATAACTGTTGGGGAATGTGTTTTCAGTGAAAACATACGACAGTCCTGCATGATGACAACCATGAATAACTGTTGGGGAATGTGTTTTTGGTGAAACATTCGACAGTCCTGCCTGATGACAACCATGAATACCTGTTGGGGAATGTGTTTTCGGTGAAACATTCGACAGTCCTGCATGATGACAACCATGAATAACTGTTGGGGAATGTGTTTTCAGTGAAAACATACGACAGTCTGCATGATGAAACCATGAATAACTGTTGGAATGTTTTTGTGAAACATACACAGTCCTGCATGATGACAACCATGAATAACTGTTGGGGAATGTGTTTTCAGTGAAAACATACGACAGTCCTGCATGATGACAACCATGAATAACTGTTGGGGAATGTGTTTTCAGTGAAAACATACGACAGTCCTGCATGATGAAAACCATGAATAACTGTTGGGGAATGTGTTTTGGTGAAAACATACGACAGTCCTGCATGAATGTGACAACCATGAATAACTGTTGGGGAATGTGTTTTCAGTGAAAACATACGACAGTCCTGCATGATGACAACCATGAATAACTGTTGGGGAATGTGTTTTCAGTGAAAACATACGACAGTCCTGCATGATGAAAACCATGAATAACTGTTGGGGAATGTGTTTTTGGTGAAACATACGACAGTCCTGCACGATTACAACCATGAATACCTGTTGGGGAATGTGTTTTTGGTGAAACATTCGACAGTCCTGCATGATGACAACCATGAATAACTGTTGGGGAATGTGTTTTCAGTGAAACATACGACAGTCCTGCATGATGAAAACCATGAATAACTGTTGGGGAATGTGTTTTCAGTGAAAACATACGACAGTCCTGCATGATGACAACCATGAATAACTGTTGGGGAATGTGTTTTCAGTGAAAACATACGACAGTCCTGCATGATGACAACCATGAATAACTGTTGGAAAATGTGTTTTTGGTGAAACATTCGACAGTCCTGCATGATGACAACCATGAATAACTGTTGGGGAATGTGTTTTCAGTGAAAACATACGACAGTCCTGCATGATGACAACCATGAATACCTGTTGGGGAATGTGTTTTTTGTGAACATACGACAGTCCTGCACGATGACAACCATGAATACCTTTTGGGGAATGTGTTTTTGGTGAAACATTCTACAGTCCTGCCTAATGACAACCATGAATACCTGTTGGGGAATGTGTTTTTGGTGAAACATTCGACAGTCCTGCCTGATGACAACCATGAATACCTGTTGGGGAATGTGTTTTCGCGCCAAACGTCAATGTGTGACGCAGTGAAAACGTCACAATATAAAATGTCGCTGGTAAAGTCGCTTATAGTTCGCTTAATCTGACTATGTTATGAGGCTTTTTAATTTTTTTGTCGTGATACCTCTTAAAACGTGAAATCGTAGGACAGATTTGGTTTACGCTACTTCAGCGGCATATTTCTTATACATTGTCTTTGCAATGCATTGGAAAAAGTACACATATCTTTTCAGTGGAATCTTATGTACTTCACTGTCCCCATGTTACATTCCATTTATGAAATTGAACAACTCTGCTCAATGAAATACTTCCGAGATCTTTCTTTTTCACACATTTGTAATGGCCACCGACTACAAATTTTGTTGAGTAAACGACAGCCAATTACCATCGCTTCCGGTTTTATTTTTACAAAAAAACAAGTGTAGTTGAAATTAAAAAAACCTAAATATATAGGCAGGTTAAGCGGACTAAGTCGCTTATACTCTATAAAGTTGGACAGAAAAACCCAAATATTATAGAGGAATGCCAAAAGCGGGTATAGTACCTACCTATAGAGGGTGGATGTAGGGCTTTACTCGGTTTTTCAGTTTGAACAACCTCATTACTTTTAGGAGTAATAGGAGCAGAGCAGAGGAATAAGGACGAAAAGTAGGCAGGCTGTTGCTCACATTTCAGTAGAGTAGCAGTGATTTCTACTCCAAAATATTGGAAATAACACATCAATGTGTTTGATATATTTTTTTTTAATTTACACAGAGGAATCCTTTTTCTTTTGATATGAAAGGTATTTTCAAAATCTTTTTCTATAAAGGGTTAACGTTTGAAAAAGTATTTTAAAATGGGGTAATTTATAACTCAAAATTAAGGGATATAGGTAGCATTTGTTGCTATTCTGAGGGAAAATAAGAGGTTACTTAAATATACATTTGTAATTGCAATATTTCTAAAGAAATAAAGTATGGCTTTGTGATAATGATGGGATCCCTGTTTCGAAGTATTGCCCCGCCTTTAGCAGAATTCAAAAGTTAAACATCAATTTTCTATCTAAAAACAACCTATTCTTATCGTGGTATATATACAAGTCATAGATATGATGATTTGAAATCAAACACCGTAAACACTCACAAATAGAATAAATCACTTTAATCAACAAAGGTAGGAAAACGTCGTTTAGGATATCACTGTATCAGATATAAAAGTGTATATAATAAATCTTATAAAACAATGGATAAAAAACAGGCTACTAATGTTACAAAATATTCAGATCATTTTTCCATCGACAGCAGTCAGAATAGACAGTCAAGCTAATCAGTCTGTCTAACAATCATAACAAAACTTTTAAATCTTCAAAACAAAGGAAATTGTCAATAGACGATCGCCGAACATACCGTAACTCCTAACTAGACAACTATAACTATTTAGGATATGGAATGCAAGACTAACATATAGTGTCGATAGTGTTTATGTCACCTCGCATAAACTTGTTTCTTAGAAAAGCACATCTTTTAAAACATCTTACTTTAGATAAAATCACTATTAATTGAAGTGAAAGTTGAATTATTCTTAGCGTATACATTTTCGCTTATTTCATCACATTTTGCGAATATACCCACACACAAATATTGACACGTGAATTAACAGACTATACATGCACAGCGCGAATATTATCACATGGCCATCGGTTTGAAAGCTGAAGTAGCGGAAATATTCATGTTTATCAGAATCTGACTGTGTTTCAAAACGATACTGTGGACAAAAGGTTAACAGTGAACAAAGCTCGCACCACACATATAAGTAAAATGGCTCTAATATACGTTATGGACTCCATTAGAAACTGTGTAATTCCCTTCTTTTTAAATAAATAATTGTTCACAATCAATGATACGGTGTGTATAAAATGATAAGCAGAACCATCCATGCGGAACTGCAAATAATAAGTCACAATGGATTTGGATAAAGAGAGCACTGAATGAAAACAACATAATCAATACATCATACATCTTAAAATAAATATCACAAACCATAAAGTACAACCATAGAGCAGGGTATTACAATATAGAGGCTATCTATACACACAACGTTGTCCACAAACACAAGTATTAAGCATTATTCTCAATATCAATAGGAAGGAAATTCTTCATAGACGCGAAGAATGTCCGTCCGTTTTTTGTCTATGACTTCATAACCACAAATGATATTGCGGATAATGTTTATGATTTAATTCATATAATTCACTCAGGTGCTAATTAGGCATAAATTTCGGTGACTTTACTTACTTTTACAATAAAACAAATTGAGTTGTGGAGCAGTGATACATGTATCTTATCAAATAATTCAGTTTGGCCAATAAATGTGCCGCTTTAAAAATTCCCCGCTAAACCGTTTTGTATATGAAAGGCTAACAACCTCAAAGATCAAACCAATAGAAATGAGTGTAATATACGAAATTAAAGTAGTGATAATCTAGTTTTCCATCATTGATTGAATCTGGTTACACATGCGTATTAGGATGAACTACACATTTAAGCATTGAATTGCTTTCAATTATAAGAGACTATATACCAACTAGACAACAAATTCAATACAGCAATATGTTTACCAAATGCATGCCAAAATGTGTATGCATATGTCTATACTTAATAATTTAAGGAACATCTCCAAACATTTTGCACCTTTAAAGTTATATGTGCCGTATTTTTCATACCCACGAATTAATAAGATGAGCTTCTAACATATTATTCATCACCAAAAGTTACCAACATTTTCGGAATTCCAGTACTTTCAATGCATAGGTCTTAATTTTACATGCAAATATAAGAGCTGAAAATGATTTTTGACAGTACTTTTGGTATAAAAGCATTATATTTACATCTATATTGAAGTGAAATGAGTACATAAAGTCAGACCATGAAGCCAAAGTGTGGTCTACAATTTCATTGCACATTTTTACAATGTTATTAGTAATTATAAAGTGATTTCTGCAGATATATTTCCATCTAAACTTACTTAAGGCATAAAAAAATCTTTACAGTACAAAATTTCTGTGTTATAACTAAGGTTTATAAGACATCTGAAACCATTTGAATGATTTTCACAGCTTACAATGTTATTTACCAAACCCTATGGATTTCAATAAAGTAAAGAAGAAACAAAGTCAAAATTATCGCCCAGTTACGGCACATATAACTTTAATGAATAAATACGTTTACATCATCAAAGGAATTTCAGCAAAAATGTCGCATAATCGCCAGCATTTTTCTTTGAAAAAATGCGAATTCACAATAATAAGGACAATCGACTGGCGTCATACACCACTGATTGCATTAGGTAAGATTGCATTGTTGGGTTGCTGTGGAAATGTAGCCACCCTTAACGAAATGTACATAAAAAAAATCTCGATAGAAGGTCGTGTAAAGATTTCGTTTTGAAGCTATTCATAATGATTCAGCCATTCACATTAATCATGTAGTAAAGCAGTAAGTGAGAAGAGCATATTCTCTTCGTCACCATTACTTATTATGTATTTTGTTTTCAAATACAAATAATTTTAGTCGAAAAACAAACATGGTCATATTTATTTAGAATACCAACTTTGAGCAACAATGTGCTATTTTAGACATAAATATGTACATAATAAGTATATATAATGCTGATATATCGTGTATAAAGATATTTTATCATACTTTTACTTTATCTATCGTAAAAATACATTCACTTATCATTTCCCTCCGTGTTTTGTTATTTCCCTCCGTGTTTTGTTTTGATAAACAATCGATAAGGAAAAAGCATTAAATATACTACCAATACATCGCTTCTACTATAATTCCCTGTATTTGTTTAGTCCCATATAATCTTTAACCTGAATTTAAATCCTTTAAAACTATTGTACGCACGCACAAAATGATGCAATCTTAATTTACTGTTATGGAAAAATAGCATAGGTATATTATTCATTCATGTTATTATTTTCCGAAATGTATCCAGATATATATTGCAACTTAGTTTTGGTGATGCTACATTGTACTTTCCTCTACTTGATATGTACTGGTGTGTACATTACAATTTTTAAAAGTATAAATAAAGATGGACGTCACCAATTTGAGGTTTTATTTCCCTGTGTCTAGAGATTAAACAAAAACCAATTAAAATGATTTAATTAAATTTTAAGACTTATGCTTGCACCATAATTATATATGAAGGTATGGTACAAATATAAAAGGAATTATCAGTAATAAGCATGATTACTAATGCGCTGAGAGAGATATTGTATTTAGACATTTAACTTCACAAAAAGTTAGAGACAACATACAGTGAAAGCACATTGTGATTTACACGATACCTTGAACTCAAATACAACCCCTCATATCATTACAAACACAAAAACAGGAATTAATCGTTACTATTTGTCCTACCTATCCTGCTTTGCATATAGCGTTTAAGTCCATTAGAAAAAAGACAGAGCAAATATTTCTCCTGAAGATATATTAGTTTAAGAGATAAACTTGTCAAAAAAACCCACTTTAATTCCAAATCTCAAAATCCAACAAATTTAGTATTAGTATTATGAAATAGTATTTCACCCAAACGTAAGTACTAGAACTGATAATTACACAAGTCTTGAAGTCAAAAGGCGAGACAAAAACGTATTTCCGTGGCTCGATCTCAATATTGTTCACACTATTTCATTACGTTAGAAGAAATAAAAAAAACACCACACGATCATGAGTATAAATGGATATTGGAGAAGAGTTTCGAAGATATATTTATCACAGTTTACATGTAAACAGTTGAAGCTGAGCTGTCAAACACGTCACGTCTTTTCACAAACAGACATTACACTAACGCTGCTCGTGATAGTTATCCGGTTCAACTTGGTTCAATCTAGATTTAATCTAGAATCCTATACAGTCCGGGTTATATGATTATGATAGTATACAGGTACTAACTTCCTTAAGGAAGGCTATCGTACAACATTATTTATTACCGAGAAGTTGTAGCAAGGTTAGAAATAGATCGGTATTGAATTCGAAGCTTGTGTACTTAATGTATTCCGTAAACAAACGAAGAGATATTTTCAACGTGACACAATTAATCCTCGATACTCCATTGCATATCACAATAGTGATGCTAACCCCTGGAATATCAAGAATGAACATAATTATGTGATCAACAAACTTGACACAACTTATTACAGATACCAGATTAAAGACGCTGGTAAGCAATAAGCGAGGAAAGAAATACACCATTTACAAAGCCAAGTTGTCGGTATTAGATCAATATTACAGAATGATCTTTGTGTATTATCATATGCCGGTTGTTTCTGTAACATCAACAAACACCTTGAGCATGGAATAATAGAATAACGTCCGTTTGATTTCTCGTTATCACAACGATTGATTTGCCTATGATTTCATTGCGTACTAATAAATGAGGAACCGACGGAAGTTCACTGTCACGAACAATTCCCATATTGAATGTCACAAAAAACAAGGTCAACAGCAGAATTGTGGATACATGGAACAGTCTACCTTAAAATGTGGTATCTGCAATGACACTGAACTCATTTAAGTCACGCCTAAACAAGCACTGGCACAATGAGCCTCTAAATTTACTCCTACATGTTTCAATGTTACTTGATTGGACATCGATTGTATACAAGGATACGCCTCCAGAAGCCACTAGAGCTTATATAACGGTGTTAATTTACATAATTACATATTAATGCTTCCGTATAAACAGTTTGCAGAAGTTCAGAGGTAAGATGATTTGGCAAGAACTTTATATATCAGCTAATACACCCACACATTCAATAGTTTGTCACTGTGTAACAACACCAAGAAGAGCACCATCAGAACCATTGACACTTTTTGTTCATATTCAGCAATTTATAAGTTATCATTCATAATCATTTGTTTCTGTAACAAAAAGAGCAAATGTAGTCATTTCCATCATTTTAAAAAAGATGCTTCCCTGATTCCTGGAGAAACCACCCTTTTCGGTCATAGGGAAAATAGCCTCCGCTGTCCATTATGTAGTTTCCCTATAATTACTGATTACCGCGAGTGAGCCAGCCACTTCCGCCTACACTTTCGTTATAAGATGGCGGTGGTGGCTCCACGGCCGGTCTGTGAGCATGCGGACCGGGAGCATTAGGAGGATTCTGGACCTGATACCCCTGAGTCTGAATGGTGGGCGCACTAGGCGACATTGGCGCCTGATAACTACCGGCTGTTTGTATATTTCCATATCCTGCTATATTGTTTTCTCCGGGACTTTGATATCCAGCGAAACCTTGAGTTGTGTTCACATTTGGGTTTAGAGAGTACGGTAGGCCATGGCCAGTACCTCCAGTATTACAATCATAGTTTGTATCCATTGGGGAGGCGTATGTAACAGCAGCACCGATTGATTTACCTCCCCCACCCGCTGCCGGGTGACTCTCTGTTCCTACCTCCATTTCGGTACACCCGCCACACTGGACAAGAAAAAGAATGGCACACAGGAGAAGTCCACAGACACACAGAACTAGTACAACAGGGTGTGTCAAGTACCAACTCGTATCAATCGAGTCACTCACTATAACAAAGAATGAAAAGTAAGTAAAATAAAGATATCGCTTTATACAGAAATAATTGACTTTGTTCACACAATACTCCATTCATAGTTTGAAAACAAAATTTCTTTCATAACCCAAATACCAAATTACAAAATAGTGACATCGATGATAAAATAATACATTAGTAGGGGTAGAGCCTGTTGACAAAAGATTAGCATATTTACGGGGTTAGGACACTCAGTCACTACCGGTAGTATGTCGGCACTCTTATAGTCTGAGGCTAATCTCATTTGTACTCTTCAAAAAAACCCTTCCAGTCTATAAATAGAAGAGCTTCCAGATGTAGAATAGATTGCGAATCGATATCGAGTGATCGGAAGTTATAAGTACATGTAGGGAAGGAAAATCAAGGCTCGGTTAACTCAGGGATTAGATACTCGCTAAACCGCTTAGACTAATTCCCTACCATGATAAAAGGAAATATTGTCCGTTGTATTTAATTTTTTTAACATTTTAAACTATTTCATATACCTTTCAAATGTCCGAACGCTTCCCAAATAAAGCGAAAACTTCATATCCACCCTTTTGCTATTCTAAACAACATTAAATGAAGTCAACGATTTGTTGTTGAATTGACCAAAATGACCAGAGCTCACTTGGACAAGATGTTGACCAAAATGGCGGTCCTGACCTGTCTTTGAATTTATGAGCGCAACCTAGTGGAGACAATTTGTACTAAGGCAGCTAATCCAGTTTATGTTTTAATCACCGAAAAGTACATATACAGTATACAGCAATAATGATTTTTTTTTTCAAAACTATGGTTATTCAGTCAATATCATTGACAACTATAAATACTATAAGGGCGTGCGAAGGGGGCGAAGTGCGAAGCACTTCTAAAGCAACTTATATGTGAAAATATAAAACCCATTTCTTCAACATGCAGGACTGAATACACACTAACAAGTAAAGTTTTCGGTAGCCATAGACCTATTGGATTCATTCACCACTGATATGATGCAGTAAAACCTATTATATTACCGAGCGGTCCAAACACTCTTGTGATTCGGACTTTTACCCAATAGTGTACAAATTGACGGTAAATCGTACTTTATCCACCTTGGTTTGGTATCTCGAAACATTTTGATAGATATTACAATGTGTACTTACCAGGAGAACCACCAGACGATGGAACGCATGCTAAGATGGTAACAACAATACTGAAACAATTCTCCACCATAGTCTTCATGTCTGTCACTGTCAACTATATCCCAACGTTCAGACTAGAAAAAAATATTATTGCGAGTTGTTTTAGTTTCAAAATAATGTGATGATATTAAATTAATGTACGGTCATTTAAATGCTTGAAAGTTGAGGCATCTACCATAAATCAAGTGTCTGCATAAAACATGATATGTCTCACTTACCAAGAAGCCACACAGTACCCATGATACAATAGGGAGGATACATGTACGTGTATCTAACTTATGGTTGAATTCTAAACTTTAAAACTACATACATGTATTTTATTTATATTATATATATATATATATGTTTCTGGTAAGGTTACACAGTTGGACTGCGGTGAAAATATAAATGTAGAAACGTAAATAGGAGAGGACTGTGATCCTAATGGTACAGTGATTTCTGTAGTAGAAATATATATGTATGTGAAACCGTTAGCAAGACTTTCTTAATGACATCAGTTTTACCTTTCCTAGCAGTAAAATGTCTTCACATCAGCTGATTGTTTTCATGGGGTTATTTTTGCGATTTTTCGGAACATTGCTATGATCGCGGAAATTTGATCCACGAAATGTAAATAAATTGTTGAATCATATATATATACATGTATATACCCTCGGAGCCAAAACGCGAAAATTTAAAACAGATCAAATCGCTAAAAATTTTGACCTGCGAAAATAACCTCCGTTTGCCACTTTTTATAATCTGATAATTAGCAGAATGTTATAACAAGGATTATAGTCCATTTCAGAGAAGTAAACCAGGATTTACCTATGTTTTACCTGTGAATTTCACCTGTGTTACTGTAGTTATTCCATAAGGGTATCATTTATGCAAAACATGTACATGCATGCAAATTTTATTACATGGAAACATCTATTAATATGTTACTCTTTTTGTAATCTCAGTTATGTTCTTGATATTTTTATGGTAATTGAACATTTCAAACATAGAATTAATATTTGGTACTAACTTCAAAATCTTAACGTAATTTTTCTGTTTTGTTCAAATTGGCTCTAAAATGAAAATCATTCAGATAAATGGCAAAATACTTTAACAAGCTGAATAATCATGGATCAGTATCACACAATTTGGATAAAATAACGAATAAGCCCGTTTTTTTCACCTTCATGGTTCTTTTTATATCCAGTAGTGAACCGACCGTAAACACTTTATTCCTTAATCAAAATAACAAAATGACCATTAAGTTTGTTATGATTGTTTATATACTAAGTACAGGCGTTCAGATACCATTAATTCTGTTTCCTTATGTAATCATTGGGGCGTAGCAAACATGGTTTTTTGCTGCCACCTCCCCCCCCCCCCCCCCTCCATTTCCGCAGAGTGAAAATATTCTAAAAATGCACATTCTTCATTTTAGAAAATTTTGGCGCGTTTACTAAAACGTTCAAGCACGTAATGTTCAAACATTTAATAATGAAAATTCAATACACGACCTAGACTAAAAATGTCCATCAAGGGATTATGTTATTTCAAAAAATGTCTCTTAAAAGATTAATTTGTTTACATTTCTTAGAAAGACAATTAATTCATTATTATTTTGAGTTACACAACAATGTGCCGATGGTGGAAAAATTTCCGTGTTCATAACGCTTTAAAATCCTCATAATACATTGTAAAACTCATCTCAGCCATTTTAAATCGTAATAATTTTTCCGAGGAGACACCGACCCCCCCCCCCCCCCCCCCCTTACATTAATAACACATAAGTGAACGATATTTTTCAGATAATTAGTTTGTGACGGGGCGAATGGAAGGGTAACATTTTCAGGATCTTATATCTTGTTACCGAGACTGTGCACGTGTGACTGTACATGCACATATACATCACCCAGTAGGCTACTTGTTCACAAATCAACCGTTTACTTGCCTAGCAGGTTCGCTATTGTCTAGTCAGAAGGAAAAGCTAGGGTAGATATGTTGCCATACGTCAGACATACCTGCTGTCTTCGAGTCCATATTTTGAGCGTTTAGAGTCATCTGATAACAACAAGTTCGATCTAGGTAATCTGGTATTGCTGTGAAATTGGCAAACAGGGAAGTGATATTACTCAATATTATTTACGATTCTATTTATTTACTTCCATTCGGAAACCTCCCGTTTGTTACAAGCGCTGAAATGACTTCGTCGATTGCATAACCTCCAACCATGAGGACAACGAGTGTCAAGACCTTTTATCTGGTGGAAGAAAGACAACTCTAACAAAAAAGGGATTCCCTTCAAATACACGTATAGGTTCTAATTAGCGTTAATCTGGCGATATTAGGAACGCTGTCTTAATTATGTACATGTAGTAACTAAGAATGTTTAACCTTGATTCGAAAATCGGAGTCAGTTCGATTTAGAGAAAGCTAAAATAAATTAATTAAAATAATCAAACAGGCTTCGATTTCACATAAATCTGAACAAATAAAAAAAATCCCATTATAATTTTTGCGACTTTTCCGCTCATGTCGACGTCATTGCGCGAATTAAAATTCAGGCACGGCGCTGCCATTACATGTATATAGTGTATACTGAACATGTATATATGCGATGATAAATGAATATCTAGCGATATGTGTTGGCATTATATTTCTTGTTTTCAGTTTATTTTATACTATAAACCATGCAAATGGGAGCACTGTAAATTATATTAGGCCATACTGCATGTCACAGCAAATTCTCACTATACGTGTATAATTGTTTATTTATTTTGGATACAAAATATCTCGATATTTTGTTTCAAAATTGTTATCAGATGTAAATACTGCAATCACTTGGTAATTATGATAATATGAATAACAACTGGGCAACGTCGAATTTAATGAAGTGCTAGTTTAATCATAGCATGTTCCCATCTGGTTGAAAAAATAAACGGAATATAATTACGCAAGTAATATCGCAAAAAATATAAACAGAATGTTAACATTTTTCAAATGAAATACTCCATGGACTGGGCATACAACGTCCACAGTTTTCTCGCTTAGGCCAGAACAAATAAATGTCTGTTTAGTGTTACATTGGTAAAACGGCTGGAAGGGATTTTTTAAATAGCTTTTGAAGCCAATCGCCATCTGATTGGCTGTGGTAACTGCGTAATGATTTCAAGGGCGTAAGATTTCCTAAATGAATTTCGAATATTGAAGAGACTATCTTTAGTAAATTGAATTATAAGGATTAATGTGAATATATATATATTTTTTTTATTATTTTTAAGAGATATAACACAAAACTCTGAGTGTACTCTCATCATAAACCGCTTCGCGGTTTATCTAGAGTCCACTCAAATTTTTGTGTTATATCTCCATAACATAAAAATTCTATTCAAGTTGAATATCTTAAGTTCTTCTACGTCTACTTCCACTTCATAATGACCAACTTTAACCCTTCAACAGGATGAAGATTATGTCATATGGTGCTGTGCTAAATATCATAGATTGAGTATAAACGGATTTAAAAGTATAAACGGATTATGAAAATATGGTAGGTTTATGAGGGCTGATTTGAAAGCTTCGAGTTTGATGATTTTACAAACGTTTGGAGGTATCCTGTTCCAATCTGATATAGTTCGTGGGAAGAATGATTTTTTTTTTCTGACTTGGGTTTTACATGGTGGGACCTGGAAGGAGTGGGCGTGGTATTCCTGATGAGACGTGTAGGAGCTACATGTACAAGTGCGTCCTTGCCGGGATATGGTGATTTGATCATGCACTATCTTGAAGAAAGTGCAAAGGCGCATATCCTTGCGTCGCTTTTCCCAGGTTGGCCAACCCAGACTGCTCAGCATTGAGCTGACACTGGACATGTTCCTATGTCTAGATGGTGACGAAGCGGGCTGTCCTATGTTGGACCATCTCTATCCAATGTATGTCAGTCTTTATGTAGGGGTCCCGGGTACTACAGGCACTTTTAGGCATTTTATTTCATGGATGTTGAGCCTATTTTTAAATTTCTTCTAAGAAAGCCCGATTGGAATTGGCTTGTGTAGGCCCAGATATTTGGCCTCATTTACATGTTGGAGTGGTTGACCATGTAGAGTATATAATTTGTATGTACTTAATTGATCTACTGATTGATCTAGTATGAAGAAAGGACATTTTCCAGTTTGATTCCCACTCAGCTAAACAATCAAGATCTTTCTGTAGCTTAGCAGAGTCACTATGAGATGTTACTGCCAGATAGGCGATAGTGTCATCCGCAAATAGTCGAACTGTGATATACAAGCCTATTGGTATGTCGTTTATATAGAATAAGAACAGGATGGGGCCGATGACCGAGCCTTGGGGGACCCCAGACAATACATTCACATGCATAGTCGGACTTCTGCCCCCTTCCACAAGAACAGTCGGTGTTCTTTCTTATAAAAAGTCTTCAATCCAGGTCGTGACACAGTCATTAATACCATAGTGCCTCAACTCGTGAATAAGAATGGGGTGACTAACTTTATCAAATGCCTTGGAGAAGTCCATAATGAGATATCTGTCGGAGTGCCCTCATCCATTTTTCCAACAAGTTGTTATTTCCAGATATATCAAATTATCATTGTTTAGGCTGGCAGTTGTTATTTCCAATTAGCATTGTCAGTGGCGTAGGAAGATGAAACGTCATGGGGGGGGGGGGGGGGGGGGGGGGGCAAAGGTCTCAATATTTTGTAACCCCCCCCCCCCCCCCTACGAGAGGAGATTAATTCAACTCCCAACCATATAATATATGCTTTATGTACATTTTTCATATATCACTAAATTTAATCCTTGTACACATTTATAGACAGTGGGGTCGCTAAAAGGAAATTAACGAAAACGCAAATTGGCCAAATTAGCGTGTGAGCGTCGAAGGCGCGAGATTTTTGTGTTTTGTTAGGGGTCTGAGGGTGACCCCCGGGATGAGTTTTATGTATTTTGATGATTTTGAGATCGCCCGAAAGCGCGAGATTTTGGTGTTTGGGGGGTCGGGGGTCTCCCCCGGGAAAAAAATTACGATTTAGAATGGCTTAGATGAGTTTTACGATGCATTTTGATGAATTTGTGAGCGCCCAAAGGCGCGAGAATTTGGTGTTAGGGGGGTCCGGGGGTCTCCCCCGGGAAAAAAAATTACGATTTAGAATGGCTGAGATGAGTTTTACGATAAAGTTTAATGATTATAAAGCGTTCTTAACATGGTAATTTTTCGATTTAAAGCTACCTGCATTTAGAAATGATAATTGTGTCGTCATAACATTATGCAACCCTTCTCGATCTGAATATACCGGCTTCACACCATCGGCACATTGTTGTGTAACATAAAAAATGAATTAATTGTCTCGCTAAGACATATAAACAAATTGATCTTTTAAGAGACATTTTTCTAAATAGTACATAGAATCCCTTGATGGACATTTTTAGTCTAGTTTTTGTGTATTGAATTTTTACTATTTAAGGTTTGACAATATGTGCTTGAACGTTTTAGGAAATGCGCCGCGCAGCGGAAAATTTTCTAGAATGAAGTACGAAAAATGTGCAGGAGGACCCTTTTTTCTTTCAAATAAGCATTTTTAGAAAATTTCAGGTGGCAGTTGTTATTTCCAATTATCATTGTTTAGTCTGGAAGTTACATCATACATGTATTATATTCAGTTATTATTTTGGTTGTCACTAGTCTAGTAGATATTGTTATCTACGTTAGCAATGTTTATCTCATAACATTACACTCCACAGCCATTTCACGTGCCACATTCTGATTTTATCAGCGTTCACTAAAATAAATCCTAGATGATGTGGTTATATAGTGAATGATATGTATATATATGTCACTAATATACCAGTTAACATTGGATCTTACTAGCATCAGTATTTTGGCTGCATTGTTACAAGTTATTTTTTTCAGTTTCTAATTCTTTCTAATGTTGGTTGGCCGTCTTGTGTAATAATGATATTGATAGAATTATTGCATCATAATTATTAGTCATGTTGTGTTTGAAGTCATGGGCATCATAAATTATATGTTGTTATGGCTGGCAGAAGATCCCAACATTTTCTTGGTTAATTCAGTAGAGTAAGACTTACTTATCTTTCAGCATAAACCAACACACGTTATAGCAGAAGTACATTTTGTCGCTTGTGTTTTGTATTTACCCAGAGGTCGAGGGCCAGTAATAATATAACACTTAGCCACTACAGCTCCACAAGATTCCATTAGGTTTGGTTTGTTTAGTTTTACGCCTATTAACAGTCAGAGATTGATTTTGTAAGGACATGCTAGATTTGATTATTGAGGAAAACCGGATTACCCGGAGAAAAACCATCAACCAGCACTTCAGCAGTCAGTACCTGGCAACTGCCCCACATGGACTTTGAACTCGCGCCCCAGAGGTGGAGGGCTTGTGGTATTATGTCAGGACATCTGAACCACATGACAACCCAGCCCCAGGATTACAAACATACCAGATACTGACTAAATCAGTCTTGGCTGAAAATGTAGATGATATGACAAAGATCATAATCAGAAGATATTTACATGTACGTACATTTATTAAGAACTTGCATGATAAAGGCATGATTAAAGGTAACAAAACTGTAAATGTATATGTACAAACAATAAATGTTAATGACAAGAGTCTATTATAATAATTTATTTTTAATTTCTTTCATTCTAAACAAAATTCTAAATTTCTGATTAAAAACTGAAGTTTCGTTGCTAATTGATCGATTTTGTATGATAATAAATCTTCCATTTGTATTTACATTTTAGCAACGTTAGCAAAATAAAGTATTTATTAAGCTTTCCTATGTTTTTACCAACAGCTTTATACCAGTGATATAGAATTCCAGCCACCATCCTTTCTCACACCTCCCTTACGGTAACCATTAACACAACAAAAACACACTGGTGCTATTTATAACAATACAGGTGTACTCTGCAATTTTAGTCCAGATTTAGCCTTTTTTTCTTCTGGATTTTCAAATGCTTTTTTCCTAAGATTCTGATGTTCATGATTTTTTCAGTGTCCATCCACAGTATCCTTGTGTATAATAATTTTATAAAATCTCTGTGATGTCCTAGAGTGTGACCTGAGTTATACACGGCTGTTGTCAAGGTCTGTGTTCAGAGAATGATTCCTGTACATTCCACATTTTCCAAGGTGCTAAAAACAAAGATATGAAGACAGCGGTATAGATACTGCTAACAAAGCGGCAACAAAGGTATGCCACTGAGAATCAGTTTTAAATATTAAATTTGCTAATTAAAAAGAAGAAGAAAAAAAAGAGCTCGAGTAATCAATCAAAAGAAATAATATGCCTGGTAATCGGTCAAAATTTTTAGAATTCATCAATATCAAACTATCTGATGGTGGTGAATAGAAATTACATGATATTAAAAGTATAACAATATAATCTGTGATCATGTGTTTTTTATGTAAACAACAAACATTGTGATTTTAAATACATGTAGTATGTACTGGGCCCATTTTCATGAACACTCCTTAAATTTAAGGAATCTCTTAACTAAAATTCTCCATAGGAATTTAGGAAAGCATTATGGTTTCAAGGAAGGCTCCTTAACTTATGATTTTTCCTTAACTTCTGTAATGCTTTCCTATGGAGAATTTGAAGTTAAGAAATTCCTTAATGTTAAGGATTATTCATGAAACTGGACCCTGGTATGGAATAATTTACTGCAACAATGGTGATATTCATTACGCTAGCAGGACAGTGTTGATGAACTGTAACACTATTATCTGTAATATTTCTGCTTGTCATATCTTGTGATTAAAGGCAATGGATATCGCCTTCATTATACAAAGATAAATATTAGTACTCTTAATTCATTACCTCTGAGAATTTCTGTGATCTACAGTAGAATGACGTGGTCATGGTGTGAACAGATGGTGGCTTGGCTCCGTATAAAGCTGATGTCGTCCTGTACATAGGGTGCTGTTGTTTACCTCCGTAGCCTTGGAACCAGTCTGAATAAAAAAGGAGATAATCACTTCAAGGAATTTCGGTAGGTCCTTTTTCACAATTTCCAAAATAAAAAAAAAATAAAAGTATTCATACGGTAATTGCCTATATACCTCATCGATAATCGTCAGCTTCATCAGCACATGCACAGAACATATATTGGAGCAGTAATCCATTAAAGGGCTTGGCACTTCTTTAAAATGCATAACTTAAGGTTTAAGGTTATGGGGACAATGATGAATATGAGAATATATTAATTATTGTCTTCTTGAATGCAGCTGAAATGCCACTACCACTAAACTGCCACATCACCTTTATGATAAGGGCCTTATCACAAATGTGGTTTAAGAGGTTTTTATCGTGCATACAAAACTGGTCCCACATCATTATTTAATTGGCATGTTTGTCTCACTCGATACAATAACAGTACATTTTTTGTATTTACTACCACAAAATGAAATGTTTAGTGGGGTATAATTGAACCTTGTCTATCATGTGTTCATCAACTGCATGCATTTTTGTAAAATACCATTGAAATAGGAGAGAAGAAAATGTAGAGACCAGACCCGATTCAAACCCAGGATCTTCTAACATAAGCCAGGCGCTCTTCTGATTAAGCTACGTGGTCAATAACGATCAACCTTATCCAATACGCAGATTCCGGGATACAAGGAACTCTTCTGGGTGGGAGGTAGAAAACGTTGATTTGGTCATGTGACCGCGAAAAATTTAGGGCACATTTTTCCGTCATGGCGGTGACACTTATAGGCAGAGAATACCAATGTCCGGGTAAAGGTCATAGTCGGTAATACTTGCTCGATAACGGAACTAAGATAAACTATTATGTTTTGTGTTTCTTATTTGTTATCGATTTTTGGGAAAATGCACCAAGGTAAGTTATGAAATATTTGTGAGTGAGACGTCAGATACCGCTGATTTCCAACTGCTAGGCGACAGCTCCATTTGATGCCGTAATTTACATGTCATTACTTTATGAAGTGTCTAAATTCAATTTTCATGCATATTTAGATTAAATTTAATACAATATGTTCCGATAATTAATGTTAATTACTCTATTATGATATGTAATTTTCCACCCGTGTTCAATCATTACATATGCCGCCATTTTGTTTCAAATGTGCCCTTAATTAAGTCACGTGGTGATGAAAGTCACATGACTAAACTGACTGAATGTTGTATCCCGGAATTGGCGTATTCCACTACAGTCTACACTACTAACATTTTTATCAAAGCCTTCAATTTAAGATATTAGAGACCCTCATGTCAATCACAATGCGTGTATTGAGTTGATTACAAATAGTATTCTGTAATAGGTGATGAGAAAATGTAATGACCTGGCCGGGATTTGAAGCAGAAACCTCAAACACTTGGCCGTGTTTGATGCTCTACCAATTTAGCTATCTGGTCACAGATGACTATTCTGGTAAATCAGCAAATTTTAGGAATTTCTTTCCATAGCAGGTGTATAATGATATTTGCTGTCCCTTATTTTCTAAGATATCAAAGACAAACCTGGGTTATCGAAGCGTGTAGGGATATTTTCCGTTCTGTAAAATTCACTGGTCTTTGAGCCTTCTGGTACACCACCTGGTCCCATTTTGGTTTCAACAGCCTGGCAGCAAAAAATACATTTAATAAGTCTCAGTTTTATTGTTTTAAAAACAAATTATATATAGTCGAATGTGTACAATGCACGCCCTATAATTATCATTTTCTGATTATTGACCATTTGATCAGTGATCACAGGAGTTTGACGTTTTGTCAATAATCTATAGTATGAATAAACATAAATATCCCCTTGCGCATGCAACAAAGGCAAAATGAATTATTTTATATCATATTTTTGTGTTAATTAGACATATATATACATGATTAAACACCAATTATTGTTCAAGTGATGAAACTACATAGACATACAGCCCATATTTCATCATAATAATGCATACATTAGCCCTATAAGGATATTCCGTAAATTTTATCTAAAAAATAAGATCATGCGCTCGGTAACTGATTGGCATATTGATATTTTGTAGGAAATTAAATTCAATATACAAAAAATAACAGTGTTTTGGAATCGCTAACAACGAATCACAAAGAAAAAATGGAGCATCCGGTTTCATAGAAACATAATTGTGCTTATAATATTTACCTCAGTTACCTGTTGCTCGTTACAAGCCATTTCTTTACGTTGTGGATGGAACAACAGCTTGTAAAAGTCTACACCAGACACAAATATGCGTTACCAAGTTTTGTTGCTATGGCTGACGTCACTTCCTGTTAGGAAAACTGGATGGAAAAAATCCGATATTTTCCGAAGAATCAAAATCTTTGTCCTTTTAACGCTTGTAGTTGAAATACTAAATGCCCAAAGGCACATTTTGCACCTAACCTGAACGACAGCGGGCATTACACATAATACATTGTGATTTCGGTAGCTTCGGTTGATTTTGCATCAAAACCTAAAACAAGGACGTATATGAGAAGGATAAGTCACACTGGGTTTTGGGGAAGTACAACATAGGAGCTTTTGTGTTTGTGCACTGACCGTGACGTTGAGTGATGACTGATTTCCTCTGATATACACCGGCGCAGCCTTTGATGTAGCTTGCGGGTCCGACGGTTACCGTCTTATACTTTCTGAAGCGGGTCCCTCACTTCGTGAGCTGTCATATTTTTTATCGAAAATTTAAGACATATCTTCTAAATCTTCCGTATATATTTTCTGAGGTAATTAATGTTTTTAAGTATATTTTGCTCCGGAAAGGTAGTGGGCCTTCAAAATACGTAGAATCTATATATATGCAAATTTTCCACAGTGATCTGTTCACATACTGTGTAAAGTTAATTTTCAGGATTGCGAAGGTGTTGCGAACTAAATGCGTAAAATAATAAATAAGTAACAGCCAAAAAGAGCGAATGAGGATCGTATATAAAAATATTCATGAATGTAAAGTACAGAGTCGTAGTTAAAGGCCCACTACCTTTCCGGAGCAAAATATAAAGATTACTTAAAAACATTAATTACCTCAGAAAATATATACCGATGGCCTAAGATGAGGTTACAACACCAAACATATGCAAGATTTCCTGCGTAATATATGATGAAAATGGAGAGTCATTTCGCTGTTTTACCGCCTGCCTCAGTGATAGTCAACTACCGTGCGGTATTTAGGACGCCGGGGGAAATCATAAGACGACCCTCGTTATGAAAATTAACATTTTATTTATTTTAATTAAATTGTTTAGGAGGTGATAATAAGTGTAGTATTAACGTTAAGTTAATAACTTTTGCCACTCGACAAAATTATAAATCTCGTTTTACATTCCCATTTTAAAAATCAAAAACCGTTTCGGAAAGGTAGTGGGCCTTTAAAGTAACCATTTTATTCGAAGGCCTTGATATATCGCTGTCCACGCTATAACAATCCCATTTAAAAGTTGTTATCATTACCATAGTTTTGAAAGGTGACAAAAACTAAATGTTGTATTTTCAAAAATGACACGCGTGTCATTTGTTTCTCATGGTCTAAAATGAGGTGTATGTAGGTCCAGGGCAGCGCCCTGGTTAGGGGGTTCAGGGGGGCGAAGCCCCCCCGACGGAAAATGGTTTTAAGGAATTGTTTAGCCCAGAAAATGATATTTGATAATGCTTGGTATTGCTAAACTATATTTATTAAAATCAAATGTATAGGACTGTTTTCTACCTGTACCTGATAATTATGCGTTAATGTTTAGTACTAAAAAGTGTATGAAAATCTCATGATAAGTCCTGCATGTATCTTGAGTGACTCTAATGGGATTTGAGGATAGATTGACGGAACTTTCTTATGTTATCGATTTTTTTTTAAGTGAAAAAATCAAATTATACATATATGTGGAAAAAAAATGAATGAATATGAAAACAGCGCCTCATATTATAAGGCATAAAAGTCGCACTGATAGAAAAATACAGTATTTTGCCTTCTTAAAGTCTATCTTGACGGGAAGTTTTATTTCTGTGTCAGTAGATTGTGCATTTACTCTGGGTTGGGATTTTTGAACAATAATCCCATAATATCTAGATAAGGTGGCCTTGACTAAGTAGAATCTAGTCCGCTAAGCCTGCCTATATTATAAGTTTGTTTTTTTACCTAATATATAGACTTTATATTTGGCAAAAAATAAATAAAAAGCCTAATAATATATAAGCAGGTTTGAGCGGACTATCTAAGTAGAATCTACTTTGTGTCACTATAATTTGCGAGGTGTCATTTTCGATATTTTGACTTTGCGTGTCTTTCGATTTAAGCTTGAAAAAGCCATCTTGTGTCTTAGAAGATTCATTTTAACGCATAACGTATATTTCAGTATTATTAATTTTAGATAAATCATCTACGTTAAGGTTATTTTAACCCTTTAAGCGCTTGTCACCGCAAATGTCGTTCCGCTAGTATCGGTCTCGTAATGTTGGTCACCGCAAATGTCGTTCTGTTGACAACCTTTTTCACACGGCTCTTAGGTATTTCCCATCCACGTGTTTATAAATAAAAATGATTCTGATTGGTTGTTTAGGCCCCAAACTAGCATAACAGCGTGTATGTACTGATACTCTCGGCGGGAGTACTATGATATGCTATGTTGAACAGGCCCCGACAGCAAACGTAAACAATTCGTAAATTCCATCATGGCGGCCGCTTTTGACTCAGACTGGGACAGTGACGAAGACGATAATATTGAAAATATCTTCAATGAAAATAGTGACAGTTAAACTGAATTCAAAGGTTTTGGGCCCGAGTATATTGTTAGGAATGGAGCAGTAATTGCTCACATTGATATGGATGATTTCTCGCCCGAGAATGACGACGAAGACAACTCGGACAAAGCGGAGGGTTGGATGAAATCATCGGGGCCACCTTTTTGTGTCCCGTTTACAAGGGAATCAAAACTTATTATTAATATGGAAAATCAGGAACCTATAGATTTTTCCACTTATTTCTAAATGACGATTTTTTAAATATTGTTGTCCAACAGATTTATATGCCGACCGCAAAATATCAAGGTCGTCAAGGAAATCACTAGCGTATCTTCGAGTGGAAACAGGTGTCACTCGAGGAGATGAAAGTATTTTTTGGTCTTGTTATAGCGATGGGATTGTCCATAAAACCGATACTTACTGGGCAACTGAGAACGTTATTTTTACTCCATTTTTCGGAGATAAAATGTCTAAAGATCGTTTCCAAAATATTCTCTCAAACTTACACCTGTGTGACAACGACACCTTCATACCTTTGTATATTATCGCCAGGTATTATTACCTGCTAATGACAAGGACTCTGATGAAATATCTACCTCCTGAATTAGTCCTTCAGAACAGGTAAACTCACAAGAAATGTGTGAAATAATAATCACAAAGTCAGAATTTACAACATACTTAGTTTTATTTCATAATTCAACGACAATGTTTACCTGTCAACTAGAGCTATGATTTACCTGTTCACACCCTGAAATATGAATCAATTAATCACCAACACTAATTAATTCTATTCCTTGCTGAAGAACAGGAATAAAGAATGATAGTTAGGTGATTTACATTATAAATACTCCTACTTTATGGAATTTTGAAGAAAATGTATTTATTTACCTGTAATTTTTACCTGTAAATCCTTACCTGACAAATTTTTAGAGACAAATTTACCATCTATGTAAACCTTAACATCTACTGAACAAAATTTGTGTATATGTCTATTGTTGAAAATGGCATGGAAAAAATATTATTGAACATTAAATAAAGGTATTCATAATTTCTGTATTTCTTCAAATTAATTCAACAGTGAGGCCCCTTGTATAGTAAGAGTATATAGCGCTTAAAGGGTTAACTTTGATTTTAATTTACATTCAAGACTTTGACGGATCGACATAAATGTTTTAACTTTACAAGACAATGAATAACTCATACTAGGATTTTTTATGTGCAAGCCCGGGCTTTTTTTATAGAGCAAGCTACGCCCCTGGTTATTAACATTACCATAGTTTTGAAAGGTGACAAAAACTAAATGTTGTATTTTCAAAAATGACACGCGTGTCATTTGTTTCTCATGGTCTAAAATGAGGTGTATGTGTGTACCACATTTCTCATGGTCTAAAATGAGGAGTAGTGTACATGTATGTACCACATCTCTCATGGTCTAAAATGAGGGGTAGTGTACATGTATGTACCACATCTCTCATGGTCTAAAATGAGGGGTAGTGTACATGTGTGTACCACATCTCTCATGGTCTAAAATGAGGGGTAGTGTAGATGTGTGTACCACATTTCTCATGGTCTAAAATGAGGGGTAGTGTAGATGTGTGTACCACATTTCTCATGGTCTAAAATGAGGGGTAGTGTAGATGTGTGTACCACATTTCTCATGGTCTAAAATGAGGTGTATGTGTGAACCACATTTCTCATGGTCTAAAATGATGGGTAGTGTACATGTGTGAACCACATTTCTCATGGTCTAAAATGAGGGGTAGTGTAGATGTGTGTACCACATTTCTCATGGTCTAAAATGAGGGGTAGTGTACATGTGTGTATCAAATTTCTCATGGTGTAACTGTACATGTGTGTATCACATTTCTCATGGTCTAAAATAAGGGGTAATGTACATGTGTGTACCACATTTCTCATGGTCTAAAATGAGGGGTAGTGTACATGTGTGTACCACATTTCTCATGGTCTAAAATGAGGGGTAGTGCACATGTGTGTACCACATTTCTCATGGTCTAAATGATGGGTAGTGTACATGTGTGTACCACATTTCTCATGGTCTAAAATGATGGGTAGTGTACATGTGTGTACCACATTTCTCATGGTCTAAAATGAGGGGTAGTGTACATGTGTGTACCACATTTCTCATGGTCTAAAATGAGGTGTATGTGTGAACCACATTTCTCATGGTCTAAAATGAGGTGTATGTGTGTACCACATATCTCATGGTCTAAAATGAGGGGTAGTGTACATGTGTGTACCACATTTCTCATGGTCTAAAATGAGGGGTAGGGTTAGTGCACATGTGTGTACCACATTTCTCATGGTCTAAATTGAGGGGTAGTGTACATGTGTTTTCCTCATTACTCATGGTCAAAAATGAGGAGTAGTGTACATATGTGTACAATATTCCTCATGTTCTAAAATTAGGGATAGTGTAAATATGTGTACCGTATTCATCATGGTCTAAAATGAGGGGTAGTGTACATGTGTGAACCACATTTCTCATGGTCTAAAATAAGGGGTAGTGTACATGCCTGTACCACATATTTCATGGTCTATAATGAGGGGTAGTGTACATGTGTGTACCACATTTCTCATGGTCTAAAATTAGGGATAGTGTAAATGTGTGTACCACATTTCCCATGGTCTAAAATGAGGGGTAGTGTACATGTTTGAACCACATTTCTCATGGTCTAAATTGAGTGGTAGTGTAGATGTGTGTACCACATATCTCATGGTCTAAAATGAGGGGTAGTGTACATGTGTGTACCACATTTCTCATGGTCTAAAATGAGGGGTAGTGTACATGTGTGTACCACATTTCTCATGGTCTAAAATGAGTGGTAGTCTACATGTGTGTACCCCATTTTTCATGGTCTAAAATCAGGGGTATGTGTGTACCACATTTCTCATGGTCTAAAATGAGAGGTAGTGTTCATGTGTGTAACCCATTTCTCATGGTCTAAAATGAGGGGTAGTGTACATGTGTGTACCACATTTCTTATGGTCTAAAATGAGGGGTAGTGCACATGTGTGTACCGGATTACTCATGGTCTAAAATGATGGGTAGTGTACATGTGTGTACCACATTTCTCATGGTCTAAAATCAGGGGTATGTGTGTACCACATTTCTCATGGTCTAAAATGAGGGGTAGTATACATGTGTGTACCCCATTTTTTATGGTCTAAAATCAGGAGTATGTGTGTACCACATTTCTCATGGTCTAAAATCAGGGGTATGTGTGTACCACATTTCTCATGGTCTAAAATCAGGGGTAGTGTACATATGTGTACCACATTTCTCATGGTCTAAAATGAGGGGTAGTGTACATGTGTGTACCACATTTCTCATGGTCTAAAATGAGGGGTAGTGTACATGTGTGTATCACATTTTTCATCTTTCAAAACATATCACAGTCATAATATTATCCATCCCTGAAATATGTTTCTATAGCAAAACTGAAGATCTTTGAGGAGTAAAAAAAAAACATGAACAATCAAAGTCCTTAAAATAACTAAAAGAGTCTTTCTTTCAAAACTATGTAGAGAGCGAAAACAAATTCAAATGCAGAGTCGACATGTATAAGTAGTCTCACATGCTGATGCACGCAGACCCTTCGATTTTCTACAATATATTCCAGGGGTAGATATTACAACAGTAAATTATTTTGATGGAAGGTCTTTTGGACAATACGATTGGGGAACAGCTAGGTACGGTGTAGAGATTATTAAGATTTACGACTCGACTTTATCCAGATAGTCAGGCAGACATCAAGATAGGGTGATTCCATTAAGACAGGGTGATTCCATTACTCCTTCCCTCCCCCCTCTTCTTAACACGGTTATAAATATGACATCACAAGTCCACAAAATGTGTACTTCATTTAATTTCATAATCTCATTTTTGTTCGAATTATATATAAAGCATCATACAGAAAATACATGTATAATTACAATGCTCGTCAACACAATACCTTATTTTACATAAATACAATCTACAAGTAGCAGGTCTAGTGTACACTGTACCTGCTGAATCACAAGGCCGGTACCTAGTAGGCTTCAAACATTTCTCCATAAATATACCAGTATATATATACTGGTAGGCTTCAAACGTCTCTCCCTGTATATACCAGTATATATACTGGTAGGCTTCAAACGTCTCTCCCTGTATATACCAGTTTATATACTGGTAGGCTTCAAACGTCTCTCCCTGTATATACCAGTATATATACTCAATATATATTCAAACATTTCTCCCTATTAATACCGGTATACTGGTAGGCTTCAAATGGCTCCCTATATATACATGTATATATTACATACAGGTGGTACATGTAAACAAAGTGAACGAAAAAGCTGAAAGTGTTCCCTTGGGAAGTCCAGTAAATAATTGGCATTCAAGCAATTTGCTAAGTAAATTGAAACAATCCTCAAAAATTTCAGTTTAGATAGAATCTTGTTAATACAATGTAGCTTTATTTACTTCTTTATCAATAGAAATGTGTTGATACTTAATTCATGTGTTCTAATATCCCTCATGTTTGCTTAATTTAAAAGAATATTTGTCAGTACAATGTGCATAGCCGGTGAGCAAATCAAAGGCAAATGTTAATTTTTGTACATGTATTTCAAAGTCTAAGGAAATGTAAATATTATGAATCTGACGTATATGAACATGTAGACCATCTTTTTTCATACAAATTTAATAAAACTGCATCTCGGCAAATTAATATCTACAGCACTTATATTGATAGGAATTTCTATTTAATTTTTAAAAACTGGGAATTTTAATCTTCAGCAACTTATTTTCAAATATCTACATTACAAAGCCAATCTTAAACAGATTTGAAAGCTATTTTAAGCAATTATTTAGTTCAACTGTTACATGGATATAGATTGTGTATAATCCATGTTGATATTAGGTCGCAAAAACAACAAATTAAATAACAAAGTTATCTGCCCTTGTCAGTAGATATGTTCTGGGTGTTATTTTTTCTGTAAAATTTAGCATAATGTTCGCAAACGGATGACTTAAAAATGAATATTTACCCAATAGGGCAGATCACTTTGTAATATCCAAATATAGAATACGTTCAGAAAAACTCCAGAAATAGGTCAACGTCTAGCATACACTGTAATTGTTTATTTGTAATTTATAAAGTAGCGTCATAACTTTGTCAATAAAAAATACATGACTTAGTTATGCTGATACCTACATAAATTTGTCTCTACTGGAGCAGGATAACTGAGTCCAACCACATCAATACCTACATAAATTTGTCAATACTGGAGCAGGATAACTGAGTCCAACCACATAAATACCTACATAAATTTGTCTCTTCTGGAGCAGGATACCTAAGTCCAACCACATCAATACCTACATAAATTTGTCTCTACTGGAGCAGGATAACTGAGTCCAACCACATCAATACCTACATAAATTTGTCAATACTGGAGCAGGATAACTGAGTCCAACCACATAAATACCTACATAAATTTGTCTCTTCTGGAGCAGGATACCTAAGTCCAACCACATCAATACCTACATAAATTTGTCTCTTCTGGAGCAGGATACCTAAGTCCAACCACATCAATACCTACATAAATTTGTCTCTACTGGAGCAGGATAACTAAAGTCCAACCACATCAATACCTACATAAATTTGTCTCTTCTGGATCAGGATACCTAAAGTCCAACCACATCAATACCTACATAAATTTGTCTCTTCTGGAGCAGGATACCTAAAGTCCAACCACATCAATACCTACATAAATTTGTCTCTACTGGAGCAGGATACCTAAGTCCAACCACATCATTTTTCACACATACTGTAAACAGACTTATTTTAGCGCTAATGTGACAATCTCTTAATTATTATTTTCTGGAAATACCCTTTTACAAAATTTGGCACTGTACATAAATAGCGTATAAAAGTCATGTAAGTGTGAAAAGCGATAAAATAAATCTACCACTAAAATAAGTACATTTAACAGTAATATAATAATTATCCATTACACTCCAAAGTGCAGCTAACTCTACAAACTGAATAGACTTGATTTCTAGGTATGTACATACTAAAGTAATGACTAGAATCTAAAATGAAGTTAGCCCGATATATACACTATATATACCCAGATAGATGTATCTACAGTAATGTACATACATATTGCACCTTACCTTTAAACTTATTTGTTCTTAGTTAATTCATCTGATAGTTGCATTCATTTAAGCAATAAACTGTTACCAGATTGGACATACAGTTGATATGAAGCCCATCCGGAAGGAAGATAAATAGAATGGCGCCCGTTAGGGCGCCATGAATATTTATCTTTCGGACGGATGGGCTTCATATCAACTGTATGTCCAATCTGGTAACAGTTCATTACTTATATTTCCATTATGATCAATCATATTCAAATCTACACACGTATATCCTTTAAATTTCCTGCTTGCGCTAGTGTTGACGTCACCAAGTTCAATAGACGGAACAGCAATAGCATCAACTTCTGAATATAGTTCAACACAAAACGGTTTGAAACAAGCGAACAAATGAAAATTATGCGATGACATTTTTTTAATACAAGTGATTTTGTCAACGCGATAATACTATTAGATTTCATAGACTACACAACTTTAAAACCACTTTTGAAATTATTTGACCGTTATGTATAGGCGTATGTATACATTGAATACATTGTCAGTGACGCGGCGGAAACATTAGATATTCATACACTTGACCAGATTGGAGTTCATAGCCAGATATTGCCCATCTGGTTTAACATAGATTAAACGGGAAACTGAAAGTAGAATGGAAATATAATATTATGTGTTTCTATTATAATATTGTGCACCATAATCACATTAGATTTATTACACTCAGTACAACCAGTCTACCAGTTACAGTCATCAAAACACACAAAGAACTGGTTTAGCTTCAGTCAAATTCCAATGCAGGCTATGCATGTAAACACCTCTATCATCTTAACTTCAGCTAATCACACTGATGTAATAGAATGGTTTTTAAAGAAATGAGGAAATAACTTTATAAAATCAAAATTGTACATATCCCAACAAAGTAGCTATTGACACACTTAATAAATCTGTTTATTATTCTTTGTCATGCGAAGAAACCTTGTTTCATGTCTCTTAACCTCTAAGGTGAATGAACTGAAACGTGTGAGATTAAGAAATTCAGGAAATATTATATATTTCCAAATAAGGATTTAACATGTGGTCTACAAGGAGGGAGTTTAGATTATTTCTAGTACAATTCCACTTCGTCTCACATAAAGGTTATTACTGACCATGATGCTTCTATCATCATCAATTCTCACTTCCTCTGACTACTCTATACAACCATTATATCATATGGAACATACACAGTTACCACATATTAAGTATCTACTTTTATAAGTAAAGAGCAGACATCTCAACAATAAGATTTAATTTACCTAGTTCAGAAACTACACATAATAGGTTTTTGACAACTGTTAGATAAAGCTGGTATTGTAGGTACCGGTAACTGAGATTTTGATGAATTCCACAGGCTAATATTTATTTTTTTGTTTAATATAAATCACATAAACCATTGTCTGAAAATTTCCTTAAATGCATAAAAGATTTCTATAATAATATCAAATGAAATCAACAAAATCAAAATAATTCATTTTTATATATTGTCATAAATAACAACTCCGATAGTTGAAATCACGATTTAACTAATATATATATAATATTAAAACACATACCGTGACAATTCTTTCAACTATCCAATAGTGCCAAAAAGATTTAACATTCATTCAATCTTATGAAGTCTTATCAGTATCACAAGGTTTAGCTATACAGGACTTCTTGTTACATCAATCGAGATGTAGAAATATGTCGATTTTGAGATACCACAATTGTAATGATGATGTCATATTTTGAGGAGATTTGTGATGTCACTATCACTGGACTCATCAGCATACTTTACCCATGTCCTTTTAGTATATCTCGCCATCAACCTATTTAATACACTGCACAGTCTACATTTACTGTAACACATCTGATTGCTGATGGTAGTTTTACACAAACTTTTTATACCCTACAGCACATAAAGTATACAGAGTTATTTTGATTAAGAGGATTTAGTCAGATCTCAGAATTTGGCGGAGTCTGAACAGACGTGATCAGGCAGACCCTTGGTAGAAGTCTGATGAGGAGTCCATATTTGGGTTTACATCAACCTCAACAACATTCACAGATCCGGCTCCGTTAGGGAGGAGAATTTTCTGGAAGTGTGCATTACGGTCAAAGTGTGTACTATCGTAACTCCCTGCAATACTGTCAGAGTCGTCCATTCTGGCTGTGGCTTGGTACGGCATGCTTACTGTATCCTCCTCTGGAGCCTCATCAACTTGGTTCTTGTATGAGAAAAGGATGCTTGGCTGTGACATTCTGAAAAGAAATGTCAAATTTTCTTCCTTTTATTTACAAAACATAAGATTTATTGATAAAATTCATGCCCAGCAAAATGAAAACAATAAATATATCTGTATATCACTATGAATATATAAAATCTTACCTGAAAAATTTTCTCAGGAACACAAGATATACAACAGGTGCAAAGCAAGTAA
Organism: Argopecten irradians; assembly: GCF_041381155.1. NCBI lineage: Eukaryota > Metazoa > Mollusca > Bivalvia > Pectinida > Pectinidae > Argopecten > Argopecten irradians. Next base: position 37,965,801 of record NC_091145.1, on the reverse strand, counting down.
AATAGATGTAGGTTGTGACGTCCACCACACTGTAACAGAATTGGATAATACAACGTATGTAAAGGACAAATGGACACTACTAATCCACATTTCAAGAAAAATTAAATGATAAGCATTATCCATTTACAAATTAACAAACATACCAAAACCAGCTGAACAAGTCAAAGGATGTAGCAGTGTGTAAAATCCTTACTCACCACATGCCGTTCTGTATGGAGCTGTAGATTAGAGCACTGCCCACCGCCTGGGCAGCATTCAGAGCCGCCAGGAATGCTGCATACCTATAGAATGATCTTTTAGCTGTAACAGACAAGGACATCATAGTTACTTTAACAAGTAGATATTTCATACACATATGTATTAGATGCTATAATAAGAATGAATACATCGGTGCGTTTTGCGAGATTATAATAAAGTTATTATTTTTTAAAATAAAATGTACATAGCTGTATACAGTAAAACCTGCTATATAGGACACCTCTATACTGTTTCCCATCTTTAATTCGCGTGCGAATAACGGTATGACCATTATCAAACTTATATGAGATCTCATTAATATGAAACAATATATAAAATGTGGTTGAAATTGGACAATAAATATTTAAGTTATCAAGAGGAAACCATGGATTTATCTGTTTTGACGATTCAAATTCCTGTAACTCTTGCAAATAATGACAGAGTAGACCATTATCGAACCCATCTAAGATCTCATTGATGTTAAGCAATATCAGAATTGCCAACCTCTGATTAGGTCAAATCGAGTGATCACCCTTGAAAAAACAGGTGAAAGGGTCAAAACAAGGGTCATGTGCGGAACCACATTTTAGTATGTATAATTTTTAACACATTTCAAACCCGTAATATGCATATATTTATCATCTTCATATTTTTATTCAGTAATATTTATGATATTTTTTGTAATGATATAATTAATATCTGAAATTTAATAAAAAAAAAATGTTTTTTCTAAAATATTAAATAAATACAAGAGGCCCATGGGCCTTAACGGTCATCTGACTATTAGTACAATATAACATAGTCGTTTAAAGATTTTAGCCTATTTGACCTCTGTGACCTTGATTGAAGGTCCAGGTAATTCATTTGAACAAACTTGGTAGCCCTTCATCCCAGCATGCTACATGTTCAATATCAGTACCCTGGGCCTACTGGTTCTTCAGAAGAAGTCATTTAAAGATTTTAGTCTATTTGCCGCCCGTGACCTTAAAGGAAGGTCAAGGTCATTCATTTGAATAAACTTGATAGCCCTTCATCCAAGCATGCTACATGCCCAATATCAGTACCCTTGGCCTTCTAGTTCTTGAGAAGAAGTCATTTAAAGATTTTAGCCTATTTGACCCCTGTTACCTTGAATGAAGGTCAAGGTCATTCATATGAACAAACTTGGTAGCCCTTCATCCAAGAATGTCACAGGCCCAATATCAGTACCCTGGGCCTTCTGGTTCTTGAGAAGAAGTCGTTTAAAGATTTTAGCCTAATTGACCCTCGTGACTTTGGATGAAGATCAAGGTCATTTATTTGAACAAACTTGGTAGCCCTTCATCCCAGCATGCCAGAGGCTAATATCAGGGCTCGTATGCCTCTTAGTTATTCACAATTAGTTGTTGGTAGCCCTTCATCTCAGAATCATACAGGCCAAATATCAGTATCCTGGGCCTTCTGGTTCTTGAGAAGAAGTCGTTTAAAGATTTTCGCCTTTTAGACCCCTGTGACCTTGAATGAAAGTCAAGGTCATTCATTTGAACAAACTTGGTAGCCCTCCATCCCAGCAACCTACAGGCCAAATATGAGTACCCTGGGCCTTCCGGTTATTGAGAAGAAGTTGTTTGAATGAAAAGTTTACGGACGGCGGACGGCGCACGGCGCACGACGTGGACGGTGCATGATGACAATAGGTCATCCTGACCCATCGGGTCAGATGACCTAAAAATCCTGATTTTTTTTTGTTCTACACATGTCCGGTTTCACTATCTACAATTATCTTTGACTAAACAAAATGGCAGCCATTATGATAAGCTTGCCTGCCTACTGCAACAGGATACCGTTCACGTTGTTTTATTCATGTGAGTAAATCTTTGTCTGAAATCATAATGTTGCTACTTTTGAAGAATTTTGAAGAGATTATTTCTGAATTTGAACAGTATTTATTGGCCATGTCTGATTTTGCTAGCTGGCCATGTCTAAAAACGACCATGGACATCGTGATGCATGACTGAATAGATTAATTAAATGCTACAAGTTCACACCTTTATTAAAGTTTGTGTAAACACTAACATAGCTACCTGCATTATACAAGGGCCTGATATGAGTCTTAAGCCCTGAGGTGTAATTAAAATTGCGCTTATGGCTTTATCTGACGTAATTTTTGTGAGCTTTTTAACACTTTGGTACAAGTGCTGAAAATCGGGTTATTTGATGACCCGATGGGTCAATCGAGTTACGCATTCTAAAATATCTTAAAAACGGGTCAACCCGGAGAAATCAGGTGAGTTGGCAATAATACTGCAATATGCCAAATTTGGTTGAAATCAGACAATCAATAATAAAGTTATCAAGCGGAAAACCATGGATTTATTTGTTTTGACAATTTTAATGCCAAATTTGGTTGAAATCAGACAGTCAATAATAAAGTTATCAAGCGGAAAACCATGGATTTATTTGTTTCGACAATTTTAAAGTCCTGTAACTCTTGCAACTATTGACAGATTTTTACCATTATAGAACTCATCTGAGCAATATACCAAATTTGGTTGAAATCAGACAATAAATACTTAAGTTATTGCATGGAAACTGGTTCCCGGACACGGATGCTGACACCGACGCTGACGCCGACATAGTGATACCTAAGTGTCGCCCTTCCGTTGCAGGCAATACAAAAACCATACAAGGGACAAAGAAAATAGGGTCTTTATAGCCAAGTGGTATTTATACACAGGGCCAATTCTGTATACCATGGCCACTAGAGACCCTAAGAAAGTGGTCTTAATAAGTAGGTGGTCTTTATAAAGAGGCGGTCGCTAAGGCAGGTTTTACTGTTATAACTACCTTATATTGATACCAAAGGCAGAGTGCGAGTAGTAGAATTACCTTAATGACTACATTTGAACATGTTTGTGCATTACTTACGTGGAAGAGCCAGCTTTTCTCTCAGACTAGTCCATGGCAAGATAAATATCACTGTGTACACCTGTAAATATCAACAGTGTTAAAACCTTGGTACATATCAATGTAAACATAATTCATTTAACTCTGATGTCCATAATGTTAAAATTTCATGTCAATAAATTTTTTGATGTTGCAATGATCAGTTACAGTATGTATAGTAAGACTTTATTTCTTTGCATGCCTGCAGGGCATCACCATTTGATTTTAACAATATTGATTTTGTTATCACAAACTTACCAAAAAAAAGAAGAGTGAGCTAGTGAGCCAGAAGATCATCCCACCATGCCCAAAGATATCATAGTCCTGTATAGTACTGTTGGGACTCTGCTTCACCTGAAAGTTTGGGTCGGGGTACGTAAACTCCAACGTGCCCTGTAACCATAGAAATAAAACATTCTCAAGAGTAAGCATATGTAAATCTTGGTGTTTCTAAACAGTTTGGAAGGTATATATAATGATATTGTAACACAACCAGTTAATATTTTATGTGTGACGTTTTAAGACAATGTGCACACTGTCATTCCATGGCTTCTGGTGAGAGTGATATCCTCTGGGTGACACTATAGGCACTGTTACATTCAAAAGCAGGAAGTATTTATATAATAAAAGTGTATACTGATGTGTACAAGAATACAGTAACGCTATGCATAAGTATAAATACTGATATGTGTACAGAAATTCACTAACGCTATACAGGAGGTGACCCCCGTACTCTCTTATTGTCTATACTGACCTGTGTACAGGAATACATTAACGCTATACAGGAGGTGACCCCCTTTACTCTCTTATTGTCTATACTGACCTGTGTACAGGAATACATTAACGCTATACAGGAGATGAACCCGCACTCTCTTATTGTCTATACTGACCTGTGTACAGGAATACACTAACTCTACACAGGAGGTGAGTTCTTTACTCTCTTATTGACTATACTGACCTGTGTACAAGAATACACTAACTCTATACAGGAGGTGACCCCTTTACTCTCTTATTGTCTATACTGACCTGTGTACAGGAATACACTAACGCTATACAGGAGGTGACCCCTGTACTCTCTTATTGTCTATACTGACCTGTGTACAGGAATACACTAACGCTATACAGGAGGTGACCCCTGTACTCTCTTATTGTCTATACTGACCTGTGTACAGGAATACACTAACGCTATACAGGAGGTGAACCCGCACTCACTTATTGTCTATACTGACCTGTGTACAGGAATACACTAACTATACAGGAGTGACCCTGTACTCTCTTATTGTCTATACTGACCTGTGTACAGGAATACACTAACGCTATACAGGAGGTGACCCCTGTACTCTCTTATTGTCTATACTGACCTGTGTACAGGAATACACTAACTCTATACAGGAGGTGACCCCTTTACTCTCTTATTGCCTATACTGACCTGTGTACAGGAATACACTAACGCTATACAGGAGGTGAACCCTTTAGTCTCTTATCATCTATACTGACCGGTGTACAAGAATACACTTACGCTATACAGGAGGTGACCCCTGTACTGTTATTGTCTATTCTGACCTGTGTACAGGAATACACTAACTCTATACAGGAGATGACCCCTGTACTCTCTTATCGTCTATACTGACCTGTGTACAAGAATACACTAATGCTATACAGGAGGTGACCCCTTTACTCTCTTATTGTCTATAATGACCTGTGTACAAGAATACACTAACGCTATACAGGAGGTGACCCCCGTACTCTCTTATCGTCTATACTGACCTGTGTACAAGAATACACTAATGCTATACAGGAGGTGACCCCTGTACTCTCTTATTGTCTATACTGACCTGTGTACAGGAATACACTAACTCTATACAGGAGGTGACCCCTGTACTATCTTATCGTCTATACTGACCTGTGTACAGGAATACACTAATGCTATACAGGAGGTGACCCCTGTACTATCTTATCGTCTATACTGACCTGTGTACAGGAATACACTAATGCTATACAGGAGGTGACCCCTGTACTCTCTTATTGTCTATACTGACCTGTGAACAAGAATACACTAATGCTATACAGGAGGTGACCCCTGTACTATCTTATCGTCTATACTGACCTGTGTACAGGAATACACTAAATCTATACAGAAGGTGACCCCTGTACTATCTTATCGTCTATACTGACCTGTGTACAGGAATACACTAACTCTATTGTACAAGAATACACTAAACTATACAGGAGGTGACCCCTGTACTCTCTTATCGTCTATTCCTGACATACTACAGGAGGTGACCCTGTACTCTCTTATTGTCTATACTGACCTGTGTACAGGAATACACTAATCTTACAGGAGGTGACCCCTTTACTCTCTTATTGTCCTATACTGACCTGTGTACAGGAATACACTAACGCTATACAGGAGGTGACCCCTTACTCTCTTATTGTCTATACTGACCTGTGTACAGGAATACACTAACTCTATACAGGAGGTGACCCCTGTACTATCTTATCGTCTATACTGACCTGTGTACAGGAATACACTAATGCTATACAGGAGGTGACCCCTGTACTCTCTTATCGTCTATACTGACCTGTGTACAGGAATACACTAACTCTATACAGGAGGTGACTCCTTTACTCTCTTATTGTCTATACTGACCTGTGTACAGGAATACACTAACTCTATACAGGAGGTGACCCCTGTACTATCTTATCGTCTATACTGACCTGTGTACAGGAATACACTAACTCTATACAGGAGGTGACCCCTGTACTCTCTTATTGTCTATACTGACCTGTGTACAGGAATACACTAACTCTATACAGGAGGTGACCCCTGTACTCTCTTATTGTCTATACTGACCTGTGTACAGGAATACACTAACTCTATACAGGAGGTGACCCCTGTACTATCTTATCGTCTATACTGACCTGTGTACAGGAATACACTAATGCTATACAGGAGGTGACCCCGTACTCTCTTATTGTCTATACTGACCTGTGTACAGGAATACACTAACTCTATACAGGAGGTGACCCCTGTACTATCTTATTGTCTATACTGACCTGTGTACAGGAATACACTAAACTCTATACAGGAGGTGACCCGCGTACTCTCTTATTGTCTATACTGACCTGTGTACAGGAATACACTAACTCTATACAGGAGATGAACCCGCACTCTCTTATTGTCTATACTGACCTGTGTACAGGAATACACTAACTCTATACAGGAGGTGACCCATGTACTCTCTTATTGTCTATACTGACTGACCTGTTTACAGGAATACACTAACTCTATACAGGAGGTGACCCCTGTACTCTCTTATTGTCTATACTGACCTGTGTACAGGAATACACTAACGCTATACAGGAGGTGACCCCTGTACTCTCTTATTGTCTATACTGACCTGTGTACAGGAATACACTAAATCTATACAGGAGGTGACCCCTGTACTATCTTATCGTCTATACTGACCTGTGTACAAGAATACACTAATGCTATACAGGAGGTGACCCCTGTACTATCTTATCGTCTATACTGACCTGTGTACAGGAATACACTAAAGCTATACAGGAGGTGACCCCTGTACTCTCTTATCGTCTATACTGACCTGTGTACAGGAATAAACACAGGAATACACTAACGCTATACCGGAGGTGACCCCTTTACTCTCTTATTGTCTATACTGACCTGTGTACAGGAATACACTAATGCTATACAGGAGGTGACCCCTGTACTCTCTTATCGTCTATACTGACCTGTGTACAGGAATACACTAATGCTATACAGGAGGTGACCCCTGTACTCTCTTATCGTCTATACTGACCTGTGTACAGGAATACACTAACTCTATACAGGAGGTGACCCCTGTACTATCTTATCGTCTATACTGACCTGTGTACAAGAATACACTAAAGCTATACAGGAGGTGACCCCTGTACTCTCTTATTGTCTATACTGACCTGTGTACAGGAATACACTAACTCTATACAGGAGGTGACCCCTTTACTCTCTTATTGCCTATACTGACCTGTGTACAGGAATACACTAACGCTATACAGGAGGTGACCCCTGTACTCTCTTATTGTCTATACTGACCTGTGTACAGGAATACACTAACTCTATACAGGAGGTGACCCCTTTACTCTCTTATTGTCTATACTGACCTGTGTACAGGAATACACTAACGCTATACAGGAGGTGACCCCTGTACTCTCTTATTGTCTATACTGACCTGTGTACAAGAATACACTAATGCTATACAGGAGGTGACCCCTGTACTCTCTTATTGTCTATACTGACCTGTGTACAAGAATACACTAACTCTATACAGGAGGTGACCCCTGTACTCTCTTATTGTCTATACTGACCTGTGTACAGGAATACACTAACTCTATACAGGAGGTGACCCCTGTACTCTCTTATTGTCTATACTGACCTGTGTACAGGAATACACTAACTCTATACAGGAGGTGACCCCTGTACTCTCTTATTGTCTATACTGACCTGTGTACAGGAATACACTAACACTATACAGGAGGTGACCCCTGTACTCTCTTATTGTCTATACTGACCTGTGTACAGGAATACACTAATGCTATACAGGAGGTGACCCGCGTACTCTCTTATTGTCTATACTGACCTGTGTACAGGAATACACTAACTCTATACAGGAGGTGACCCCTGTACTCTCTTATTGTCTATACTGACCTGTGTACAGGAATACACTAACTCTATACAGGAGGTGACCCCTGTACTCTCTTATTGTCTATACTGACCTGTGTACAGGAATACACTAACTCTATACAGGAGGTGACCCCTGTACTCTCTTATTGTCTATACTGACCTGTGTACAAGAATACACTAATGCTATACAGGAGGTGACCCCTGTACTCTCTTATTGTCTATACTGACCTGTGTACAGGAGGAATACACTAACTCTATACAGGAGGTGACCCCTGTACTATCTTATCGTCTATACTGACCTGTGTACAGGAATACACTAATGCTATACAGGAGGTGACCACTGTACTCTCTTATCGTCTATACTGACCTGTGTACAAGAATACACTAAATCTATACAGAAGGTGACCCCTGTACTATCTTATCGTCTATACTGACCTGTGTACAAGAATACACTAACTCCATACAGGAGGTGACCCCTGTACTATCTTATCGTCTATACTGACCTGTGTACAGGAATACACTAAATCTATACAGAAGGTGACCCCTGTACTATCTTATCGTCTATACTGACCTGTGTACAGGAATAAACACAGGAATACACTAACGCTATACCGGAGGTGACCCCCATACTGTCTTATTGTCTATACTGACCTGTGTACAAGAATACACTAAATCTATACAGGAGGTGACCCCTGTACTCTCTTATCGTCTATACTGACCTGTGTACAGGAATACACTAAATCTATACAGAAGGTGACCCCTGTACTATCTTATCGTCTATACTGACCTGTGTACAAGAATACACTAAATCTATACAGAAGGTGACCCCTGTACTATCTTATCGTCTATACTGACCTGTGAACAGGAATACACTAACTCCATACAGGAGGTGACCCCTGTACTCTCTTATCGTCTATACTGACCTGTGTACAGGAATACACTAACTCTATACAGGAGGTGACCCCTGTACTCTCTTATCGTCTATACTGACCTGTGTACAGGAATACACACAGGAATACACTAACGCTATACCGGAGGTGACCCCATACTACGTCTTATCGTCTATACTGACCTGTGTACAGGAATACATTAACGCTATACAGGAGGTGACCCCTGTACTCTCTTATCGTCTATACTGACCTGTGTACAGGAATAAACACAGGAATACACTAACGCTATACAGGAGGTGACCCCCATACTGTCTTATTGTCTATACTGACCTGTGTACAGGAATACACACAGGAATACACTAACTCTATACAGGAGGTGACCCCGTACTCTCTTATTGTCTATACTGACCTGTGTACAGGAATACACTAATGCTATACAGGAGGTGACCCCTGTACTCTCTTATCGTCTATACTGACCTGTGTACAGGAATACACACACACAGTAATACACTAACCAACTATACAGGAGGTGACCCCTGTACTCTCTTATTGTCTATACTGACCTGTGTACAGGAATACACACAGGAATACACTAACTCTATACAGGAGGTGACCCCTGTACTCTCTTATTGTCTATACTGACCTGTGTACAGGAATACACTAACGCTATACAGGAGGTGACCCCTGTACTCTCTTATCGTCTATACTGACCTGTGTACAGGAATACACTAACTCTATACAGGAGGTGACCCCTGTACTCTCTTATCGTCTATACTGACCTGTGTACAGGAATACACACAGGAATACACTAACGCTATACCGGAGGTGACCCCCATACTGTCTTATCGTCTATACTGACCTGTGTACAGGAATACATTAACGCTATACAGGAGGTGACCCCTGTACTCTCTTATCGTCTATACTGACCTGTGTACAGGAATAAACACAGGAATACACTAACGCTATACCGGAGGTGACCCCCATACTGTCTTATTGTCTATACTGACCTGTGTACAGGAATACACACAGGAATACACTAACTCTATACAGGAGGTGACCCGCGTACTCTCTTATTGTCTATACTGACCTGTGTACAGGAATACACACAGGAATACACTAACTATACAGGAGGTGACCCCTGTACTCTCTTATCGTCTATACTGACCTGTTTACAGGAATACACTTACTCTATACAGGAGGTGACCCCTGTACTCTCTTATTGTCTATACTGTCCTGTGTACAGGAATACACTAACGCTATACAGGAGGTGACCCCTGTACTCTCTTATTGTCTACACTGTCCTGTGTACAGGAATACACTAAAGCTATACAGGAGGTGACCCCTGTACTCTCTTATCGTCTATACTGACCTGTGTACAAGGATACACTAACACTTTACATAAGGTGAACACTTCACTCTCTTATCGTCTATACTGACCTGTGTACACGAATAAAGTAATGCTATACAGGAGGTGACAGCCAACACTCTCTGGATGCTCCTTTTACTATCTAGATGACCTGACAATACAAAAGAGACACATAATATACCATCACTAATTCAAACAAATGCTGATACTTTTGTTTAATTAATTTTTCAATACATTCTTATATTTATTTAGGTGCATTTGATTGCTTACAATTTAGGTTGAGAAAATACTAACATCTGCTGTCCGTGATAACTAAACAGTTACAGTAAGTGTGGTTTTGCAGGTTTTTGTATGAGTGTTTGGGTAGAAACATTTTAAATAATAAATGGTGAAAAACAAAATGAATAATTAGCCAATTGCCTTCATACTCACAATATCTGTTAGTTATATTAAGTTGAACCCTTACCAAAGGCTAGTCCAAATATCACAATAGACAGCTCTGTAGCAAGAAGGAAGAATCGCAGAATCAACCACAGCACCTAGATAGTGTTGGTAGAAACATAAAATCGTAATCAACATTCATGATCATCAAATACTTTGTGTACTTTTTATCAATAAACCAGAAAAGGGTTATACCAAAAAGCTTTCAATTAATGAATACATCAAATTTATACATTGTACTACAATAATTATAATTGCAAATTTATTCAGGACCTTTATTTGACTCTGATAAAAGAAACAATATTTTTTTATTTTATGGTAACACAAAAACGTTTTTTAACTTTCTTAGCAGAATTTTTTAGAATCTTAACAACTTCTATAAAAGCCTGTATCTTTTTGTTGTGAAATGTATTGCTACCTTGTCTGCTATGTCACCAGCCAGAACAGATGCATTAACTGTCATGGAAACCACACACCTGAGGACACTGATCACAGCCACTGAAAACACCTGGAACATATAATGGTGAAAAGGGACTGTGTTATCTATTGCTGTAATATACAACACATCAACAGATATACATATATATAGCTAAATATTATCTCCTAAATATTATCTCCCCTTGTAATATACAACAGAGATAGCAAACAATGTTATCTCCCCTTGTAATATACAACACATCAACAGAGATACATATATAGCTAAATGTTATCTCCCCTTGTAATATACAATAGAGATAGCAAACAATGTTATGTCCCCTTGTAATATACAACAGAGATAGCAAACAATGTTATCTCCCCTTGTAATATACAACACATCAACAGAGATGCATATATAGCTTAATGTTATCTCCCCTTGTAATATACAACAGAGATAGCAAACAATGTTATCTCCCCTTGTAATATACAACAGAGATAGCAAACAATGTTATCTCCCCTTGTAATATACAACAGAGATAGCAAACAATGTTATCTTCCCTTGCAATATACAACAGATCAACAAAGATACATATATAGCTAAATGTTATCCCTACTCATAATAAGGGACAAAGAAGTAATTCCAACCGTGTGGACAAAAAAAAGTCAAATTTTCTAGGCGATCTTCCATTTTAACAAGACACACAAAACGAACAAGATTACCGGTACATAATATATATATATGATACAAACAGTAATACAGGACAATGAAAATAGACAAATATTAAGCAGCACAATGGAGCGCAATTAACCCTTCGGCAAGTGGCAGCTGAAGGCGGGATCTACCAAGATGTAACCAAGATGTTCAGCAGAACTCTACAATATGAGCGGTGACTGGAAAGCGTGCCATATGTGACGTCAAATGTGTAGCGAAATTTATATGTAGTGCTCATTTGTATAGGATATAAATTTAGTGGCCTTGCTCCTCGGTTTGTGCAAAAAATTCTAAATTTAGTCGCCTTGTAATACATAGCTAAATGTTAACCCCCATGTAATTAAATATACATCAGAAAAATCAAACAGTGTTATCTCCCCTTGCAGAATTCCTCCCCTTGCAGAATTCAACAGAAATAGTGAAGTGTTTAATCTCCCCTTGTAGAATTCAACAAAAATAGTAAATAGAAAAGGTGCAAAAGATTTCTACAATATACTCAGTTCAAATGATACTATTGCAACAGGACGGAAAAAATGGGAAGACTTTTTTAACTTTGACAATGATAAATGGAAAATGATTTATAGAACCCCTTTTCTTGTGTCTCAAAATACAAAATTGCAGTGGCTACAGTATAGAATAAACCATCATATACTTACAACAAATGTTCATCTTTTTAGATTAGGTATTACAGAAAGCCCTTTTTGTTCGCTATGTAATGATGAAATAGAAACTATTGAGCACGCATTTTGGAACTGTTACAAAATTCAAGAGTTTTACAACACTTTGGAATATTTTATTGATGCTCTGCTAATTCCCTTTAGATTTAATAAAGAAACATTGCATTTCGGATTTCATAATAGAGTAACAAATAGCGAAATTGATAATGAAATAGTTCTTATGATTAAATGGTATATATATAAGTCCAGATGTCTAAAAACACCATTATCCATCACAGCTTTCATAAATCATATTAAAGATCAGTACAATATTCAGAAATTTAATATACAAATTAGTGATAATATACTGAAAGTTAAATTTGACAGGAAATGGGTAAAATGGCAAAGTTTACTAGAATTATCATGATTATTTAAAAAAAAAAAAAAAAAAAAAATGTCACCATACCTTTCTTTCTTAATGCTTTACCAGGTATATTTTTCCAAGTAGTTGACCACCATAGTCTTTTTTTTTTTTTTAAAGCTATATAATTTAATCTAAATGCTTTTCTAATGTATATTGTTATGTTTTGTAAAATGTAGTTTTAGTGTTGTCTTTTGTGCAGTGTTTTGTCTATATGACTATATGTGTGAGGAGTATGTGTGTCTTTGCGTGTGTGGGTTTATTTTCTGTTTGTTTGTGGAAGTATGATTGATATAATGTTGTGTATTATACATGTATGATAAAATGGAAAAATAAAAGAAATATAAAAAAAAAATAGTAAATAGTGTTATCTCCCCATGTAACAGGCAACACTGATAGCAAATTTATAGTGTCACCTATCAAACACACATGTGTACATGTATGTTACTCTTAACACAAGTGATGATGGATTTCAAAACAACAAAAAATCAGTCTTTATTCTTCCCTTTGAAATGATTGTTTACGACTCTTACCAGCATGTAAAAAGCTGTAAAAATTGGACTGTTTGTGTGTCTGAGCTTGGAGACGGCACCCCCAAGCTTCACCAGTAAAAATGCCAGAAACACAGCATTGGGCACCAGAATTATGAGATCCCATACTCTCACCCTGAAAACCACAACAGGAAAACCTTTACATACATGAAATGTATATATACCTGAAATCAAGATCTCATCAAAATTGCTTACTGTTAAATATCTACATTTTCACTAAAATCTCATTATGTAATATTTACCAAACACAGATTGTGTTGTTCAGTGCATAACTGTCAAATAGTCATCTCTGTCTTAGTCTTTATTGATAACTCTGTCCTAGTTTGTTATTTTAAAAAACAATTGATGAAGTATGAAACTCAATAGATAATAGTCAGCAATATATTTCTTAATTAAAAGTATTATGTGTTATACATTCAAAACTGTTTGGTCTCTACAAAATGGTATTTGTTTGGTCTATGCAATCTGAAAATTCCATTGACCTATGGTCTATAAGTCTTAGATATACAATGTACATGTATACTTTCGCACACTGCATGAAAACATTGAAATACTAAAAATTTGAGACATATTCTGACTTTATTTTTCTCATAATGTAAGTAGTATTTTTCCATACAATTTGATTTTATAATTCTATTTAAATGAATACCTTGAGTCTGCGATATCGTCGTAGAGTATATCCTGACATATTGGACGTGAGATTACAAGATCAGGTATTGGTATACTCTTGTTTTCTCCCCTTGGAGCCCCAGGGGCCATTGTAGCACCCACATGCTCCAGGGCAACCCTTAGGGCTGGACCTTGCAGGACATCAGGTAGGGATGTTGCAGCTTCAAACAGTGGTTTCTGGGTAAAAAATGTCACTCCGGTTTTCGACATGTAGCAGACCAGTGATGATTTACTTCACCAATTACAGGTTTGCCAATGCAACATTCATCTGAAATGAGAAAAACTACAATCAAATGATATCTTTTTTAGTAGATCAAAAAGCACATGCCTAGATATATAGAAATAGCATATTTGTATTCTTATATTTTTCAAGCAGCATAAGCTGTACTAGGTTTATCCTGTATAACTCATGTACCATAACTTGATTAAACCAGCGAGGATCAAAGGACTGGTCAGCAGCTGGTATTGTCAGGTTTCAAAATTAGACAAGGATCAATTTCAACAAGTTTATACTGTAAATTATGTTATATTATTTAATCAGTTTAATATGTGTGGTTGGTATTACTAATTTATCTCTAATCATCCTCACAAAATTGTTAAATAAGTCTTCAGCAACCGTATTGATTTAGATTGTTTTTTGTTAGAAATGAAGTAACATTAACAAATAATTTATAACTTATTTGCTTATTTCAAGACGTGTTGTGATGTACTCCATTAATGTTAGAGGTATGGCACGACGAGACACTTTTGGAACATTACGTAGTGTCTCAGAACCTCTAACTTAACTTCCGATAGGCCATTTACCCGATGCTGAAGGTAACATTTTCAAAGTTTGGATTGTGACAATATAAAACGTTTAAATTATATTTAAACAGTCATCAATGTCAAACACCTACCTCTTTTCATTGATTAACAAGTATTTTGACAAAATAAGCCGTAAAAGTAAAACCCATCTAAAACAAATATTTACATCTTCTAACGTAAACTTTCATGACCCAGACAAAACTTGCAATCCGGTCGGTAAATAGAAAAAACGAATTGCAAAGTCCCCAAAACGCTTGATCTAACTTTACTTTTACTTGTATTCTGCCCGCTTGAATTCACATTCGGATTTTTGTAGTAACCAGCCGCCATGTTTAAAACTTGGTCAAAATGTTATGGAAATTAAGTATTCATCATATCTAAAATACTATTTTATGAGGCCTCAAATTTATGATTTTACTAGATAAATGGGATAATTGATACCTAAACTGTAAGTACACATCAATGTTATCTAAGTTAGAGCTATAAATATTGATATTATTGCATTTTTCCTTCCGACTTTATCCGACGTAGGAAGCTGCATCAAAGAAAAAGGCCTTCGGAAATGAGAGTCGACAGTCAGCAAAGTAACTTCCGATAAAAAAACCCCGACTGAATCAGGGACCTGGCACGATTTTTTTTGGAATAACTAACAGTATTACATATATAATATACCGTGATTATTTTATGGGTTCTATACAACATTGAGCTTATATCTTATGAAATATAATTTCTATTTCCATTGAGTGCTTGATGAATAATATTGGCCCAAGTATTGACGTATGGCTTGATTGAATCGGTAAATTTACGAAAAAATTGCTGTTACATTTTACACTGTTCACCCGGAGTCGAAATGGTCGTCACAGCTCTATTGAGGTTACCTTCAAAAAACACAAGCCAAAAACACAAAATCTAATGCTTGTGGTGGTAGAACGATATACCCCAAAAGCTGTGATTCAATCCACAATCTTCCATGTAGGAGGTGTCACTGACCCGTACTTTGTAAAAAAAACTCCATTTAAACAACGTGTAGCTCTGTTAGCATTAGACCGTCACCGCCATGTTCATTTGTTATTTCGGAACGTCTTTCTCGAGTTTACCCACAAGCACAACACTACTACTAATTAGCATAATGTAGTTCAACGATATGTAAAGTCCTGTGGAGCTGTTCCGATATAAAAATGAACATTGTCGTAGGCGGTGACGGTATAAAGTAAGTTGAGCTACACGATGTTTAAATGGAGTTTCTACAAAGTACGTGGTCATGACAACCTCCAACGGAGATTGTGGGATGAACACAGTTATGGGTACTCGTTTACCACCACAAGCGTAGATTTTGTGATTTTGGCTTGGTTTTTGAGGTACCCATTAGAGCCGAGACGACATTTCGACCGGACAGGGTAAATGTCTACCTAGCATATTTGACGTAAATTTCCTGATTCATCAAGCCATAACTTCGTCAATACTTGGCCAATTTTGTTCATCAAGCACTCAATGGAAAGATAAATTATTTCTCTTTATATCCGTCAATGTTGTATAGAACCAATTTATTAAAATAATCAAGGTTTTAAAAAAAATAGGTCCGTTTTTTTCGACCGCCGAGTTCATACCCTTGATACTATAATATATATATATATATGTATACTATTGGTTAAAAAATTTCGTGCGGTCCCTGTGCATGTTATGGGAGTATTTGCGATGGTGGTCAAGAATAGGGTACATGTACATGTACATTCACACCACATGTAAAACACACACAATGATTACCATGAATGATTTAAACAATTTACAGTATTTATGGGTTTAAATAATTAGTTACAGAGAAATCTTGACTTAGTTAACTCAATTAATTATATATATATACCACCAGTATTGCCAACCTCTGATGAGGTCGAATCGGGTGATCACCCTTGAAAAAACGGGTGAAGGAGTAAAAAAAAGGGTCATGTACATGTGCGAAACAACATTTTAGTGTAATTTTTAACACTTTTAAAAGCCTTAAATATGCATGTATTTATTATTTTCATATTGTTATTCAATAATATTATGATGTTTTTTATAATAATATAATTAATATCTGATAATTAATAACAATATCGTAAATTAAAAAAAAAAATAATAATAAAAATCCAGATTTTTTAATCTACATGTGTCCGGTTCATTATTATCTTTGACTAAACAAAATGGCGGCCATTATGATTGGCTTGCCTGCCTTCTGCAACAGGATACCATTCACGTTGATTATGTTTTATTCATGTGAGTAAATCTTTGTCTGAGATCACAAGTGTTTGTGCTTTTGAAGAATTTTGAAAATATTATTTCTGATTATGAACAGTATTAATTGGCCATGTCTAATTTTGCTAACAGGCTCTGGCTAAAAACGATCATGGACATCGTGATGCACGACTGAATAGAGTAATTGCTACAATTTCACACCTTTATTTAAGTTTGTGTATACAAGGAGCTGATATGAGTCTTAAGCCCTGAGTAAAATTGCGCTAATGGCTTGATCTGACGTAATTTTTGTGAGTTTTTTTGACACTTTGGTCAAAGTCCTGAAAACCAGGTTATTTGATGACCTGTCGAGTCAATCGGGTTATGCATTCTAAAATGTCTAAAAAAAACGGGTCAACCCGGAGAAATCGGGTGAGTTGGCAATACTGTACCACAGGCGGTAGGCAAGTTCCTGTGACTCAGAAATAAAATATTTGAAAGTTCAGCAGGACATGTGTATTGGCCGAACTTTCAAATCATTTATTTCTGAGTCTCAGGATATAAAGTGGAAGATTTGAATATCAAAACAGTATACAGTAACTACACCTACATGTAGATCAGAGTTAAAAATGGTACTGAGACCCAATAGCTAGTAGTCTTGATTTGGGAAAAATTTAATTGTTTGCAGCTCATGAGAGACACCTTGACCACCTTAGCTATTTTTAGAAATCAAGAGCGACATAACCTACTCGAACACACACAATCGCGTTACCTTGGCCGTTTTCGTTTATTCGGAACAACCGGTTCGACCGTTTGTAAAAGTCATTAGGCCTATATGATATATATATATTATATTTCAAGTATAAATCCTGACGGACCTGCAGTTCAAAGCTCGTCTGAAAACAATATAAAATCACCAGGTCCGTCTTTAATTCATAAACGAACAACTAGGTCCAACCAGTCATAATCGAAAACGGCCCTCGTTTCGGGGTATGTGTTCAAGACGGTTGTGTCGCTCTTATGATTACTAAAAATAGCTACAAAGTGTAAGGTGATCATGACAGTAGTGAGTACTACAAGATAAGTAATTTTCCTATCATAGGCCAAATTGGAATTGAATTTAAAAACAAAATAATTAGTAACGAAAGCGAAGTAGATTAACTCACTTAACATTCGATCGTCACCGTATCATGACGACAGACTTTCGATAATCTTTCGTCTCGTCAGTCACTTGTGATGTTTTCGTTTTCCTCCCTTTTCTTTTTCGCACTTCCGGTAATGTTCGGATGACCTATCAGTGGAATCTATTAATAACTGCGAGAATCCCGAAATTCCGATTCAATGTCTTTTTGACGCTTAATGTGATCAAAGCTGTCTTTGTCAAACGTCCCCGCTTCTCAGATTTAGGTGGATGTTGAAAGGGATTCGATTGTTGCTGAGGAAATTCGTCCTTATTTTTATGATCAGACCAAATTACTCTTTCAAAGGATGGACAAAAACAAAACCTATGCATTTTTCTCAAAGATATTGCTTTCAAACACGAATAATATGCAATACAAAACAACGATTTATGTTCGTGAAATCCTGATAGAAACATGATCTAGGGAGCTGGAAACTGAAAGTAGAAGTTGAACGGCGTAACTGCCCGTCAAAAGTCATAGCAGTCCAAACGAGATGAGTTGTTTCAAAGGACGAATGAGTGAATACAGGAACGTGTCTCTTGACAGATTTGATGGTCCCAATTTACAGTCTACAGCATATTTTCTATCTCATCTGCATGAAGGTATTGATTTGAATGTTAGATACAGAATAGAATTTATTGCCATTTTGTAAATCAACATTGAGCTCTTTATACATGTAATACAATCTTATGCAAAGAAAAATGGCTCATGCTCATCACAATTATTCGCATATCACACTGTATTTTCCACCATGCACACAAATTACAATAAGGCCTAAACAAAATAGTATGTTTCAGGTACCCCTACCTACCCTATTTTTTCTTCCAACCCTAGGTATTTTATCACACTTTTTCAAAACCAAAATGTTGTGTATGAAGTTTTCAACCTAGATTTTTAAGCATGCTTTAAGTTTATCCAGATAAAGTTCAATTACGAATATGGTAATGAGAAATAAAAGACTTCTAGCCAGCCTAAAACCTGAAAGACAACTGACATGTATTATTAAATTACTTTTTTAAAGGCCCATTACCTTTCCGGAGCAAAATATAAAGGTTTCTTAAAAACATTAATAACATCAGAAAATGCATACCGATGACCTAAAATAAGGTTACGAAACCAAACATATGCAAGATTTCCTGCGTAATATATGAAAACAGTGGAGAGTCAATTCGCTGTTTTGCCGTCTGGCGCAGTGATAGTCAACTACCGCGCGGTATTTAGGACGACGGCGGGAAACATAATACGACCCGCGTTATGAAAATAAACATTTTATTTATTTTAATCAAATCGTTCAGAAGGTGATGACAAGTGTAGTATTAACGGTAAGTTAATAATTTTTAAGACTCTACAAAATATCGATCTTGTTTTACATTCCAATTTTAAAAATTAAAAGCCGTTTCGGAAAGGTAGTGGGCCTTTAATGTAGTTATAAAGCCACTTTACCCCTCCCTCACCCCTCCTAAAAAATGAAATAAAAAAATAAATTTAAAAAAAATCCCGACCAACCTACCCTATTTTTTTTCAGTCATGTAACCTGAAACACACATATAATTTTTTTTGGCCTAAGATAAATTAAGGGTGCAGCCCTTTGTGCCTTATAAGGTAGCACTTATATTACATGAAAATATTAGAAAGCCCCTAGGACTATTTTCAACATTTAGGCATACACACTAATTAAGAGCTAAGTTTGCATGATAGCCATTTTGGATTGAATAGGTGATTTGCCGGTTCTCAATGACTTAGCGATTTTCTTTGCAAACACCTAAGCGGCAACCAGAACAACCTGACAAGACTGAAGCAGCTATATTATAAGAAGTGCTTAATTCTATGAAATACGATTCTTTTTCACTTTAATAATGAGATATGACATTTCATTTCTTGAATTATTAACGTCACAAATACAACACAAATTAAATCAGTAATTATTTGAAAATTAAAGGAATGGGGTGATTTATTTAAAACTTAGCTAACGTTAGTCTCCAGTGCATGAGCACTATGAACAAAAATTATTGAATAGCAGGCAAAAACACGGCAGCTATGTGCATATTTGGAAGTTAAAGTGTATAAGAACTACATACAGGAAATATGATAACAAAGATTGTTAATTATAAAGAGGCATTGTTCGACTCACAATGTCGGGCCGTCTCGTCTTAGTATAGAGGTAACCATTTTCAAAGTAACGTTAGACTAAAAATAAATGTCAAATATGAGGTTTCTACATACATGTGTTTATATACTGTACATCTAATACATAAATGATCTACAATGTATTTGTGAAAAAGCAGTTTGTAAAATCCAATAAATAATCTATTACATGACAGAAAAGTTGCATAGTCATGCGATTTACAAATCTTTGTAGGAATTTCCCGATTTTTATAGAGCGCATATTGGAGGATCAACTTCTACCGTGGAACATCTTTTTTCAATGAAATAAAATAAATATTGTTTATCCTAATGCAGATTGATAACTGTACGTGTATGTATAAAGTAATGCAACTGTATTTGCAATAATGTATATATAATGTAATTACTATTGGAACAATGGAAGAATGCACAAATGATATAAAAATCACAAATAAGGAAGAAAATGTTTATGTAAAAACAAGGATCGCTTTGCTTTGTGCATTGACATAACGTTCTTGTACATTTATTTTGCTAGTTTACTCCGCACTTTAAATCAACTTAGATTTTTTTTTATTATCTTCAGATCATCAGCTTATCAATCAAAGTTCTAATCGAGATTTTACTTAAAACGTATACTGATGCCTAGACACAAACAGTGACAATCTAAGGGGCACATATATACATGGTTGAAACAATGTGGATGCAAATCTTATTACCTGCCGAACACATCTACATCTCCCCAGCAAATTATGAATGTTACGCATTTAATCCTTTCTCTAGCAACTTCCTGGTATTTTGAGATCAAAGTTACTTACTTGTTTTGAAAATGTAACATCATTTCTCTGCAATTTAATTGACACTCTAGATACTTGTACCACAGTTATCGTCAGTAGCAACGAGAGAAAAATGTTGCAAAAACAATTGTTCATATACTTGTACAGTAAATTATTAGAAGCATGTCTTGATTTAATACTTATTTAAAACCTTTAAAAGTTTCATCAAAATGAATCAGTGGGGAATTATACACTGTACCAGATTAGAGACATTTTGGTGAACGAAGTACATGTACAACTTTTAGCGTATGTATCAATTAATTCTCATTGGCACTATTTGCGATTCAGGTAAAACAATTAGAACTTATGGATTCCATGTATAAATGTAATCAATAGATGTTCTATTAATTCTAAAATGAACATGAAAATTCTTTTATACGCTTCTGAATCTACATCGTTAAACACTTAAAGTTGAACTTTTATTATCAATCCAGGTCGATATAAAGAACAAGTGAATAACTTACATGTATATAAGTATGCGTGCTTCAATTTGATTTCATGTGCCAGGCATAGAGCTTCTTAGTTAGCTAAACCTGCCTATATCAAAAGTTTTTTTAGCCCACCATCATCAGATGGTGGGCTATTCAAATCGCCTTTCGTCCGTGGTCCGTCGTCCGTCCGTCCTTCCGTCCGTCCGTCCGTCCGTCCGTCCGTCCTTCCGTTCCGTCCGTCCGTCCGTTAACAATTCTTGTTACCGCTATTTCTCTAAAAGTACTGAAGGGATCTTTCTCAAATTTCATATGTAGGTTCCCCTAGGACCCTAGTTGTGCATATTGTATTTTGGGACTGATCGGTCAACAAGATGGCCGCCAGGCAGCCATCTTGGATTTTGATAGTTAAAGTTTGTTACCGCTATTTCTCAGAAAGTACTTAAGGGATCTTTCTCAAATTTCATATGTAGGTTCCTCTAGGACCCTAGTTGTGCATATTGCATTTTGGGACTGATCGGTCAACAAGATGGCCGCCAGGTAGCCATCTTGGATTTTGATAGTTAAAGTTTGTTACCGCTATTTCTCAGAAAGCACTGAAGGGATCTTTCTCAAATTTTATATATAGGTTCCCCTAGGACCCTAGTTGTGCATATTGTATTTTGGGACTGATCGGTCAACAAGATGGCCGCCAGGCAGCCATCTTGGATTTTGATAGTTAAAGTTTGTTACCGCTATTTCTCATAAAGTATTGAAGGGATCTTTCTCAAATTTCATATGTAGGTTCCCGTAGGACCCTAGTTGTGCATATTGCATTTTGGGACTGATCGGTCAACAAGATGGCCGACCAGCCGCCATCTTGGATTTTGATAGTTAAAGTTTGTTACCGCTAATTCTCAGAAAGTACTTAAGGGATCTTTCTCAAATTTCATATTTAGGTTCCCCTAGGACCCCAGTTGTGCATATTGCATTTTGGGACTGATCGGTCAACAAGATGGCCGACCAGCAGCCATCTTGGATTTTGATAGTTAAAGTTTGTTACGGCTATTTCTCAGAAAGTATTGAAGGGATTGTTCTCAAATTTCATATGTAGGTTCCCCTAGGACCCTAGTAGTGCATATTGCATTTTGGGACTGATCGGTCAACAAGATGGCTGCCAGGCAGCCATCTTGGATTTTGATAGTTAAAGTTTGTTACCGCTATTTCTCAGAAAGCACTGAGGGATCTTTCTCAAATTTCATATGTAGGTTCCCCTAGGACCCCAGTTGTGCATATTGCATTTTGGGACTGATCGGTCAACAAGATGGCCGCCAGGTAGCCATCTTGGATTTTGATAGTTAAAGTTTGTTACCGCTATTTTTCAGAAAGCACTGAAGGGATCTTTCTCAAATTTCATATGTAGGTTCCCCTAGGACCCCAGTTGTGCATATTACATTTTGGGACTGATCGGTCAACAAGATGGCCGACTGGTGGCCATCTTGGATTTTGATAGTTAAAGTTTGTTACCGCTATTTCTCAGAAAGTATTGAAGGGATTGTTCTCAAATATCATATGTAGGTTCCTCTAGGACCCTAGTTCTGCCTATTGCATTTTGCGACCACCATCTTGGATTTTGATAGTTTAAAGTTTGAAAAGCAGAAAAAAGAAAGTGTAAGTTTGAAAAGCAGAGAAAAGATCCCTCTTTCATTTGTCAGACATAGATCAATCTTTGGTGGGCGCCAAGATCCCTCTGGGATCTCTTGTTTAAAATTATTTTTTTGCCTAATATACAGACTATATATTAGACAAAAAAAAACTAAATTATTTAGCATACAATAAGATTATAAACGGTGACATAAAATCTGATAAAAATACAGATGAAAATATACATTAAGCACTGTACAGATAAGCTGAATCCGATAAATAAAACGTTTCGCTATGCCCGGCACAGGCTGCATGTGTGCACGATAAATTCGGATTTATCACTAAATGAATATGTTGACAGCCTTTGCACATATCTCTCAGCTTGATTTAAAGCACTCAACAACTAAATACAAGCAAAAACATTTTGATTTTAGCGAACACAGCAATTCAACTGAGCTCACTTTCTTATTTGAGTAAAAGTAAAGGCCAACTTTTTGTCTGGTGGAACTCTTTTATGTTTCAATGGAGATCACTCTAATCGCTAGCCTATTGGAAACTGGCATATGGTCTATTGGGTTGAAGATCAAAATTTATTTAAAACAACCTGTAGATGTGATCCACAGGTGTCTGCTTCTGGTTTGATAAAAATATGATAACCTACCCCTACTATATGAACAAGCTTGTTCATTTAATAGGGGTAGGATATTTTATTTTTCCAAAACCAGATGCAGACGCCTGTAATGTGATCATTGCACAGTGTAGTATGATCAATGTAATAAATTACTAGGAAAAAAAGAAACAAACTAATGTTTCTCTTCCAAATCATTTGAATGTTTGGAAATATATATTATATGACATTATGTACATGAATTATTGTTAAAATATGTTAAAACAATACGCATGTTCCCTTTTTGCCTTTGTATATATTTCTGTAACTGGTACTAACCACTTTTAAAATACAAATATATGTAGTTTAAAAGATATATTTTTCCTTAATTTCTATATTGTATGATACATGTAGATGATTTCCATTAAAATGTAAAATCTGTCTTTAGATCACACAGTTGGTTTAAGTCTTCCCGCATGTTCCCTTTTTGCCTTTGTATATATTTCTGTAACTGGTACTAACCACTTTTAAAATACAAATATATGTAGTTTAAAAGATATATTTTTCCTTAATTTCTATATTGTATAATACTAATTGATACATGTAGGTGATTTCCATTAAAATGTAAAATCTGTCTTTAGATCACACAGTTGGTTTAAGTCTTCCCAGTTTCATATCAAGACTGAAAGGAAGGTCAGTATTATGAAATGTCAAATACATCCAATGTTATTATTTTAATTATTATCATTCCTCGTGTAACTATATTATTATACAAACTTAGTTTGAGTGAGTGTGTACATGTTTATGCTTTCAATATAAAAGTAGTAACTGTAACTAATACAGCCATAGAAATTATTGCCACATCAATCTTGTGTAAGCTAATTGATGCTAATTAAAATGCATTATGTATCTGTTACAGTAATAAGAACAGTGAGTTATGTTTGAAATACATGTACTTGATGTACATGACATGTGCAATGTGAATTAATGTGTACAAACTGCAAAATTTTTTTTCCTTCTCCTTTTTATAGCTCTGATGTATATCTTTACTGTTCTGATGTCACTAAGGTACTGCTCATTGAAACTCCAAAATACCAACATCTGGAAAGATATATTGTGAGTACAGTTACTGTATATCATGCATTTCACAGTACATGCATAAAGTAATAATTCTTTTTTTTTTCTTCACTTTTAATGCAAATCTATATATTTCCAACATGAACCATATTGACAAAAAATGTAACAAAGTAAAATTACAAGAGTGTTTTTTGCCACTAGGATGTTCATTGATTTTATTATATAAATCAAAACAAATCTGTTTTTATATTAATTTTTTGAACTCTGATTAGCTGTTCTTATGGTTATATAAGCATGACCTAGTTGTAGCTTTATATTATTTAACAAATTCATTGAGTAGCAAGATTTTCAGATATAGAAAATACTGAATCTGTTGATAAAATTAACAGAAAACCCTGCCTGTGAATCAGCCAGTGACAATTTCAATCCCTCAAACTTCATCATGCAAGGTAAATACAAATGGATAGCAACGTATCATACAAAATATTTGTTTTTAATGTAAAACATACATAAGGCACTTGATTTTAAAGTTACTCTGTAACCGTAGTGTAATCACAAGGGATATTAATGAATTTAACACTGTGTTATTGTATGGAATAAAAAACCCCAATTATATCACTGTTCCTACAGTGTACTCTAAAATTATTATAACTACGAAATATAAAGTGCCAGCCTTTTATATGAATACATTAGGGCAGTACATTGGCATATTAATATCATTTCTCCTTAATATTCCAGTTAAAAGTTTGCATTAATATCATTGTTTATGATCATGTTTAATAATTCAAAAATATTTTGAATTATGAATTAAGATAACATGTATAATGAATGATATGAGATTTTGCAATGATTATTTTTATATCAACTTTACAGGTAGATTTTGTTCAGGTGACACTTTTACCTGCTGCACATTGTCCAGGCTCTGTCATGTAAGGCCATTAATGATTTACATGCTCCTTAAAAATATCTAATACACCATGTCAATTTTTGTTGAAAAAAAGGTTATGAAATAATACAAAGTCAAATTATAGATAACCAGTCATGAGCACATATGGGTTGTAGTTTGCAGTCTTCTGTCTATCTAGTACAGGGATTTGAAGGTGAATTACACTGCAGTCTCTTATTGCTAAATGTAGTACATGTATTCACTTATATGCCTATGTAATACAAGTATTTTATGTTGAATTACAAAATAGAGTCTTATTGCTAAATGTAATATCCAATTACCAGGTATATAACTATAGCTATGAAATATAAGGATTTTGTTGAATTACAGAATAGAGTCTTATTGCTAAATGTAATATCCAATTACCGGGTATATACCTATAGCTATGCAATACATGTATAAGGATTTTGTTGAATTACAAAATAGATTCTTATTGCTAAACGTAGTACATGTATCCAATTCTTTGCCTAAGTAATACAAGGGTTTGATGTTGAATTACAGGTTCCTGTTTGAAGGATCAGAAGGGACAGTTCTGTATACAGGAGATTTCCGATGGGAGTCCAACCATGTGTCCAAGGTTGCAGCGCTTCACACAGGGGAAAGGTAGTTAAAGTAGTTCAGTGCTTTATTATTGTCATACATGGACCTCCCAGTGTTGTTGAAGTCTGATAAGATATTATTGATGCCTGATTTATTAATGGACTAACCTAAGAGGTTTGTGGTTGAAGGAAAAGAGATAATCCAGTGTTAATTTTAAAACGTAAATGCAGAGAGGGAAAATGGTCATACTAATCTAGTATTACACTGTGCTGAACTGTTGTTCACACATAAGGTCATTTTCGATTATGCAGTTTGACTGGTTGGACCTAGTTGTTCGTTTATGAATTAAAGACGGACCTGGTGATTTTATATTGTTTTCAGACGAGCTTTGACAAAGCCCTCACAGGTCTGTATCACAAACTGCAGGTCCTTTAAGATTTATACTTGAAATAATTACTTTTACAAATGGTCGAACCGGTTTTTCCGAATAAATGAAAATAGCTAGCCCTTGAGGTTGATCAAACTAGGGGGAGATAATCTAGAATTAAATAATGCTGAACTGTTGTTGAGGTTGATTAAACTTAATCTCTAATTAAGATATGACGAACTGTTGTTTTTTTGTCTTTTTAAGCTATACTGAACTGTTGTACTTGTCAACAAACTACAAAATCCAGTGGTCAAACAAGGGGGAGATAATTTTGATTTATACTTTGGTTGTTAACATAGCTTTAAATTATGGGTGATACTTGTCCAATCTTTGGTTGATTCTGGTAGATTAGGGAGGGAAATCTGTATCTTAAATCTTTGTGTTGTTTCTTTGTTGTCACATTGAGATTACAGAAGGGGATTCTTAAATCTTTGTTGTTTACATAGAGATTAAACGGGGGAGGGTAGATCTTAAATCTTTGTTGTTAACAAAGATTACAGAGGGGGATTCTGAAATCTTTGTAACAAGTTTTACATAGATTACGGAGGGGATCTTCATAATCTTTGTTGTGTTTACATAGATTATGGAGGGGATCTGAAATCTTTGGTTGTTGTACATAGATTAACAGAGGGGGATCTTCTAACATTAAATCTTTGTTGTTCTACATTGAGATTACAGAGGGGATCTTAAATCTTTGTTGTTTAAACATAGAACTCCTGTTGACAGAGGGGATCTTAAATCTTTGTTGTTTACATAGATTCTTCAATAACATGTTTATAGGGGGATCTGAAATCTTGTTGTGTTACATGTTAACATAAAATCTTTAACATAGAGGGGATCTTAAATCTTTGTTGTTTACATAGATTACGGAGGGGTTCGATCTGAAATCTTTGTTTTGTTTACATAGATTACAGGAGGGGATCTTAAATCTTTGTTGTTTACATAGATTACAGAGGGGATCTTAAATCTTTGTGTGTTACCATTGAGTAGCTGAAGATTACAGAGGGGATCTTAAATCTTTGTTGTTTACATAGATAGAGATTACAGATATTAGAGGGATCTTAAATCTAAAAAACTTTGTTGTTTACATAGATTACGGAGGGGATCTTAAATCTTTGTGTTGTCTAGATTACATAGAAATAGAAATGAGGGGAAATCTTAAATCTTTGTTTGTTTACATAGATTACGGAGGGATCTGCAAATCTTATGTTGTTTACATAGTATACGGGGTCATACCACCTCTGAGGGGATTAAAATAAAAAAGAATACTTATTGATTTCATAACACATTGCCGTTTATGCTTTCCCTATGTCGTCTAATTATTGTGCATTAGGTGGAGCACCAGATGGCAAAACTAGATTTACGGAGAGGGGATCTTAAATCTTTGTTAGCTTAACATAGATTACAGAGGGTGATCTTAAAATCTTTGTTGTTTTAACATAGATTACAGAGGGGATCTGAAATCTTTGTTGTTTACATAGATTAGCAGAGGGGATCTTAAATCTTTGTTGTTTACATAGATTACGGAAGGGATCTTAAATCTTTGTTGTTTACATAGATTACAGAGGGATCTCTAAAATCTTTGTTGTTGTACATAGATTAACAGGAGGGGATCCCTAAATTCTTTGTTGTTTACATAGATTACGGAGGGGATCTTAAATCTTTGTTGTTTACATAGATTAACAGGGGATCTTTTAAATCTTTGTTGTTAACATAGATTACGGAGGGATCTGAAATCTTTGTTGTTTACATAGATTACGGAGGGATCTGAAATCTTTGTTGTTTACATAGATTACGGAGGGATCTGAAATCTTTGTTGTTTACATAGATTACGGAGGGGATCTTAAATCTTTGTTGTTTACATAGATTAAGGAGGGGATCTTAAATCTTTGTTGTTTACATAGATTACGGAGGGGATCTTAAATCTTTGTTGTTTACATAGATTACACAGGGGATCTTAAATCTTTGTTGTTTACATAGATTACAGAGGGGATCTTAAATCTTTGTTGTTTACATAGATTACGGAGGGGATCTTAAATCTTTGTTGTTTACATAGATTACGGAGGGGATCTTAAATCTTTGTTGTTTACATAGATTAACAGGGGATCTTAAATCTTTGTTGTTTACATAGATTACGGAGGGGATCTTAAATCTTTGTTGTTTACATAGATTACAGAGGGGATCTGAAATCTTTGTTGTTTACATAGATTACGGAGGGGATCTTAAATCTTTGTTGTTTACATAGATTACAGAGGGGATCTTAAATCTTTGTTGTTTACATAGATTACGGAGGGGATCTTAAATCTTTGTTGTTTACATAGATTAACGAGAGGGATCTTAATCTTTGTTGTTTACATAGATTACAGGAGGGGATCTTAAATCTTTGTTGTTTACATAGATTACGGAGGGGATCTTAAATCTTTGTTGTTTACATAGATTACAGGAGGGGATCTGAAATCTTTGTTGTTTACATAGATTACAGAGGGGATCTTAAATCTTTGTTGTTTACATAGATTACGGAGGGGATCTTAAATCTTTGTTGTTTACATAGATTACAGAGGGGATCTGAAATCTTTGTTGTTTACATAGATTACAGAGGGGATCTAAAATCTTTGTTGTTTACATAGATTACGGAGGGGATCTTAAATCTTTGTTGTTTACATAGATTAACAGGGGATCTTAAATCTTTGTTGTTTACATAGATTACGGAGGGATCTGAAATCTTTGTTGTTTACATAGATTACGGAGGGATCTGAAATCTTTGTTGTTTACATAGATTACGGAGGGGATCTTTAAATCTTTGTTGTTAACATAGATTACGGAGGGGATCTTAAATCTTTGTTGTTTACATAGATTACAGAGGGGATCTTAAATCTTTGTTGTTTACATAGATTACAGAGGGGATCTTAAATCTTTGTTGTTTACATAGATTACAGAGGGGATCTTAAATCTTTGTTGTTTACATAGATTACAGAGGGGATCTTTAAATCTTTGTTGTTTACATAGATTACGGAGGGGATCTGAAATCTTTGTTGTTTACATAGATTAACAGGGGATCTTAAATCTTTGTTGTTTACATAGATTACGGAAGGGATATTAAATCTTTGTTGTTTACATAGATTACAGAGGGGATCTTAAATCTTTGTTGTTTACATAGATTACAGAGGGGATCTTAAATCTTTGTTGTTTACATAGATTACGGAGGGGATCTTAAATCTTTGTTGTTTACATAGATTACGGAGGGGATCTTAAATCTTTGTTGTTTACATAGATTACAGAGGGGATCTTAAATCTTTGTTGTTTACATAGATTACAGAGGGGATCTTAAATCTTTGTTGTTTACATAGATTACGGAGGGGATCTTAAATCTTTGTTGTTTACATAGATTACGGAGGGGATCTTAAATCTTTGTTGTTTACATAGATTACAGAGGGGATCTTAAATCTTTGTTGTTTACATAGATTACAGAGGGGATCTGAAATCTTTGTTGTTTACATAGATTACGGAGGGGATCTTAAATCTTTGTTGTTTACATAGATTACGGAGGGGATCTTAAATCTTTGTTGTTTACATAGATTACAGAGGGGATCTTAAATCTTTGTTGTTTACATAGATTACGGAGGGGATCTTAAATCTTTGTTGTTTACATAGATTACAGAGGGGATCTGAAATCTTTGTTGTTTACATAGATTACAGAGGGGATCTTAAATCTTTTGTTGTTTACATAGATTACGGTTTGGGGATCTTTAAATTCTTTGTTGTTTACATAGATTACGGAGGGGATCTAAAAAATCTTTGTTGTTTACATAGATTACAGAGGGGATCTTAAATCTTTGTTGTTTACATAGATTACAGAGGGGATCTGAAATCTTTGTTGTTAACATAGATTACAGAGGGGATCTTAAATCTTTGTTGTTTACATAGATTACGGAGGGGATCTTAAATCTTTGTTGTTTACATAGATTACAGAGGGGATCTTAAATTCTTTGTTGTTTACATAGATTACGGAAAGGGATCTTAAATCTTTGTTGTTTACATAGATTACAGACTGGTGGATCTTAAATCTTTGTTGTTTACATAGATTACGGAGGGGATCTTAAATCTTTGTTGTTTACATAGATTACAGAGGGGATCTGAAATCTTTGTTGTTTACATAGATTACAGAGGGGATCTTAAATCTTTGTTGTTTACATAGATTACGGAGGGGATCTTAAATCTTTGTTGTTTACATAGATTACAGAGGGGATCTGAAATCTTTGTTGTTTAACATAGATTACAGGAGGGGATCTTAAATCTTTGTTGTTTACATAGATTACAGAGGGGATCTTAAATCTTTGTTGTTTACATAGATACACGGAGGGGGATCTGAAATCTTTGTTGTTTACATAGATTTACAGAGGGGATCTTAAATCTTTGTTGTTTACATAGATTACAGAGGGGATCTTAAATCTTTGTTGTTTACATAGATTACAGAGGGGATCTTAAATCTTTGTTGTTTACATAGATTACGGAGGGGATCTTAAATCTTTGTTGTTTACATAGATTACAGAGGGGATCTTAAATCTTTGTTGTTTACATAGATTACAGAAGGGATCTGAAATCTTTGTTGTTTACTTTAACATCTTAAATATTTCTTGATTAACAGAGGGGATCTGAAATCTTTGTTGTTTACATAGATTACGGAGGGGATCTGAAATCTTTGTTGTTTACATAGATTACGGAGGGGATCTGAAATCTTTGTTGTTAACATAGATTACGGAGGGGATCTGAAATCTTTGTTGTTTACATAGATTACAGAGGGGATCTGAAATCTTTGTTGTTTACATAGATTACAGAGG
Source organism: Argopecten irradians (assembly GCF_041381155.1). Lineage (NCBI taxonomy): Eukaryota > Metazoa > Mollusca > Bivalvia > Pectinida > Pectinidae > Argopecten > Argopecten irradians. The sequence continues at coordinate 37,934,196 of NC_091145.1, read as the reverse complement.
GGATCTTAAATCTTTGTTGTTTACATAGATTACAGAGGGGATCTGAAATCTTTGTTGTTTACATAGATTAACAGGGGATCTTAAATCTTTGTTGTTTACATAGATTACAGAGGGGATCTTAAATCTTTGTTGTTTACATAGATTACAGAGGGGATCTGAAATCTTTGTTGTTTACATAGATTACGGAGGGGATCTTAAATCTTTGTTGTTTACATAGATTACAGAGGGGATCTGAAATCTTTGTTGTTTACATAGATTACAGAGGGGATCTGAAATCTTTGTTGTTTACATAGATTACAGAGGGGATCTGAAATCTTTGTTGTTTACATTGATTACAGAGGGGATCTTAAATCTTTCTTGTTTACATAGATTACAGAGGGGATCTGAAATCTTTGTTGTTTACATAGATTAAACAGAAGGGATCTGAAATCTTTGTTGTTTACATAGATTACAGAGGGGATCTTAAATCTTTGTTGTTTACATAGATTACGGAGGGGATCTTAAATCTTTGTTGTTTACATAGATTATGGAGGGGATCTGAAATCTTTGTTGTTTACATAGATTACACAGGGGATCTTAAATCTTTGTTGTTAACATAGATTACAGAGGGGATCTGAAATCTTTGTTGTTTACATTGATTACAGAGGGGATCTTAAATCTTTCTTGTTTACATAGATTATGGAAGGGATCTGAAATCTTTGTTGTTTACATAGATTAACAGGGGATCTGAAATCTTTGTTGTTTACATAGATTACAGAGGGGATCTTAAATCTTTGTTGTTTACATAGATTACAGAGGGGATCTTAAATCTTTGTTGTTTACATAGATTACAGAGGGGATCTTAAATCTTTGTTGTTTACATAGATTACAGAGGGATCTGAAATCTTTGTTGTTTACATAGATTACACGGGATCTTAAATCTTTGTTTTGTTTACATAGATTACAAGAGGGATCTTGAAATCTTTGTTGTTTACATAGATTACTGAGGGGATCTGAAATCTTTGTTGTTAGATTATAGGGGATCTGAAATTCTTTGTTGTTAACATAGATTATACAGGGATCTTAAATCTTGTTGTTTACATAGATTACAGGAGGGATCTGAAATGTTGTTGTTAACATAGATTACGGAGGGGATCTTAAATCTTTGTTGTTTACATAGATTACAGGAAGGGGATCTGATCTTTGAATCTTTGTTTGTTTACATTGATTACCTAGATTACAGGGGATCTTAAATCTTTGTTGTTAACATAGATTACAGAGGGGATCTGAAATCTTTGTTGTTTACATAGATTACACAGGGGATCAGAAATCTTTGTTGTTTACATAGATTAACGGAGGGGATCTGAAATCTTTGTTGTTTACATAGATTACAGAGGGGATCTTAAATCTTTGTTGTTTACATAGATTACAGAGGGGATCTGAAATCTTTGTTGTTTACATAGATTACAGAGGGGATCTGAATCTTTGTTGTTTACATAGATTAAGGGGGATCTGAAATCTTTGTTGTTTACATAGATTACAGAGGGGATCTTAAAATCTTTGTTGTTTACATAGATTACAGATGGGATCTTAAATCTTTGTTGTTTACATAGATTACAGAGGGGATCTGAAATCTTTGTTGTTTACATATAGATTACAGAGGGATCTTAAATCTTTGTTGTTTACATAGATTACAGAGGGATCTGAAATCTTTGTTGTTTACATAGATTACAGAGGGGATCTGAAATCTTTGTTGTTTACATAGATTACAGAGGGGATCTGAAATCTTTGTTGTTAACATAGATTATGGAAGGGATCTGAAATCTTTGTTGTTTACATTGATTACAGAGGGGATCTTAAATCTTTCTTGTTTACATAGATTACAGAGGGATCTGAAATCTTTGTTGTTTACATAGATTACAGAGGGGATCTGAAATCTTTGTTGTTTACATAGATTACAGAGGGGATCTTAAATCTTTGTTGTTACATAGATTATGGAGGGGATCTTAAATCTTTGTTGTTTACATAGATTACAGAGGGGATCTTAAATCTTTGTTGTTTACATAGATTACGGAGGGAATCTTAAATCTTTGTTGTTTACATAGATTACAGAGGGGATCTGAAATCTTTGTTGTTTACATAGATTACGGAGGGATCTGAAATCTTTGTTGTTTACATAGATTACGGAGGGGATCTTAAATTATCTTTGTTGTTTACATAGATTACAGAGGGGATCTTAAATCTTTGTTGTTTACATAGATTACTTTGTTGTTTACATAGATGGAGGGGATCTGAAATCTTTGTTGTTTACATAGATTACAGAGGGGATCTTATCTTTGTTGTTTAATATTACAGAGGGGATCTTTCTTTGTTTTTTACATAGATTACGGAGGGGATCTTAAATCTTTGTTGTTTACATAGATTACAGGGGATAAAATCTTTGGGGGGATTACATAATCTTTGTTGTTTTACATAGATTACGGAGGGATCTGAAATCTTTGTTGTTTACATAGATTAACAGGAGGGGATCTGAAATCTTTGTTGTTTAACATAGATTACGGAGGGGATCTGAAATCTTTGTTGTTTACATAGATTACAGAGGGGATCTGAAATCTTTGTTGTTTACATAGATTACAGAGGGGATCTTAAATCTTTGTTGTTTACATAGATTACAGAGGGGATCTTAAATCTTTGTTGTTTACATAGATTACAGAGGGGATCTTAAAATCTTTGTTGTTTACATAGATTACGAGAGGGATCTTAAATCTTTGTTGTTTACATAGATTACAGAGGGATCTGAAATCTTTGTTGTTTTACATAGATTACGGAGAGGGATCTAAAATCTTTGTTGTTTACATAGATTACGAGAGGGATCTGAAATCTTTGTTGTTTACATAGATTACAGAGGGGATCTTAAATCTTTGTTGTTTACATAGATTACGGAGGGGATCTGAAATCTTTGTTGTTTACATAGATTACAGAGGGGATCTTAAATCTTTGTTGTTTACATAGATTACGGAGGGGATCTAAAATCTTTGTTGTTTACATAGATTACGGAGGGGATCTGAAATCTTTGTTGTTTACATAGATTACAGAGGGATCTTAAATCTTTGTTGTTTACATAGATTACAGAGGGGATCTTAAATCTTTGTTGTTTACATAGATTACGGAGGGGATCTTAAATCTTTGTTGTTTACATAGATTACAGAGGGGATCTTAAATCTTGTTGTTTACATAGATTACAGAGGGGATCTTAAAATCTTTGTTGTTTACATAGATTACGGAGGGGATCTTAAATCTTTGTTGTTTACATAGATTACGGAGGGGATCTTAAAATCTTTGTTGTTTACATAGATTACGGAGGGGATCTTAAAATCTTTGTTGTTTACATAGATTACGGAGGGATCTGAAATCTTTGTTGTTTACATAGATTACGGAGGGGATCTGAAATCTTTGTTGTTTACATAGATTACAGGAGGGGATCTTAAATCTTTGTTGTTTTACATAGATTACGGAGGGGATCTTAAATCTTTGTTGTTTACATAGATTACAGAGGGGATCTTAAATCTTTGTTGTTTACATAGATTACGGAGGGGATCTTAAATCTTTGTTGTTTACATAGATTACGGAGGGATCTAAAATCTTTGTTGTTTACATAGATTACAGAGGGGATCTTAAATCTTTGTTGTTTACATAGATTACAGAGGGGATCTTAAATCTTTGTTGTTTACATAGATTACAGAGGGGATCTTAAATCTTTGTTGTTTACATAGATTACAGAGGGGATCTTAAATCTTTGTTGTTTACATAGATTACAGAGGGGATCTGAAATCTTTGTTGTTTACATAGATTACAGAGGGGATCTTAAATCTTTGTTGTTTACATAGATTACAGAGGGGATCTTAAATCTTTGTTGTTTACATAGATTACAGAGGGGATCTTAAATCTTTGTTGTTTACATAGATTACGGAGGGGATCTGAAATCTTTGTTGTTTACATAGATTACGGAGGGGATCTTAAATCTTTGTTGTTTAAATAGATTACAGAGGGGATCTTAAATCTTTGTTGTTAACATAGATTACAGAGGGGATCTTAAATCTTTGTTGTTTACATTGATTACGGAGGGGATCTTAAATCTTTGTCGTTTACATAGATTACAGAGGGGATCTGAAATCTTTGTTGTTTATATAGATTACAGAGGGGATCTTAAATCTTTGATGTTAACATAGATTACAGAGGGGATCTAAAATCTTTGTTGTTTACATTGATTACGGAAGGGATCTGAAATCTTTGTTCGAAGAGGTAGTAGGCCTTTAATAGAGGTTTGAAATTAAATAATTATAAAGTGGTTCTGTAAAAGATATAAAACATTCTGCATTTCTTTTGCATTTAGGCAGGTAGTTATTTAAGTTAACAATAATTGTCATTTTCAACTGAAATTTAATTTTGTTATTTTCAGAGTAAAGTCAATCCAGAGTCTGTATGTGGACACAACGTTTTGTCACCCCGACTGTTTCCACATTCCTAGCCGACAGGACTGTGTGGAAGCTGTCACTGGTATGGTTAAAGAATGGATAACCAAAGGTCAAAGTCATGTCGTCCATTTTACCCCGAGATCTACATACGGACATGAACATCTCCTCAAGGAAATCTCGACAAGGATGTCTCAAAAGGTATAACAATAATAAAGTATCATTTTCCGGTATAATTAAAGAGTGTTGATTAAATCTATGTCTAACCCTGGCTATTTTATTTGAAGAATGAGTATCCCAAACTAAAATAAAACATACCGTTAATTAATGTTACAGTCAGAATATGTGTGACTTTTGCAGATTCATGTGTCCAAAGCCAAAGTGAAACTATATGAGCAGATCGCTGACTTGCAGGGAATCTTCACCTCTGACCCAGACGAGACACCGATTCATGCATGTCTATGGGAGGTATGCAGGCATTATATAGCAGCTATAATACAGACATACTACTGAAACCAGAGGCAACATGCTGATTGAGCTGTAAACGTTCGGACATTTATTTGTATAAAAGTGCTACTACATAATACACAGTTAGGCTCATATTGGCTAACCTATAATACTACTTTGTAGCAAAGATATTTTATCTCTCTATACTTTATCCATGTCAGATTTGTAGAATTACACGATTGTTTTAACAGATGTATATTATAATCACCAATTAAAAATAAAGTTAACTCACTCAGATAGCTGGAAGTCTTGCCATGGTGTTTGACCATATGTTGAAAATTTTCCTGAAAACTTTATTTTTCACAATCATAACTTTCTTAAGATCAAATATTTTTGAAACCTGGCTTTGCAAAATGTTGTGGTGCAGCGCCTGCCATCTGTTATCAACCTTTTTCCTTTAAACAACTTTTTCTTAAAAAAAAAAAAATTCATAATGGGCATGTAGCATGGTGGGATGAAGGTCTACCAAGTTTGTTGAAATGAATTACCATGAATGACAGTCAAGGACATAATTGGAAAAATTAAAAATTACTTCTTCTCAATAACTAAAAGACCTAGAGATCTGATATTAGGCCTGCAGCATGCTGGAATGAAAGGTTATCAAGTTTGTTCAAGTAGATTAGATTGGCTATCACTGGAAGTTACTATAATTATGGTTTAAACATGGAAAAATCTTAATTGATTCTCTTAAGCTTTAGTATGCACCATGGTAAGCAAGTATAGTTACTGTAGCAGGTGAGCAAGTTGAGGCCATTGGGCCCTTGAGTTTCACTTTTTTTTTCTTGGAGTTTGTGTGATAGATCACAGTCTGCTGTATACATGTATCATGACTAAATAAAATGGCAAACTTTGACTGTTTCAGGTGCAGAAGAGGTTAAATCATTTCCTTAATTTAGACCATATAGAGCATAAACAGGAAGCAGTTAGCAGAGTGTTTGGTACACTTAAAAAGAGGAAAAAGAAACGAAAATATACAAGATACACACATAAATGTGAGTTCATATCACTATTGCATGGTTTTTTAAAGTGATTATTTAAAAACAAACCATGGATAAGGAATAATTATGGGGTATGACACAAGTAAGTTATCACATGATATAAGTTGATTTTTGTGGATGGTGTGATAGAATGGACGCCTCCATATTGCAACACATTTTGGCTTCAAGACCTTCAAGTTGCAGGTTCTTGTAGTTATGTGATGAAAAGAATCTTAGATATGTCGAGGCTGGTGAAGTTACAAACTTCAAATAATAAGTTAAATCTCATCAAATGAATGCTTACTTATTTAAAGTCCTGTATCATGTACACAATCCTGACTCCTGATCATATACTACATGGTACTGTTTATTTGTCCTATAGGTTCCAGTGACTCTGATGACCTTGTGTTTGGATCTCCCGACCTCAAGAGAATCAGGAATAATGAGCAAGGTAATGTCACGCCTGTGAAGAGCCAAGCAGCTGGAGACTGTGGGAGAGTTCCCCCGATATCACCACAGGAAGCTGTTACTCCGATGAAGAGTGAACTATCCGACGCACATAGCTCCTACGCTGGTAGTAACCATGACGACAGTGAGATGAGCGAGACTGGACTGCTGTGTGACTCGAGTGACGATCAGGAAGATGTCAGGTTAGAAGGGTTTGATGGGGAAAAACTCAGACATTTTAAGTATCCCTCTGGAATCAACTACGATTTTGTTTTCTTAACATTGTGGAAAACAAACAATTATGATAAAACCACAATGAACACATCATAATTATAAATGAAGTGAAGTTTACATTCAGAAAATTACATTTACTAATTGCTTGTTACATGATAAAATAGACTATATAAATTAAGATATTTGAAGAAAAAAAGCCCTCCACAAAAATAAAAATCTCATGCCCAGTATGTTTAGGTGTTTGAAGTTGTCTTGAATACCAAATGCTGTTTGTAGTGTCTAATATCTTTGATGTTATTGTTGTTTTGTTGTTCATCTCAGGTGACATGTTTTCATTTCTATTTACAGCCGTCTCCATGGAGATACATTATCAACCCCTCCACAGAGTCTGTTGGATGCCATTGATTCCCAGAGTTCATCACAGGAAGTAAAATCTTTCCGAGTGACTTTTCTGGAAGATCAGGAGCAGACAGTTGGACAGCAGGCCTGGGAATCTCCAGACGTTCCAGATTTCGGAGAAGAAGAATCAAACTCAAAAAAAGAGAACATGGAGACTGACCAGAATAATCTGGACAAATCAGACACTGTCTGTGGGAAATCTAGTCATAGTAAGGACATAAGTACTAAAGCAGCTTCTGATGAAAGTTTGAAGTGTCAGGAGGGCTATCAGGGGGACGTTGATAGTTCTCAGGAACAGAATGCAAGTCAGAAATATTCAGGGAAGGAGACATGTGACACAGAGTCTGGTGTGAACTCTAAAGGAAGAGGCAATGTAGTGTCTGAGGGAGGTGAAGACCTGGAGGGCTCCAACTCACTAAGTCAGAGTGTCATGTATGAGGACAAACTACTGGAGGAAGATAACACAGACTGTGGTGTCACAGTGAATTTAGATCTCAATACAGAACTTAGTGATGGGAAAAGTCCTCAGTGTATCAGGAACAAAATGGCTAATACATCAAACAACTGTTCTGTCTCCTCTGACATAACATCTATAACTGTGACAGAACAATCCAAAAGTGTGACATCTAATGGTAAATCTAAAGAATGGAAGAGAGATGGTAGTTATGACCTGTTTGAGGACAGTAATGACTGGTTTACTGAGGGAGACATGGAGAGAGATGAATGTCAAATAGTTAATGGTGTTCAGGCAAAAATAGGGAATGACATGGAGGTGAAAAAGCAAAGTCAGAAATGTGATGATTCCAAGTGTAGTGAAAGTGGTGTGTTATTGATGGATAAACAACAAACGAAAATCAGTATAGAAAGTAGGGAAGATTCGGAAAAACAAGTTTTGTCTGAGAATTCTGATGGTTTTGAGGTTACAGATCTCACACAAGACTATGGTGAAAAATGTTGTGGTAAAGATGCAAGCGATATTCAGACTGTGCCCTCAGTTTCACATGTGTGTCAGGCAGGGGACATTCGTTCTTATGTGAACAAGAACAATGTTCACAGGTTGTCGTCATGTGACACGCCAGGGACGTCCCGTAGTCTGTGTCAGTGTGTGTTAGATACTAGTCCTCAACCAGATACCATTTTAGTGGAAGTTCAGGAAGACATGGAGACAGAATCAAAACAAAATAGGCAGCAATATCAACGGTCTCCACAAAAACCTTCATCAAAACTTCTAGCGAATACAGAAACTAATGATTTGGTTATAGCTATTCTAGATTCTGATTCCGAATCGGACGATCAAGAATCAAACCCTAACAAGGCAGATGTAGCAAGTGTCCACGGTAATGACTCCGATAGCGACATCACGTTACCACCAAGTCAGGAAATCCGTAAAGTTAAAGACCTGTGTGATTCATCAGTTAAGGACAATGATGTGATGATTATAGATGATGACGATACTGACGATGAATCAGACTCATCATCGTCGTCAAGCAGCAGTAATGAAAGTTCGAAAAGGCTAAGCGCGAGGTCAAGACTCGATAAGATTCAACATGCATTGCAAGAGAGAAATAAAAAGAGATTGACAACAGATATCACTATGTATCTTGTAGATAAGAAAACATTAGGCAGTAACAAGCTTTTTGATGACAGCGACAAGCATTCTGATGACAATGACAAACTCTCTGATGACAATGACTGCGCTGTTATTGACCTCACTCAAAGTGATAGTGAGAGTGACTAAAGGAAGGGAGAATGTTCATGCAGGGACCCTAAAACAGGGACCAGTCCCATAAACTAACTATAACAGGCCTAGGGATGTGTCCAATTGAGTCATAAAGATTAAAAAAAGTATAGATCTAGAGATCCTTTAGATTAGAAAGGAGTAAATTATTTTTTGTGATTTCACCCAATTCTGGTGGTGTTTGTACATGTAGAAATAAGATAAGAAATCAATAACATCCATAATTCATTTCATTTATCATTGTCACAGTTTTTTCATTGGTATATTTTTATCCCCCGCCCAACGAAGTTGGCGGGGATATACAAATGGGTTCCGTCCGTCTGTCCGTCCGTAGGAATGGTTTCCGGAGCATAACTCTAAAACCAGAAGAGATTTTTCCATGAAACTTCATACACACATTGGTCTTATGGTCTAGTAGTGCCTTTTGCTATTTTAAGGTTTTCAATTTTTGCATTTTTTCCGTAACCATGGAAACATTGCTGAAAATATCATATTTTTGTACCAGGTTCATTTCCGGAGCATAACTCTAAAACCAGAAGAGATATTTCCACAAAACTTCATAGACACATTGGTCTTATGGTCTAGTAGTGCCTTTTGCTATTTTAAGGTTTTCATTTTGCTTTTTGTACTTTTTTCTGTAACCATGGAAACATTGCTTAAAATGGCAGATTTTTGTGTAAGAATCGTTTCTGGAGCATAACTCTAAACCCAGCAGAGATATTTCCATGAAACTTCATAGACACATTGTTCTTATGGTCTAGTAGTGCCTTTTGCTATTTTCAGGTTTTCATTTTTTGTTAATTTTTCCGTAACCATGGAAACATTGCTGAAAATATCATATTTTTGTACCAGGTTCGTTTCTGCAGCATAACTGGAAAACCGGTTGAGATATATGCACGGAACTCCATAGACACATTAGTCTTATGGTCTAGTAGTGCCTTTTGCTATTTTTAGGTTTTCACTTTTTGTGCTTTTTTCTGTAACCATAGAAACATTGCTGAAAATATCATATTTTTGTAGCAGGTTCATTTCCGGAGCATAACTCTAAAACCAGCAGAGATATTTCCACGAAACTTTCATAGACACATTCTTTTTATATGGTCTAGTAGTACCTTTTGCTATTTTTAGGTTTTCATTTTTTGCACTTTTTCCGTTACCATGGAAACATTGCTGAAAATATCATGGTAAATGGTAAATGTTACTTTGCAAAACTCCACCCATCTTTGTGTATATAGTCTAATATAAATGTCAAGGCTGTATACCTGATTCAACAATTGCAGCCCCGCTCTACTTGAATTATACTCCATCTTTCTTTAGCTCAACTTCCTTTTTCCTGTTTTTTTTCATACACATAAGTCTCCACAATCAAACTTACTTCAGCTTTGATATCTCCATTGGCGGGGGATCTGAATGACTATGTCCTTGTATTTATTTTTTATTTTATTAGTTTAATTTACTACTAATTTACTACTAAATTTATTAGTCCTATTTACAGCCAGGGTCATGTAAGGACGTGCCAGATTTTTTGGTAGAAGAAAGCCGGACTACCCGGAGAAAAACCACCAACCAGCGACCGAGCAACTACCCCACATGGGATTCGAACCTGCATCCCAGAGGTGGAGGGCTTGTGGTAATATATCGGGACATTAACCACTCGGCCACCGTGGCCCCAATTTTTTCCATTGGCTCTCTTTATAAGCCCACAAAGTCCTACAAGTATAATACAATGCTTTTTTTAAATTTCTGTTAAAAATCCACAAGGCAAGTTGATTTCAAAATGTCAAATATTAAGAATAACAGATGATGACAACGGTAATTATAAGTTATGGATCATATATGTTACCCCTATGGATAATTGTGGAAATAATTCCAGGGTATATTACTCATAGTGTTATATCACAAGGGCACTCAAATTATTAATCATGTATGATGGTTGCTATAGGTGCATTTTTAGCCCATCATCATCAGATGGTGGTCTATTCAAATCGCCTTTTGTCCGTGGTCCGTCGTACGTCCATCCATCCGTTTTTTGTTACCGCTATTTCTCAGAAAATACTGAAGGGATCTTCTTCAAATTTCATATGTAAGTTCACCTAGAGCCCTAGTTGTGCATATTGCATTTTGAGACCGATCGGTGAACAAGATGGCCGCCATCTTGGATTTTGATAATTAAAATTTGTTACCGCTATTTCTCAGAAAATACTGAAGGAATCTTTCTCAAATTTCATATGTAGGTTCCCCTAGGGCCCTAGTTGTGCATAATGCATTTTGGGACTGATCGGTCAACAAGATGGTCGACAGGACGCCATTTTTGATTTGATAGTTGTTGTTTGTTATCGCTATTTCTCAGAAAGTACTGAAGGGATCTTTCTCAAATTTCATGTGCAGGTTCCCCTAGGGGTCTTGTTGTGCATATAGCATTTTCAGACCAATCAATGAACAAGATGGCTGATAGGCCATTTTGGTACCAATTGATTTTGTGGACAGGTCGCCATCTTGGATTTTGATAATTGGAATTTAATTGTTCCTGTGATATATCTCAGATAGTAATTAGAGGATTTGTCTCAAATTTTATATGTAGTATGAAGTAAAAGTTTGAAAAGCAGAGAAAAGATCCATCTTTCCATTGTCAGACATGGATCATTCTTTGGTGGGTGCCAAGATCCCTCTGGGATCTCTTGTTTTATTGTACATCATACATTTTCCTTAATAATGGGATATGACATACGGTACTGATATAAGATCAATAATATTATATATTTATTTAAAAGTATTTGCATGTGCCTGTGCCGCTGACCTTAGATGGTATAAATGAAATGCTAGTATTACAGGAAATAATTTACTTCTTTTATGGTAAGAAGGGACATGTGCACAGTTTCTAAAAGTGAAATATACAATATGTATATTTATGAGATCTATATTGAATTGGAATTTTCATTTAGTATTACAATTCATGTATTTAATTACGAATTTTAAGAAATCTTCCATACAGTATTTGTTTTGATACTCCAGAAAATGAAATAATTAAGAATGATTCTAAGATTTTTAATGATAATGAAATCTGAGCATTCAACAGATTTTTTTTATAATAAATATTTAACTCGATGAATGTTATAACACGTATATGTATCATCTATTATATGTTATATTAATTTACTTGAAGACTTGAACATTGAATCTTTAAATTAAAGGTTGGGTAAGTTGTTGTTGTCTAGAATTAGATACACAATAAAATTTTGAATTATTTTGCAATTATAATATACACGTAGTTGTTATGAGATACCACTGTCAGAAAAATAAATGTGTTGTCAAATATTTATTTTCCATCCAGATACATTGTATAAAAATTGTGATCTTATATATACTCTGTTGTCCCAGTGCTAAGACTTTTATCTGACAGTTATACATCTATTTTGATATTTGTAATTTGTGAACTGTCTGTAAACAATACTATATCATCTAAAGCAATCATGAATTAAATACTACAAACAATGAAATTATTTTAAAAGGGTGCATAATTTTGGTAATAAAGAAGAAATCTACATTCATTTGTTATATATATTGATTTGAATAAAATAGTATTCAGTAATACATTATTAGTTATATAGTCAGTTACTGACCCCCTATAAAGGCATAGAGGGTTAGTACCGTAAGATTTATAGGGGGCGAGGGCATCGCTCTTTTTACTGACCCTCTATGGCTTTATAGGGGTCAGTAACTGACTATATAACAAATATATCGCATCAAGGACCAATGAATGGTTTCATTAGGTCTTTGTTTACTACCTATTTTGTCAAGAATCTTGTTGGCGAACGATGCAAACAATCATCCCTTTTAAAATCCTTCTGAAGAAGCATATGCCTACAAATTTATTTCCGTATTTCTTTCCGGAATCTTTGAACATGCTGTATAAGGAAACTGCTGGATAAGAACTGAATAGGCCTAATTCATACCGGTAAATCAACAATAATTTTGACATTCCTAGTGCACACTGCACAGTAGGCCTACCTCAATACGACATCAGAATGGCGGTATATTGAAAACATCACAAACAAAAGTGAAACAAACATCCATCCAACATTTAAAACACTATCTCCTTGATCATCTCTGCATTCTCGTGGATATACATGTAATCATTTAAAAGTTATGCCGATACCTTGACTGTAGAGTGAGGATTTATCTAGGCTATGTTACAAATTCCTCCATTTGTTTATAATCACATTTGAGAAAACGTTTGAATTGTTACATATGACTTTCACCGCGTCACCAACTTTCAAACTGGCGTAGGCGAAGCAACTCGTATTTAAGAAATGCATTTTACTTAATTTGAAGTTTTAAAATGATTAAAGTTAATTTTACACAAAAAATAACAAGTGATATATAGTTTTTGGGTTATGAAATGGTATATTTAGTTAAAAAAGAGGACGTGATTATATTTTGAAGCGAGGGCGAGAGCTGCCATATTGCACCATAATAAAATTTACTGACCCCCTATAAAGTGTTAGGGGGTCACCGCGTGACGGCTCTCCGCCAATCATTTTGGCACATTTCTGTCCGAGGTGCGATCAATATAAGTATTACTTTTAACAGTATCTGTATATATATATTGTTGTTTTTTGTGACAAAACGCATAAATTACGACAAGAATCTCAGAAAAATAGTGGATATGTACATCTGGGTTAAGTCATAACTGGGCATAGTCCCTGGATAAGTCATAACTAGGCATGGTCCCTGGATAAGTCCTAACTGGGCATGGCCCCTGGATAAGTCATAACTGGACATGGTGCCTGGATAAGTCATAACTGGACATGGTGCCTGGATAAGTCATAACTGGGCATGGTCCCTGGATAAGTGATAAGTGGGCATGGTCCCTGGATAAGTCATAACTGGGCATGGTCCCTGAATAAGTCATAACTGGGCATGGTCCCTGGATAAGTTGTAACTGGGCATGGTCCTAGGATAAGTCATAACTGGGCATGGTCCCTGGATAAGTCATAACTAGGCATGGTCCCTGGATAAGTCATAACTGGGCATGGTCCCTGGATAAGTCATAACTGGGCATGGCCCCTGGATAAGTCATAACTGGGCATGGTCCCTTGATAAGTCGTAACTGGGCAAAGTCCCTGGATATGTCCTAACTGGGCATGGTCCCTGGATAAGTCGTAACTTGGCATGGTCCCTGGATAAGTCGTAACTGGGCGTGGTCCCTTGATAAGTCATAACTGGGCATGGTCCCTGGATAAGTCATAACTGGGCATGGTCCCTGGATAAGTCATAACTGGACATGGTCCCTGGATAAGTCATAACTGGGCATGGTCCCTTGATAAGTCATAACTGGGCATGGTCCTGGATAAGTCATAACTGGGCATGGTCCCTGGATAAGTCATAACTGGGCATGGTCCCTGGATAAGTCATAACTGGGCATGGTCCCTGGATAAGTCATAACTGGGCATGGTCCCTGGATAAGTCATAACTGGGCATGGTCCCTGGATAAGTCATAACTGGGCATGGTCCCTTGATAAGTCATAACTGGGCATGGTCCCTTGATAAGTCATAACTGGGCATGGTCCCTGGATAAGTCATAACTGGGCATGGTCCCTGGATAAGTCGTAACTGGGCATGGTCCCTGGATAAGTCCTAACTGGGCATGGTCCCTGGATAAGTCATAACTGGGCATGGTCCCTTGATAAGTCATAACTGGGCATGGTCCCTTGATAAGTCATAACTGGGCATGGTCCCTGGATAAGTCATAACTGGGCATGGTCCCTTGATAAGTCATAACTGGGCATGGTCCCTTGATAAGTCATAACTGGGCATGGTCCCTGGATAAGTCATAACTGGGCATGGTCCCTGGATAAGTCATAACTGGGCATGGTTCCTGGATAAGTCGTAACTGGGCATGGTCCCTGGATAAGTCATAACTGGGCATGGTCCCTGGATAAGTCATAACTAGGCATGGTCCCTGGATAAGTCGTAACTGGGCATGGCCCCTGGATAAGTCATAACTGGGCATGGCCATGGTGCCTGGATAAGTCATAACTGGGCATGGTCCCTGGATAAGTGATAACTGGGCATGGTCCCTGGATAAGTGATAAGTGGGCATGGTCCCTGGATAAGTGATAAGTGGGCATGGCCCCTGGATAAGTCATAAACTAGGCATGGTCCCTGGATAAGTCGTAACTGGGCATGGCCCCTGGATAAGTCATAACTGGGCATGGTCCCTGAATAAGTCATAACTGGGCATGGTCCCTGGATAAGTTGTAACTGGGCATGGTCCTAGGATAAGTCATAACTGGGCATGGTCCCTGGATAAGTCATAACTAGGCATGGTCCCTGGATAAGTCATAACTGGGCATGGTCCCTGGATAAGTCATAACTGGGCATGGCCCCTGGATAAGTCATAACTGGGCATGGTCCCTTGATAAGTCGTAACTGGGCAAAGTCCCTGGATATGTCCTAACTGGGCATGGTCCCTGGATAAGTCGTAACTTGGCATGGTCCCTGGATAAGTCGTAACTGGGCGTGGTCCCTTGATAAGTCATAACTGGGCATGGTCCCTGGATAAGTCATAACTGGGCATGGTCCCTGGATAAGTCATAACTGGACATGGTCCCTGGATAAGTCATAACTGGGCATGGTCCCTTGATAAGTCATAACTGGGCATGGTACCTGGATAAGTCATAACTGGGCATGGTCCCTTGATAAGTCATAACTGGGCATGGTCCTAGGATAAGTCATAACTGGGCATGGTCCCTGGATAAGTCATAACTGGGCATGGTCCCTGGATAAGTCATAACTGGGCATGGTCCCTGGATAAGTCATAACTGGGCATGGTCCCTTGATAAGTCATAACTGGGCATGGTCCCTTGATAAGTCATAACTGGGCATGGTCCCTGGATAAGTCATAACTGGGCATGGTCCCTTGATAAGTCGTAACTGGGCAAAGTCCCTGGATATGTCCTAACTGGGCATGGTCCCTTGATAAGTCATAACTGGGCATGGTCCCTTGATAAGTCATAACTGGGCATGGTCCCTTGATAAGTCATAACTGGGCATGGTCCCTTGATAAGTCATAACTGGGCATGGTCCCTTGATAAGTCATAACTGGGCATGGTCCCTTGATAAGTCATAACTGGGCATGGTCCCTGGATAAGTCATAACTGGGCATGGTCCCTGGATAAGTCATAACTGGGCATGGTTCCTGGATAAGTCGTAACTGGGCATGGTCCTAGGATAAGTCATAACTGGGCATGGTCCCTGGATAAGTCATAACTAGGCATGGTCCCTGGATAAGTCGTAACTGGGCATGGCCCCTGGATAAGTCATAACTGGACATGGTGCCTGGATAAGTCATAACTGGGCATGGTCCCTGGATAAGTGATAACTGGGCATGGTCCCTGGATAAGTGATAAGTGGGCATGGTCCCTGGATAAGTGATAAGTGGGCATGGCCCCTGGATAAGTCATAACTAGGCATGGTCCCTGGATAAGTCGTAACTGGGCATGGCCCCTGGATAAGTCATAACTGGGCATGGTCCCTGGATAAGTCATAACTGGGCATGGTCCCTGGATAAGTCGTAACTGGGCATGGCCCCTGGATAAGTCATAACTGGGCATGGTCCCTTGATAAGTCCTAACTGGGCATGGTCCCTGGATAAGTCGTAACTTGGCATGGTCCCTGGATAAGTCGTAACTGGGCATGGTCCCTTGATAAGTCGTAACTGGGCATGGTGCCTGGATGCATTTACTGTAAATCAACTTTCTTTTGTGCGCTGTTTAGCAAATTTCATGATCCAAGTAAATTTGCAAAAGTTTATCTCTAAAATTATCATCTACATCGTACAATGTATTTGTTGATAGGAAGGTCTTATTAATTGTTCAATCTGCAATGTAATGTGACATCGGAACAACTCCAGCCAGTCTACCAGCAGTAAGATAAAGACAACAAAACACAGTATAGTAGATTGTTGGGGATTTTATATGGAAAAAATTGTAAAAGATACAAAACTTTATCATAACCATAGGAAATGTTCCTTCTCTTTTTAAAGAGTAAAAAGAACAAAATGTGATAATGTACAACTTTAAACGAAGAATTTGTGGACTGTACTGAGAACTGTTACATAAAGGATGAAATCAGATGATGTACTATTACAAACATGGATATCTCTAAGTATAAAATAATCATACAGATATTAACCATCAGTTAAAATATATTGATATATTATCTGCCACAGTCAGACCAGAGATAAAACATTTGGCAGACATTTTTCTACACTATGGACACACTGTTTTGACGCATACAATTTCAAACTTCAACTTTACTTGCTCTGTAAATATATCATTTTGGAATCTAATATACTTCTAGTTAAGATTATGTTTAGAATCATTAATGGATAATCTCCAGATCACCGTGGTTATAATCCCCAGATCACCATGGTTATAATCCACAGATCACCATGGTTATAATCCACAGATCACCATGGTTATAATCCACAGATCACCATGGTTATAATCCACAGATCACCATGGTTATAATCTCCAGATCACCATGGTTATAATCTCCAGATCACCGTGGTTATAATCTCCAGATCACCATGGTTATAATCCACAGATCACCATGGTTATAATCCACAGATCACCGTGGTTATAATCCACAGATCACCGTGGTTATAATCCACAGATCACCATGGTTATAATCTCCAGATCACCGTGGTTATAATCTCCAGATCACCATGGTTATAATCCACAGATCACCATGGTTATAATCCACAGATCACCATGGTTATAATCCACAAATCACCATGGTTATAATCCACAGATCACCATGGTTATAATCCCCAGATCACCATGGTTATAATCCCCAGATCACCATGGTTATAATCTCCAGATCACCGTGGTTATAATCCCCAGATCACCGTGGTTATAATCCCCAGATCACCGTGGTTATAATCCCCAGATCACCGTGGTTGTAATCCCCAGATCACCATGGTTATAATCCCCAGATCACCGTGGTTATAATATCCAGATCACTGTGGTTGTAATCCCCAGATCACCGTGGTTATAATCTCCAGATCACCATGGTTATAATCCACAGATCACCATGGTTATAATCCACAGATCACCATGGTTATAATCCCCAGATCACCGTGGTTATAATCCCCAGATCACCATGGTTATAATCCCCAGATCACCATGGTTATAATCCAAAGATCACCGTGGTTATAATCTCCAGATCACCGTGATTATAATCCACAGATCACCGTGATTATAATCCACAGATCACCGTGGTTATAATCCACAGATCACCATGGTTATAATCCACAGATCACCGTGGTTATAATCTCCAGATCACCATGGTTATAATCTCCAGATCACCAATGTTATAATCCCCAGATCACCATGGTTATAATCCACAGATCACCATGGTTATAATCTCCAGATCACCGTGGTTATAATCCGAAGATCACCGTGGTTATAATCCCCAGATCACCATGGTTATAATCCCCAGATCACCGTGGTTATAATCTCCAGATCACTTTGATTGTAATCCCCAGATCACCATGGTTATAATCTCCAGATCACCGTGGTTATAATCCCCAGATCACCATGGTTATAATCTCCAGATCACCGTGGTTATAATCTCCAGATCACCGTGGTTATAATCCCCAGATCACCGTGGTTATAATCCCCAGATCATCATGGTTATAATCCCCAGATCACCGTGGTTGTAATCCCCAGATCACCATGGTTATAATCCCCAGATCACCATGGTTATAATCCCCAGATCACTGTGGTTGTAATCCCCAGATCACCGTGGTTATAATCTCCAGATTACCATGGTTATAATCCACAGATCACCATGGTTATAATCCACAGATCACCATGGTTATAATCCCCAGATCATCGTGGTTATAATCCCCAGATCACCATGGTTATAATCTCCAGATCACCATGGTTATAATCCAAGATCACCGTGGTTATAATCTCCAGATCACCGTGATTATAATCCACAGATCACCGTGGTTATATCCAATCCCACACAGATCACCGTGTTATAATCCCAGATCACCATGGTTATAATCCACAGATCACCAGTGGTGTTATAATCTCCAGATCACCATGGTTATAATCCATCAATCCCAATCACCATGTTATAATCCCCAGATCACCATGGTTATAATCCACAGATCACCATGGTTATAATCCCCAGATCACCGTGGTTATAATCCCCAGATCACCATGGTTATAATCTCAATGTTATAGATCAGATCACCGTGGTTATATCCCAATCTGGTTTAATCCAGATCACCATGGTTATAATCCCCAGATCACCATGGTTATAATCCCCAGATCACCGTGGTTATAATCCCCAGATCACCATGGTTATAATCCCCAGATCACCATGGTTATAATCCCCAGATCACCATGGTTATAATCCCCAGATCACTGTAGTTATAATCTCCAGATCACTGTGGTTGTAATCCCCAAATCACCATGGTTATAATCTCCAGATCACCATGGTTATAATCCCCTGATCACCATGGTTAAAATCCCTAGATCACCATAAGTATAATCCCCAGATCATCATTGTTATAATCCCCAGATCACCATGGTTATAATCTCCACACCATCATGATTAATACACAAATGTAAACAGGGACAATATTTTACTGTTCCGTATACGGGGAATATTCACGAAGGTTAAATTTCTCACTTCAATAATTCCTTTAACTACTATTCTTAGATATTTATAGAATTTCTGAAAATTTGTGGATTATAGCGAAAATGTTAAAATAAACCATCTATGATATTTAACCACTATACAGTCTCCAATCACCATGGTTATCAAAAATACCACAGATATTCTCTATGAATACTCTTAGTGTCTATCATTATTGATATATCCGGGATACACCATCAACCAGTATGATTTTTTGTCATATTGGTTATAGATATTGGTTATTCTTCACAAAGTTACACATTTGAGGGGTTTCTAGCCCAACCAATTTAACATTAATTATAGAAAACTCCATAGATACATCATTATAAGATAACTCCTGGATACAAAACATTAAATGGATAAGAGTAGTGTATAAAGGGATAGTTTATTGAGCATTAGTTTGGACATATCATACTTCTCCCGAGATACGTTCTGACTTTATGTCACACATGTGTATTATGCCGACAATTCATGTTTGTAACTATACAGTAAATGCTTATATTTCCTTTGCTTAACGAGAAACCATTAGTTTCCAGATACCACAGAGAGTAAGTAAGTATAGGAAAACTGCACCAGGACAACTAATCCCTAAATTGATTCGCTATAATTTGAGTCAACTTAGAAATGTACTGGCACGGTACACATAATGTATACATTTAATACAATGCATGTTTTCTCTTCAAAAAATACAAGCTGGATTTCCTTGAATCACATTGAATGTGAACACTACTGATTTGAACACATACTTTCAGATTATAGTTTATCATATTACAATAAATACAACAAAATTATAGAAGTTTCAGGACAAAGTATCAAGCATACAATGCACTGACACAGAGGTTCTACAGATTAATTATCTAGATACTTGTATATCTAAACTAATATGTACATCTTATAAAATGCTTTATCTTGAAATTTTGGGAACAAAATAAATTCTGGAATTTTCTTTATAGTCATAGTTTGAAAACAGTATAATATTAAAAATTATTTCAGTATGAGCTAATGAGGAAGCTTAAAATTACATTATTGGGTAGTTTAAGTGGAGTTTGAGAAGACTAGCAGTACTGAAATGATAAATTTCTATATTTTGTTCGAAATGACAGGAGTTAGAAAATAATTTCTACATTTCGGCCATGCATGTCTAAGAAAGAGAAAACATATTTATACCTGTTTTGGTACATAACAACATAAAAATCACAACCACTGGGGACTCCGTATTAAAACAAAACACTCTTATACACTTATCAGACATAAATACTTGTAAGGTAAAATATACATTTATATGATAATACAATGAATATTGACTAATAGTTTTATGAACTATATAACTACAAACAACAGTAAGTATTACTATAATATGACGACGTGAGGTTACGGCAGTAGATATTCCATATTTATATATTGTAGAGTTACCTCCCTTGTGGACAGGTAGTCACTGTGGTGTAATTTTTACGTGAGTGAATCCTGCATTAACTTCAATATAACTCAGTAATATGTGAATTCAGAATAGCCATCGATAGGTGACACTGATACTTCAGTGTAAAGACAAGCTGGAGAATTAACCTGCTGGCAAGGTCACATGATATATTTACATGTTTGATAGCTACCTATTGTACAGAAACGTGATCATCTTTGTTCCATGACAGCAGACCAATAAGACAAAGAGAGACTTACCAAAGAAAGTTACTTGAACCGTTGTGATTAATACCATATACTGTAATCGACCCGATAAGTACCCCTAGTATCCCTATAAGCACCCCTCCCACCCCCTTGTTACCCTTCCATGTAGGTTTCTTTATTTAATATCTTTTGCAAATTGATTTATGCCTTTTATGGCTAACTTTGTGCAATAGATTTATGAAAGGGTTAGTCCAAATTTGGTACTTTTAAGCACTTATTAGTTTTTTTTTTTGGTTTTTTTTTTAACTTTTTAAGCACCTTTGGCACTTATTAGGTTGAATACAGTAATGGTAATTAAATTTCCAAAACTAAAATAATATTTTGCTTAATCATTTTTGAAAGACAAGTGTTTGCATTAAACAATTTGCTAGACAAAAAAAAAGATTTGCTTGACAAGACAACCAAATATAAAGTTTGATATAATTTCAGAATCTATATGATTAGAAAAAATACATGATCTGAAGAATAAATACAAAATGTTGAAATTAATTGGCATCGTTTTGTAGTGGGTTCGCTATCAACAAATCGTTTTTGAAGATACATCATATAGAATGTGCAATGAAATAATAACATGTACATGTATAATGAAATTTAAAATGATTAATAAAATATCTTAATGCTTTAATGACTGAATTCAGACTAAACATATAAGTTTTGGAAATATACATAATATTTACAGGATGTATATGACAATATATACAAACAAAAACAGCTACACAATAACGAGATCATTACAATAACAGTATATAACCGACATGATAATAACAAAGGAGTATTACTGACCGCTGGTCACATGTTGTAGACACGACAACCCAATCATACACATTGTATAACAACAAAAACTATCCTGTCTGGCAAATAATAATGACATCTAAACATGTTCTAAAATTTCCTCTAAATTCCTTAAAGTCCTACAACAAATGAAACTGTGTGTATCATTCTGTGAAAAAAGACACCTGCTTTTATTCTACCTGTGTAATTTTTTAACCACAATCAAAGATTATTAAGTCATGGGACTGATATGACGATAGTTTAAATTAACACTTACAAAATATTGTTTTTTTTTCTTAGAATGCCAACCTACTTTTTGTATTCTATCTTTGCATTTTATAGTCAAGAGTTATCTGCCCTTGAGGATAGGTATTTACGTCATGGTAGGTGTGAAAAAATAACTTTATTGTTACGCTCACAACCACATGACGTAACAATCAATTTCCACACACAAACAGAGATAATCTGCAGTACACAAAGAAGTAATATAACATGCCAGCAATAATTGTTTTGAGTATGTTTGAATGTAATTTGAAATTTAATAATTTTATCCTTGATTCTGATGAAAAGAACATGGGGGCTTCAAGATCTCAAAAGAACATGGATAAAGAACAATTTACCGTTGCTAAGTCCATTTGCCATGAGTTTCGTGACGTCATAATCACCACAAAGTGGGACTATTCAAAGGTAAACTGTACTTTACCCACGTCGTTATGGTATCTCGAAACCCTCGTAATTACATATCTTTTATGTGAATATATTTCTTCAATTAATAATATTGTAAACAAAACAAAAAACAGATGGCCGATATTACTGTAAGCATTATGCTGCATGGAAAAATGATAAAATATTATTGATGCATGTTATACAAATTGACTTAATTTCATTCTCATTGAAAAGAAATCATTTTGAATTAAGGTAATTCATTAAAATATACTACACAAGACCATGAAAACTTTAATGCACCCCTTGACTCCAGGCTTTCTGGTTCTATAGAATAAGTCTTTGATCACTACCTGAGATTATAGCATCACATATTTACATATTGTAACAGTTGATTCAAGTAATCGTTAGATAAAATATGCAACCATATATGAAGTAAAGGAAGCATCCAGGATAAACGAACTTCAAGAAAATTACTGTCTATTGTCTATCAAACATTTGTATGCTGTTTCTGAGCAAGTTTGGAGTAAAATTGATAGAACGGAGCAAAAATTAATTTCATTTGTGACAAAGTTTGCATTGAATGTTTATCTAGAATACTAGCTTCCAAATTTTATCCGAAACGTATTACAGTTATATAAAATCAAGAAATTGAATTTAGAGATTTGAAACATTAACAGAACTATGCAACAGTGAAAAAGTTAAACATACAATTTTGAACGATTGTACATTTAATTGTCAAGTATTAATAACAAAGGGAAAAAAAGAAGAACAAAAACTTAGTGCCTGATTATAATACAAAAAAATAATGATCATGTAAACAAAAAGCACCATCAATTAAATATGTAATGAAGAATGGCTATAAAATATAAATATCTAGCTACATCAACTACATATAGGGCTATAAAGCAACAACATTTAGAAGCTTGTTTACAAAACAAAAATTAGGAAAAAATATAGTTTGTAGATTATACAGAGGCAACAATTATCAAAAGTGAACAGTTGTTAGCAATAGTAGGCTAGGATATATGAGATAACCATTCTGATCTATCGGAGCCAGAGTACTGACAAAGTGAAACAAGGGGAAGTAACTCTGATAGATCAGGATAAGTAGGAGCAGCACCAGTAATTACATAAGTAATAGCTATTTCATAAAAAATAAAGTACACAGAATAAAGCTAATCAAATACAGGATATTTACACTGATCACCAGATTCAGTTTAATATAAATGTGCTCTGGCCAGAATTGACATTAATAATTTAAAATACAATCAATGAGTATTTCAAATAGTAAAACAACCATTTGAAAAATATCAAAGTTGAAAATAGATATGAAAATAAAATTGTGCCATTTATAATTTATTTTTATAGAAACTGTCATGCTAGTAAAATACAATATTGTTTACAGACAGAGATATGAAGGTTTTAGGAAGCAAGTATACGTATAATTATGTAATCCCTCATACAGGCACCAGGCTATAAAGAAACAATATAGGGGCAATAACGATGATAGGGCTACTCAGGATAAACACTTTGTAGATACAATCTACCTTCATTTTGATCTTTGAGCGACTAGTTAATAACTTAAGATAATACAGCTGATGATACAAAAATAACATTAAGTTCACCAGCCAGTCACAGCTTCTGATATCTACTACAATACATTTTACAGGTTTCCTTGAACTTCTTTCATATGACATCTTAATTTAACATATTTTATTGGTCCCAATTTGACTATATTTTTTATATCTGTAGAACATGAACCAAAACTATAAAGATAAAATGTAAATTGCTTTAAACTGAATTGAATTATCAAGTGAAAGGTCAAATTCACAACAAAAATAAGAGTCACTATTATATTAGTATTAGATAAGTCTGCTAATTTAATGCAATAATATTACTGTAAAGCTATTGTCATTCGTGTGGGTGTTTACTTTCGCAAATTTTGCAACTGAAGTTAGGTTGCGAAAGTTTATCTCAGCAAATGAATAGAATTGAATCTACATATTTTATATTGTTAGTAATTTTCAATCAATGTTTTAATCTGCAAATGTTAATCTAGCTTCGTGAACTTGTTTTGAAATGGGAATTACGAAAATTAGTCGTCGCAAAAGACATTTGGTTTACTATAAACGTTCTGGTACACATTCTGACACATTCAGTAAGACAAGGTCTAACTTAACAGGTAACTGATCCATAGCAGGTAAAATTGGTCATCAGATGTGATGGACAAGACGGGACTAATCAGACAAAGGTCAAAAGGATTTGTGTAGCACTGTGACCTTTATAACTAAAATATACCTCTATGTCAATCACAGGTTTTAAATGTACCAAAATCTGTATGTATCATAATACGATATCAAAAATTTACATATGCAATGTACATGTATCATGGTTAAGCTCTAGGTAATATTTTTTAGCATGTATCAACGGCACATTTTCAATTAACAAGAGGCCCAGAGAGCATGTATCGCTCACCTGGTTGTTTTTTAGTAATTATCACAAAGACTCTTACAATTAGAAAAATTAGCAAAATTGACTATAAAATTTGATCAATTTTGAATCACAACCATATAACGATGCTATAGATATCATACAAATATGCTATCAAAAACATAGGTTCAGAGAAAAAGTAATGAAAATTGTAGCCTAATTGACATTTTTGGCCCCGCGTCTAATTGACATTTTTGGCCCCGCGTCTAAGGCCCCACATTATAAGGATGCTACCATGAGTGCCCTTCCATGCTTAGTTGCAGAGAAGAAGTCGTTTATATGATAACAGCCAAATTGATCCCTTTTGACCCCGCCCCTAAGGCCCCCGGGGGGTCTGCCCCATCATTTGCACAATTTTGAATTCCCACCCTATAAGGATACTACCATTGCATTATGAGCGCAATCTCATGTTTAGTTGCAGAGAAGAAGTCGTTTATATGGAAATAGTCAAATTGACCACTTTTGACCACGCCTTTCAGGCTCCTGGGGGATCAGCCCCATCATTTGAACAATTTTCAGTTAGTAGCCCATAAGGATGCTACCAGTCAAATTTTGTTAAAAACCGAGCAGCGGTTATGGAGAAGAAGTTGATTGTTGACGGACGTCGGACACCGCGGTATCCCATTATAAGCCCACCTTGGTCCTTCTGACCAGGTGAGCTAACAAGAAAGAAAATGTTTTACTTATAATTATGAATAATCCAGGTATTAATAAAGTATTAAATTGAGAGTTAGCATAATAAATGAGTCTGATCTGCTTGATGGATAGATTCACACAACCTAAGGAATTCTGTATTTGCATATTACAGATTTATCTGCCCTTCCGCATCATTATTGATTATGACATCATGCGTTTGCAAGCGTAATATCATATTCTTCGGAGAAAATGATGTGAATTTTACTTACAAAAGAATGAAATCACAATGGATGCCTACCCGTAAGGGTACTCTGTCATATGTAAAGACGGAAAAATATTTAATTATTGACAATACATTTATATCTGTGTGTCATATATTTCTATAAGTTTTTTGTGATGCCCTGCTCATTTTACAGACTGGATTTCCTAATGCTTTCATTCCTATTTAATGCATTATCTTGTAAAGAGTTACCTGCTCTTGTTGATAAGGGACTAACTACTACTGACTTCTCGGTCACTATGGTGACATACAATGTTGGAACTACTGACAACTTGGTCACTATGGTAACATAAAATGGTAGGAACTACTGGCATATCGGTCACTATGGTGACATACAATGTTGGAACTACTGACAGCTCGGTCACTATGGTAACATACAATGGTAGGAACTACTGACATCTCGGTCACTATGGTGACATACAATGTTGGAACTACTGACAGCTTGGTCACTATGGTAACATACAATGGTAGGAACTACTGACATATCGGTCACTATGGTAACATAAAATGGCAGGAACTACTGACATCTTAGTCACTATGGTAACATACAATGGTAGGA
This sequence comes from Argopecten irradians, assembly GCF_041381155.1. NCBI lineage: Eukaryota > Metazoa > Mollusca > Bivalvia > Pectinida > Pectinidae > Argopecten > Argopecten irradians. The sequence continues at coordinate 37,907,642 of NC_091145.1, read as the reverse complement.
ACTACTGACATCTCGGTCACTATGGTAACATAAAATGGTAGGAACTACTGACATCTTGGTCACTATGGTAACATACAATGTTGGAACTACTGACAGCTCGGTCACTATGGTAACATACAATGGTAGGAACTACTGACATCTTGGTCACTATGGTAACATAAAATGGTAGGAACTACTGACATCTTGGTCACTATGGTAACATAAAATGGTAGGAACTACTGACATCTCGGTCACTATGGTAACATACAATGGTAGGAACTACTGACTACTCGGTTACTATGGTAACATACAATGGTAGGAACTACTGACATCTCGGTCACTATGGTAACATACAATGGTAGGAACTACTGACATCTCGGTCACTATGGAAACATACAATGGTAGGAACTACTGACATCTCGGTCACTATGGTAACATATGTTGTGTGTAGGAAATACTGACAACTCTGTCAATGTGGTAACATACAATGGTACGATCAACAAACATTCCGATGGAAACTAGAAATGTCTAAATCTATTAGACAAAACTCCCTCTGCTTCCATACATCAAACTAGGCCAAGAAGGGACGAGATGCATGTGCATAGCCCGTCCATATAATGTTAGGGGTATGATAGAAACTGAAGGTTGATTGTACTTTTAGCCCTCTAATGAATAAAGACAAACATAAATTACAAATGCTGGTCTAAATAAATTAAAGCTGGAGTTCTATACTGGCCTTATAGAGCAAATACCTATGTGTAACAGTTGACAAGGAATTCAGTTAGAGGATTAAAGCTTTAAAACTATATATAACAGACATTGTTATCTAGTCTTTGTCTTATTTCATAGCATATCTAAATTCTTATATTCCTTAAGTCCAGTTTATGTACACTATGTATGAGAGTATTAACGATCTTAAAGATGCTCCACTGCCGACAGAGCATAAACAATACTTATCATTTGAACAATAATTGGTGTTTAATCCGTTTAATCAGTTTATATGTGTCAAATTAACACAAAAATACATATAACTTATTTTGCTTTTGGTGTATGCACAATCAGTACTTCGAATTCATTCCATTCCATATAGGAAATAAAGTATTTTTTTCATATTTCTAGAATTGAAATAAGAAGCTCAAACTTTTCAATGGTGGTAACTGTGTAAAGTTTAAGTACCTTTTGTAACTGTAGAAAAATACGAATTCGTCTGCTCCTCTTTTTGATAGAGAAACAGACAAACTAACAAAACATGTCAAATGGAGTTCTTGAGGACATGCTAGTCACCCCCAAGACATTAGTCATCAGCATTGTTCCCTTACTATGAAAACATCAGCAGCTGAAGCAGAAGGATTTGAGTAGCTGAAACTTCATCAGGAGTAGCTGAAACTTCATCAGGAGTAGCTGAAACTTCATCAGGAGTAGCTGAAACTTCATCAGGAGTAGCTGAAACTTCATCAGGAGTAGCTGAAACTTCAAAGTTACACATTGAGCATTCCGTCAGGCTACCGTTGACAAGAGCTGAAGTCCCATGTTTCACAGGAGGTGTTCCATCACTAAGAGCTAGTTGACAGTGAGCGTTCTGTCAGCAGCAGCTGAAGTCCCAGAGTTTGACAGTAAGTGTTCCATCACTAAGAGCTAGTTGACAGTGAGCGTTCTGTCAGCAGCAGCTGAAGTCCCAGAGTTTGACAGTAAGTGTTCCATCACTAAGAGCTAGTTGACAGTGAGCGTTCTGTCAACAGCAGCTGAAGTCCCAGAGTTTGACAGTAAGTGTTCCATCACTAAGAGCTAGTTAACAGTGAGCGTTCTGTCAGCAGCAGCTGAAGTCCCATGTTTCACAGGAAGTGTTCCATCACTAAGAGCTAGTTAACAGTGAGCGCTCTCTCAGCAGCAGCTTAAGTCTCAGAGTTTGACAGTAAGTGTTCCATCACTAAGAGCTAGTTAACAGTGAGCGTTCTGTCAGCAGCAGCTGAAGTCCCAGAGTTTGACAGTAAGTGTTCCATCACTAAGAGCTAGTTAACAGTGAGCATTCTGTCAGCAGCAGCTGAAGTCCCAGAGTTTGACAGTTTTATCATATGAGCCTGATACAATAATAAAGTCATTAAACTGTAAACAGGTAACTCCGTCCGTATGATTCCTTAGCGTCACCAAGCGTTTACCTGTCTCCAGGTTCCATACCTTCACAAAAAATATTGTATTTTTACTAACTTTGAATTAGAGTTTTCTCTTGGACACTTAATTCATTTTTAATATAAAACATGATCACATAAAGGCCAGTTATATACCAGAATCATTCATGTGAATTGTGTGTTTCTAGTCAGTATAGGCCTTTTGGCCATTGATAAAATATTCTGTTCAACTTGACCCTTAATACCAGGGTGACCTTCGATGAAGGTCAAGATAACACAACTTAACAAACTTGGTAGTCCTTCATTCAGTATGATTCAGGTGATTTGTTGGCGTCTTTGTTGTCATTGAATAGAAATAATGCTGCTTAAAATGTTTTATCTATTTGATCTCTGAAACTACATTTGATTTTTATGACATAAAATAATTAACTTATTGAAATGTGCTTTAAATCTTGTAAATATACATGATTATGAATGATCTACTCTAGACTTAATTTGTGGGTTTTTGTTAATTGAAAATATTAAAACTTGAATTGATTTTAGCGATAAAATTTTACCTTAATTGTCTTGTCATCAGCGGCACTAACAAGTCGCCAGCTATCAGCTTGTAGACACCTGTAACATAGTCGTCAGTAACACTAGAATACTATCATAAAAAAATTGTACAACTCTTCAAAATAAGTATATCATAAAAGCAAACTGTTGGTATTTTGTAGAACTGTTTGTTTTAAGCTATATATATTTTTAGTATTTTAACTTGTAAATACTACGTTTTTAATTGCATGTGCAACCGGAAATCCAATTCTAGTCGTGTAGGAAGGGGTTAAAAGACCCCTATCAGACATTGCAAGCACAGAGCCACATCAATGCCTCTCCATAAGTCCCCTGACTTTCAACGAGGCCAATCACCTGCGAATTACCTGAGAATAATCAGTGTGTTCGTGTAAAATTTAACATATCAGGAATTGTCAACAAGTAATATGGTCACTTTATACTTTGACAGTAACAATCACATATTGCTCTCTTCATGAAGAGATTATGACTACACAATGATCATTTTAACATTAGGATCTCTCTATGACTCAAATATGACTTTGCTTCTTTAAGAGCCCATCTATAGTATTTATACCTCATAACTCGTATACAGTGTATAAACCTTGTATGACCTTCTTACCTTACAACCTTTTTAAGACCTTTTATCCTATGATCCCCTGACTGACCTACATGTATTCACCTAGCAACCCTTGTATGGCCTTATTATTCTATGATCCCCTGTTTGACCTTTTTACCTTTATATATTATAGTTATTACCTCTGAATGACCTTTTATCCTATGATTCCCTTGACTGACCTACATGTATTCACCTAGCAACCTTTGTATGGCCTTCTTATCCTATGATCCCCTGTTTGACCTTTTTACCTTATGACCTCTGCATGACCTTTTATCCTATGATTCCCCCTGTTTGACATATTTACCTTACAACCCCAGTATGACCTTCAGCTGCCTTCCAGTCAATTGTATTCATACATTCCCCACTGTGGATGTCCCAGAATTTGAGGTTACAGTCAAGAGATCCACTGACGATCCGCGTAGAGTCAAACTGTAAACAAGTAACAGCATCCTGGTGACCAGTCAGTGTCCGCACACAGTCCCCAAAGTAGTTCCACACCTGCAACGACACATATAAATTCTAATACTAACAGGGTTACTTATAAATATATGGCTGGTAGGTTGTTTTGTTAAGATGGGTGCCATATTAATGGGGTTTGATTCATATATATTAGTACATCACGTGATAGAATACTGGATTCTGATTGGCTACACACATGGGTTCTATTTGCAATAGTGCCCGGGCAAGCGGGCACTATTGAAGTGGTGCAAAATTGAACGTGAATGTATTGTGACGTCACCATTATATGACATCATTATAACGTTGCGCTTCGACCAAGACGTCAAGATGGCGGACAGGCTTTGTGTGATGGGATGGAATCAAACGTTGCTTTTCTTTAGAGGACAGTTCACTCATGTTCTATATTGATCTACTTTTAATCTTCATGAAGCTGAATCCCTTTTTATAGAAACAAAAATTTCTGCGACAATTCATATGTTGTACTTAATGCAACAACGTGGTGTGGAAATGAAGATAGCTTTATGAGGTGTCGCTTGATGTGCTTCTGTTTCGATGACATGAAAACAGGTTTCATGTGAGGGTGATGTACTAATCCCATTATGGCCTGTTTGAGAGGGCACTATTGCCTCATAGTGTTGTCTCGTGATGGATTAGTGCCCGAGCCTTCGGCTCAGGCACTATATTCCCTCCATCGACAATACTATGAGGCAATAGTGCCCTCACAAACAGGCCATAATAGATAATTAATATCTGGTTCAGAAATTCATTATTTCAGTACATATGTACCGGTAATAGGTTTTTTGATTTATTAGAAATTAGGATCATCTGAAATTCAGTACCTTTGTGGTAACTAACAACACATGCATTCTAATGATGGAACGCTTTAAATACTTTTTAAATATTAGTGATTCTGTATACATTGACAATCACTGTGCCAGTCTTACTTACTTTAATAGCTTTGTCACATGACCCAGACACTATTTTAGTGTCACTGAAGTGTACACATAAAACTGCCGCTAAATGTCCCCTGCAAAAATTAAACAATCAATATATATATATGAGACAATTGCAGTACAAACAACTGTAAGGGGTAGAGGAGACACACCTCGTTAAGTCTAATGACTAAAAGACCATCTATAGAATGCACACCTCCTTTAGTCTAATGACTAACAGACCATCTAACAGACCATCTATAGAATGCACACCTCCTTTAGTCTAATGACTAACAGACCATCTATAGAATGCACACCTCCTTTAGTCTAATGACTAACAGACCATCTATAGAATGCACACCTCCTTTAGTCTAATGACTAACAGACCATCTATAGAATGCACACCTCCTTTAGTCTAATGACTAACAGACCATCTATAGAATGCACACCTCCTTTAGTCTAATGACTAACAGACCATCTATAGAATGCACACCTCCTTTAGTCTAATGACTAACAGACCATCTATAGAATGCACACCTCCTTTAGTCTAATGACTAACAGACCATCTATAGAATGCACACCTCCTTTAGTCTAATGACTAACAGACCATCTATAGAATGCACACCTCCTTTAGTCTAATGACTAACAGACATCTATAGAATGCACACCTCCTTTAGTCTAATGACTAACAGACCATCTATAGAATGCACACCTCCTTTAGTCTAATGACTAACAGACCATCTATAGAATGCACACCTCCTTTAGTCTAATGACTAACAGACCATCTATAGAACGCACACCTCCTTTAGTCTAATGACTAACAGACCATCTATAGAATGCACACCTCCTTTAGTCTAATGACTAACAGACCATCTATAGAATGCACACCTCCTTTAGTCTAATGACTAACAGACCATCTATAGAATGCACACCTCCTTTAGTCTAATGACTAACAGACCATCTATAGAATGCACACCTCCTTTAGTCTAATGACTAACAGACCATCTATAGAATGCACACCTCCTTTAGTCTAAGACTAACAGTCTAAATGACCACAGACCATATAATGCCACCCTTTAGTCAACTAGAATCTAGCACACATCCTCTTAGTCTAATGACTAAGACATCATCTATAGAATGCACACCTCCTTTAGTCTAATGCTAATGACATCTATAGAAGCACACCTCCTTTAGTCTAATGACTAACAGACATCTATAAAATGCACACCTCCTTTAGTCTAATGACTAACAGACATCTATAGAATGCACACCTCTTATCTAATGACTAAAGACATCTATAATGCACACCTCCTTTAGTCTAATGACTAACAGATGACATCTATAGAATGCACACCTCCTTTAGTCTAATGACTAACAGACATCTACTAAAGACAACAACTCAGTAGACACACCTCCTTTTAGTCTAATGACTAACAGACCATCTATAGAATGCACACCTCTTTAGAATGCACTAACAGACCATCTATAATGCACACCTCCTTTAGTCTAATGACTAACAGACCATCTATAGAAGCACACCTCCTTTAGTCTAAGACTAACAGACATCTATAGAATGCACACCTCCTTTAGTCTAATGACTAACAGACCATCTATAGAATGCACACCTCCTTTAGTCTAATGACTAACAGACATCTATAGAATGCACACCTCCTTTAGTCTAATGACTAACAGACCATCTATAGAATGCACACCTCCTTTAGAGCTAATGACTAACAGACCATCTATAGAATGCACACCTCCTTTAGTCTAATGACTAACAGACCATCTATAGAATGCACACCTCCTTTAGTCTAATGACTAACAGACATCTATAGAATGCACACCTCCTTTAGTCTAATGACTAACAGACCATCTATAGAAGACCCTCCTTTAGTCACACCTCCTTTAGTCTAATGACTAACAGACATCTATAGAATGCACACCTCCTTTAGTCTAATGACTAACAGACATCTATAGAATGCACACCTCCTTTAGTCTAATGACTAACAGACATCTATAGAATGCACACCTCCTTTAGTCTAATGACTAACAGACATCTATAGAATGCACACCTCCTTTAGTCTAATGACTAACAGACCATCTATAGAATGCACACCTCCTTTAGTCTAATGACTAACAGACCATCTATAGAACACACACCTCGTTTAGTCTAATGACTAACAGACCATCTATAGAATGCACACCTCCTTTAGTCTAATGACTAACAGACCATCTATAGAATGCACACCTCCTTTAGTCTAATGACTAACAGACCATCTATAGAATGCACACCTCCTTTAGTCTAATGACTAACAGACCATCTATAGAATGCACACCTCCTTTAGTCTAATGACTAACAGACCATCTATAGAATGCACACCTCCTTTAGTCTAATGACTAACAGACCATCTATAGAATGCACACCTCCTTTAGTCTAATGACTAACAGACCATCTATAGAATGCACACCTCCTTTAGTCTAATGACTAACAGACCATCTATAGAATGCACACCTCCTTTAGTCTAATGACTAACAGACCATCTATAGAATGCACACCTCCTTTAGTCTAATGACTAACAGACCATCTATAGAATGCACACCTCCTTTAGTCTAATGACTAACAGACCATCTATAGAATGCACACCTCCTTTAGTCTAATGACTAACAGACATCTATAGAACGCACACCTCCTTTAGTCTAATGACTAACAGACCATCTATAGAATGCACACCTCCTTTAGTCTAATGACTAACAGACCATCTATAGAATGCACACCTCCTTTAGTCTAATGACTAACAGACCATCTATAGAATGCACACCTCCTTTAGTCTAATGACTAACAGACATCTATAGAACACACACCTCCTTTAGTCTAATGACTAACAGACCATCTATAGAATGCACACCTCCTTTAGTCTAATGACTAACAGACATCTATAGAATGCACACCACACCTCCTTTAGTCTAATGACTAACAGACATCTATAGAATGCACACCTCCTTTAGTCTAATGACTAACAGACATCTATAGAACGCACACCTCCTTTAGTCTAATGACTAACAGACATCTATAGAACGCACACCTCCTTTAGTCTAATGACTAACAGACATCTATAGAATGCACACCTCCTTTAGTCTAATGACTAACAGACCATCTATAGAATGCACACCTCCTTTAGTCTAATGACTAACAGACCATCTATAGAATGCACACCTCCTTTAGTCTAATGACTAACAGACCATCTATAGAATGCACACCTCCTTTAGTCTAATGACTAACAGACCATCTATAGAACGCACACCTCCTTTAGTCTAATGACTAACAGACATCTATAGAACGCACACCTCCTTTAGTCTAATGACTAACAGACCATCTATAGAATGCACACCTCCTTTAGTCTAATGACTAACAGACCATCTATAGAATGCACACCTCCTTTAGTCTAATGACTAACAGACCATCTATAGAACGCACACCTCGTTTAGTCTAATGACTAACAGACCATCTATAGAATGCACACCTCCTTTAGTCTAATGACTAACAGACCATCTATAGAATGCACACCTCCTTTAGTCTAATGACTAACAGACCATCTATAGAACGCACACCTCCTTTAGTCTAATGACTAACAGACCATCTATAGAACGCACACCTCCTTTAGTCTAATGACTAACAGACCATCTATAGAACGCACACCTCCTTTAGTCTAATGACTAACAGACCATCTATAGAACGCACACCTCTTTAGTCTAATGACTAACAGACATCTATAGAATGCACACCTCCTTTAGTCTAATGACTAACAGACCATCTATAGAATGCACACCTCCTTTAGTCTAATGACTAACAGACCATCTATAGAATGCACACCTCCTTTAGTCTAATGACTAACAGACCATCTATAGAATGCACACCTCCTTTTAGTCTAATGACTAACAGACCATCTATAGAATGCACACCTCCTTTAGTCTAATGACTAACAGACCATCTATAGAATGCACACCTCCTTTAGTCTAATGACTAACAGACCATCTATAGAATGCACACCTCATTTAGTCTAATGACTAACAGACCATCTATAGAATGCACACCTCCTTTAGTATAATGACTAAACAGACCATCTATAGAATGCACACCTCCTTTAGTCTAATGACTAACAGATCATCTATAGAATGCACACCTCCTTTAGTCTAATGACTAACAGACCATCTATAGAATGCACACCTCCTTTAGTCTAATGACTAACAGACCATCTATAGAATGCACACCTCCTTTAGTCTAATGACTAACAGACATCTATAGAACGCACACCTCGTTTAGTCTAATGACTAACAGACATCTTATAGAATGCACACCTCATTTAGTCTAATGACTAACAGATCATCTATAGAATGCACAACTCCTTTAGTCTAATGACTAACAGACCATCTATAGAACGCACACCTCGTTTAGTCTAATGACTAACAGACCATCTATAGAATGCAAACCTCGTTTAGTCTAATGACTAACAGACATCTATAGAACGCACACCTCCTTTAGTCTAATGACTAACAGACATCTATAGAACACACACCTCGTTTAGTCTAATGACTAACAGACATCTATAGAACGCACACCTCCTTTAGTCTAATGACTAACAGACCATCTATAGAACGCACACCTCGTTTAGTCTAATGACTAACAGATCATCTATAGAACACACACCTCCTTTAGTCTAATGACTAACAGACATCTATAGAACGCACACCTCCTTTAGTCTAATGACTAACAGACCATCTATAGAATGCACACCTCCTTTAGTCTAATGACTAACAGACCATCTATAGAATGCACACCTCCTTTAGTCTAATGACTAAAAGACATCTATAGAACTATCTGACATAAAAAGATTTTTAAATCATCATAACTTCAACTACATATACCAAGATTTTAACAGCTAGGGAACCGCTATGAAATATAAGAACAGGTAGATCATATATATCATTCTTACAATATTATATCAGTGAGAAGTGTAGAATAGGGTAAATAAAAAAATGAAATTTTACCTGAGAGTCATCCGACAGTGGCCAGTACGTAGATCCCATACCTTTAGTGTTGTGTCGTAGGACCCACTTATCACCTTGTCGTCGTCCACCTAGCAACACAATCCTCTCATTAACACTAATCACTTCACAATCAATAAGGATACAATATTTTATCAAATGAAAATATTTAGTAACAATATAATTTTTTTTTTAATTTAAGCGAAGAGGTACACCCATTGTCATGGTGACGCTGTTAGTTGTATTCATCTAAAAACTTTATTTTCAAAAGATATGGGCATTAATAAAAACCCACTTTCTTTTGCATGCTACTTACTTTTGTGCATTTTGAGATAATAGTTAAGTCACAAAAGTTAATCTCAATAAATCAATATTTACACGATATAATATATTAATAAAAAAGGAATTTCTATTTCATTTTCTGCCAATGTTGATCTTCACAAATTTGTTTTGAAATCCATTGCCACATTTAGTACAAGGGAAGAGTTGGTTGACAGCTTCTATAACTTAAGCAATCAGAAGCCTCTGTCATGGTTCAATGGGAAGAGATATTTTTTTATCATTTGAAAGACAACATCTCATTTATCACTGTCAACAGTAAAATGCTTAGAGAACATTGGTTAATGACTGAAACAGCATTTACAGCCCTAAATTTCAAAACAAGAAATGAGGCCTTATATAAAAAAAATCTTTCTTTTTTTGTTGTTGTTGACGAACATAGAGACAGACAGAAAGAAGAATAGGGATACACTAAGGCCTTTACATGAGACATGTGACCTTAATAAGAGTCGTGTATAATTATTACATACCTGTAGCCTGTAGACACCTGACCATGTCTGTGTATAATTATTACCTACATGTGTACCTGTAGACACCTGACCGTGTCTGTGTTTAATTATTACATACCTGTAGACAACTGACATTGTCTGTGTATAATTATTACATACCTGTAGACACCTGACAGTGTCTGTGTATAATTATTACATACCTGTAGACACCTGACCTTGTCTGTGTATAATTATTACATACCTGTAGACACCTGACAGTGTCTGTGTATAATTATTACATACCTGTAGACATCTGACCGTGTCTGTGTATAATTATTACATACCTGTAGACATCTGACCCTGTCTATGTATAATTATTACATACCTGTAGACATCTGACCATGTCTGTGTATAATTATTACATACCTGTAGACAACTGACATTGTCTGTGTATAATTATTACATACCTGTAGACACCTGACAGTGTCTGTGTATAATTATTACATACATGTAGACACCTGACAGTGTCTGTGTATAATTATTACATACCTGCAGACTCCTGACAGTGTCTGTGTATAATTATAACATACCTGTAGACATCTGACAGTGTCTGTGTATAATTATTACATACATGTAGACACCTGACAGTGTCTGTTTATAATTATTACATACCTGCAGACTCCTGACAGTGTCTGTGTATAATTATTACTTACCTGTAGACATCTGACCGTGTCTGTGTATAATTATAACATACCTGTAGACATCTGACCGTGTCTGTGTATAATTATAACATACCTGTAGACATCTGACAGTGTCTGTGTATAATTATTACATACATGTAGACACCTGACAGTGTCTGTGTATAATTATTACATACCTGTAGACATCTGACCGTGTCTGTGTATAATTATTACATACCTGTAGACATCTGACCGTGTCTGTGTATAATTATTACATACCTGTAGACACCTGACAGTGTCTGTGTATAATTATTACATACCTGTAGACACCTGACAGTGTCTGTGTATAATTATTACATACCTGTAGACACCTGACAGTGTCTGTGTATAATTATTACATACCTGTAGACATCTGACCATGTCTGTGTATAATTATTACATACCTGTAGACATCTGACAGTGTCTGTGTATGTGTATATTTATTACATACATGTAGACACCTGACAGTGTCTGTGTATAATTATTACATACCTGTAGATACCTGACAGTGTCTGTGTATAATTATTACATACCTGTAGACATCTGACCGTGTCTGTGTATAATTATTACATACCTGTAGACACCTGACAGTGTCTGTGTATAATTATTACATACCTGTAGATACCTGACAGTGTCTGTGTATAATTATTACATACCTGTAGACATCTGACCGTGTCTGTGTATAATTATTACCTACCTGTAGACAACTGACCATGTCTGTGTATAATTATTACATACCTGTAGACACCTGACAGTGTCTGTGTATAATCATTACATACCTGTAGACAACTGACTGTGTCTGTGTATAATTATTACCTACCTGTAGACATCTGACAGTGTCTGTGTATAATCATTACATACCTGTAGACAACTGACCGTGTCTGTGTATAATTATTACTTACCTGTAGACATCTGACCGTGTCTGTGTATAATTATTACATACCTATAGACACCTGACAGTGTCTGTGTATAATTATTACCTACCTGTAGACATCTGACAGTGTCTGTGTATAATTATTACATACCTGTAGACACCTGACAGTGTCTGTGTATAATTATTACATACCTGTAGACATCTGACAGTGTCTGTGTATAATCATTACCTACCTGTAGACATCTGACCATGTCTGTGTATAATTATTACATACCTGTAGACACCTGACAGTGTCTGTGTATAATTATTACATACCTGTAGACATCTGACCATGTCTGTGTATAATTATTACATACCTGTAGACACCTGACAGTGTCTGTGTATAATTATTACATACCTGTAGACACCTGACAGTGTCTGTGTATAATTATTACATACCTGTAGACATCTGACCGTGTCTGTGTATAATTATTACATACCTGTAGACATCTGACCGTGTCTGTGTATAATTATTACATACCTGTAGACACCTGACCGTGTCTGTGTATAATTATTACATACCTGTAGCCTGTAGACACCTGACCATGTCTGTGTATAATTATTACATACCTGTAGACACCTGACCGTGTCTGTGTATAATTATTACCTACCTGTAGACACCTGACAGTGTCTGTGTATAATCATTACCTACCTGTAGACACCTGACAGTGTCTGTGTATAATTATTTCATACCTGTAGACACCTGACCATGTCTGTGTATAATCATTACATACATGTAGACACCTGACAGTATCTGTGTATAATTATTACATACCTGTAGACAACTGACAGTGTCTGTGTATAATTATTACATACATGTAGACACCTAACCGTGTCTGTGTATAATTATTACATACCTGTAGATATCTGACAGTGTCTGTGTATAATCATTACATACCTGTAGACACCTGACAGTGTCTGTGTATAATCATTACATACCTGTAGACATCTGACCGTGTCTGTGTATAATTATTACATACCTGTAGACATCTGACAGTGTCTGTGTATAATCATTACATACCTGTAGACACCTGACAGTGTCTGTGTATAATCATTACATACCTGTAGACACCTGACAGTGTCTGTGTATAATTATTACATACCTGTAGACACCTGACAGTGTCTGTGTATAATTATTACATACCTGTAGACACCTGACAGTGTCTGTGTATAATTATAACATACCTGTAGACATCTGACAGTGTCTGTGTATAATTATTACATACCTGTAGACATCTGACCGTGTCTGTGTATAATTATTACATACATGTAGACACCTGACAGTGTCTGTGTATAATTATCACATATCTGTAGACACCTGACAGTGTCTGTGTATAATTATCACATATCTGTAGATACCTGACAGTGTCTGTGTATAATTATTACATACCTGTAGACATCTGACCGTGTCTGTGTATAATTATTACATACCTGTAGACATCTGACCGTGTCTGTGTATAATTATTACATACCTGTAGACACCTGACAGTGTCTGTGTATAATTATTACATACCTGTAGACACCTGACAGTGTCTGTGTATAATTATTACATACCTGTAGACACCTGACCGTGTCTGTGTATAATTATAACATACCTGTAGACACCTGACCATGTCTGTGTATAATTATTACCTACCTGTAGACATCTGACAGTGTCTGTGTATAATCATTACCTACATGTAGACAAATGACAGTGTCTGTGTATAATTATTACATACCTGTAGACACCTGACCATGTCTGTGTATAATCATTACATACATGTAGACACCTGACAGTATCTGTGTATAATTATTACATACCTGTAGACAACTGACCGTGTCTGTGTATAATTATTACATACCTGTAGACACCTGACAGTGTCTGTGTATAATTATTACATACCTGTAGACACCTGACAGTGTCTGTGTATAATTATTACATACCTGTAGACACCTGACAGTGTTTGTGTATAATCATTACATACCTGTAGACACCTGACAGTGTCTGTGTTTAATCATTACCTACCTGTAGACATCTGACAGTGTCTGTGTATATTTATAACATACCTATAGACATCTGACCATGTCTGTGTATAATTATTACATACCTGTAGACATCTGACCGTGTCTGTGTATAATTATTACATACCTGTAGACACCTGACAGTGTCTGTGTATAATTATTACCTACCTGTAGACACCTGACAGTGTCTGTGTATAATTATCACATACCTGTAGACACCTGACAGTGTCTGTGTATAATTATTACATACCTGTAGACAACTGACCGTGTCTGTGTATAATTATTACATACCTGTAGACATCTGACCGTGTCTGTGTATAATTATTACATACCTGTAGACACCTGACCATGTCTGTGTATAATTATTACATACCTGTAGACACCTGACAGTGTCTGTGTATAATTATTACATACCTGTAGACACCTGACAGTGTCTGTGTATAATTATTACATACCTGTAGACATCTGACAGTGTCTGTGTATAATTATAACATACCTGTAGACATCTGACCATGTCTGTGTATAATTATTACATACCTGTAGACATCTGACCGTGTCTGTGTATATAATTATTACATACCTGTAGACACCTGACAGTGTCTGTGTATAATTATTACCTACCTGTAGACACCTGACAGTGTCTGTGTATAATTATCACATACCTGTAGACACCTGACAGTGTCTGTGTATAATTATTACCTACCTGTAGACACCTGACAGTGTCTGTGTATAATTATCACATATCTGTAGACATCTGACAGAGTCTGTGTATAATTATTACATACCTGTAGACAACTGACCGTGTCTGTGTATAATTATTACATACCTGTAGACATCTGACCGTGTCTGTGTATAATCATTACCTACCTGTAGACAAATGACAGTGTCTGTGTATAATTATTACATACCTGTAGACACCTGACCATGTCTGTGTATAATCATTACATACATGTAGACACCTGACAGTATCTGTGTATAATTATTACATACCTGTAGACAACTGACCGTGTCTGTGTATAATTATTACATACCTGTAGACACCTGACAGTGTTTGTGTATAATCATTACATACCTGTAGACACCTGACAGTGTCTGTGTATAATCATTACCTACCTGTAGACATCTGACAGTGTCTGTGTATAATTATAACATACCTGTAGACATCTGACCATGTCTGTGTATAATTATTACATACCTGTAGACACCTGACAGTGTCTGTGTATAATTATTACATACCTGTAGACACCTGACAGTGTCTGTGTATAATTATTACATACATGTAGACACCTGACAGTGTCTGTGTATAATTATTACATACCTGTAGACAACTGACCGTGTCTGTGTATAATTATTACATACCTGTAGACATCTGACAGTGTCTGTGTATAATTATTACATACCTGTAGACACCTGACCGTGTCTGTGTATAATTATTACATACCTGTAGACACCTGACAGTGTCTGTGTATAATTATTACATACCTGTAGACACCTGACAGTGTCTGTGTATAATTATTACATACCTGTAGACACCTGACAGTGTCTGTGTATAATTATTACATACCTGTAGACATCTGACCGTGTCTGTGTGTCCTACCATGGTCACCTTACAGGCGATACTGGACCAACTCTCTTGGGTTGACAAGTCCCACACCTAAAAATGCATACCATCAATATTATAAAACGCTAAAAGAAAAGCCATAAATACAACACATTTTTTTTTCAATTTATTCTTAAATGAAACAATAATTGTTCTCTGACTACATATATTTGTACATAAAGACCTCAATGTATCAAACTCAAATGATAGAACAATCATGCTATAATATATAACATATCTTGATGTAAACAACTGTAAGTGCAAGAATCTCATCAATATCTAGCAGTTGTCGACTTTCAGTTTTACAATTTAGACATGCAGAGTTGGGTACCTTGATTGACTTATCTGTTGAGCCGCTGACAAGTCTTTTCCCCTCCAGGTGGAGACATCGTACAGTACCACTATGGCCCACCAGTGTTTGGACGGACCAGGGAGCATTTGTTCGAATATTCCAAACCTATCAATGTAAAATATACAGAATTCAGGTAGTACACAAAATAATTAATATTCCTAAATTCTATAGCCGTTACATTTGGTTTTTTATATATTCAGGTGTATAATGTATATTTTCCGTTTTATCTTTGCTATATAACCTTACCAACTGGGAAATCGTTTACACTTGTGTAAATGCAGTCGATTGTTATACAAGAATACATATACAGGAACACTGACTTCTGCAAGTAGTGTTAACGTGCATCAGATTTGGGCAATTGTTTCTGTATTTTTAATTTTTCAATATAAACAATTTTAATGTATTGAAAATAAAAAAATAAAACTAAATTAAAAACCAAATAGAACTAAATTTAGCGTATACTTTCTAAACTTAACAACATTTCCCTCCAAATTGGAGCCAGCTGCTCCGCGATTCAATCAAATAACCGGCTGTTACATCAATTATATAATACTGAGATAAGTAAGTTTTATTACATTAGAACATTAATTTAAAAGAGGTAGTCGGGTGAAATGTTAATTTAAGGAATGATTTCAATTTTTTGTTGTTTACTGGTGTGTTAACTGCATTTGTTGGACAGATATTGCAACATAATAACACAAGTCAATTAAAATATCTGTCCAACAAATGCAGTTAACACACTATTAAATTGAATGATTTAATCAAATATTTTGAAATGAAAAAAAAAAAAACACAAAAAAAACACACTAGTAAACAACAAAAAATCAAAATCATATCTTAAATAAACCAAATCAATTTTATTACTTGACATGCTTTGTAAACATTTACTTTCCCGTTTCCAGTGTTTATAAAAGATCCATTCCACAGTATACAAATTACTTCTGATTCACAGCTTCAGAGAATTTTTATCCCTTAGAATTTGGGCTATTCCATCCTCCATACTCCAGGGGTTCCGATCACTTACAATCTCTACACCCCTGGGCTATCTCATAATGAAATTGAAGGCAGCTCAGTGGAAAACATTTGACCAATCACAGGCTAGCAAGATTTCCTTTGAAGACCACAGAGAGAGCGACGCCTAACATCAAAGCCACACAGTCAACCACATTGTACCGTTACATATGGCTCTTTTGATGTACATCAAATCACTAAATTATCTGTTCTATTCTGTTGTCTCCAGTTTTACTATGAGATAATCCAGGGGTGAATAGATCGTAAGTGATCATAACCCCTGGAAAATTGAGGATGAGGTTATTCAAAATATACCCGATGGTTGACTCAAGGGTCAAATTTCTTGTTCATATATTGCTCACCTTAATAGTTTTGTCGGATGAGCCACTGACTATACGAGTATCATCAAACTGGACACATGATATACCTGTAAGAATTAAGGCATTTAATGAGATTACATTCAGTAATTTCTGCTAAATCAGCTAGGTGACGATGCTCAGGTAACAGATCACAGTGAAGCACCTACAATAACTGTAATGGTGTCACTGACAATACATGGGGTTATATTGTTAAAATTTAATACAATAACATGGGAATAGATATCTGTAATCCTTTAAAATTGGTAAGTCATGTTTAACCAACTAAACATTTCCCAGATAGGACAAGTTACCTTGAGAATGACCTTCAAACGTCCTCACAGTACATCGACCACTTAGCCAATTGTTACGCAAACGGAAACGCTCAGCAAAAACTTTCTTCCACTGGAATTGAGAATTCAATCATCAACTTATTATCTATAATCAAAGGTTTCATTTAAAAGATTAAAAAGATTTTGGGATTAAGAGTGCAACCCAGATAATCAGAATTTAGTCAAACATGTACTGATCAATCATATTCTAGTAAATTACAGCTTTATACTTTATATTATCTGGGCATGAAGCCATATAAGATGATCAGTTTCCATAATGGCAATGAGTTATTATAGGAGATATAAACTCACCATAATGCTTCCCTCTGAGGACATGTGACTAATCACTTGTTGGTGTTCAGCTGCCTTAGACAGACGCCATTTTGGTTGACAGCAGAACTTTCTCCAGAATGAGGCTTCTTCAGCAACATGTCTCCAAACCTTACAGACTTGAGCAGCATGACACAGACTCACTGTAACACAAGATTATTATTACATTCACTGTAACACAAATAGACTCACTGTAAAACACACAGACTCTGCAGCGTAACTCTAACTCACTGTAACTCAAACAGACTTACTGTAACTCAAACAGACACTCACTGTAATTCAAACAGACTCACTGCAACTCAAACAGACTCACTGTAACTGAAACAGACTCACTGTAATTCAAATAAATTCACTGTAACTTAAACAGACTTACTGTAACACATTATTAACACACTCACTGTAACTCAAACGTACTCACTGTAACTCAAACAGACTCACTGTAACTCAGACAGATTTACAGTAACACAGACTCACTGTAAAATCAAATAGATTCACTGTAACTCAAACAGACTCACTGTAAAATCAAATAGATTCACTGTAACTTAAACAGACTCACTGTAACTCAAACAGACTCACTGTAACTCAAACAGACTCACTGTAACTCAAACAGACTCACTGTAAAATCAAATAGATTCACTGTAACTTAAACAGACTTATTATAATACAAATTATTAATACACTCACTGTAATCAAACAGACTAACTGTAAATAAAACAGACTCAGTGTTACGCAAACAGACTCACTATATCTCAAACAGATTTACAGTAACACAGACTCACTGAAACTCAAACAGACTCACTAACTCAAACAGATTTAAAATAACACAGATTCACTGTAACTCAAACAGATTTACAGTAACACAGACTGACTGTTACTCAAACAAATTTACAATAACACAGACTGACTGTTACTCAAACAGATTTACAGTAACACAGACTCACTATAACTCAGATTTACAATAACACAGACTCACTGTAACTCAAACAGAATTACAGTAACACAGACTCACTATAACTCAAACAGAATAACAGTAACACAGACTCACTATAACTCAAACAAATTTACAGTAATACAGCCTCACTGTAACTCAAACAGACTCATTGAAACTCAAACAGACTCACTGTAACCCAAACAGATTTACAGTTACACAGACTCACTGTAACTCAAACATACTCACTGTTACTCAAACAGACTCACTGTAACTCAGACAGATTTACAGTAACACAGACTCACTGTAACTCAAACAGATTTACAGTAACACAGACTCACTATAACTCAAACAGATTTACAGTAACACAGACTCACTGTAACTCAAACAGATTTCAAGGAACACAGACTCACTGTAATTCAAACAAATTTACAGTAATTAATACAGACTCACTGTTACTCAAACATACTCACTGTAACTTAAACATACTCACTGTAACTCAAACAGATTTACAGTAGCACAGACTCACTGTTACTCAAACAGATTTCAAGTAACACCGACTCACTGTAACTTAAACAAATTCATAGTAACACAGACTGATTGTAACTCAAACAAATTTACAGTAATACAGACTCACTGAAACTCAAAAAGATTTCCAGTTACACCACTTTTATTAAGTAACACAATCCACAGTAACACTGACACACTGTAACACAGACTATATTATGACCTAGAAGAGTACTTACCTGGGTCGAGGAAGGACATGATTTTACTGGCGATGTCTGGAGGTAGCCATGTAATGATGTCCTGACAGTTTGGGGGACAGCCACGATGGAGGTTAGGGCCCATCTTCACAGATAGCAGGTGTAACTGGGGCAGGTCACAGTCCCTCTATTACATTGATTGAAGGATGTTTAGCCAGATTTGTGTTGCATGGTATTCAACAATGATAATTGTAAAGAACGTATATTAAAACAAACAGGTCACAGTATATCTATTCAATAAGATATTAAAACATGTCTGTTGGTATTTAAGCACACAGTCTCTTGATATGTTAGCAAAGCAATGTCACAATCTCTAGGTATTTTAGCACAGCTAGGTCATAGTCTCTAGATATGTTAGCAAAGCAATGTCACAGTCTCTAGGTATTTTAGCACAAGTCAGTCTTTAGATATAATATATAGCACAGCTAGGTCCCAGTCTCTAGATATGTTAGCACAGGTCATAGTCTCTAGGTATTTAATTAGCATGGATCAGTCTCTAGATAATTGCTAGCACAGCTAGGTCACAGTCTAGGTATTTTAACACAGGTCACAGTCTCTAGATATGTTAGCACAGCTAGGTCACAATCTCTAGATATGTTACCACAGCTAGGTCACAATCTCTAGATATGTTAGCACAGCTAGGTCACAATCTCTAGATATGTTAGCACAGCTAGGTCACAATCTCTAGATATGTTAGCACAGCTAGGTCACAATCTCTAGATATGTTAGTACAGCTAGGTCACAGTCTCTAGATATGTTAGCACAGCTAGGTCATAGTATCTAGGTATTTTAGCACCACTAAGTCATAGTCTCTAGATATGTTAGCACTGCTAGCTAGGTCACAGTCTAGGTATATATACGTATTTTAGCACAGTTTACAGTTTCTATGTATTGTATAATATTTCACTGTGTCTTGGCATATATTAAATAGCACAGGTCACAGTTTGTTATCTCTTAGACTAAATCCAGGAAGCATGCTGTATATCTATAAACAGGCTTAAGTGGTTAAAGACATTAAGTAGTATACATATATAAGATGTAGGTGATTTCTTGTTACATGTACTTAAATAAAGTTCAAGAATATTGAAAATTTGCAAGTACACTGTGTAGTTATCAATAGTCATCTAGGAAAAGTACCATAATGCAAGTCCAAAACATTTCTTTTGATAGCTTAAGAAGTATATATTGACAGTTATTAATAGAAAAGTTAATATCTGTCTGTATCAGTGCATGTACCGATGCACATGTCAATGACCTGAGCAGTTAATGTGAAAGTAAACAGAGAAAACATGATACAATTATTACCATTTCTGATGAGCAGCAGACACCCTGCCACACCATCACACTGCTTCATAGACAGTCGGGCAATTATACGACTAATTGGTCACCAAACGAGGGGTTACTACGCATACTGCCATTTTCTGTACGTGTGTATAATCTAGGGAGAGCTTCCTCACAGGAAGTGTGTATATTTACTAGACAGACTCCAAAAAAAAAGACTTCAGGTCAACTCAATAATATACACCTAGGTTTTCATCATACGTACCTTTTTATATTAAATGATTGATTTAAGTAATTTTAACTGAATCCTCAATGAAAACCCTTTTCAAGATCTGCATATTTTGTTTATCACGAATTATTAATATGTAAATAGGTGGTACAAATAATACGACAAAAACACGAACAACATGTACATATATATAGCACACACTGCATACCTACTATATAAAGCGTAATAGACTCACCAACATCCCTTTCAGAATCATATTCTTCTGAGAATCACTGCAGTCGTTGAACCATCTTAATATAGTCTGTAAGATAAAAATTTAATTATAAGTACCAAGAGTTACCACAGAATGCGTAATTAAATTTGGTCTGAGGGAGTGAACTTGTGGCAAATATTAATACGAAATATTAACCTTTGATAAAATTAATGCTAATATCTATATACCACTAAACATGTGGAGAAGGTTAACAGAATCAGTGTGCTCTGACTTAGGGGGCACTTTAATTTGGCGGCATTGGGGGAAGCTCGAAGCTGGAAAATGTTGTATACACTTTTTTATTGCGATCATAGACAAAGATATTGAGAGGAAAATTAAAAACCAATAACTTTTACATGCACTTTTATATTAATCATTATATATAGATATGTAAATTAAATCTGGTGGGATGAACAAACTAAGACTAATACCAAATAACACAAATTTTCGAGTAGAAGGAAACAAAAGCCAATCCCTGACTTTAGCTCTGTAACATAATTGTATTATCTAATAATAAATCCATTGTATTACCATTTTATAAGTTACATACTCTACTTAACAAATTGTTTGCTCTAACAAGCTTGTTCTTTATATAATGTGTTAATCTTCAGAGTAGTTAATAAACACTCAAATACAGCATCAAAATGTCAATCAACTGTAATATTTTCTGACTGCAATTACTTGACAAAATAAAAACTATTCCTTACTTTTTCATTCTACAAAGTATCTATAGAACAAACTAATGTCCTTTTATAAGACAAATATATCTATAATTTCAAGTTTCGTTAGGAATCATTATAAACAAGTTTTATTGTACATGTATTGCCATTATCCTCATATGCATTAAAAACAAGTACTCATATATGGTAATGGACACAATCACATAGTTCCCCAAACGACTCCCCACCTCCCACCTGCAATAAATCAAAAATGCAGTTGCACAGTGTACGTATGAACATCTTGGGAGAAAATTTGAAAATAGGAAGTTGGCCCAGAGACAATCATATTTATTCTAGATTTTTATCATATTGATCAGCATCCCTTAACACCTCTATATACCAATTTTCATTGAAAATCGGAGACCTAAATATAAAAACAGGAAGTTGGCCTAGCTGCCATCTTGGAATACAAAACTCTTTACGATAATATTTGCATGTTGTTCGCCATCCCTTAAAACCTCTATAGACCAATGTTCATTGAGATCGGAGACCGAAACCAAAAGAACAGGAAATGAGCCTGCGGCACCAAAATCTTTGTTTGCATGTTGTTCGCCAACCCTTAAAACCCCTATAGACCATGGCTAATTTTCATTGAGATCTGAGACTGACACCTGAAAACAGGAAGTTGGCCCTAGTACATATATCCTGGCATGACCATCTTGGACTTCCAGTCCCGGAAAAAAAAAAACCTTCTTTTCAAAAATGTCACTACAATTAATATTTCAGTCTGTGACTTTAGTTGGCATTATATTTTGATGCCAAGGACTAGTAATTTTACAGCCAGACTAGTGCCAATTGTAAAGAACTAATCCGAATGGATTTGTGGCTCCCCATTCGATTAATATTGTTAAATGCTACATTTACAAGAGCGGTGGTCAATTTCATTTCTCAACACATTTTGAGTGCATTCTTTACACGATTATTTCAGTCTGGATGCATCATTTTGTGATAATTTTTGTTCACGAAAGCATCCAGACTGCAATTTGGGTAAAAAATTGTGAACTGATCATGGCTGAATTTGAAGTGCTGAAGCAAAATGGCTGTCCATTTAATTTTGGGGTTTACTAGTCCAAATGACTAGCAGCGAAAATAATAAGCGTCACAGACTGCAATTTATTAATTTAGATAGTAGTTTTTGTTCCATCAGGACAGAAGTCAGCATCTGATGGTGATTCATCTCTTTGAAGGTAATTAATTAATAAAGTAATTGTATGTGATTATACCGAAAAACAGCGTTCATTCATTCATTCATATCTTTATTCCTCCGTAAACGAAGAGTTACATGAACATATAAGAATACAAACAAAAATAGGTGCAAGGTAATAACAAAACAAAAAAAGGTGAGATAGCATTAAGGAAAGGGAGAACACAAAGCAAAAAAGTAAAAAGGAAATAGAATAGAAATAGTATCATTAATTGTAATCTATATGAATGCACAGGAAAGCATCAGTTTAACTTTGACTATCAACAAATATGTTGAATTGAATCTACTGTATTGCCACTAATTGAAAAGTAAGTATAAATTTACAAATACAGTTATGAGAAAAGACATCAAATAGCTACACTATACAGCGAATGGTATATAGAGCATTTAATTACTGAAAGGTCAATGCAGACACTTTATCTGCGAAACACAAACAATCTTAAACGAATGAATATACGGTATTATCATCACCGAGAGCTAGAATAATGTTCTCATTTGGGCGGCCAAGAATAATATGTATTTGTTCTTCCCTGTCCACTTGGTCTAATAGAACATATACACGAACGGGATATATATTCACAACTTTTGTAAAAAACGTATCTCTAATTGCGACTATATCTATATTTCTACAATCTAAAGTACAATGGGCAACAGCGTCAGACACACACAAATTGCATTTGGCACAGTGTAACTCACAATCAGGGGGAGTAATCCATAATTTGGAGACGCGTTTACAGATACCAGAAAAAGATGGAGAAACTTTGGAAATTGACCACAAAATCGATGGAGAAAATTCCATGTGAATATTTCTGAACCTGCGCAATTCAGGGTTTAATGTCAGACGCTGTTTCCATTGATTACTTTCCTCAAGAAGTAAGACATTTTTAACAATATATTTCCATGTACGTTTGCTTGGAATCCAGGTTGACTTTAAATAATCATAAACAAACGACTGCAAGTTGTATTTATGAAAAATATTCCATACGTCGAAAATAAAACCTGTTTTCGACTTATATATACCTAAATACAGGTGGTATAGACGTAACAAAAACAACTGCTTCGCAGTACATACAGACTTGACATTACACAGAGCAGCAAAAAATCTTGCGTGCATACATATAGTAGATCAGGAATATTAATTCAACTAACAATCTAGCTAGACCATTTCATGATTTGAAGATCAAACAAAATGCATCACAGAAACACAAAAAATTTTGACCTCTTTTTGATACTTCAGAAGGATTCAAAACATTTATCTTTTTTCACAGAGTCCCATTTATAATATGCACTAAAGATGAAGGACACCTTTAAAATGTCACATATATTCAATAAAACAATTTCTAGTGTGATCAAATCACAATGAAGTAATGTGAAATATTGGCTGGATTATAATTATAAAGCTTTAAATTCATATATACAAATAACTGATGGCCACAAAGTCTGAATGTTTAAAGTTTCCTGAAACATTTTCATCAATTAGCATAAACTGGTATTTAGTAAAAGAGATCATGATCTACATAATTTATATTACTGAGCAAATGAAAATATAAGCAGTACTTTTGTGTGTCAGTGTATACATATATACACCAGACCAAAATCTAACTTTACCCTGTTCCAATGTTTGTACTAACTGCATGTATACAGCTGGTGTCCTACCATTTCTCATGGATATAATTCATTAAAGATGCTCCACCGCCAACAGAGCATAAATGATACTTATCATTTGAACAATGATAGGTGTTTAATTGTGTTTATATATGTCTAATTAATACAAAAAATAATTTTAGATAATTTGTTTTGCTTTCAGTGCATGTGCAATCAGTACTGCATTTACAACTAATGCAAGAACTTATTTTTAATATTTTTATCACTGGAGTAAAATTAGAAGCTCAGATTTTTCAATGGTGGCAATGGTGTAAAATAAGTAATTTTTGTAACTGGAAAAAAAATAATAAATCGTCTGCTCCCGTTTTTGATAGAGAAAATAAACATTTGTCAGAGGTGCAGCATCTTTAAACTTCCATTATCTCAGTTACTGTAGTTACTGAGTGACTGATCCTTTCAATCTTATATATCAATTTTGTAATTAATACAGACAGTCAAATACAACTTGTCTTAAGTTTATGATCAACTCTCTGTAAAGACCACCTACTTATATGATTAAGAGGACCACGTGTATTACAATACAGTCCCCAAATGGCTAATGACCCAGGGGTTTCAATATCAGGAGGTACCCGGTATTTTTTACTGGTTAAACCTGTGAGTGGTACCGCCTGATTTAGACTAAATTAATTACATTAGATAGCATACAGATAGTATACATGTACCCCCTGAAATTGCCATTGTACCCCCTCTCCTGAAAGATAATGAAACCCCTGATGACCTGTGCGTAAAAGACCTCTTGGCTATATATGGAATCATTGTTGCTTTTTCCCTTTCAGACTGAATTAAATACAGTAGGTCTTTATAGACAGGTTTGACTTGTAAATCAGAAAATAAAAGTTGTTTACTTTTTTGTATTAGCTTTTAATTTAAAAGGCTAAAAGCACATTATATAATTGTTTTGTATATATATATATATCAACAATTTATACTCACTGCAATTTTTTCTTTAAAAACTGCTGGTTTAACCCCATCTTTGTTTCTACAGCTGAGACGAGAATTTCCGTTGATGACAGCATCCTTCTTTTTCAGTGAAACATTGAGGAGTGGACTTAGTGTATGGTCACACATAGGAAGGTGTGACCTCTGAATACTGTCAGGCGGAGAGAGAGGCTGTATTGTCGTTTTACTGGAAGAATCCTCCTCGCTGTCACTAGAATAGTCACTACGCCTGTATTTGTATTGTTCCTTACGACTCTTGGAGAAATGGCCCCAGGAAGTGACAGGACATGTGGACCTGAACTCCCATCCAGGGTCGGAGGGGTCCTGTTCTGTTCTATTGAACACCATATCTGCACTGTCAGGGGATACATTCCCATCCATTTCATCACCATCATCTACATTACCACTATCTGCAGCACTCGTACAAGGATTTCTGTGGTGAGATTCTCCCCATTCAGATTCTATCTGACTACAACAGGAACTCTCATTCTGTGACTCCATACAACAAACTTCTTGGTCACTTGAGTAGTGGAATGAACTAGAATGACACATTTCTGATGTATTGGAGTCTTTCTGACATAGATACTTGTCACTGGGAACAGATGATAGCTGTCTAGTACATCCCCTCCTTTTTACCCTGTCCTGGTGTCCATGACTACTGTTGTCATGGACAACAGGGTCGTCACCAAGGTCAACAGCTCCATTGTCATGGTTACCATATCCATTGCTTGTGTTACCACTTCCATTTACAGTCACAGACATGATTATTTAAATTCACAACTCAGAAATTAATTGAAAAAATAACAACCTTTGTTTGTGAATGGCATAAATCACCATTACTCCAAATGTCAAAATGGACATTATAAATATATATTCATTTAAATACAATGTATAAACTCATCTAGAAACATGCACCTTAAATGATTTATTCACAACCAAAGAAATTGATATGTTTTTCAATATTAAAACATCCTACATGAAGGAAGAAATTGCAAATGATTGCAATTTCTTAAACTTGAACTTTATCTCTGCTTCACATTCTGTCATCAATGTTAATGTCTGAGGATTTTCATAGTTGACCTTTCTCTGTAGGTTGGTTCACACCAATTCTCAATTTTGAGCAGCTTGATATGAATGGTGGCATTGTGCTCCTTGATATCCCTGCTTCATCACCTCCTGATAATAGATATCACAAACAAATGTTAAAATATATCAGTTTTGTTATAATTGTTGAACAAATAGTATGATATACATGCAAGGCAGTACCATTGCATATAAGTGACATATGGTAATGCAAACATTAGAATTGCTATAGGGTTCATCTATCTTAGAGACCAACACTTCATCTATATATATATCGACCCAGTCCAATCCCGCTACAAATTATCAATTAACTATATATGATAGTCAATTGTAGTAGAGGTTTTCAATTTTGTTTGTTTGATTATTTTAACTTCTAATTAACAGCCCGGGTTTTGTTTAAGAACGGCCTCCCATGTATGCAGTGTGAAGTGTGTGTGAAGTTTTGGGAGACTGCGGTATGTTCGTGTTGTGTCTTCTTGTATAGTGGAACCGTTGCTCCAATTGAAGGCAACAGAACAGGCACACACAGAACAGGTAATTCAGTTTTTTGATCTACATCAAAAGAGCTGTATAATGGTACACTGTGATTGATTGTGTGGCCTTGATGTACGGCGACACTCTATCTGTAGTCTTCAAATCTTTACAGGCCTGTGAATGGTTCAGATGTTTTCTGCTGAGCTGCCTCCAATTTTACTATGAGATAGTCTAGGGGTGTATAGAGATCGTAAGTGATGGGAACCCCTGGAGTATCGATGGTAAAAGGAGAGAGGAGAGTACAAAATGCAGTGACCAAACCATGCTTCTAACCAAACCTTTCATTACAAAAGGGATGCAATATGTTTTATCAAATATTGAGCCACATGTAGTTGAACTGGTTGCTGACGATCTACATTGTATCTTAATTGAGTTAATGTACTCCCGCTAAAATACATTATGATAGATCAGTGCACATACATACAATGTACTTAACAGTTTATATAGGTATTTTTTGTAAGTATATAATTCATTATTTAAACAATCATCATCAGCATACATACATGGAATGCTCAAGCACAAAACCTAGACAACAATATAATATAGATCAAAAAATGTATAAATTCTGCTTAAATTAATATCAGGTCCGGTAGCACTGGTAAATCTGGCTATATAGCTAGATTTGACTCAATAGTCAAATCTGACAACACGTATAAAGGACAAATGTAATCAAAAGTGACATACCTGGCCATAAAATCATGGTACACATCAAAATTGAATGACGTATAAATCTTGAGAATCAACAAAACAAAATATTTTTGTCATCCAAGATGATTTCTGATGATTTTTCAAAATCCATCATTGCATTTTTTTGTTTACATTTGTCCATTATACATGTTGTCAGATTTGGCTATATAGTCAAATCTAGCTATATGTAGCCAGATTTAGCGGTGCTAGAGAACCTTTTAATACTGTTCAGGCCCTATTATACATGTATACACTGCATATCAAATTAAGACAATTGTAATACATAGAGTCGCTGGCTATAGAACATGTCCCTTACATATCCTGGCCTAAAGTTATTCTTACATTTTGTAAATTAGGATGGCTATTGATATACATGTAATAGTAAGAGTATGGTAGGCCTAGCTTCAATGTAACAACTTAATTTATTCATTAATTCATTCATGCAAGTATTGTAGCCTATGTAGGGGTATTGTACATGCCTGCGTGACAATTGTCATTTAATATCCCGGACATTGTTAGCGGTCGGGTGCACATTCAGGACATCCGATTATCACATTAACTTGTTTGGATCATCATGATGAGTGATGTTAAAAATATTTCAAAATTGCCAATTAGAACAAAGTAATCATACACATTTACAACACAAATCGTTCTCTAATTGTCTATTCAAACATAACCACAACATAAAATGACTTTAATTATGAAATATACTCTACCTGAGTTGTTCCCATTTTAATAATATCACGGATTCCATTTCAAAATATGAAACGTATGTTTTCTCTTCTAAAGCGAATTATGTTGGAACTCTCTAATGTGAACTCGCGTGGAGGTAGAAAAGAACACTACAAATATTTACTTCCGGTCACATTACAACAAACTACTCGATTATACCTATTTGCTACAAAAATGGAGAAAACTCTTGAAAAATCTATGGAAGAAACGTATGTCATTTCTTACATAATAGCCAGTTTTATGTATGATATCATGCCACTTAAAATGTCTTCATGCTAATCACTCATGACGATGTGTGGGCGGAGATTCTGATCACAATATTAATATGCATCATGATGAGATCAGTGGACAGTATTGGACACAGATCAATGATGTTGATAACACGAACCCTTTTTGTATTAAGTCAATCGTACTTCATAGATTGTTTCTCTTTAATTCAACAACAATAGAAACCTTATTGGATTGTTTAAATTTAGATGTATGATAAATAAATTGATAATATTTTCATTTGTGGTTAAAGTTAAAGCAACTGCTTTTAGTTATACAAGTTCTAGTCTAATCCAATGGCATAAGATGTATTGCTCGATATTGAGAAACTTCCTAATACTTGTTTTGACATTATAATCATGATTTGATCTTTTAGGTTTAGAGTCCCAGGTGTCGCTGGAGTGTTATGTGCAGATGAACATGGACTCTGTTTATCATGTAAGTTTTATCATAATTTCAACCACTGATTATAGATTTGTGTAAGTTTCATATTTGTTAACCATTGCTGATCAAACAGAGGCAGATTCTGTACATGATCAGTCAATATTTGATCTTGTGTGTATATCATCAAGGATGCTCTATATAGCCAATATACATATCACAACTAGTGCATCCTTGATGATGAACATCAAATGACCAAATTATCTGTCTTTTCTGTTCCTGTTGTCATACACTGAACCTTCAGTTTTGTTAGAACATTTATGCCAGGATTGATATTATGACAGTGATATTTATCCTAAGAAATATGAAGGATAACCCTATTGTAAATATATATCATGTTTTCAACACTTGTACATTGTATGTCATCCAAAGGGCTCTATCTAACTAACCCGCTAAATATGTTATTGTGCCTATTGTTAATGTATTATGAATCAGTTATGCTGGTCTCTTGAAAGATTTGCATCACAAAAGGTTTTACTATATAATACAAAAATGTAGCTAGGAATACCATGCAATGTGACTTTACTAATTCTAGAGTACCTTTTGACAAGAAAAGTCATTCTTTTCTGTTAGCAATCTTTAAACTTGTCAGCCTGTGGCAATTGCAGTTAGTAATTGTAAACTTATTGTAGCTTTGCTGAATTATATAATTGACAAGTGACTGTCACATATTTATAAGCTTTTTAAAAGGTACATGGTATAATTCTTAACACTCATTACTTTCCACTGACTCTGGCATTCTATTGGAGCTGGCTGTGGATCTTTCTTTTGTTGGAAA
Source organism: Argopecten irradians (assembly GCF_041381155.1). NCBI lineage: Eukaryota > Metazoa > Mollusca > Bivalvia > Pectinida > Pectinidae > Argopecten > Argopecten irradians. The sequence continues at coordinate 37,877,047 of NC_091145.1, read as the reverse complement.
TCAGATTTAAGATTATATAATTAGGTCATGCTACAATGTATTTTAATTTCATTTTACAGCCAAGGGTATTGCCAAAAAGGAGACAGCAGGACAGTTGGCAAGTCTAGCCCGACAGGCCCAGCAGTTACATCCTGTAAACCCCAGTCCTGTCATCGCTATAGAGGCAGATGGAGGGTATGCATCACACAGTTACAAATTTAGTAACTGTGTGGGGAGGGGGCCTGGGCAAAAGCAGGACATTTGGAAAGTGTAATTAGTCACTGACAGGCACAGCAGTTACATCTGTAATCAGTATCACTAGTACTCTATATAGCCAGAAGTTGGTTGGTTGTACGGTGGCACAGCTACATGTCATCTTTTATTTCTATTTATTTTAAACAAACTTAGTCAATGTCACAGGGATGATATGTTTGAGAGAAATAAATAGCATTCTTAGTAACAGATACACTGATCAGCAGCACACTTTGCATAGTCAGAGAAAGCAGTGGAAAGGACTATATAGGTGTCATGTCCAACAACCATACTTTATAAAATAATCAATTTTTACTTCATTCGGCTGAAGTTTGTCGTAGGAGTTCAATGTATATGAAGGTGGATAATAGGTATAATAAGAGGAGTGTTTTTATGGACCAAAGAGGTGTGAATAAAAATGACATGTACTGTCAAAATTTCAAGGCACTCTGCCCTTAATCAGGACATAAAAATATGTCCTAGACATGCAATAATTATCTTTCATATTTTGTGAAAATATTTGTATGAAAAAAATGGACTTGTTTTATTTATTTTATTTCTGTATTTTTTTTCAGAACGGTTTTGATAAAGAGTGAATCGGATATCACCATGGCTGTCTATAAATCACCTATGTCTTGACCAGCTTGACCTAGTATTTGGGTATCAGCTGTTCAAGGCATTTCTGCGAGAGTGAGAGAACTGTGAGAACATGTTGTGAATCATTAATTAAACTTTGATTCAAACACAGATTATATTATCTAATACATAATATTGTCTATATTATGAGAGACATTTTGGGTAGAGTGCAATGGCGGACCCTTCTCTAATGGGGAAAAAAGGATCACACACACACTGTCAAGGGAACAAATGTACTGGATTATCTATGATGTAGAAAATGTGATGCCATTTACGCTTGTATAACATGGAAGTTTTATATCATGAAAAAGAATAAATTATTTAATGCTTTTGACTTTGTCTTTGTGACTCACTGGTGTATAAGGCAAATGCATATGCCTGTTGTCAACCTCTTTATAGGAGAATATCTTAGAATCGAAGCATTTAAAAAGAGCATATATCAGGGCATCAAATTGACCTTTGACTTTTAGCAGTTTTGGAGGTCAAATAACAATTTCTCATAAATCTGAAGAGTCAAAACATATCACAAATAGACATGTGCTTCAAATGCAAGGGTCAAATCTGATTGATGGTAGTCAAATCTAACTCTCATGGGGAGAACTGGATGCCTTGCAGTATATACACCCACCCCTCCTATAAAGCTTCACAATCTCTATGATGTTAAATGACCTTGACCTATATATTAACCCACACACCCCTGAACTTTCATAATGGACTGTTCCAGTTCTTGAATTAAATGAGTCCACGTGTGTCTTCGGGGATGGATCAGATTTGTTACACCACTTCGTTATATGGAACACAATTACTACATATCTTTAAAGACTAGTAGTGATTTGAGGTACGAAAATGCGGATGGACGGACAGATGGAAGTCTTTTTCGTTTATTCGGAACAACCTGTTCAACAGTTTGTAAACGTCATTATTTCAAGTATAAATCCTGACTGACCTGCAGTTTATGATACAGGCCTGTGAGGGCTTTGTCAAAGCTCGTCTGAAAACAATATAAAATCATCAGGTCCGTCTTTAATTCATAAACGAACAACTAGGTTCAACCAGTCAAACCGCATAATCAAAAACGGCCATAGTCAGAGTGGTTACCATTACTATTGCTGTCTGACCCAGTGTCTCATCCATGAATGTGTGAAATGGACTTAAAAAGCTACTAGTTATAAACGACTGAATAGTTCTTACAAAAGGTTTAAAGCATCCTAAAATACATCCTCAATACTCCAGGGGTTCCAATCACTTACAGTCTCTACACCCCTGGACTATCTTATAGTCAAATTTGAGGCAGCTCAGCGATAAACAGTCGAACCAATCACAGGTCTGGTAATATTTCCTTTGAAGGCTACAGAGACAGCACACCAAACATCAAAGCCACACAGTCAATCAGTGTGCCTTTATACAACTCTTTTGATGTACATCAAACGACTAAATTACCTGTTCTGTTGCCTTCCATTTCACTATGAGATAGTCCAGGGCAATCGGATCACCAGTCATTTTATCTAAAACTGGATTCTCAGAAGTGGACGAGGTGTTCTGATTGTAGTCCAGGGGTGTAGAGATCATTAGTGATCGGAACCCCTGGAGCATTGAGGATGCCTAAGAGACTGCTAAATGGGAATCATAATCTGTGCTTTTCAGGGCACCAAGAGTGGCAATTGTGCAAATTCTTTAAATCCTTCATCTTTTGTAGGAATGAAAGGGATTAGGTTAATGTTTGGCTTTTAGTGCAAATTCTTTAAATCCTTCATCTTTTGTAGGAATGAAAGGGATTAGGTTAATGTTTGGCTTTTAGGATTAATATTGAGCAAAGCAATTTAATTAGTAAAGGTCTGGGGTATGCTAATGGAAAATGTTGAACACATTATTTAAAGCCCCGTCTTCTAAAACTGATGACACATCGATATATACATATATACGAATCCTGGATTTTTCCCATTTTCGTTTCCATTCACAGAGATATGAGAATTAGTTACAGTTCATATCATTATAGACCCACCAGAGTTCCCTGAGACCATTTTTAGACGTATTAGAGCCGAGAGCTAACTTTCATTCGTTCATAATTATTCTCAATATCTTTTAGATTTATGTAGTCATAGACAAAACAGTTTTTTTTACTTCAAAACAATATTTGGAGAATAGTGCTTTATAATTAAATTAATTAACTCAGTGAGGTACTACTTAGGCATTGATATCCGATTTTTTATCCATATTAAAAAGCGACACATTTATTTGCCAAACTAAACAATCAGCCAAGATGTCAATACATTGTTCAACATTAAATTCCCGCGTAAATGTTCTTCGTCTAGATAACGTCATAATACTAAGTGGAAAAATGCAAAACATGTTATGCAAAAATAACCTTAGCTTCCCACCAACGGAAATGAGTATAGCAAATGAAATTGAATTATAAAATATTATTTTTTATCGAATTTTTATCAAAATTCTAGAACCTCAAGTGGATGTTTCGTTGGAAGTTAGATTATTTATCTAAACAAAAGTAATTAAAAGTTTCAGTATTCTTAAATATCGTTTTTTTTTTTTTTTTTTTTTTTTTTTTCCATCGAGACGTACATGGGTTTTGTAGTAGTATTGAGTTTGTCACACAAAATAAAGCTTCAGTCTGCTACTGTACATCTCTACACTGTCAGCCTCATTATTGTATTAAGAAATCAAAATTGTTAAAAGAACACTTTGTGTAACATTGTACATGTAATATATTTTGCTGACTGTAACTGACGTAATGTACTTGTGACGTCATTGAAGTACAGATCGATGATTGTGACGTCATAAATAAGTCTCTCTTGGAAACATACACCTGTATTCCTTCAGCAGTGTTTCTGAATCGCTAAAATTCCCATAAAATGTCGACAAACACCGTCCCAAAGAAGATATCGTGTTGTAAGGTGGCGCCTCTCCCAGGAGGTGACAGTAAGAACGGATTGGGAAGTCAGAAATGTCCCAAGGAACTGTTCTTAGCGAGGAGAGGATACGAACAGTGTAAGCTGTACTTCCTCACCACCATTGTTGACACTTGGGATGGACAGACTGCCAGTAGTTTGTTCTACGAGTCGGCCGCCACATTTTCTCCATCTAAGACAGAAACTGAAAAGTCGGACGACACTTCTACAAAAACCAGCCTGGAATGGGATTGGAACTGCCACGCAACGAGTTCTGTCGAACAGCAAGCAAAATCACGGAAATTCAGGCCCCGGAAACTTATACGGAAAATGGTTGGAAACAAAGAATAAGTTCTGGAAATATGGTAAACACAGCAAAAAATATTCGGAACAGAAAGTGAGAAAAACATGAAACTCGAAGTTGATTTTATTTTTCATCTGTATTGAACGAAAATAAACTGAAAATGCAAATACTTTTGTATAATTACAAATGTGAATAATTATCAATGTGATATAACATACAAATAGTTTTGTTATGTTTCTAATATAATATGTTGTTTAGAAAAGATTAGAAATTATATTTTACATTACAAGCGATTATCTACATACAATGTAATCATTATACTTACGCGCGTTTTATCATTTTATAGTCAAAATACTAGAAAAATAAATACTTGTATTTTAAGATGGGGTCTATGCACGAATTGATAAACCGTATGCACGGATTGGTAAACCGTGCCTTTATTATTAGGCTTTTTTATTATTTTTTTTTTGCCTAATATAAAAAAAAAGCCTAATGATATAGGCAGGTTTAGCGGACTAATAAACCGTGTGCACGGATTGGTAAACCGTGCGAACGGATTCACAAACCGTGTGCACGGATTAGTAAACAGTGCGGACGAATTGGCAAACCGTGTGCACGGATTGGTAAACCGTGCGAACGGATTCACAAACCGTGTGCACGGATTAGTAATCCGTGCGAACGGATTGACAAACCGTGCGGACGGATTGGCAAACCGTGTGCACGGATTAGTAAACCGTGTGCACGGATTGACAAACCGTGCGGACGGATTGGCAAACCGTGTGCACGGATTGATAACCCATGCGAACGGATTGACAAACCGTGTGCACGGATATATTTCCATGTCCCTTCGCGGGCTCCGTAGTTATATATCTAAATTACACACAGATATATACGGCGATACCGCTTATTATCCAGCAAAACTTGTAACGGTAAATAGTTTGGAGCCCTTTTTATCTCCCACACAGCTCGACGATGATCAGACGATCAGTTTGCAAAACTTTTCTGATTGGCCATCTAAGCAGGGAACCGTTTTCAATTAGAACGCAGTAATGACTTCTTGAAACATAAATTTACAGTACTAGGCAAAGAACTAGAAAGAGCACATGAATGAATCAACGAATTGGAGATGAAAAGAAACCACTGGTACAACAAGGCCGCAAAAACTCTATCCATGTGCTGTGACTGAATAATGACAACAACAAAGAGAGTGTAGAGGACACAGTTGAAAAAGCGATATCGCTGTAATATCTATTCAAATAAATTCAAACTGAAGGGAGTCTTTATTAGAACACATAATTCCTTAGATGATTTGCTATTGGTGTAGCATCCTCGATATATATTCCAGTGGTTACTATCACTGTCGTAATATCCATCCCTGTATAACTAAGTATGTCATAGTGAAATTAATGGTCGGGAGAAAAAATCCTAATCAATCATGCCCGTATACGAAAGATTCAGATAGCGATGCCAAACTTCAAAGCCATGCAATGTACCGTTATTCGTTTCTTTAGATTGACATAAAAGGACCAAATACGTACCTGCCTGCCTACAGAGCCGTCAGTTTTGATCTGACAATTATTGACGATGTTGGTGTAGATAAACTGATTTAAAATATGTAAACTTGGGTCGATCGGTCATTCCTATAAGTTTATACTTTGTGTATATACAAATTATTAGCAGGATTATCAAAAAACGGCTCCGCTGTCTGTTACAATACCCGAAGACAAGCATTTGCCACGTTTGTGATTATTACACTTAACACATTTCTAAAAGTTTCTGTTTTAAAGATCAAATAGCTAGGCTAGACCAATGAACGTCACTGTAGAATCTTAGAATTTCCCGGAAATGTTACCAACATTTTTTTATTTCTACTACAGCTGATTTAGTACAACACAGGGCCTTGCTTTTTAAATAGTGTGTTACCATCACTGTTCAGTTATACGCACTTCTACATGTAGCTACTGTTGTTACAGTAGCGGAAAAGATATCACCTTGTCAGAAGGTGATTATTATCTTTTCCGCTATGTTAGTAGCTAATCCTTCCCTAAACTATCTCACAGTAAAACTTAAGGCTGTTCATGAGAAAAACTGACCAATCATAGGCCTGCATAGACTTCCTTTGAAGATTACAGCAAGAGCGACGCCCAACTTCAAATCCACACAGTAAACCACAGTGTATCGTTATTCTATTCTTTTGATGTGCATCAAAGGATCAATTTACCTGGGTTTTCTGTTGCCTTTAGTTTCACGATGAGATAGTCCAGGGGTAGATATTTCTTCAGTGATAGTAACCCCTGAAGTATCGTGGAGGAAATAGTGTCTGTACACATAGAATGTTGTAGCACTCAAATCCGCGAGTTATAGGCCGAGCACTAATAATTCATTTGGATCGATTTCAGTTGTATCAATTCACCTTTTAAATGGTTAAAACTGTCTGATTTACAGAAGATTTAAAACAACCTTATGAAAACGCCACTACAACCACACGAAAACAAACATACCAGTAAATGAAGATTTGACGAAAACATACATAAAATTATCTTTGATCAATCGCTAAAGTTTCAGAACTACATTCATAACTTTCAGTCAAGTGATGGCTTATTAAAAGTCGTTATGTTTCAAAAAGATTACACGTATCCAGCAAACAAGTAACAAAAGAACAAATGCTTGTTTTATTCACGTACAAGAAAGTGGTTAAAAAATCCCTACATACTACCAAGAAACCTCCACCTCTGGGTCGCAAGTTCGAATACCATAGAGCTGTTGTCATGACTGACCGCTGTCGGTGGTTTTCTCCTGTTGCCTTCCACTTCCTACATCAACCAGTTCACACCCTTAATTAAGTGACTCTAGTAATTAATGTGTAAATACGACGTACAATCAAACTTCACACGTAAAGAACACAAAGGACTTTAAAAAAGTCAGACACCACTGTATAATATAAAAATATGACATTTTAGCAACGATATTGGAAAATATGGGGTTTACATGTAAGTTTATAAAATTGCAATCTAATTAAAGGCCCACAAACTTTCCGAAACGGCTTTTAATTTTTAAAAGAGAATGTAAAACGAGATCGATAATTTTATAGAGTCGCAAAACTTATCGTTAAAACTATACGTATCACCACCTTCTGAACAATTTGATTAAAATAAATAAAATGTAAATTTTCATAACGCGGGTCGTCTTATGTTCCCGCCGTCGTCCTAAATACCGCGCGGTAGTTGATTATCACTGCGCCAGACGGTAAAACAGCTATATAAATAACTCTCCATTGGTTTATAGGCATTTTCCCTTCGTTTATTTAACAGTATTTTATTCATTCATTCATTCTTTATTTCCTCTAAAAGAGATACAATATATGTTCAATAAATTCAAAAAGAGAGTGAAAAAGAAAAGTTCAACACATTACGTTATCGCGAAAAAAAAAAGAAATAATAATAACAATTTACACAGTCATTTCAGTTAGAACCTGTCCTCAGCCGCCAGGAATGCGTGGGACGCTGCTCTGATGAAGCGTGTGGCCATCAATTCAAAGTCTTTGTTAGGATCTGTGTTTGGGCTGTATCTTCCGAAGACAATTTGGACAAATTCTTCGTCTGATGCATTATCTACTGTTAAAAATGTATCAATACCACAAATATCAAGTACTTGTGTGGTGAATCTGTCTCTGATACATACGGTGACGTCACAATGTGTGACGTAATGGCGGATGAGATCTGTGAATACTTTACCACATTTTTTGCATGTTTTTTCTTGAGATTGTGGTGGATATGTCAATAATTTAGATACAAATCTCGCACAAGCGAGATCCGCTGTGGATGTTGCGTTGATCCATAATACGTGTGGATATATCTGCTTGTGTATGTATCTGAATCTGTCGAAGTCACTCTGATTGTTCATTCTATCACGCCACAGATCAGTTTCACGGTTTCTAATAGCGTGCTTAATATATAGTTTCCAATTCGATTTTGAAGGAAACTCCGTCTTGGTAGTGATATAACGAGCGAATAAATCCATTAAATTGTACTTTGTTAAGATATTACAAATATCTGGTATGAATCCTTTTTGTTCCGGAACATCGTCGTTTAGATAGGTATATACACGCACAGGGACGTGGCACGAAAATTTTTAACCAATAGTATACATATATATATTATAGTATCAAGGGTATGAACTCGGCGGTCGAGAAAAACGGACCTATTTTTTTTAAAACCGTGATTATTTTAATAAATGGGTTCTATACAACATTGACGGATATCTTACCTTAAAGAGAAATAATTTATCATTCCATTGATTGATTGGTGAACAAAATTGGCCAAGTATTGACGAAGTTATGGCTTGATGAATCGGGAAATTTACGAAAAATATGCTAGGTAGACATTTCCCTGTCCGGTCGAAATGTCGTCTCGGCTCTAATGGGCACATCAAAAACCAAGCCAAAATCACAAAATCTACGCTTGTAGCGGTAAACAGTACCCATAAACTGTGTTCATCCACAATCTCCTTTGGAGGTGTCATGGCCCGTACTTTGTAGAAACTCCATTTAAACATCGTATATCTCACTTACTTTAACCGTCACCGCCATGTTCATTTGTTCTTCGGAACGCTTCTCGAGTTTACCGACAAGCACAACATAACATAATTTGCATAATGTAGTCACGATATGTAAAGTCGAGAAGCGTTCCGAAAGAAAAATGAACATGGCGGTGACGGTTAAAGTAAGTGAGCTACACGATGTTTAAATGGAGTTTCTACAAAGTAAGGGTCATGACACCTCCAAAGGAGATTGTGGATGAACACAGTTATGGGTAGTGTTTAGCGCCACAAGCGTAGATTTTGTGATTTTGGCTTGGTTTTTGAGGTACCCATTAGAGCCGAGACGACATTTCGACCGGACAGGGAAATGTGTACCTAGCATATTTTTCGTAAATTTCCCGATTCATCAAGCCATAACTTCGTCAATACTTGGCCAATTTTGTTCGTCAAGCACTCAATGGAAAGATAAATTATTTTTCTTTAGGGTAAGATATCAGTCAATGTTGTATAGAACCCATTTATTAAAATAATCATGGTTTTAAAAAAATAGGTCCGTTTTTCTCGACCGCCGAGTTCATACCCTTGATACTATAATATATATACATGTATACTGTTAGTTTAAAAAAAGTCGTGCCAGGTCCCTGTGTATACACGCACTAAAAAGACTTTCTTTGCAAGGTAATCGTTCGGTAGTTTTATAAGTCGATGGAGAAATTGTAGTTTTCGCTTATCAATTTCTGCTCCAATACGAAAGAGACCGAGCATGCTCTCCGCGATGTCAGATCTTGTGCGCGTAGGAAAATCCTGAATTTTTTTAACTGCAAGGTGTTGAAATCGGGAAAATTTGTCGTTATCGTTTGTTCGGATGTTGTTCCATGTTTCAGATCCATAGATCTAGAGTGCGGATGGCAGTACAACTTTTCTGTATAGGTTGAGGTATATGCACCAATGCCGAGTATAGCAAACAGCATCCTCGATACTCCAGGGCTTCCGATCACTTACGATCTCTACACCCCTGGATTATCTCATAGTGAAATTGAAGGCAGCTCAGCGGAAAACATTTGACCAATCACAGGCTAGCAAAGATTTCCTTTGAAGACTACAGAGAGAGCGACGTCTAACATCTAAGCCACACAGTCAACCACAGTGTACCGTTATACGGCTCTTTTGATGTACATCAAATGACTAAATTACCTGTTCTGAGATAGTCCAGGGGTGTAGAGATCGAAAGTGATCGGAACCCCTGGAGTATCGAGGATGAGCAAACAGCGATGCGCGTCCCTTTTTATAGCTCTTTTCAATCTTTTTTGTACATGACATGTTGTTAGATATAGGTATTCCAAGGTGTTCATGGTTATCCTTCATTTCCAGTTCTACTCCACCTAATCTCCATTGAAAAATATCCTTATCGAATCGACCACCAAAGACCATGGTACAGCTTTTGGTAGTACTGAATGAAAATTTCCACTGCATTGAATAATCCTGACATATATTAAGCATATACTGTAAGGAGCGCGGTGACAGGGCGAGTAAGGTGATATCATCAGCAAGTGTAGAGTTACCACAATGTAAAGCATTAAGTGGGGCACCAGAGTTAGATTTAGATAAGTCGTTCAGGAGATCGTCGATGACGATCAAATAGTATAACGTGGACATCGTCCCACCTTGTCGCAATCCTCGCTTCATTTCGATCCATCGCGATTTGGTTCCATTGCAAAGAATAGCGCTTTTAAGTCCTGAATATGTGTTTTCCACAATGCTTAATATTCTACCATGGGTTCCTTTCCGCTTCAATTTTTGTATAAGTCCCCTATGACAAACGGTATCGAACGCTTTCTTTATGTCCAGGAAAGCTACAAATACCTTGTTATGCTGTTCAATGTTTGCAAAAATCGTTTCCTGAAGGATGAACGACACTGTTTCGCAACCAACGAAACGTTGAAAACCTTGTTGATGTTCATTTGGGAACGCCGGACAGTTTTCCTGGAGCCAGGTAACAAGTCGTTTATGAACGATAGTTTCATATATCTTGTACATTACAGGTAGCAACGATATGGGTCGATAGTTATCGGGATTTGATCTCGGCTTGTTGTTGCCTTTATAAATCGGAATAATTATGCCCTTCTTCCATGTATCGGGGATATTTTCCCTTCGTTTATTTAACAGTATTTTATTCATATATTGAAATACATCTGTATATATATGTCACGAGAGTGATTATAATATGGGTATTTGTTCACGAGTACATAAATAGAATCCAACAGCTATAAACAGTTGACAATATTTATTACACACAAACGGAGACAGATAACCTGAAATAAAAAGAACAATACCTGACAATACATAGGGACACATAAATGTACCAGCTATAATATGCCATATTTATACTGTAAAGTAATAAATATAATATACAGGTATTTATTTATTATATATTTATAGTAAATTCTATTTTAATTTCATGTTTATTACATTTACAATTGTAGTTTACAATCACTTTACCCAATACACTACCTGAACCTGACGGACTACGTGCGATCCTTTGTTATACATATACAAATTATAAAGGTTTATGGACAATTTATTTAAAGAAGTTATAACAGAAATCTATTAAGTATATTAATTATATTTCATAATGAAGAATAAGTTAATTACTTTTTTTCTAGTTATATATTAAATAAACATACCTTTCAGCACTGTGGCCGTAAAGCACACAGGCTTCCAGCTATAGGTGCTACAATTCAATTCAATTCAATTCAATTGTTTTATTAAAGTGTCAAACATCTTACAACCTACATGTAAAAACATTTCATAAAAGTAATACTACATCAAATGTAAGACATGTCCAGCCAATGATGGCTTACTTAGACACTATATATATACAAGTAATTACATAAAACGGAATAGTCTAAAATGTTACATACTAAAAGATAACAAGGTAAGACTGTCCCATGCTATTAAAAATGGTTAGTATATAGCCACGTTATTTTACAGGATATAAAATTTACAAAAAGTTACTTCTCCTCCTCCACATTGCATAAAGTTGATTTGATAGTAGATTTGGAGGAGAATTATCAATAAGGTATTTAAATTGGTTAAGATTGTCCATAATATTAAAATCAACATATTTCTGAGCATCAGCTAAAAGAGGCCATCGTAAATCATTATAAAACTCACATTGTGTTAAAAAATGGATTTCGTCCTCAGCCTCGTTTGATAAACAAAGTTTAAAAATCCTATCGTTTACTGGCACTATCGGCCTGGTATGCCGACCCTTTTCGATTTTAAAAGAAAGTGATCCACATCTTAAATTACATAATAGGCCCCTCCTTTCTCTATATCTAACACATTTTACATAGTCACTTGTTGTTGGCTCATATTTAAATGTTCTATAAAGTCGTAGTTTGTTACCATTAACATTTCCTTTGTCGTTCCACAATTGAATTTGCCAACTATCGGCATCCGTGTTATATAATCTTTCTTTAATTTTCCCCATCTTCCACGGAACCGAGTTCTGTGTTGTAAATACATCCAATAAGTTATTCTTCACTATTAAATCATGTACACGTGAATCCCACGAATTACGAAGACATCTGGACCATTTATGGATTTTACTAACCGTTCTATCACTATCCGTATTTGTAATTTTCAAATAAAGTCTTAAAACTTCAACTGACTGTTTAGTAGTAGTGGATGTCCACGCCATGTCGCCCCTCTAGTGGCCAAGTTACTGGAGTGTTGTGGATGCTCCAAGGAAAATATGGACATGTCGCCTCTAGTGGCCAAGTTACTGGAGTGTTGTGATGCTCCAAGGAAATATCGACAAGCTTTGTTTTGAAGTACAGTTACTTCTCTGTTCGAGTACCGCAGTCACAACAGACTCAAGACAACATACATGTACATGTATATGTTTGTAAATACAGCAGTGTATCTATGAAATGGACAAGACATATATATACGGTGCAGTGTCTACAAACTAAACAAGACATATCACAGTACATGTATGTACATTTGTATACATGTATATGGGGATTTAGTGGATGGGGGCTCCTGTCCTATAAATTACAATGGACATGTATATGTAGTATATAGATGTATAGATACTGCAGTGTATCTACAATATGGACCATACATAAAACATACTTGTATAGATACTGCAGTGTATCTACAATATGGACTATACATAAAACATACTTGTATAGATACTGCAGTGTATCTACAATATGGACTATACATAAAACATACTTGTATAGATACTGCAGTGTATCTACAATATGGACTATACATAAAACATACTTGTATAGATACTGCAGTGTATCTACAATATGGACTATACATAAAACATACTTGTATAGATACTGCAGTGTATCTACAATATGGACTATACATAAAACATACTTGTATAGATACTGCAGTGTATCTACAATATGGACTATACATAAAACATACTTGTATAGATACTTCAGTGTATCTACAATATGGACTATACATAAAACATACATGTTAAGTGTATCTACAATCTAAATAAGACATAAACATACAATATACATTTACATGTAGATAATGCTGTATGGTCAATACATATACATGTATGTAGACACTGCAGTGTATCTACAATAAGGTCAATGCATAAAACATATACATGTATAGACACTGCAGTGTATATACAATAAGGTAAAGACATAACACATACATGTTTGTAGACAATGTATACAATGTAATATGGTAAAGATACATGTTTGTAGACACTGCATGCAATGTATCTATAATATGGTACATGTAAAGACATAATACACAAGTATGTGTATTACATGGTGTCTACAATAATGGCAAAGTATATCACACATATACACACGAATATGCACGCTGCATTTTGTTTGTAAATGCATCCATGTATATTTGGGGGAAAGTGGGGGTTTCTACCATATAAACTTGTCTTTTTGGTTATGAAGCAATATAGGACCGGACATAGAACACACAGATAATAAATGATGAATAGAGATGGGTTTTTTCCTATCAATATAAGATATGTACATGCAAATTATCATGAGTGCATGTAAAAGTAAAATACACAATTTATGTCCATGAAAGCACACTTGTCTACTTGTCTTTTAAATCTGAATTGATTTATTTTGTTGATGGATGTTGATACTTTTGTGTGGATAAATTAAAGAAACTGACACTATATAAATGGATAAATAGTTGCCTTGTTAACTTAAAATTACTGCAGTATAGGTATGTCTTGCATTGCATTTTTTCGTACATCGAGTACATATATATTTTAGACATCTTATCTAAACATCTTGATTTGGGAGAACACACGCATACCTATTTGTAAGTCGTCTTGCTACGATGACAAAGGAAATGATTGATATGAAATAATGTTATACTGGTGATTGTTGGCGTTCCAAAAAAAATGAATTGATCTGAGTATGAATATAAATATTTAATGTTGTAAACAGTAACATGTCAAACAAACAATTTTGCAACACAATACCTTTTTTCGATGTGTTATTCGACTGAAACCCATGGAAATGGTTCTATCAGCGCAAAACAGCATTTTTTCGTAGTTTATATTTTGGTTGCCATGGTAACATTTTTTACGCAAAAAAAATAATGATTTGATACTCATTCTGGCCACGTCCTCTTTTGAAATTAATATGAAAGTTAAAAGATTACTAAGCCTGATATATAAATTAAACTTTCTGTAGTTGAAGCAAGACAGGTAAAACACTGATTTTAACATTTTCATAAATCTTCAGTTTTAAATGTTGTTGGTTACCATGGTAACATTAAAAATTAAATTGAAATTATGGCATTCAATAAAATGTTCAACCCTTCTGCAATAATATACTTGATGATCAGGTTGAAGAATGGACATTTAAATAAGTTTCGTTATCTTAAGAGTGATAAATGTAGGAAACTTTAACTTTTTTGTCAGATTCCAAAGTTTCGGTTGCCATGGTAACATAATTAATGTGAAAACATTATTTTTCTTACAAAATTTGAAAAGGTTGTGATCTAAAGTTTCTAAATATATATATGGGTTGATTACCAAAATTGTTGATGCAAAAGGGTGAAAAATCACTTTGAAAGAAAATGTCGGATTTTCGGGAACTCTAGCTGCTAAAAATTCTTGGGAGTTAAGGGGTTAATGTGGACATCTATCAATCAGGCGATAAAACAGTTTGAAAAAGCGAGATGTTATCAGACCTGTATTTCATATGGTGATTAATTTGTCCTCTAAATGGTTACATTACCACCAACCATACATATGTATCTTCTATCATCATGCATGGTCCGTTCATCCGCGGTGTACATTGTATGTATTGGTAATATCATAAGGCACGCGATTGTGACGTTACAGGTAATATGGCGTTATAATCAAAATATGATGTCACACGATTGTCTCAGTAGACGGGATCGTCACAATTAACAGAACCCGATTTTGCCTCACTTATAGAGAAATGAAATTATATGGTTTTCGTCTACATAATATATATACATTTGTATCCAGTACTAAAACATGTTTATGTATGTGACACACATAATATTACACATGTTAAGTAATGGCTCGTTGTAAATCATCCAACTTGTTTTACACGATGTAGTCTCTCATCATGTAAGATCCTCTACAATTTTAACTTCACAAAAAACGCGCTGAAAAAATGGGCTACCATGAAATTTATAAATTCCTTTCCTTTCTCATCTGCTGCTTTTATTCCACAACTCCGCTTCTCCATAGGGCATAATCTTCAACGGTTTGAATGAAGTCGTTATTTCATAGAAATATGTACATGTAGATCAGTACTTGATTGCTTTAACATTCTATTGGCGGGGAGTTGGAGTATATGTACATGCAATTTAATGGTAAAACTACAAACTGGTGTCGCAAATTCATGAGCATTGAGTCCTGTATTACACATTTATAGCGAACATAGTCATAAACATTTTAACTGAAGATCAATGGGAGGAGATACCAACAATAATCGGAAACCACATCAAATGCCTTGGAATGTGGTTTGATGAATCACTAGGGTCAAAAGCAACATCAGAGGAATTGAACGACAGGATCATGGAGATATGAGACAAAATAGGTGTCTCAGGGAAGTTCAAAACCTCGATATATCAGCACCATGGTCTCTTGCAACACCTAGCCTGGCCCCTGATGCTCTATGAGATCTCAACTTCAACGGGGGAGAGGATGGAGCGAATCATCAATCAACACCTAATGAAGAGGTTGGTAGTCTCTCCAAGCTTTACTGCAGTAGGCTTATACAGCGGAAAGGCAAAACTCCAACTTCCTCTCTCTTAATTAGTTGAAGAATTAAAGACAGGCAAGGCAAGACTCGTCATGACCTTAAATGAGTCAAAGGATACATGTAACAAGGTGTGGATAGTGGGCGTAGAAGTACGCACTGGCAGAAAGTGCTCGGCATTAATACTCCAGGCAGTCGACGACGTGGAGAGCCGGTTGCGACACAAAGATATTGTGAGCATGTGAGGACAACCGCAGTAGGGAGGCAGGGCCTTGGAGCAGCTAAAACCACTCTCTGGAATAAAACAGATGTCGCACAGAGACGAACATTGGTACAGAAGGAGATAAGAAGTAGGGAAGAAGAAAGAAATAAGAAAGACGTAGTAGAACTGGGTTTTCAGGGGGCTTGGAAAAGATGAGACACAGAACCATGTGTTCTATCCTGGACAGAAATCTGAAAGTACCCGCAATTCCAAATGCAGTTTCTCCTCCGATCTGTGTATGATGTGCTACCAACACTATCAACTCTCCATAGATGGGACCTTGTAGAAACACCAGACTGCCCTCTATGTGGACAGAGAGGAACTTTCTAACACATACTCACCTCTTGTTATGTGGCCTTATCACAGAGGAGATATTTTGGTGGCCCCACAAGCAAGTCCTAATGGAGCTGGCTGATGTTTTGGAAAAGAGTGGCAGAGCGTCTGGTCCAGTCAACCAAGGTCCAAGCATACGCAGTTTAGGTTTGTGAGGGAAAGTGAAACAAGGACATCCAGATTTGAGAAATCAGCCAAAATTATCAGCCAGACAGGGAACTGGAGGTTGGAGGTAGATCTCTTTTCCGGATATCGTTCCCATCAACCTCAGACCGGATATGGTTTTATGGTCACCAGAAACAAAGAAAATCATCATTATCTGACTGACAGTCCCATGGGAGGAAAGATGTAGTGAAGCACACGAAAGGAAGCGGACAAAGTATGGACACTGTTGACGGAATGCAGGCAGCAGGGCTAGCATACATGGAACTACCCAGTTGAGGTCAGATACAGATACTTCCCCGCACAGTCTGTGTGGAGAATGCTATCTGCATTAGGGTTGTCGGACTGGACGAAAAGGACAGCAGTATAGAGGATGGCTTAGACAGCAGAACGATCTTCATGTTGGGTGTGGATAAAGAAGGACACCAGTAGCTGGACACCCACCACCGACGCGCAGTGACTGATCATCACGCTGGGCCCCGAGTAAGGGGTCGAAACACGCAATGAGGGATGGCCTCAGCCGAGGACGTCGGCGGTGCTGCAGCATATTGTCACAGCTGTATTTAGGTATTAGGTTACATAAATCTGTGCATGGTTCGGGTTGTTTTTGGTCAACTTTTCAAACATGTTATTTAGCGATTAAATTATTGAATTCCAAATATCAAGTATATTCTGCATCAGTAAATGCAATAGATTTGACAGTTGTGTGTCAATGAAGATGTAGCTGAAATCAGAAGAGCGCATCCTCGAATAAACTTTATATTTCTCCTGAAGATGCCTCTAACTGGATATTCTCAGTAAATGATAAGTTTCTTCAAGAGCGCACTGTCTCATTGCTGTGGGAAAACTATCAAAATACAAGCGAAAATGACCAAATCTTTACATTCGCTAAGTTTATATATATAGATAATAAATTGTACCTGCTGCTCCTATTGCATGATCGTAAAAGGCGACTAAATTTAGGATCTTATCTTTTCTCTTCTTTCTAACTGACTTTACCTTTCCTTATGCCTCCCTTGAATTGGCACCGCCCCACTTTTGCCTTGAGTAGAGCGTCGCCTCTGTGAGGAAGGCTCTTGTGTTCTGTCCCCTGGCCGAGACACACCAAAGTCTATAAAAGTGGTAGTTTCTGCTCCTGCTTAGCGCTCAGCATACAGGGAGTGGGACGACTGGTTCACCCGTTGTCAATATAATGTGACCGGGTGGGGTGTGTTGCTTGGTGTCTTCGGCAGCATACTTCAGTGATATAGCACTATAAAAAGGGCAACAGTTCCACTATACAAGAAGACACAACATGAATATACTGTAGTCTCCCAAAACACGCACCTCGCACAACAAATATGCAACACACCGCATACATGGGAGGCCGTCCTTACATGACCATAGCTGTTAATAGGATGTTAATTAGTCAAACAAACAAACAAATTATTATTGAATGGTTCCATAGTAAGTTCATGTACATGTACATCTTCGAATATAGAAAACTGCCATCATAAATTGAATCCGAGATACACTTAATACATATATTTCAAAAACAAATATTTGGTTGTCGATGAGAGCCAAAACTACACACACATGTAGTCCTTTAAAACAACCAGGTTAAAATTAAAGATGCTCCACCGCTGAGAAATGATATTTTTCACTATCAAAAACAGGAGCAGACGATTTAGTATTTTTCTTCAGTTACAAAAGTTACTTACTTTACTCCATTACCACCATTGAAAAGTTAGTGCTTCTAATTTTACTTCAAGTTAAAGATATGAAAAATAATTAATTGCATCCCGAAAAAATTCCATGCCACTATATCCTATATGGAATGAAGTATTGATTGAGCATGCACCAAAGGCAAATAAATTATTTTATATCATTTTTTGTGTTAATTACACATATATATAAACGATTAAACACCAAATATTGTTCAAATGATGAATATCATTTATGCTCTGTCGGCAGAAGATTAAGGATGTGTCATATTTAGAGGGTAAAGGAACATTACAGTACCCAGAGAAAAAAACATTGACCAGCTGTCAGTTTACATGGCAACTGCCTTACATAGAATTCATTTGTGTGTTTATATAATGAAGAGTTTTTATTTTGATGGCATTTTGTCTTCACAATTACTTGACTTGCGGCGATTATAACCTTTCTATCTTTGAAGTTTAGTATAGTATCATAATCTGATTAATTACTAATTACAGTTAATACTATTTACAGTCTATACTAATGACAGTTTATACTAATGACAGTCTATACTAATGACAGTTTATACTAATGACATTCTATACTAATTACAGTCTATACTAATGACAGTTTATACTAATGACAGTTTATACTAATGACAGTTTATACTAATGACAGTTTATACTAATTACAGTCTATACTAATGACAGTTTATACTAATGACAGTCTATACTAATTACAGTCTATACTAATGACAGTCTATACTAATTACAGTCTATACTAATGACAGTCTATACTAATGACAGTTTATACTAATGACAGTCTATACTAATGACAGTCTATACTAATGACAGTCTATACTAATGACAGTCTATACTAATGACAGTTTATACTAATGACAGTCTATACTAATTACAGTCTATACTAATGACAGTCTATACTAATGACAGTCTATACTAATGACAGTCTATACTAATGACAGTCTATACTAATGACAGTCTATACTAATGACAGTCTATACTAATGACAGTCTATACTAATGACAGTCTATACTAATGACAGTTTATACTAATGACAGTCTATACGTCTATACTAATGACAGTCAGTCTATACTAATGACAGTCTATACTAATGACAGTCTATACTAATGACAGTCTATACTAATGACAGTCTATACTAATGACAGTCTATACTAATGACAGTCTATACTAATGACAGTCTATACTAATGACAGTCTATACTAATGACAGTCTATACTAATGACAGTCTATACTAATGACAGTCTATACTAATGACAGTCTATACTAATGACAGTCTATACTAATGACAGTTTATACTAATGACATCTATACTAATGACAGTCTATACTAATTACAGTCTATACTAATGACAGTCTATACTAATTACAGTCTATACTAATGACAGTCTATACTAATGACAGTCTATACTAATGACAGTTTATACTAATGACAGTTTATACTAATGACAGTTTATACTAATTACAGTCTATACTAATGACAGTTTATACTAATGACAGTCTATACTAATGACAGTTTATACTAATGACAGTTTATACTAATGACAGTCTATACTAATGACAGTTATCTAATACGTTTATACTAATGACAGTTTATACTAATGACAGTTTATACTAATGACAGTTTATACTAATGACAGTTTATACTAATGACAGTTTATACTATCTAATTACAGTTATACTATAATACAGTTTATACTAATGACAGTTTATACTAATGACAGTCTATACTAATGACAGTTTATACTAATGACAGTCTATACTAATGACAGTCTATACTAATGACAGTCTATACTAATGACAGTTTATACTAATGACAGTTTATACTAATGACAGTTTATACTAATGACAGTCTATACTAATGACAGTTTATACTAATGACAGTTTATACTAATGACAGTCTATACTAATGACAGTCTATACTAATGACAGTTTATACTAATGACAGTTTATACTAATGACAGTCTATACTAATGACAGTTTATACTAATTACAGTCTATACTAATGACAGTTTATACTAATGACAGTTTATACTAATGACAGTTTATACTAATGACAGTCTATACTAATGACAGTCTATACTAATGACAGTCTATACTAATGACAGTTTATACTAATGACAGTTTATACTATGCAGTACTAATGACAGTTTATACTAATGACAGTCTATACTAATACAGTTTTATCTAATGACAGTTTATACTAATGACAGTTTATACTAATGACAGTTATACTAATGACAGTTTATACTAATGACAGTCTATACTAATGACAGTTTATACTAATTACAGTTTATACTAATGACAGTTTATACTAATGACAGTTTATACTAATGACAGTTTATACTAATGACAGTCTATACTAATGACAGTTTATACTAATGACAGTTTATACTAATGACAGTTTATACTAATGACAGTTTATACTAATGACAGTTTATACTAATGACAGTCTATACTAATGACAGTTTATACTAATGACAGTTTATACTAATGACAGTTTATACTAATGACAGTTTATACTAATGACAGTTTATACTAATGACAGTTTATACTAATGACAGTTTATACTAATGACAGTTTATACTAATGACAGTCTATACTAATTACAGTTTATACTAATGACAGTCTATACTAATGACAGTTTATACTAATGACAGTTTATACTAATGACAGTCTATACTAATGACAGTCTATACTAATGACAGTTTATACTAATTACAGTCTATACTAATGACAGTTTATACTAATGACAGTTTATACTAATGACAGTCTATACTAATGACAGTTTATACTAATGACAGTTTATACTAATGACAGTCTATACTAATGACAGTTTATACTAATGACAGTTTATACTAATGACAGTTTATACTAATGACAGTCTATACTAATGACAGTTTATACTAATGACAGTTTATACTAATGACAGTCTATACTAATGACAGTCTATACTAATGACAGTTTATACTAATGACAGTTTATACTAATGACAGTCTATACTAATGACAGTTTATACTATAAATGACAGTCTATACTAATGACAGTTTATACTAATGACAGTTCTATACTAATGACAGTTTATACTAATGACAGTTTATACTAATGACAGTTTATACTAATGACAGTTTATACTAATGACAGTCTATACTAATGACAGTTTATACTAATGACAGTCTATACTAATGACAGTCTATACTAATGACAGTTTATACTAATGACAGTCTATACTAATGACAGTCTATACTAATGACAGTTTATACTAATGACAGTTTATACTAATGACAGTTTATACTAATGACAGTTTATACTAATGACAGTTTATACTAATGACAGTTTATACTAATGACAGTTATACTAATGACAGTTTATACTAATGACAGTTATACTAATGACAGTCTATACTAATGACAGTCTATACTAATGACAGTTTACTAAAATTACAGTCTATACTAATGACAGTTTATACTAATGACAGTCTATACTAATGACAGTTTATACTAATGACAGTTTATACTAATGACAGTTTATACTAATGACAGTTTATACTAATGACAGTCTATACTAATTACAGTTTATACTAATGACAGTCTATAACTAATGACAGTTAATACAGTCTATACTAATGACAGTTTATATACAGTAATGACAGTTTATACTAATGACAGTTTATACTAATGACAGTTTATACTAATGACAGTTTATACTAATGACAGTCTATACTAATGACAGTCTATACTAATGACAGTTTATACTAATGACAGTTTATACTAATGACAGTTTATACTAATGACAGTCTTATACTAATGACAGTCTATACTAATGACAGTTTATACTAATGACAGTCTATACTAATGACAGTTTATACTAATGACAGTCTATACTAATGACAGTTTATACTAATGACAGTCTATACTAATGACAGTTTATACTAATGACAGTTTTATACTAATTACAGTTTATACTAATGACAGTTTATACTAATGACAGTTTATACTAATGACAGTTTATACTAATGACAGTTTATACTAATGACAGTCTATACTAATGACAGTTTATACTAATGACAGTTTATACTAATTACAGTCTATACTAATGACAGTTTATACTAATGACAGTCTATACTAATGACAGTTTATACTAATGACAGTTTATACTAATGACAGTTTATACTAATGACAGTTTATACTAATTACAGTCTATACTAATGACAGTCTATACTAATTACAGTCTATACTAATGACAGTCTATACTAATGACAGTTTATACTAATGACAGTTATACTAATGACAGTTTATACTAATGACAGTTTATACTAATGACAGTTTATACTAATGACAGTCTATACTAATGACAGTTTATACTAATGACAGTCTATACTAATGACAGTCTATACTAATTACAGTCTATACTAATGACAGTTTATACTAATGACAGTTTATACTAATGACAGTCTATACTAATGACAGTCTATACTAATGACAGTTTATACTAATGACAGTCTATACTAATGACAGTTTATACTAATGACAGTCTATACTAATGACAGTCTATACTAATTACAGTCTATACTAATGACAGTCTATACTAATGACAGTACTATACTAATGACAGTCTATACTAATGACAGTCTATACTAATTACAGTCTATACTAATGACAGTCTATACTACTACATCTATACTAATGACAGTCTATACTAATGACAGTCTATACTAATGACAGTCTATACTAATGACAGTCTATACTAATGTACAGTCTATACTAATTACAGTCTATACTAATGACAGTCTATACTAATGACAGTCTATACTAATGACAGTTTATACTAATGACAGTCTATACTAATTACAGTCTATACTAATGACAGTTTATACTAATTACAGTCTATACTAATTACAGTCTATACTAATGACAGTCTATACTAATGACAGTTTATACTAATGACAGTTTATACTAATTTACAGTCTATACTAATTACAGTCTATACTAATTACAGTCTATACTAATGACAGTCTTTACTAATGACAGTTTATACTAATGACAGTCTATACTAATGACAGTCTATACTAATTACAGTTTATACTAATGACAGTCTATGCTAATTACAGTCTATACTAATGACAGTTTATACTAATGACATTTTATACTAATGACAGTCTATACTAATGACAGTTTATACTAATTACAGTCTATACTAATGACAGTTTATAGTAATGACAGTTTATACTAATGACAGTCTATACTAATGACAGTCTGTGCTAATTACAGTCTATACTAATGACAGTTTATACTAATGACAGTTTATACTAATGACAGTCTATACTAATGACAGTTTATACTAATGACAGTCTATACTAATTACAGTCTATACTAATGACAGTTTATACTAATGACAGTTTATACTAATGACAGTTTATACTAATGACAGTTTATACTAATTACAGTCTATACTAATGACAGTTTATACTAATGACAGTCTATACTAATTACAGTCTATACTAATTACAGTCTATACTAATTACAGTCTATACTAATGACAGTTTATACTAATGGCAGTCTATACTAATTACAGTCTATACTAATTACAGTCTATACTAATGACAGTTTATACTAATGACAGTTTATACTAATGACAGTTTATACTAATGACAGTCTATACTAATGACAGTCTATACTAATGACAGTCTATACTAATGACAGTTTATACTAATGACAGTCTATACTAATTACAGTCTATACTAATGACAGTCTATACTAATGACAGTCTATACTAATGACAGTTTATACTAATGACAGTTTATACTAATGACAGTCTATACTAATGACAGTCTATACTAATTACAGTCTATACTAATGACAGTTTATACTAATGACAGTTTATACTAATGACAGTTTATACTAATGACAGTCTATACTAATGACAGTCTATACTAATGACAGTCTATACTAATGACAGTTTATACTAATGACAGTTTATACTAATGACAGTTTATACTAATGACAGTATATGACATACAGTTTATACTAATGACAGTCTATACTAATTACAGTCTATACTAATGACAGTATATACTAATGACAGTTTATACTAATGACAGTCTATACTAATGACAGTTTATACTAATGACAGTCTATACTAATGACAGTCTATACTAATGACAGTCTATACTAATGACAGTTTATACTAATGACAGTTTATACTAATGACAGTCTATACTAATGACAGTTTATACTAATGACAGTCTATACTAATGACAGTCTATACTAATGACAGTTTATACTAATGACATTTATACTAATGACAGTTTATACTAATGACAGTCTATACTAATGACAGTTTATACTAATGACAGTCTATACTAATGACAGTCTATACTAATGACAGTTTATACTAATGACAGTCTATACTAATGACAGTTACAGTCTATACTAATGACAGTCTATACTAATGACAGTTTATACTAATGACAGTTATACTATACTAATGACAGTCTATACTAATGACAGTTTATATTACTATACAATGACAGTTCTATACTAATGACAGTCTATACTAATGACAGTCTATACTAATGACAGTTTATACTAATGACAGTTTATACTAATGACAGTCTATACTAATGACAGTCTATACTAATGACAGTTTATACTAATGACAGTCTATACTAATGACAGTCTATACTAATGACAGTCTATACTAATGACAGTTTATACTAATGACAGTTTATACTAATGACAGTCTATACTAATGACAGTTTATACTAATGACAGTCTATACTAATGACAGTCTATGCTAATTACAGTTTATACTAATGACAGTTTATACTAATGACAGTTTATACTAATTACAGTCTATACTAATTACAGTCTATACTTCCTAAGTTTTCCCAATTGTTTGATGTTGCTTCACTCATATTTGTGTAAAGACAATTCGTTTCTGACATGTTCGACATTTGCTATTAAAACGAGAATATATGTAGCCTTACAATAGTATGATATTTTCTGTTTTCCTTGTATATGTATGTGTCAAAGTGAAGGGAGAAGGTTATTTTAAGTCTTAGTAATAAGACCAATAATGTAGAATGTGGTGTATTTTTGTCTCTGTAATGTATATGGTCTGTAGGCACGTAGGCACGTCAGGTAGAATAAACTTACGCTTTGATTATATTTGATCGGTCTTGAATAATGCAAATAGAAATTATCCCATCTATCTAGCTCCTATTTTTGTACATATTCACTTGATATGCCTTAATAAATCAAAAAAATGTTTTGCTGAAAATCCGTCAATCATTGTCAAGGAGCACATGCAATGAGAAACTTCTTTGGAGTTTTTACATTTGACATACATGTATATAGATACATATGAATCAACATGATGACATGAATATATGTGTTTCGGTGATACATTTCAAACACAACGTTATGATTTGTCACTATTTGTAAAATGTCTGTGCGATTACACTGCTGAAGCAAAGGATATTCCTTGTTTTTTGATGAAATACATTTATATTTCATCGAGGCACGGGTGAAAATATCAAAGCTGCCACCTCACGAGATCTAAAGTAACGTTAACTGTTATTAATCAAGTAACAAGGAATACTTCATTTATCACATTTTTACGTCTCTATTTTAGGTGTAAACTGATACCAGTCTTCACCACTCTTGGAATCATTGTGTGCCATTCTTTGTCTCAGATATAGGACATATTAACCGAGGCATGCGAGCTACATCCGGTTTCGTATGCACAGTGTAATGAAGCCGATTTAAAACAATACTCAAGAAAGTGATTGGCAATGACATACCTCATTGTGTTTGATGATTCGCGTGCATATAGAAATAATCTGTTCTACTTATCTAAACAACACCAGAAATGGCTTATTGTGACGGTTATTGTGGTATTTATTTTATAAAATATTTTAACACTTTCACATTGTTTCACGTTTTTAGGTGTATAATGAAGAACATAATGTAGTGTTACAATGGAAGTACACAAAAAAACTGCCGAAATGGATTTGCTCCAAAACAATCCCCAGAAAGATGCCGGGGATTTGTCTGGAATGGACACCCAGCGAAACGATTCCGAGGCAAATGATGGTAAGGCGGCGGTGGAGGCGGCGAGCAAGCTTGAGTTTAGTTTAGACCTAGTCGAATCAGTTCTTTACCATCTTAACATTCTCTACAAAGTTGACCAGCACCCTTGTTTGAGGAAAGGGAAGCACCTTGATGAGGCGTTGCGAAGATACGAAACATTATGGCTACCGTTAGCTGCCGAACATAAAGATAAGATATTGTCGGCTCCTTTAGACATTGAGTGGGTATGGCATTGTCATATACTGTCTCCATTGGCGTACAAACGAGACTGCGAATCTTATGTCGGACATATTGTAGACCATCGTCTTCTAGGTCCACAGGATCGGAAGGCAGCTTTAGAGGTATCAAAGAAATTGTGGCTGGAGAAATATGGAGAAAAGGAACCGTTTAAAATAGACCTTCCTCTTGGGAGAGAACCTAAAGAGGATGACGACTCGGAATTCAAGTCTGAGCTCAAATATGACATTCGAGCTGCGGCGGGACGTCAGTCTCTGTTTTACTATAATGTATCCCTTCCTCACTACAGGGACCGCCAGTTCATCACTAAGTGTGTCCTCCGGTACCAGCAGTTCCTCTTCCTGAAGAGGAAACAAGGGAAGGTGTTCCTAGTGCCGTGCTATGATAACGACCTAGCGTGGCACACACACCAGCTCTTCCCACTGTTGTACAGGCAGGATACAGAAAGGATTCTGGGACGAGTACTGAACCATGACGACTCTACAGATGACCGATCGCCCGGCTCTGTATTAAATTTATCATATGCAAACACCTGCAAGTTATGGAATGAGGCATTCGGAGAAAACTACAGCTCCCCAGGAGCGATGTACCGGGGACCTACCTCTAGGGGAACAATGTCTGACTTTATCACAAACAACTCGGAGGTAGACACAGAAGAACTTCCGGTATCTTTGTTTATCCACTGTTTGGCGTTACAAACGAATCCGGCGGGATACAAGGCTAAGTTTTCGTTACTGTTGTACCACGTGCCTAAACAAAAGTCTGACCGGAAGCTGATTATAGAACTTAGAGGGCCTTATTTGGTATGGACTGACGAACAATTGAATAAGGCTAAATTCAATATGCAAAGAGGCGATTCGATAGAATTTGTTATGGTTAGGCGATCTGGGATATTGGGCCGAAAGGAAGATGTCGCGAAGGTTGAAATAGAAAGCGCTACAATTTTCAAATACTTAGTGTATAGATACCAATCTAACTTTTCGAAAGAGATCGAGTTTAAGTCGTCGAACTGTGAGAACAAGCTGTACGTCGATGGAGGCGTGCGGGCGGTTACCACCACACAGGTTCTGACACTGGAGACCGGTGACTTTGGTGACTACAGAGAACCTGCAAACTTTGATCTTCAGGAGCCGTTACAGCCGTGGGAGGAGGGGATCGACAAGTGCTGTGCCACAAGTATAGCAACCCACAGGTGAAGATTTACTCTTATCAATATTCCTATCTTAAACACATGTTCATGTCAGGATGTATGCTTTAACAGTTTATGCTCAGTAGGGTTATGTGGGACTCATTGCTTTAACAGTTTATGCTCAGTAGGGTTATGTGGGACTCATTGCTTTAACAGTTTATGCTCAGTAGGGTTATGTGGGACTCATTGCTCTAACAGTTTATGCTCAGTAGGGTTATGTGGGACTTGTTGCTTTAACAGTTTATGCTCAGTGGGGTTGTGTGGGACTCGTTGCTTTAACAGTTTGTGCTCAATGGGGCTGTGTGGGACTCGTTGCTTTAACAGTTTATGCTCAGTGGGGTTGTGTGGGACTCGTTGCTTTAACAGGTTATGCCCAGTGGGATTGTGTGGTACTCGTTACTTTAACAGTTTATGCTCAGTGGGGTTGTGTGGGACTCGTTGCTTTAACAGTTTATGCTCAGTGGGGTTGTGTGGGACTCGTTACTTTAACAGGTTATGCCCAGTGGGATTGTGTGGGACTCGTTGCTTTAACAGGTTATGCCCAGTGGGATTGTGTGGGACTCGTTGCTTTAACAGGTTATGCTCAGTGGGATTGTGTGGGACTCGTTGCTTTAACAGGTTATGCCCAGTGTGATTGTGTGGGACTCGTTACTTAAACAGTTTATGCTCAGTGGGGTTGTGTGGGACTCGTTGCTGTAACAGGTTATGCCCAGTGGGATTGTGTGGGCCTCGTTGCTTTAAGAAACATGAAATGTCCACACATATTAAAACCCTTTCATGAAATAGAATCCCCACGATGTACACTGTACAGTATTTACAAAACAATTCAATGTCAATGTAATTAATTTCGTCCTTTTATAAGTTTATGACGACGGTATCAAATTCCCTATACCAAAACCGCCCGAAATTACTTAAATTGGTTTTTGCATTTGTAAACTACTGAATTACTTATTCATGTGTTGTATTTTGAAGACTAATGGATGCTTCCAGCCAAGATGTTTTCAAGGTATGCGTGTTACACAATGTCAATCATCTACAATCAAAGGTCCAGGTGTATGACGGTGACAATAGGTTATTAGCTGTGGCCACAAGTATAGACTCTGCTCAGCTACCACTCCCGAGACAGGTACGTACTAACTATATAACCATACGCCATTTTGGGATGCCCTTTATCGTTCGTTCGAGGCCCGTACAGGGCAAGCGTCATAGCATCCTCTTGTTTCGTCCCTTACGAGTTACTTAGTGGTTTATATATCTAATTCAAACATTATACACCATATACACTATGCGCCGTTGACCTGTTTAAATTCTAATTTCATGTCGGGATGACTGGGGTTTAGCCTGGTCCTGTCTTCAAATTTAGACAGTTTACATCTATATGTCAAAATGTCGAGGGTTTGTGTATCAGAATAAACCGCATCAATATAAATACTGTAAAATGTTTCGCGTTATCATGTCTAACGACATTTTCACGCCGATTTAATTTCACGAGTTAGAGCACTATGGTTCCACTTTACCTGTGAAAACAAAATGTTCAAACCGATTTAATTTCACGAGTTAGAGCCCTATGGTTCCACTTAACCTGTGAAAACAAAATGTTCAAACCGATTTAATTTCACGAGTTAGAGCACTATGGTTCCACTTTACCTGTGAAAACAAAATGTTCAAACCGATTAAATTTCACGGGTTAGAGCACTATGGTTCCACTTAACCTGTGCGAATAACATTTGCACGCCGATTTAATTTCACGAGTTAGAGCCCTATGGTTCCACTTAACCTGTGAAAACAAAATGTTCAAACCTATTAAATTTCATGGGTTAGAGCACTATGGTTCCACTTTACCTGTCCGAACAACATTTTCACGCGGAATAAATATCACGGGTTAGAGCCCTATGGTTCCACTTTACCTGTGCGAACAACATTTTCACGCCGATTAAATTTCACGAGCAAGAGCCTTTTGGTTCCACTTTACCTGTGCTAACGACATTTCCATGCCGATTCAATTTCACTGGTTAGAGCCCTATGGTTCGACACTTTCGTGGCGATAGATTTTTGCGATTTCTGTTTGTTCGCGAAATGTCGCTTTTATTTCCGGGTCAGATATTGTAACTGTGGATATTTTTTCCTGCTAAATCAACTTTAAGCTCGCTTTTCTAGCTCCAGGTCAGATGTTGTGAATATGGATATTGTTTCCTGCCAAATCAACCTTAAACTCGATTTTCTAGCTCCAGGTCAGATGTTGTGAATATGGATATTGTTTCCTGCCAAATCAACCTTAAACTCGCTTTTCTAGCTCCAGGTCAGATGTTGTGAATATGGATATTGTTTCCTGCCAAATCAACCTTAAGCTCGCTTTTCTAGCTCCAGGTCAGATGCTGTGAATATGGATATTGTTTCCCGCCAAATCAACCTTAAGCTCGCTTTTCTAGCTCCAGGTCAGATGCTGTAAATATAGACATTCTTTTCTGACAAATCAACCTTAAGCTCGCTTTTCTAGCTCCAGGTCAGATGTTGTGAATATGGATATTGTTTCCTGCCAAATCAACCTTAAGCTCGCTTTTCTAGCTCCAGGTCAGATGCGGTGAATATGGATATTGTTTCCCGCCAAATCAACCTTAAGCTCCCTTTTCTAGGTCCAGGTCAGATGTTGAAAATATGGATATTGTTTCCCGCCAAATCAACCTTAAGCTCGCTTTTCTAGCTCCAGGTCAGATGTTGTGAATATGGATATTGTTTCCTGCCAAATCAACCTTAAGCTCGCTTTTCTAGCTCCAGGTCAGATGTTGTGAATATGGATATTGTTTCCTGCCAAATCAACCTTAAGCTCGCTTTTCTAGCTCCAGGTCAGATGTTGTGAATATGGATATTGTTTCCTGTCAAATCAACCTTAAGCTCGCTTTTCTAGCTCCAGGTCAGATGTTGTGAATATGGATATTGTTTCCTGCCAAATCAACCTTAAGCTCGCTTTTCTAGCTCCAGGTCAGATGTTGTGAATATGGATATTGTTTCCTGCCAAATCAACCTTAAGCTCGCTTTTCTAGTTCAGCATACAGGGAGTGGGACGACTGGTTCGCCCGTTGTCAGTATAATGTGACCGGGTGGGGTGTGTTGCTTGGTGTCTTCGGCGGCATGCTTCAGTGATATAGCACTATAAAAAGGGCAACAGTTCCACTATACAAGAAGACACAACACGAACATACCGCACTCTCCCAGTACACTCACCTCGCACAACATACACGCAACACACCGCATACCTGGGAGGCCGTCCTTACATGACCATAGCTGTTAATAGGACGTTAATAAATCAAACAAACAAACAAACAAACAATTCTAGCTCCAGGTCAGATGTTGTGAATATGGATATTGTTTCCTGCCAAATCAACCTTAAGCTCGCTTTTCTAGCTCCAGGTCAGATGTTGTGAATATGGATATTGTTTCCTGCCAAATCAACCTTAAGCTCGCTTTTCTAGCTCCAGGTCAGATGTTGTGAATATGGATATTGTTTCCTGCCAAATCAACCTTAAGCTCGCTTTTCTAGTTCAGCATACAGGGAGTGGGACGACTGGTTCGCCCGTTGTCAGTATAATGTGACCGGGTGGGGTGTGTTGCTTGGTGTCTTCGGCGACATGCTTCAGTGATATAGCACTATAAAAAGGGCAACAGTTCCACTATACAAGTAGACACAACACGAACATACCGCAGTCTCCCAGTACACTCACCTCGCACAACATACACGCAACACACCGCATACATGGGAGGCCGTCCTTACATGACCATAGCTGTTAATAGGACGTTAATAAATCAAACAAACAAACAAACAAACAATTCTAGCTCCAGGTCAGATGTTGTGAATATGGATATTGTTTCCTGCCAAATCAACCTTAAGCTCGCTTTTCTAGCTCCAGGTCAGATGTTGTGAATATGGATATTGTTTCCTGCCAAATCAACCTTAAGCTCGCTTTTCTAGCTCCAGGTCAGATGTTGTGAATATGGATATTGTTTCCTGCCAAATCAACCTTAAGCTCGCTTTTCTAGCTCCAGGTCAGATGTTGTGAATATGGATATTGTTTCCCGCCAAATCAACCTTAAGCTCGCTTTTCTAGCTCCAGGTCAGATGTTGTGAATATGGATATTGTTTCCTGCCAAATCAACCTTAAGCTCGCTTTTCTAGCTCCAGGTCAGATGTTGTGAATATGGATATTGTTTCCTGCCAAATCAACCTTAAGCTCGCTTTTCTAGCTCCAGGTCAGATGCTGTGAATATGGATATTGTTTCCCGCCAAATCAACCTTAAGCTCGCTTTTCTAGCTCCAGGTCAGATGTTGTGAATATGGATATTGTTTCCTGCCAAATCAACCTTAAGCTCGCTTTTCTAGCTCCAGGTCAGATGTTGTGAATATGGATATTGTTTCCTGCCAAATCAACCTTAAGCTCGCTTTTCTAGCTCCAGGTCAGATGTTGTGAATATGGATATTGTTTCCTGCCAAATCAACCTTAAGCTCGCTTTTCTAGCTCCAGGTCAGATGCTGTGAATATGGATATTGTTTCCCGCCAAATCAACCTTAAGCTCGCTTTTCTAGCTCCAGGTCAGATGTTGTGAATATGGATATTGTTTCCTGCCAAATCAACCTTAAGCTCGCTTTTCTAGCTCCAGGTCAGATGTTGTGAATATGGATATTGTTTCCCGCCAAATCAACCTTAAGCTCGCTTTTCTAGCTCCAGGTCAGATGTTGTGAATATGGATATTGTTTCCCGCCAAATCAACCTTAAGCTCGCTTTTCTAGCTCCAGGTCAGATGTTGTGAATATGGATATTGTTTCCTGCCAAATCAACCTTAAGCTCGCTTTTCTAGCTCCAGGTCAGATGTTGTGAATATGGATATTGTTTCCTGCCAAATCAACCTTAAGCTCGCTTTTCTAGCTCCAGGTCAGATGTTGTGAATATGGATATTGTTTCCTGCCAAATCAACCTTAAGCTCGCTTTTCTTTTCTAGCTCCAGGTCAGATGTTGTGAATATGGGTATTGTTTCCTGCCAAATCAACCTTAAGCTCGCTTTTCTAGTTCAGCATACAGGGAGTGGGACGACTGGTTCGCCCGTTGTCAGTATAATGTGACCGGGTGGGGTGTGTTGCTTGGTGTCTTCGGCGACATGCTTCAGTGATATAGCACTATAAAAAGGGCAACAATTGCACTATACAAGTAGACACAACACGAACATACCGCAGTCTCCCAGTACACTCACCTCGCACAACATACACGCAACACACCGCATACATGGGAGGCCGTCCTTACATGACCATAGCTGTTAATAGGACGTTAATAATTCAAACAAACAAACAAACAAACAATTCTAGCTCCAGGTCAGATGTTGTGAATATGGATATTGTTTCCTGCCAAATCAACCTTAAGCTCGCTTTTCTAGCTCCAGGTCAGATGTTGTGAATATGGATATTGTTTCCTGCCAAATCAACCTTAAGCTCGCTTTTCTAGCTCCAGGTCAGATGTTGTGAATATGGATATTGTTTCCTGCCAAATCAACCTTAAGCTCGCTTTTCTAGCTCCAGGTCAGATGTTGTGAATATGGATATTGTTTCCTGCCAAATCAACCTTAAGCTCGCTTTTCTAGCTCCAGGTCAGATGCTGTGAATATGGATATTGTTTCCCGCCAAATCAACCTTAAGCTCGCTTTTCTAGCTCCAGGTCAGATGTTGTGAATATGGATATTGTTTCCCGCCAAATCAACCTTAAGCTCGCTTTTCTAGCTCCAGGTCAGATGTTGTGAATATGGATATTGTTTCCTGCCAAATCAACCTTAAGCTCGCTTTTCTAGCTCCAGGTCAGATGGTGTGAATATGGATATTGTTTCCTGCCAAATCAACCTTAAGCTCGCTTTTCTAGCTCCAGGTCAGATGCTGTGAATATGGATATTGTTTCCCCTCCAAATCAACCTTAAGCTCGCTTTTCTAGCTCCAGGTCAGATGTTGTGAATATGGATATTGTTTCCTGCCAAATCAACCTTAAGCTCGCTTTTCTAGCTCCAGGTCAGATGTTGTGAATATGGATATTGTTTCCCGCCAAATCAACCTTAAGCTCGCTTTTCTAGCTCCAGGTCAGATGTTGTGAATATGGATATTGTTTCCTGCCAAATCAACCTTAAGCTCGCTTTTCTAGCTCCAGGTCAGATGTTGTGAATATGGATATTGTTTCCGCCAAATCAACCTTAAGCTCGCTTTTCTAGCTCCAGGTCAGATGTTGTGATATGGATATTGTTTCCTGCCAAATCAACCTTAAGCTCGCTTTTCTAGCTCCAGGTCAGATGTTGTGAATATGGATATTGTTTCCTGCCAAATCAACCTTAAGCTCGCTTTTCTAGCTCCAGGTCAGATGTTGTGAATATGGATATTGTTTCCTGCCAAATCAACCTTAAGCTCGCTTTTCTAGCTCCAGGTCAGATGCTGTGAATATGGATATTGTTTCCCGCCAAATCAACCTTAAGCTCGCTTTTCTAGCTCCAGGTCAGATGTTGTGAATATGGATATTGTTTCTCGCCAAATCAACCTTAAGCTCGCTTTTCTAGCTCCAGGTCAGATGTTGTGAATATGGATATTGTTTCCCGCCAAATCAACCTTAAGCTCGCTTTTCTAGCTCCAGGTCAGATGCTGTGAATATGGATATTGTTTCCCGCCAAATCAACCTTAAGCTCGCTTTTCTAGCTCCAGGTCAGATGTTGTGAATATGGATATTGTTTCCTGCCAAATCAACCTTAAGCTCGCTTTTCTAGCTCCAGGTCAGATGTTGTGAATATGGATATTGTTTCCTGCCAAATCAACCTTAAGCTCGCTTTTCTAGCTCCAGGTCAGATGTTGTGAATATGGATATTGTTTCCTGCCAAATCAACCTTAAGCTCGCTTTTCTAGCTCCAGGTCAGATGTTGTGAATATGGATATTGTTTCCTGCCAAATCACCTTAAGCTCGTTTTTAGCTCCAGGTCAGATGTTCAATATGGATATTGTTTCCTGCCAAATCACCTTAAGCTCGCTTTTCTAGCTCCAGGTCAGATGTTGTGAATATGGATATTGTTTCCCGCCAAATCAACCTTAAGCTCGCTTTTCTAGCTCCAGGTCAGATGTTGTGAATATGGATATTGTTTCCTGCCAAATCAACCTTAAGCTCGCTTTTCTAGCTCCAGGTCAGATGTTGTGAATATGGATATTGTTTCCTGCCAAATCAACCTTAAGCTCGCTTTTCTTTTCTAGCTCCAGGTCAGATGTTGTGAATATGGGTATTGTTTCCTGCCAAATCAACCTTAAGCTCGCTTTTCTAGTTCAGCATACAGGGAGTGGGACGACTGGTTCGCCCGTTGTCAGTATAATGTGACCGGGTGGGGTGTGTTGCTTGGTGTCTTCGGCGACATGCTTCAGTGATATAGCACTATAAAAAGGGCAACAGTTCCACTATACAAGTAGACACAACACGAACATACCGCAGTCTCCCAGTACACTCACCTCGCACAACATACACGCAACACACCGCATACATGGGAGGCCGTCCTTACATGACCATAGCTGTTAATAGGACGTTAATAAATCAAACAAACAAACAAACAATTCTAGCTCCAGGTCAGATGTTGTGAATATGGATATTGTTTCCTGCCAAATCAACCTTAAGCTCGCTTTTCTAGCTCCAGGTCAGATGTTGTGAATATGGATATTGTTTCCTGCCAAATCAACCTTAAGCTCGCTTTTCTAGCTCCAGGTCAGATGTTGTGAATATGGATATTGTTTCCTGCCAAATCAACCTTAAGCTCGCTTTTCTAGCTCCAGGTCAGATGTTGTGAATATGGATATTGTTTCCTGCCAAATCAACCTTAAGCTCGCTTTTCTAGCTCCAGGTCAGATGTTGTGAATATGGATATTGTTTCCCGCCAAATCAACCTTAAGCTCGCTTTTCTAGCTCCAGGTCAGATGTTGTGAATATGGATATTGTTTCCCGCCAAATCAACCTTAAGCTCGCTTTTCTAGCTCCAGGTCAGATGTTGTGAATATGGATATTGTTTCCTGCCAAATCAACCTTAAGCTCGCTTTTCTAGCTCCAGGTCAGATGTTGTGAATATGGATATTGTTTCCTGCCAAATCAACCTTAAGCTCGCTTTTCTAGCTCTAGGTCAGATGCTGTGAATATGGATATTGTTTCCCGCCAAATCAACCTTAAGCTCGCTTTTCTAGCTCCAGGTCAGATGCTGTGAATATGGATATTGTTTCCCGCCAAATCAACCTTAAGCTCGCTTTTCTAGCTCCAGGTCAGATGTTGTGAATATGGATATTGTTTCCTGCCAAATCAACCTTAAGCTCGCTTTTCTAGCTCCAGGTCAGATGTTGTGAATATGGATATTGTTTCCCGCCAAATCAACCTTAAGCTCGCTTTTCTAGCTCCAGGTCAGATGTTGTGAATATGGATATTGTTTCCTGCCAAATCAACCTTAAGCTCGCTTTTCTAGCTCCAGGTCAGATGTTGTGAATATGGATATTGTTTCCTGCCAAATCAACCTTAAGCTCGCTTTTCTAGCTCCAGGTCAGATGTTGTGAATATGGATATTGTTTCCTGCCAAATCAACCTTAAGCTCGCTTTTCTAGCTCCAGGTCAGATGTTTCTAGCTCCAGGTCAGATGTTGTGAATATGGATATTGTTTCCCGCCAAATCAACCTTAAGCTCGCTTTTCTAGCTCCAGGTCAGATGTTGTGAATATGGATATTGTTTCCCGCCAAATCAACCTTAAGCTCGCTTTTCTAGCTCCAGGTCAGATGTTGTGAATATGGATATTGTTTCCCGCCAAATCAACCTTAAGCTCGCTTTTCTAGCTCCAGGTCAGATGTTGTGAATATGGATATTGTTTCCTGCCAAATCAACCTTAAGCTCGCTTTTCTAGCTCCAGGTCAGATGTTGTGAATATGGATATTGTTTCCTGCCAAATCAACCTTAAGCTCGCTTTTCTAGCTCCAGGTCAGATGTCTGTGAATATGGATATTGTTTCCCGCCAAATCAACCTTAAGCTCGCTTTTCTAGCTCCAGGTCAGATGTTGTGAATATGGATATTGTTTCCCGCCAAATCAACCTTAAGCTCGCTTTTCTAGTTCCAGGTCAGATGTTGTGAATATGGATATTGTTTCCTGCAAAATCAACCTTAAGCTCGCTTTTCTAGCTCCAGGTCAGATGTTGTGAATATGGATATTGTTTCCTGCCAAATCAACCTTAAGCTCGCTTTTCTTTTCTAGCTCCAGACCAGATGTTGTGAATATGGGTATTGTTTCCTGCCAAATCAACCTTAAGCTCGCTTTTCTAGTTCAGCATACAGGGAGTGGGACGACTGGTTCGCCCGTTGTCAGTATAATGTGACCGGGTGGGGTTTGTTGCTTGGTGTCTTCGGCGACATGCTTCAGTGATATAGCACTATAAAAAGGGCAACAATTCCACTATACAAGTAGACACAACACGAACATACCGCAGTCTCCCAGTACACTCACCTCGCAGAACATACACGCAACACACCGCATACATGGGAGGCCGTCCTTACATGACCATAGCTGTTAATAGGACGTTAATAAATCAAACAAACAAACAAACAATTCTAGCTCCAGGTCAGATGTTGTGAATATGGATATTGTTTCCTGCCAAATCAACCTTAAGCTCGCTTTTCTAGCTCCAGGTCAGATGCTGTGAATATGGATATTGTTTCCCGCCAAATCAACCTTAAGCTCGCTTTTCTAGCTCTAGGTCAGATGCTGTGAATATGGATATTGTTTCCTGCCAAATCAACCTTAAGCTCGCTTTTCTAGCTCCAGGTCAGATGCTGTGAATATGGATATTGTTTCCCGCCAAATCAACCTTAAGCTCGCTTTTCTAGCTCCAGGTCAGATGCTGTGAATATGGATATTGTTTCCCGCCAAATCAACCTTAAGCTCGCTTTTCTAGCTCCAGGTCAGATGTTGGAAATATGGATATTGTTTCCCGCCAAATCAACCTTAAGCTCGCTTTTCTAGCTCCAGGTCAGATGTTGTGAATATGGATATTGTTTCCTGCCAAATCAACCTTAAGCTCGCTTTTCTTTTCTAGCTCCAGGTCAGATGTTGTGAATATGGGTATTGTTTCCTGCCAAATCAACCTTAAGCTCGCTTTTCTAGTTCAGCATACAGGGAGTGGGACGACTGATTCGCCCGTTGTCAGTATAATGTGACCGGGTGGGGTGTGTTGCTTGGTGTCTTCGGCGACATGCTTCAGTGATATAGCACTATAAAAAGGGCAACAGTTCCACTATACAAGTAGACACAACACGAACATACCGCAGTCTCCCAGTACACTCACCTCGCACAACATACACGCAACACACCGCATACATGGGAGGCCGTCCTTACATGACCATAGCTGTTAATAGGACGTTAATAAATCAAACAAACAAACAAACAATTCTAGCTCCAGGTCAGATGTTGTGAATATGGGTATTGTTTCCTGCCAAATCAACCTTAAGCTCGCTTTTCTAGCTCCAGGTCAGATGCTGTGAATATGGATATTGTTTCCTGCCAAATCAACCTTAAGCTCGCTTTTCTAGCTCCAGGTCAGATGTTGTGAATATGGATATTATTTCCCGCCAAATCAACCTTAAGCTCGCTTTTCTAGCTCCAGGTCAGATGTTGTGAATATGGATATTGCTTCCTGCCAAATCAACCTTAAGCTCGCTTTTCTAGCTCCAGGTCAGATGTTGTGAATATGGATATTGTTTCCTGCCAAATCAACCTTAAGCTCGCTTTTCTAGCTCCAGGTCAGATGCTGTGAATATGGATATTGTTTCCCGCCAAATCAACCTTAAGCTCGCTTTTCTAGCTCCAGGTCAGATGTTGTGAATATGGATATTGTTTCCCGCCAAATCAACCTTAAGCTCGCTTTTCTAGCTCCAGGTCAGATGTTGGAAATATGGATATTGTTTCTCGCCAAATCAACCTTAAGCTCGCTTACTAGCTCCAGATCAGATGTTGTGAATATGGATATTGTTTCCTGCCAAATCAACCTTAAGCTCGCTTTTCTAGCTCCAGGTCAGATGTTGTGAATATGGATATTGTTTCCTGCCAAATCAACCTTAAGCTCGCTTTTCTAGCTCCAGGTCAGATGTTGTGAATATGGATATTGTTTCCGCCAAATGCTTGCTTTTCTAGCTCCAGGTCAGATGTTGTGAATATGGATATTTTTTCCTGCCAAATCAACCTTAAGCTCGCTTTTCTAGCTCCAGGTCAGATGTTGTGAATATGGATATTGTTTCCTGCCAAATCAACCTTAAGCTCGCTTTTCTAGCTCCAGGTCAGATGTTGTGAATATGGATATTGTTTCCTGCCAAATCAACCTTAAGCTCGCTTTTTTAGCTCCAGGTCAGATGTTATGAATATGGATATTGTTTCCTGCCAAATCAACCTTAAGCTCGCTTTTCTAGCTCCAGGTCAGATGTTGTGAATATGGATATTGTTTCCTGCC
The DNA here is from genome assembly GCF_041381155.1 of Argopecten irradians. Classification (NCBI taxonomy): domain Eukaryota; kingdom Metazoa; phylum Mollusca; class Bivalvia; order Pectinida; family Pectinidae; genus Argopecten; species Argopecten irradians. Next base: position 37,837,669 of record NC_091145.1, on the reverse strand, counting down.
AAATCAACCTTAAGCTCGCTTTTCTAGCTCCAGGTCAGATGTTGTGAATATGGATATTGTTTCCCGCCAAATCAACCTTAAGCTCGCTTTTCTAGCTCCAGGTCAGATGTTGTGAATATGGATATTGTTTCCTGCCAAATCAACCTTAAGCTCGCTTTTCTAGCTCCAGGTCAGATGGTGTGAATATGGATATTGTTTCCTGCCAAATCAACCTTAAGCTCGCTTTTCTAGCTCCAGGTCAGATGTTGTGAATATGGATATTGTTTCCTGCCAAATCAACCTTAAGCTCGCTTTTCTAGCTCCAGGTCAGATGTTGTGAATATGGATATTGTTTCCTGCCAAATCAACCTTAAGCTCGCTTTTCTAGCTCCAGGTCAGATGTTGTGAATATCAACCTTAAGCTCGCTTTTCTAGCTCCAGGTCAGAGGTTGTGAATATGGATATTGTTTCCTGTCAAATCAACCTTAAGCTCGCTTTTCTAGCTCCAGGTCAGATGTTGTGAATATGGATATTGTTTCCTGCTAAATCAACCTTAAACTCGCTTTCCGACCAAGTAATTTGTACACTGTGCATCTTTGATAACAAATATTTACATGTAAAATATGCAATGCTGTGGTTATTCGAAATTCGATTTAATGAAAGCCAGACAAGCGAAAATGTCTACGCCGAGAATACTTAAGCTGTTATAGTCGGTTTCTTAATGGCATAAATGATGGCAATTTTCTAACATACTTAAAAAATAGGTGTCATTTTGTTTGAAGTCTTTTGAACAATTTGGTGATGTGCTGACATGCATTTTTTGTGCTGAAGGGACGTTTTATAGTTGCGAAGAAACATTAACAGTCTATTAACAGAAAACTTGTCTATTCTGGCTTAAAACCCGTATGAGACAGAATCTTGTGCGTAATATCAGATAGCACAGCTGTTTCCAGTACCACTGATGGCACTATATCCAAAAAATTTGTTATCGAAGCTCTTTTTCTACGGGCTTTTACCAGACGTATCCAAACAGGAATGATTTTAAAGACAACCCAGATTCATAGGGTTTATTAGACGTCTCCTGTCTGTAATGTGCCTATATTGTAGGCCTAAGTTATAGATTTTGAGAAATGTGAGATAGACGTTTTATTCAATGATTAGTAAAGCGACGAGAAGCAACAAATACGATTTGTTTTAATCTTATTTGATGCTAGTGTGCTTTTAAAAGGTCTTTTCGTATTCAATCGTTGTAACAATTTTTGTGGTACAGCTAAACGGTACGACAAATATAGGTACGAGTCGTTGAAGCAGATGAAGCTTTTTCGAATGAAAGTTATTAGTATTTGAACGCGAAAAAAGCCAAAGTCGAAGTTTCGGAAAAATCAGGAAAATAAGAAAACATCATATATGTGAACATTTATAAAGTTTGATATATCTCAATTTTGCAACACTCCAAAGTTGAAATCAAATTTATGGTAAGACAAACTTTAGGTTAGTAATGGTGACCTGAAGTGATGCTGTAATTTCAGCCTATTGAAAAAATAATGAACAATGAAATGTCTCAAAACCTTTGACCGTTGACAATAGTGACCTTTCTGGTCAGATGCTAAAATTACTAACATTTGACCTTGAACAATATCAATTTATAAATGACGTGTATTCTTCCATACAGAACATAATAGACCTTATCAACATTGGCAGTTAATTTTATATCCCTATTAATCAGCATTTATTTGCCACATAAATTGGTATAAATACAATGCTTCCACATGTTTCACAGCCTATTTTATATATATATATATATATATATATATGTATAACACTTACTAAATATACCAGTTTAGTTAATACCATATAAAGATGTTTACATTATCTGTAAGTCATGTAAGCCTGAAAACCGAAATGACCCATACATTCTGTATGCTTTATCCAATTGTCATATGACTTTGCCAGTAAAACAATAAGAACATTTATGATTTCATGAAGTAAAATTAAAATGTAAAATTGTTTATATTTCTGGTTTTCTTTAAAATTATGTAAGACCCCCCCCCCCCCTTCATTTTAAACAATTATGAAACAATGTAGTGAAACTTCAACCCCCCCTTCCATTATGTTGATCATTTGTGGCAAAGGATTTCACAATCTGGAGGGTCACAATTTTTTTTGGAGTGTTCTATTGTATTGTAGTGGTGTGAGAATTTCGTCGACCTAAAATCTTTGAAGAAAAAATAACCTACATAGATAGAAAAAAAATCTTTACATAAATTGAAATACCATTCATTTTGATCTAGTGATGTCAACTTGTGAAAGTAAAATTTATTAATATGAAACTTTTATTAAACGATTTAAGTTTGTTTATAAAGATATTCTTCTAAAACAAATAGTAATAATAATAATTATTATTATATTGATTATCACAAAGTCTTGGCGTCTTTACAATGCAACAAATTGTTATATAATTTTAATATGGCTGTTACATTATTATGCAATTTCCAAGAAGTTGAAGTTCTTCATGCGTTGGTTCCAACTGACTTTTACGTAATCTGCGATATTCATCAGTTATTATTTTGTGAGCGCAATTCACGTCGTTTTCTCCGAAGCGTCCTGTAGTAGTGTTTTTAAACTATTTGTCAGTTGGTTGGGGATTTCGTGTTCTCACATCTTGTCACATGTTCCTTGACGGAGCATGCACAGAATCCTATATAGAAACAAGTATTCGTCAGGATTTTTAGTATTCGATTATTTTCAAGGGGATGAGTTTCCGGTGTGTTATAATTGACTAAAAACCTATTGTAAACCACTATTGACTTAAAACCTTTTGTAAACCACTTTATGTATTGATTGAAAACCTCTTGTAAACCACTTTATGTATTGACTAAAAACTTATTGTAAACCACATGTTCGCGTACGATTAAATTTCATTAATTTGCTGCCGATTTTAAATATAGATAACCATTAAAAATATAAAGTGCAGGTAATTAAGAACCATTAGACTGTCAGTCATTGAAACAATACTAAAGTGTGAAAATGCGAATTTAATTAAGCTGCGTGCAAACAAGTTGTGTTACTATATTTAAAAAGACGATAGAAGAGACACAGTCCGTCACTACGTTCCAGACGTGATGTTGTTGACATGTTCAAGAGACGACACACTGGCGTTGTAGTTTCCGTGAAACCCATCCTCTTGGTATCCTCGAATTGGATATTTTTCTGAAGGTTACACGAGTCCTTCTAATAATGTTTTAACAGTGAGATATTGGTTACTGTTTCAGCTTGATATCATCTCCTAGTCGTGTGTTATGCAGTAATATGAGCGATACCATGCCAGGAATTGACACGGGGTAGCACAATGACGGGATGTTACTGAACACATTTCATCCAATCAATACCTAATTGCTCCTGTTTAAAGATTTAATTGAATGGGTTACGGACAATTATTATAAGACAATTAAAACACTTTTTTTAATTCTTGGAATACTATTTTTGTCGTCCAGTGCGCTAACGTTTGAGATGTAAATTCTTCTTATACCAGGATTATGAAATATATTTGTTTAGCCAATCGAAACACTATTTGTGAGATGAAAAATGGAGAGTGTTTTAGACTTGGCCTAACAACAAACTTTAGAATGTCAACAATATCAATAAAAATACTATATAATTTACAATTCCATTGACCTTTTAAGGGATTACTTTTCTAAATCAATATGCCGCAATGTCAGTGTTTATTTTGACGTCACGATAACGGCGTGTTTTCTAGCTATTTTTTAGATGTGTTTTCATATTTGTATAGCAACAAAAAGATTCAACTAATCAGAAAGTCAGATCTAGTATGACAACAAAGGAAGTCAATCTGGTATCGTTATATTGTCGGATTATAGATAACAAAATGGAAAAATAACATATTTTTTGTTTTAGATTTGTACAATTTATGTTGCATGAATTGCATAAGGCAGACCAGCAGCAAGCTATGCAATAGTACAATAGTAAAAATAACCAAAACATCAGATTTTGATTGAAATGGCCGTTTTATTAAAACGACATGGAAAACAACATTGACTTGATACAAACTCTGTAGCAAGTACACATGTAAGAATACATCATATTCTTTGTATTTATATAACTAAATAATTTTAACATAAAAATTACCTAACTATTGTAGGTGAGGGGATATATATCTAAACATAATGAGTATAACTGTCATTTTACGCTCTTTTCACCTTCCATATTGTGACGTCAATAATATCACCGTTTCTCACAGTCTGAACACATTGACGTTATTCTGTCGTTGCTATTTATAGGTATCTAGCTCTGGTCGTGATGTATGTCTGTCCCCAGCCAATGGCGAGCGCGCATTCCTTATCAAGGATAATGATGGTGACTGGGGTGTGATTGCCGGCAGGTGGATCCCAGGCCCGGAGAAAGGTTAGTAGAACACATGAAGTGGCCGCTCACGAGGTCTCATGTTAATTACTGAGTGTAAACCAGATAGATCCATCAAGGAATGGTCTAGATAGTTATCATCAAAGGTTTCCCTTTTTGTTATTTTAGATATTTAGTTATTTTACATATTATCATGACATTCTCTCCATATTTGTTGGTTCCGTCGGATCTTTCAGAGAATGTTCTAATGTTATCATGGAATGTTCTAATGTTATCATGGAATGTTCTAATGTTTTCATGGAATGTTCTAATGTTATCACGGAATCATGGAATATTCTAATGTTATCATGGAATGTTATAATGTTATCATGGAATATTCTAATTTTATCATGGAATGTTCTAATGTTATCATGGAATTTCTTCACTTTGATGGTTCATAAATCAAAGAATTTTCTAGACAGTTTTCCTGATGAAGTCATTTTTGTCACCTAAGTAGCAAGAGTGGTAATAATGCATTTTAATCACTAAAGGGATCACGATTGAATAATGGAAGCAATTTGTAAGCGACTAGTAGACTTTGTGAGATATCATCGCACAATAAATAAAAAATGAATAGTGTAGTTCACACTTAACGTTATAAGTGGCATAATTTTCATACTCACGAATCAAGACAAGCTTTTAATATGTCATTTATTACCAAAAGTTAGCATAATTTTGAGAATTACACTTTTTTCAATATATAAGTTTTAATTTTACAAGATCAAATAAGAGGTGAAAATGATTTTGGCAGTACTGTCAATAATCATTAAATTTACATCGATAGTGAATTGAACAAATACATATGGTCAGATTTGTAGTCTACAATTTCATTTCACATTTTACAGTGTTATTAGTAATTGTAAAGTGATTTCTGCAGGAAAGTTTCATCTAAACATTTATAAGGTATAAAAACACCAATTTTACAGTCACTGTATATAATTTCTGTTTTGTAACTAACGTTTACAAGACATCTGTTGCCATTTGAATGACTTTCATAGCTTAATTGGTTTTCAATAGAATACCGAAGAAAAAATAACATGTAAAATTTTCGCCCAGTTATGGCATTCCTTCTATCCCTACTTCCACAGAAGTAGGTCCTTATTTAAAGGTGTTGTATGTAAGTTTTCCTGGAACCTTTTATTCCAATGGTGTTATAACATGCTGTCTCTCATCAGTCTCAACAAGATATATACGAGAAATGTTCCAAACTTATTTGCTTTTTTTTTTTTTAAAGAGAAGAAAGGAAAACTGCGAATATTTTCAATATGCTAGCCGGCGGAACTTGAGTTTTATTAGGACTTCGACTTATGAAACATTTTTTATCAAACAACATTCGTTTAGAAAGTTTCTATGACCAAGGGCACTGATATTGGGCTTACGGTATGATGGGGTGAAGGAAGGGCTACCAAGTTTATTAAAATGAAAGACATTGACCTTCGTTAAAGGTCACAGAGGTCAAATAAGCTAAAAACTTAACTTTTCTCAAGAACCAAAAGGCCAAGGGTATTTTTATTGGACCTGCGGCATGCTGGGATGAAGGAATACCAAGTTTGTTCAAATGAATGACCTTGACCTTCATTCAAATAAACACAGGGGTCAAATAAACTCAAATCTTTAAACGACTTGTGAATAACTAAGAGGTGTAGAGACATGATATTGGGCTTGGGACATGCTGCGATGAAGTGCTACCAAGTTTGTCCAAATGAATGACCTTGATCTGTATTCATTGTCACAGGGGTCAAATAGGCTTCTATCTTTAAACGAATCTTGTGATTAAGTAAGAGGCCTAGAGACCTGATATTGGGCCTGTGACATGCTGGGATGAAGGGCTACAAGGTTTGTTCAAATGAATGTCGTTGACCTTCATTCAAAGTCACAGCGATCAAATCGGCTAAAATCTCAAAACAACTCTTGTGAATAACTAAGAGGCCTAGAAACTAGATTTTGGATTTGCAGCATGGTGGGGATCAAGGGACTCTCATTCATGATCTAATTCACCAAATATATCAAAACCTGAACTTCTTCAAGTTAATGACTTATTTTGTATAGCCTTAATTATTTGCCACTACTATATCCTTTGAAGTGTTGTATTGTGTCAATTTTAAGATGACCACAAAGGCCCATCGGCCTTTTGTTTTAATGTGAAACGTTCTCTTGCACATAGGTGTTTACGCAAAAACTGATTTCGGACAAATCCAAAAACGATGTTGTTGACAGGTGGCTATCGATTGATGTTTGTAACCACTTGTTCTGAAAAGTCACTGAACAATATGATTGTGTCATATTTCGTGATAAGATTGTTGTGTTGTTATTTTCCAAACTCAATTCATGTTTGATATGAGAGAGCACAACTGATATGCATTTCGTGATGTTAGATAACCTATTGTTAATATCAGTGCCACTTTTGAAATGAATTTTTTCAATAAAAACCGATAAAGCATGATACCGTATGAACACTATGAGGTAATGATATTTGATATTCTTTAGATAAAGGAAGTTTGAAGAGATGTTTCAAACCCATCGCTAGCCATTGATGTGGATGAATTTCAGTGTTATTTAGACAGATCTGCATTTGATATATGATCATTGGTCCTATTATGTGTGTCCTCAGAAACGCAACAAATGAAGCAGAGAAATCAGAGATTAACATGCATGCCATTTGTAAAACAAATAAAGGCCTACAAATGCTATTACATCATCCCCTCGTACACTTTAATAACGTTTACCACACATTCCTCTTTTAAGTCATATTTCGCAGTTTCAATGGAAACTATTTCCGAGAGTTCATGAGTTCTATTCTGCGTATCGTCTACACAGATCATCACCGATATTCTAGGGGTTACCATCTGTGATATCCAACAGGCATTACAATTTGTGATATCCAACAGGCGTTACCATCCCAGACATCCACCAGGCGTTATCGTCCCCGATGTCCACCAAGCGTTACCATCCCTGATATCCACCAGGCGTTACCATCCCCGATATCCACCAAGCGTTATCGTCCCCGATATCCACCAGGCGTTTATCGTCCCCGATATCCGCCAGGCGTTATCGTCCCCGATATCCACAAGTCGGTACCGTCCCCGATATCCAACAGGCGTTATCGTTACCGATATCCACCAGGTGTTACCGTCCCCGATATCCACCAGGCGTTATCGTCCACGATATCCACCAGGCGTTACCATCCCCGATATCCACCAGGCGTTATCGTCCACGATATCCACCAGACGTTACCATCCCCGATAACCACCAAGCGTTATCGTCCCCGATATCCACCAGGCGTTTATCGTCCCCGATATCCACCAGGCGTTATCGTCTCCGATATCCACAAGTCGGTACCGTCCCCGATATCCACCAGGCGTTATCGTCCCCGATATCCACCAGGCGTTACCATCAACGATATCCACCAGACGTTATCGTCACCGATATCCACCAGGCGTTACCATCCCCGATATCCACCAGGCGTTACCATCTCCGATATCCACCAGGCGTTATCGTCCCCGATATCCACCAGGCGTTTATCGTCCCCGATATTCACCAGGCGTTATTGTCCCCGATATCCACAAGGCGGTACCGTCCCCGATATCCACCAGGCGTTATCGTCCCCGATATCTACCAGGCGTTACCATCCCCGATATCCACCAGGCGTTACCATCCCCGATATCCACCAGGCGTTATCGACCTCGATATCCACCAGGCGTAATCGTCCCCGATATCCACCAGGCGTTACCTGCCCCGATATCCACCGGGCGTTACCGTGTCCGATATCCACCAGGCGTTACCATTGCCGATATCCATCAGGGCTTAACGTCCTCGATATCCACCAGGCGTTACAATCCCCGATATCCACCAGGCGTTACCATCTCCGATATCTACCAGGCGTAACTATCCCCGATATCCACCAGGCGTTATCGTCCCCGATATCCACCAGGGCTGACCATCCAAGATATCCACCAGGCGTTATCGTCCCCGATATCTACCAGGCGTTACCATCCTCGATATCCACCAGGCGTTACCATCCCCGATATCCACCAGGCGTTACCATCCCCGTTATCCACCAGGCGTTATCGTCCCCGATATCCACAAGGTGTTATCGTCCTCGATATCTACCAGGCGTTACTATCCCCGATATCGACCAGGCGTTATCGTCCTCGATATCCACTAGGCGTTATCATCCCAGATATCCACCAGGCGTTATCGTTCCCGATATCCACCATGCGTTACCATCCTCGATATCCACCAGGCGTTACCGTCCACGATATCCACCAGGCGTTATCGCCCCCGATATCCACCAGGCGTTATCGTCCTCGATATCCACCAGGCGTTACCATCCCCGATATCCACCAGGCGTTATCGTCCCCGATATCCACCAGGCGTTACCGTCCCCGATATCTACCAGGCTTTACCGTCCCCGATATCCACCAGGCGTTACTTTCCCCGATATCCACCAGGCGTTATCGTCCCCGATATCCACCAGGCGTTATCGTCCCCGATATCCACCAGGCGTTACCATCCTCGATATCCACCAGGGGTTACCGTCCACGATATCCACAAGGCGGTACCGTCCCCGATATCCACTATGCGTTATCGTCCCCGATATCCACCAAGCGTTATCGTCCCCGATATCCACCAGGCGGTTTCGTCCCCGATATCCACCAGGCGTAATCGTCCCCGATATCCATCAGGGCTTACCGTCCTCGATATTCCATGGGTTTCCATTACTGATATTCCAGAGGTTGTTATCCTCAATTATCTAGGGGTGACCATCGTCGTTGTTCCATAGGTTACTATCTTCGGTATTCCATGCATAACTTTCACTATCGTTATATTCATATTTCGGCAGTGATAATAACCCCTAAGATGTTAAGGATGACACAGATCAACTCTTTTGGAGAATATGGTAGGAGGGATTTTTACATGTCTACGACAAATATAGATTTTTGAAGAATTACTTTGTTCCAATAAGATTATGTTTTAGATGACACTTTAAGAAAGCTAGTATAATGTAAACTTTGATTTATAGAAGGTTATCATTTGATCCACTCACAACATACGTTTCTCACAAACACGTGTATCATTTTGGAGCTTGGAAATTACACAAAATATTACAGTTAAGAGGAATCTTACAAGATATTTACACTTTAATGACTTTGATGTGTTAATTACTAAGTGCTTTTATGTTGTCCCTGAATTTTTGCTTATGTTTCCTAAGCAAAAAAACCACCAAGATTCTCTTTGGTGATTAATGAACAAAATTGAGATTTTCAAATTGTCAGTGTATTTTTTACAACCGTCTGATTAGATATAGCTTGATAAAAAAAACTGGCGTATGATCTATAGAAAATATTTTCTGAGTCAGTGCTATTAGTATATATATATATCATGGATCCGTTCAGTTCATATTACAGATTATGAATTGGCATATAAACTTATCTCAATTTATGTGGCGAATAAATGTTACCGTGGTTTGGTTGTTAACGTCTTTTTCTATACGTTATAAATACATAGTGTAGTATAAAATCTAGCTCTACTAAGATTTCGATTGAAATATAGTCCAGGAAGTAGTAGAAGAAAAATAAAAATTAACATTTTGATATGTCTGTGTTTGGAGAACAACATGAGAAACTTAAATTATATATGACGTAATGGATTAGGCATTGATGTGGAATAAAGTGACTTGTGTTAGCTTGATGTTGATCATTGCTGACACGAACCCAGCGAGTGGAGGCCACGTATTTTGTTTTACTACCAACTAATTCGACCGAGATATTCTTTACATGTCATCCTGCAATCTGTCAAATGGCGAGACCAACATCGGGATGAACAGATCATTATCCTGTTGTCCTCGTTTGTTACACTCAGCAAGCATACTTAGACGTTCTATTATCACCCCATCCTATCACGTAATGCACAGAGTCTCTTTTTGTACTCAGAATTATTTCGTCATGCATCAATACAGAGCATAGACAACATCATACCATAGGCATGGAAAATTTATATTTACATTTATACATTAAAAAATGATCCTTGGAAATAGAATAAAATATAAAATGTCCAAAAGTTATTAATATTAAATGCTGTGAAAGTACCTGTTATTGTTTATTATCGCACCTCGGACAGAAATGTCTCCAAATGATTGGCGGAGAGTCGTCACGTGGTGACCCCTTAACACTTTATAGGGGGTCTGTAAATTTTATTATGGTGCAATATGGCGGCTATCGCCCTCGCCCCCTATAAATCTTACTGACCCTCTATGCCTTTATAGGGGGTCAGTAACTGACTATATAACTAATAATATTTATCTGTTTGATATCATATTTCGTGCCTCTTGCACGGATCCATATCATCATCTTATATTTATGTAATTTTGTCATTTGTATAATTTTTTTAAATGATTTATTGGTATATATATATATATAATTTTCATTTTGACATTTTGGTAGTATTCTTCTCATTTATGCTCTTTTGTTCTCTTTCTCACTTTACTACAGTTAAAACAAACACTCTATTCCAATCTTGTTACGATCGGAATCATTTTAGCTGAGCTAAGTTATATTTTACTGTTTTGTTATGAAATATTTACCTTTCTGAAACCTTTTAGGCTGTATTTGATGGATGAATTTTTGCAAAAATTCGAACTTTGTGAAAAGTTTTTTAAAAAATCTCATGAAAAGAACACAAATACAAGATACTAAAAGATACTTTTTTATTACATAACTACAACAATTTACCTTACTTTAAGAGAAACATTTCAAAACATTCATCAAAGCATTTCAATATATCCAACACTCACATCCTCGCTGGATAGGCTTTGTTCGTTGAAGTAAACGAGAACAATTAGATACTTAACATTGAGTAGCTGGAATGACTTTAGTTTCATTATACTGACATAAATGTATTTGCACTTTATCGAACTCATGTAATATATATTGTATACGTAGAAGATGCATTATTGACATTGTGAAAAGTTGTAACAGAAACGAATAATTAATGCATTATAGGAAACTGATATGGATCTAATACTGACGAAGAGAAAATCATTAATTCAAGATGATGGCAAGTTATCATCAAAGGAAAAAAGACATTCAGAATTAAAGCATGTGCTTTGTATTAGAAAACTGATGCATTCCTACATTACTGAATCTGTTAATCAATAATCGATGCAAACTTGAAAATCCTTCCCAGTTTTATTGTGCTTTCAGTTCAACCGGAGATGATTTCATTTGTTTATCGGAATGAGTTTGAGAAGCTGAATAGATTTGTGTTTGTTAACGTCATGTATTACTATTGTATACTACGAGGTAAAGCATTGAGAGCCATTACAACTTGAGGAAGTACATTAAATCCACCGGTAGATTATGTTTGTCTTAAAAGGTTTAGAAAAAAGGAAGAATGCAGTACCAGGAAAATCAATGTCGATCAACTTTTTTACAAATAATTTGTCAACTATATATAGAGGGATTATTTAAGCATTATTCTCAATATCTGTTGGGGTTATGAAGTCATAGACAAAAAATGTCCGTCCGTTTTTTGTCTATGACTTCATAACTCCAACAGATATTGAGAATAATGCTTATGATTTAATTCAGATAACTCACACAGGTACTAATTAGGCATACATTTCCGTAATTTTACTTACTTTTACAATAAAACAAATTGAGTTGTGGCTCATTGATATCTTATGCAATAATTCAATTTGGCCAATGACTGTGCCGCTTTTAAAATCCCCCGCGAAAAAATGTTTTGTATTTATGACGTCATAATACGTGACGTACAATTCTTTCGGTCTATGGAAAAATGACCTCAAAGATGTAACCAATAGAAATGGATGTAACATATGAAATTAAATTATGATAGGATACCAGATGTCTTGATAAAATAAATCTGCAATCTTGTATCCTGTCATAGAAAGAGTAAGAATATCGAAATCATTTACCGCATCCTCGATATTTCAGGGGTTACTGTCACAGTCGTTATATTCAACCGTGGTATATTTGATAGCAAAACTGAAGGCTTTGTGTGCGATGTACACCAAAAGACTTGAATAACGGTACACTCTGATTGGCTGAATGGCTTTGAAGTTGGAAGTTGCTGTCTTTGTAATTGAATGGTTAATTTCTACTGAACTGCCTTCAGGGTTTTTTCTGAAATATTCCAAGGATTGATATACATTGTAATGGCAGTAAGACACTAGTTGACGTTCGGGGTGTATATCACTTAAGTCTTTATTATTATATCATAGTCAATTTGAGTGGTTTAAATCACAAAACTGTCTTAAGCGACATCTTTACGATATTTAATAAAACAAAATGGTTTTCTATTATGTCATCTTCATTTCAGTTTTTATTGGATATATTTTGTACCTGAACTACAAACAAATCTGCCATGCATGGTTTTCTTCTTCTGATATTCTCATGATTACAGTACGCATGTCTTTGTTCGTATTGCTGTATCGAATCGCTTGTGAGAGAGAGAGATGTTATTCTGTGTCTGTGTTTACGTCAAACTGCTCCATCATTTTGTACCAATAATGAATGACAAGTGAATAAGTTTGAAACAATGACATGCAAGATGATAAAACAGAAAATATGATAAAACCTGTAACGAGAGGGACTTAATGAACTGAACCACAATTAACAGCTTATTCGTCCTTTAGCAATATCAAGTGGTTCTAGGGATACGTTACTGCTGGTCCGTCACTTCCCCGAGACGTCTTCCATGAACGTGTTTCTGAGGCTGAGGACATCATACAACTGTTTCTAGCTAGGTGTCTCCTCTGATGTTGGACGTTTTCAGGGGGTCTTTTGTTTTGTGGTTTGGTTTTTGTTTAGCATGTTCATTTGTCCGTTTTCATGTTGATTTTAATTTTGGAAATTTAAAATGTGTTACTACCTGTTGTAAATAGAAAATGATCGTCAAATGAACATTTTGACGGTTATTATTTCTACTAACGTTTAAGAAGACTTGTGACAGAATCCGTCGCGTTGGTTTACAAATGCTTACGCATATGTATAAACTAAGAGAGGAAATAGAATATGGTATGTTATATTTGGTTTTATTGCATCATCGGACTGCGGTTCAATCACACATTTCAGCTTGCAACCACACCCGGTATCAGATTACATCTAATCAATTTTTAATACATATTTTCTGCCACAATACGTCTTGTTATTCCACTCTCATGCCATTGTGTAAATTTGCTGGGTGTCGGATAAATAAAATCATATTCCACTAGTGGAAGTAGCAGTTCACAGTTAGACCGAATGGCCATGGGTGAGATTTTTATTAAGCAGAAAGCCCCTGTTTTAATATATGCATAACAAAATATAAAAAAAAAACTATGTATATGTCCTTAAAGTTAGTGAATTCAATCTAGACAGTTTATGCAGGCTTCACATTTGCATAAAGAAATTCAACAAAAAGGGTTCAAGATTAATGGTTTAGAGAGTATCCGAATGTGCGTGTAAGATGGAAAAACTCAATACTGTAGCAGCAGAAATTGATAGCCGCGGTACGAGGTAAGGTTGCTCAAAAGTTTAATATTATACCTATGTCGATATAGGCTCAGTTCCGCTATCACGACAGTGATGCTTGGTTTTAAACTGTGTTCAAGAAAAAAAATAACCTAGAGGGGGTGTAAATTTGGGTTAAAATCTCGTTTTTTTGCAGTTTAAAAAAAAATCCCTAGCATTGTTTTTACAGGTTCACAAAACCACAAAAAGTAGACCTGTCCGAAAATGAACTTATTAACATTTGCATAACAATTGCAAATGTTGTGTAAATTAAATATATATCTACTTTTATATAGGTGTTATTTAATGTAAAAAAGCTGCTGGTGGACATAATTAAAGCCTGCACTTTATTTTGCTGAATTTTTCGAATCTACTGTACACTGCTACCGGAATAACATCTTCCGGTCTTTTGATTGATCGAGATTTAAAACTTTGACCCGGACTACTTTTTTCTCATTGTTACGTCACAAATATGTTGAAGTCATCAAATATGAAATGACGTCATGTTGTTGTACTTCGATCGCTGGTTGCAGAACAAACATATGTTGAAATCGGATGTTTGATGACATCGGGATCTTTCAAATTTTCGTATTCGTAGCGTAAACTATCGACTCAAAACTCATAATTGTCTTTTGTTTAGTAGTGCATATATATAGTGTATATCTTGCCGTACGAAGACCCTGGGGTGATTTCCGTAGAATTAACGAACCTAGGTAGGACTTAACTTGTTTGATTATTATTTGGCGGGAAGTGCAGGTACATATAAAAATCTAGTTTTCAAAAAGGAGTTCGGTAAGTTATTTTTTAAAGTTATGTGAAGTTTTAGTTTGGAACATTTACTGGATTATGTCCCTTTGGATTATACCCCTTTGGTTTGTGTGTGAGTCAATATGAGATTGTGTTGTGGGGGCCAGTCTATGGTCAGTGATAATTGTATGAATTAGTCGCTATTTTTTTTTTCACAAAAAATTGTTTTATTCAACAGTACGTTTTATACAATATATGTTCCTTTCGTAGAAGGACTTTCACACAATTTCCATATTTTATAATTGTATTTTAAAACAAACTTACATCTCTCTCTCTTTATTACAAACCATACATCCAACATTCTATATTATAAACAATCACAATAAATATCCACACAACCAACTTTCTTAATGTGACTACAACCGTATTCTTTTATACAAGAAAAAATAATAACAGGGGAGACAATTCCTTATGGTAAAAAAATAGAAGGGAAACAACTCTCTTCAAATTTACTTTAGTTGCAATTTAATATGATATAAAGAATATTTATATTATGATATGTGTTACTAATATATATGAATATATAAATACACTTATATATGAACACTTTCATATCTTATGTACCCTAATCAAATATAGTACGCTTTAAAATGTAGCCTACATATATGATACTGAATATTCCGGATTTCTCCTACCTAATTTGACCCCTTTTTTCATAAGTTTATACAACGTGACACGTTTCCGGTTGGGATATGTCAACAGTAATAAAAAGGTAGTATTGTCTTGTTTTCATGATTTTGTTTGCATACGAAAGCTTAAATTATATTTCATCGTTCTTAAGTTACGTTAGCCATGTAAATACTGACTGTAAGTGGGAAATATTTGTCCCCAAATATAAGTATTTTATTACGAAACCCTTTCCTTCGAAATGTATTATACAAACACGTGTTAGGTTGCTTTACAATACACCAACATGTACAGTAAATTAAATTACAAATCATGTACTTACATATATATCTACTATATCCATACAACATATAACTATACTCCACTATACACCACATGCTTTCACTATCTCTTTCAATCTAATTATTTCCATCTCTTTTTCTTTGTCTTTGTTGTAGCTAGTTTTGACATAGAGATTGATATGTGTGAGTAATAGATTCTTTAATTGTATAAAAGCAGAGTTGAGTCCAGTTGCTTTGTTATGGTATTTTTTCTGGTTCCTTATCAACCATATTATGTACTTCATAGACAAGAGTATTGTATTTTTTATGCAATTTGTTGTTTGGTTATGGTTAAGAGAGATCCTAAGAGTATATCTTTTTCTGTAGCAGGTTCCGGATTTGGTAATTTTTCTAAAATCTGAGTACTAACTTTCTCAAATAATTGAGTTGTGTATGGACAGTTATAAAATAGGTGGGATAATGTTTCCCTATTACCATCACATAAATGACAAGCTCCATTTGATCTGTTCATTTTCTGCAGTCTGTCTTCAGTGTAGAGTATTCTATGTGTGATTTTGAATTGAAACTCTTTAATTTTGTTTGTCACTATTGAATTCTTTATATTGGTCCAAATTACTTTCAAGTCTAGTGGCAAATTAAATTCTGTTTCCCAACTTGTTTCACACTTGGGCCTCGATGCATCATTTAAGATCTGTTGTAGGACAGAAGGCTTTAGATTTCTCGGTTTTATAATATTTTCAGTACTTGAGTTCAGTATTTTTAAATGTTCGTTTATAAATATTACATTTCCACCTTTTACATTTACTTCAGGTGTGTTTAATCTATCTATGTCACCTAGGTCAGTTCTTGATAATTTCGTTGTATACTCTTTAGGTATGGCTGTTTTTATTTTTGAAATTTCTGAAATCCAGTTATGTTTTTGTATCAGTTTATTTAGGATTGATCTGCTATTTAGGAAGCTATTTGCATTAACATCCCAAATATCTGATATTTTAGTTATTTTGCTCTTTAAAAATGATTGTATGAATAGAGGTTCATTCTTGTACAGGATGTTTGAGTTGCCAAACAAAGGTTCCTCAAGAACTTCATTGATAGTTAACGGGTTTTTATTCAGTGTGCATCTTAGTTTTGCCCATGCCTTTATTGCAATTTTGTAAAAACCTGGTAAACTATCTAAATTCAAACCAGTTACACATGAACACTTCATTAAGAAGTTTTTTGTATCAAATTTTTGGTCATATTTATTCAAATAGAACATTCCTATCCTACTCCAACTTTCATTTGTTGAGTGGTAAATGTTGTAAATTGTTTTGATGTACCTACTTTCAATAAAAGTGTCCAAGCTTATCATCCCCATACCCCTTTTTCCAGTTTCTGTGCAGCATACTTTACGATCTATTTGATTTGGTTTGCCGTCCCAAATGAAGTTCCAAATAAGTCGGTTTATTTCATTTTGGAATTTTAATGGTATACATCGATTTCATATCCAATTACAGACAATATGAAAGTTTTTACAATCAAGGTTTTTCCAATAAAAGTTAAATTCCTTCTCTTCCATATTTGTAAACAATTTTTTATTTTTTCTATTTTCTCCAACCACACTTTTTCATTGTTTATTTGGTGTCCATGATAAATTCCCAATGTTTTTACTGATGTCTTAGACCATTTAATTTTCGTGAAATCAGGGTTTTTATTTTTCCATGGTCCAAGATATAAACCTTCTGTTTTTTCATAATTTATACTGGCTCCTGATGCTTTCTCATAAACTTCTAATAGTTTGAAGGCTTCTTTTATTGAGTTTTCTGATCTATTAAAAAGTTGGGTGTCATCTGCAAACATGCATAATTTTGCTTCTACATTTCCCGGACCAGGTAGTTGCATCCCCCTAATGTTATTGTTAGCTCGTATTGCACAGGCGAGTGGCTCTGCTTGTACAATATAGATTAACGGAGAAATTGGGCATCCTTGTCTAGCAGATCTAGTTATATTAAAATAAGATGATGTAAATCCATTAGTTTGAATACATGTTTTGGCATCTTTTAGTAGCATTTCAATCCAATCACAAAAGTTTTGGCCAAAATTGAATTTCTTTAGACATTTCATCACCCACTCCCACTCGATTCTATCAAATGCTTTTTTTTGGTCTAGAAAAATAATACTACCCTCTTTATTTTCTCTGTCGCTATATTCTATAATGTCTTGGATAAGTCTGTTTGCTTCCGAAATTTTCCGTCCTGGAACAAATCCTTTTTGGTCAGGATGTATGATTGTATTTAAAGTGCTCTTCAATCTAAAGGCTAGTATTTTAGAAATAATTTTGTAGTCTGTATTAAGCAATGTCAATGGTCTCCAGTTTTTTATTTCATCCCTATCCCCCTTTTTGTATAACAGTTTTAGTATTCCCCTGCCCTGTGATTCTGTCATTTTCTTTTCTGAGAATATTTTCTTTATAACTTTTGTAATTTCTGGTTTAACTAATACCCAAAACTTTTTATAGAACTCTGCTATTATTCCGTCTTCGCCTGGCGATTTATCGTTTTTCAATGATTTTATCGCTTTCTCTATTTCTTCATCTTGGATTTGTCTATCAATATTATGTCTGTCATTATCAGATATTTTATTTTCTACATACTGCAGTAAATAATTTCCCTTTTCATCATCACATCCTTCAGATGTAAACAGCTTCGTATAAAATTTAACCTTGTTCCTTGAGCATATTTTTTATCCCTGTTTTATAATTTCCATCTTCACATTTTACTCTGTGCCACAGTTTGTTTTCAGCATTTTTCTTCTCTAGATCAAAAAAATATTTTGTTGATTTTTCATTCTCCTCATAGATTTGTGTGCGAGATCTAATTCTTGCAGCCTCTGCTTTATTATTGTAGTATTGTTTAAGTTTTAATTTTATCAAATCTATTTGTTCTATCATTTCATCTGTTTGGTTACTTTCAAGCAATTTAGCTAACTCGTTTTCCATATCTTTAACATCCTTCTTCTTGATTTTTTTCCCTATTTCGATTGTTAATGATTTTATTCTTATCTTAATTAGATCCCACCATGTGAGTATATCTGTTTCATAGAGTCTTTCATTAAGCCATATATCCCAACAGGCACGCAAAGTTTTATCAAATAAGTCACTTTGTATTACATTGCTGTTCATTTTCCAGGTGCCTGGCCCTTTTTCATATTTATTCAATGTTACTTTGATATCTATTGCCTCGTGATCACTAAATGGACAATGTTTGATACCTGCCCCAATAACTAGATGGTTGGTAGCAGTTTGTGTAAGGAAAAAATCTATTCTAGATAAGTAGTCGCTAATTAACAATAGGAGAGATAAGACTTCATGTAGTGTTCTCAGTTTTAATTAGTTGAGTTAGCGTTATTAGTAAATTTGACTGTTTAGATAAGTGATCTTAGAGTTTGTTGATTAATGTGTTTATAAGAAGTAAATATGTAATTGTCCTAAGTGTATTAGTACACGATACAGAGTCTGATCGAGGGACTGTAGTGTATAAATAGGTATGGAGGTATGAGATCATTGTTATGGAGTTAAAATGTCCAGTTCCCAGGGTGTTGGGGTCTGATCTGGGCTTAGTTGGTCAAGTTCCCACGGTCTCAACTTTTGGGTTAAAAATAAGTATGAGGTCATTTGGGGAGGGGGTAGTTTGTGGTGGTGGACACTTTCAGGAAAGGTTCTTTATTGAATATATATATGATGTCATTCTAAACTTAGATTTCTGTGGTACATACATGTATATCTATGCTGTAGCTAAAAGTAGAAAGTGATCTCATAAGTTTTAAATAGTCCGTATAAAAAGGGCTGTTGGGCCTTATTTGGGGCTTTTTGTTTCTGTTAGTTCTGTGGTTCTGTAGTTCTTTGTGTGGGCAGTTGTTCTGTTAGAGTTTAGATACTGTACTGAGAGTTGTGATAGAGATTGCCAGTTGTTAGTGTTCTGATTTTGGATTGTATTTGAGACTGTGTTGTTTATAGTTTTGTGTTGTGTAAAAACTTGTGACTGCTTAGATAGATACATTGAGGAACTTATACTTCAGTTACCATTCGGTTTATATTGGAAATTAACCTAGGAATTTAGACTCCTGGATTACATATTTCGGATTTCGATTTGAATATATTATGTGCAAGTACTGTGAAATCTTTGATTGTGCTTTAAATAAAACTTGATTGAATATTTCCGTGTATGTCGTTTTCTTGGTCAGCCGCCTGACAAAGGAATATATATATGTACAGCCGACAGAATATGTTCTTGATAGAAAATTGAGAATAAAAACTTTAAGCATTGGTGTGAGAAGTTAGATACCGTTAGATAAAGGAAAAGGGGAAAACCTTACAGTTACAAAATCACTCGCTAAACCACTCGTTGTGTAACCTCTGTATACTGCATTTGTAACACAAAGTGCTGAAACACATTTTATCAGAAAATCCTCCTGATATCTAGTGACATCGCCCATGTAATATGTCACCAGTTTGATATAACCAGAAGCACTTTCCATTGGCTGGAAATCCGTTGTGACGTCATGGCTTGACGTCAATAAACAATGAAGTGACGTCAAGATTCAATACATTTTGACGGTGAAATTCTTCAAAATGAAGGTTGTTGTAGCTATGTGATAATAAAATTATTTTGTGTTATATGAGCTTTTAAGAAAATAGCCTTGGCTTGAAAAAAAGCTTCCAAGAATCGACAGTTCATACGAGATTTTATTAAACTTGTTTAGACGTCTTGAGATTGGCTCGCCAAGGCTTAGAAA
Source organism: Argopecten irradians (assembly GCF_041381155.1). Taxonomy (NCBI): domain Eukaryota; kingdom Metazoa; phylum Mollusca; class Bivalvia; order Pectinida; family Pectinidae; genus Argopecten; species Argopecten irradians. Next base: position 37,817,271 of record NC_091145.1, on the reverse strand, counting down.
AATAAAACTTTTCCCACTCTTTTCATAAAATATTATTTTTTGAAATGAACACTCATTTAAAATCCTATATATCTAATTTTTGGTATATAACTGATTACTTTCAATATTTTAGGTAATTATTTTATATTTTAGGTCCACTGTTTTCAAAGGCTTGAAAAAATACAGGTTAATTGTATATGTCTTCAGCATCTGCCTTCAACATTGGAATTAAATTATCTCTGACCTACATACATTTCGTATGTACTTTAAGGCAGTTTGCTTTATGTACTAGTCAAATACATCGTGTTGTTCAATCAATAAGATGTACAACCATGTAAGTGTTACTGGTGCTTCTCTATAGACTTCATCTTCGGCAATGAATACCAAGTATATAGGTCTACTCCGCTCTGGCATGTTTTGTTTTAATTCGTCACACCGATAAATACGACTGACAAATCAGGTCAGTACTACAACCGGTTAATACCTGTAATATATATGTATTTCTGACCCTGTTAGAATATTGCATGTTACATAAGGTTTTAATATCAATTTTCACCATTAACCGTTTTCATCCCTATGGTTATATAGTATGATGTCATAAAACTAAGTTGGTATATTGAAGACGTCATCCCGACCTTTTTGTCACCCACGTGTTTCCTTCTTTTATTTCTTCCTTTTGGTGGTTTTAATGTTGTCAATTTTCTCATGCGAATTAATTGATGTGACCACGTACGTGTTTTTGCATTCACCATTTGTTCTTTTAAATATGTTTTGATAGTCTTGATAACTTAGTAATGATTTGATACGATAACGATTATGCTTTTATGTATGACATTAGTACATGTAAGTTTGTGCTATTTTCCGGTAAAAAAATGTTGTTTTATCAGTTGCTCAGAACACTCATTTTTCTTCTACAAAACAAAACTGAAAAAGTTTAAAACATTGCTGCAGATGACATATTCAATATCGCCATCACCGAGAGCCAATGAATAAATCACGTAGGGACAGTAAGCGGACGTAAATCACGTAGGGACAAGGAAGCGGACGGACACCAAATCACGCCCACATCAGCTGTGATGTATAGCTGCGAATATTCAATTGTACTTCGCCGCCATGATCCACCTACTAAGTAGAAATATTTATAAGATATTGGGTCAATGCCGACGATATAATTTTATATATATGACATCGTAGCTTATACGCCACAAAAGCAATAATACCCTTATATTGTCTGTTACCACGTCAAGAGGCTCATCATGGCCTGACGGTCGGTCTGGACAATTACGGATCATCATCAATTTCAATATATTTCCCCCGCAATAGAAGAGGAGTTCACGTTTTTAGTGCAACTTCTTTCCCCGATTTCTGATACATATTGCAAATGTACTTCATCTTTGATTCGTAAATACGGAGTCTTATGGTCTCCTTATCGATAGTTTATCATACTCATCATCTTACATGGTACACGCTTTTGTTAATTTTCTTAATTAATGTTCTGTAAAATACTGATGAGTTCGATATGCTACGTCTACACAAGTGTAATGTAAATTGTCGATGGAGGACATGCTAACATTGATGAACGTACACACGATGCCACCACTCAAATCACCACTCAGATTTTGTGTAACGTTCCTTTAAAAATCACGGCCATTTAAGGACGTGCCAGATTGATATGGTAGAGGGATGCCGGAGTACACTCACTTAAAAGATCACGGGTCAATACCTGCCACGGTTTCACATGGGATTCACACTCGTGACCCAGAGGTGATGGGCTTAAGGTATTATGTAGGGACATCTTAACCACTTGGCCATTGTGACTCTTCGACTCCATTCAATCGATGATACTGCTGTTAGATTTGAACCTGAATTATTTCATCTCTCATCTATACTATACTCAACGTAACTTAACACATTCAAATTTACAAACAAAATAGAAATTTAGAATTTATGATACCCCGACAACAATGATATTGATTTAAGCTATTAATTGATTTATCTATCTCTCATCTGTAACTCTGTGCACTGAACTAAACGCATTGCAATATAAAAAAAATGAAACAAAACCAGACGTTTAGAATTAATGAAGTAAGGTAAATGTATTGTTTTACTTATGCTTATATAACAATAAACAGGACCAACATCTTGCTGCCAATTGTTTATAGCATTGTACAGTAGTTGGGCTAATATTGACATATCGCGATGATTTTGTATAATGAAAGCAAGCTGTATTTATTTTATCTACTGCGACATGTTGTGACTGGTATCAGATGAGGTTATTGACATTTTAACATCTGTTTTTTTCCATTGTTTGTCATTATGAACATTTATCAATTATTAACAATTATCCTTGGGAAATTTCCTTATGATGTAATTCGGAAACTGAACAGTCTAATTAATTAATCATATTCAGTTATTTTTTGTTTCACACAAATCGATTTATAATCCCATGTCAGATAGCATTCTGTATTTCATGATGGTGCCAATGATGTATTTATAAGTCTGGAGAATATAATTCCTTATTGTTTGAAAGTGCGTTATATTTTACAGGGAGTAAATGGTTTGAACAACCCTTACCTAGCCTTACTCTGGTACAAATCTATGCGAGCCTTATACTGTATAAGTAACATATTACATTGAGTATTGTATAGGCTTGTCAGGACGTAATAGTATCATGTCATCCCGTTTTTATGGTTGTTCTAATTGCACCACAATGTTGACCTGGGTTCCCTGTGTTAGTTTCAATGGATAGTTACTAAAAGTTTGCAGCATGAATAGAGGTACGAGAAATGTGGTTGAGACCATGGGTCTGGCCTCAGGGCTAGATAGTCGGGTATCCAAAAGGAACACTTTATTGTTGGAAAACCAAGAGGCATAAGGGATGCGTCTCGAAAGGGCGAATATTAAAACATCCTGTTATAGGACACGTTGTTTTAGGCATCATGTAGACGATACTTTCCATTACCCTTTTACGGCTAATAGGATACTGTTACTTTAGATTTCGTATTAGTTACAGTATTTTATTTTGAAAATAAATGTTTTAAATGCCTTACAACACAGTCATCCAAATAAGATGTGATAGACGAAATAAAATAACATACCAGCCACTCTTTGAAATACATTTAAGATGATATATAAACAAAATATTGGTCTACGTGTATTAAGTATATCACACTGTCAGACTCTTGTACTTTGCCAAGATATTGGCGATACCAAATCCTATCATAGGATATCGTCATATTGATGATGTATACGCCTGAGAGCGCCGGTACTTTACCAAACATATGTCTCAAAATTCTGCTTATTGATCCCTTTGTCGCTAAGTAAATGGCGTTCTTGAGAAATTGATATTTACCGTATTTGATTTCGCATACATCGGTTTTAATATCTCCTTGTTATTAATTCTCCTTCTGTAGACATATGTATTGTTGTCGGAATGACCCGTAGTCGGTGTACCAGCGGAAACCTTATTCTTTATGTGATCTTAGAATTATGGGTGACTTTGATAAAAAATACCTTTGCGGTCGCATTTATTTGGTTCTGTTTCATCTAGGTTTCCTGTTATTTATGTCGCCACAGCGCAAGGGATGTTTGCTTTTATTGGAAAGTTCTTTATTTGAATATGAATGTAACCATTTTCACCATTGGATCCAACTTGACTTCTGCTTCATTTTGCATGTTTGATACGTAAAAAAGGATGTATTTACATGAAACCCTATACGATTTACTTTAATGTTTGCGGGGTTGATATATTCGCTATTTAGTGGACGTTGTGGTCGTGGAAACATCATCCGAGCAATAATACATTTTACCTATTACCCAACCTTGCGTAACAAAATAAAAACCTTAAAAAATGTCTGTCTTGGTGTCGGAGCTTTAGATTTAAATTTGACAGATCGCCAGCTGTCAATCAAACCGCACGTGACTTTGCATTTTGTATTGTGTGCGCTACGATGTTTGCTCCGACATTGAATAGAAACACGTGCGTTTGTGAGCGCGAGGCGTGGCTATATTACACCTGGCGATCGGTCAATTTACCCCAGAATGGCGTTCAAGCGTGGCACAGGTAAGTCACCACGTGCACAGAGACTGGACGGTGTTCTAGCGGACGACTATTTTGAACAGCGAAACAGGTCTATCGTATCAATATGATGATAAACACACTTCTATGTAACAAAAAACATAATTAATAACAAAGTTCAAAATAATTTCACATTTTAAAGTACTGATGAATTTAAGAAAAGTATTTGTTACAATACATCGAGGACGTAAACCATCTCCTTGCAATAGTCCCAAGGATAATGAGCGAAAGTGATACGTACATACACCTGTTACCGAGGATGATTCCATACTGAAACTTAAGGTTAGAAAGTAGTTAGCTAGCTTACTAACAAAAATAATAGGGTACACAATAATTTTAAAAAAATGCAAACGGTTGGAGACTGTATATATTCCATCAAAATCTTCAACACGCTATCCTAAGGCAGATAACAGATAAACTGGGTCAATTCGTAGTCCAAAGTTTGTCGTAACATGCATGATATCATTCCAATTATATTAATTTAATTGCGATTTAGGATAAATCATTGTGTACAAAGATTGAATGTTGTGCAGACTACCATTAAGATATATATTATTACAGTTATTCCTTTCGCCCTTTACTATTGTATTGATTTCAGTTTTGTGTAGCGTGCTCCTAATGATATTTATCATAATATTAATCATTAGTTTTGAAGATTTCACAACAAATCCTTCAATATATCGCTACTCGTTCTTTCAATGCATTTATAGTTTTAAAATAATAATTTGACACCTTAACATCTAATGTCACCTTGATTTCTAAAAACAACTCCACTTCTTGAGACATATGGGTTATTTCTATACCCATGTTTGTTACACTGAATATGCCATCTGTGTTACCATTACAAGCATGGAGAACTCAATTACATAACCCAATTAATTTATTATAATTTTACTCCGACATCAGTCTTTGAAGGTTACATAAATCACGCAGCGTATGTCAGCAGTGACGTGAATTTTACATGTCATGCACTGTTCTTTGATTAAAATTTATGGGTATAATAGGTCAAGCGTGAAACACGGTTTGATGAACGCTTGTAGTCGGTAAGTAGGACATGCACTTTACAGAATATGATTTAATGCTATGTTTAGGCTCACTGGTTATGACCTATCACTTTAAGGTCGTCATGTATTCAATCTATGGACAATGCTTATCCATTATTGTTGTACTCTTACAGAGCCAATATGTCCTAACCTGCAATTGACCTGAAATTGACCAGAATGTTTGGTTAAAATTCTGACCTGAAATTGATTTGAAAGGAGCAGAAAGTCAATTTCATGTTTTTCGGAATGTGATGAAACTAAAATTCTTTGGCAACACCTAATTAGATGGATTAAAAATACAATCGATACAAATGTAGAACTAGATCTTATGTCAATCCTATTCGGGAAAAACAACAGTTATCAAACTTACTTTCCTCTAAACATTTTAATACTTCATACAAAATACCTTATCTATGTTTATTCCAGGAAAGGTAATAAGCTTACTTTCAATAATATTAAAAAATATTTGATATATCGATTTAATATTGAAAAAAACAATTGCACAGAAAAATATTAGTATGGATCACTTCAACAAATTATGGGAAGGCTGGCAAACCATCTTCAGTTCATGATTTCTCTATCTATTTACATGTGCGTAGTATTGAATTTACATATTGGTTGCTATATTTTTTTTAGTTTATTAGATATCTCTAGCTTTGAAAATCAATATGCTGTCTACATATACTTATACCTATAGGCTCCTATTCATTATTGTGTAGTTTGTATGACTTTTTTTGTTTTTATTCTGTTTTTCCCTGTCTTTATAGCTGCTGAGTAAAGTGAATCTGGGTTACCTCCCCTTACCAATATTATTATTACTAATAGTTGTTCATAAATCAATCAAAATACACATACAAGTATATTTTTTCCTATAAGATTAATAGCCGACAAAACTAATTTATCAAATATAGTAATTTGCAAATTCATCTTACTCAGCATGCTATTTTATGTTTCTTATGTGCTTTTTTTCCTTCCGATAGAAATGTAATGAATATGTCATGTCAAGTTTATGTTGATGTCCCATGTATTTGTAAATGTGTTATATGCAAAAAATGGAAAAGGATTTAAAAAAAAAATTATAAAAAAAAATTAGTTAAAGAACAAACCTGAATTTGACGTGATATTGACCTACATTTCACATGAAAATTCGCTGAGGCCAAATTTTGGTCAAATTCATGTGAAATTCTGGTCAATTTCAGGTGAATTTCATGTCAAGAAATCTTGATTTGAAATTCAGGTTAGGAAATAATGACTGTACACAAGTATGTCCTTAACTTGGATTTCACCCTGCAGTTTAAAACATTACCTTCCTTTTGAGTTCAATTATTACTTCATTGCTTTTAAGGTGAATGTTCTCGTATCACACAAGAAAAATTGATATCACAATGGATTCACAGATAGACATACGATTATCCTTTTATTTACTATGCACGGTTTGTTATATTGAGATTTCAACAGTGTTAATTATGGGGTTATGTAGTGCTATATAAAAAAACTTTCACTTATATCAAATCATTGCATTTGTAGTATCGGCTCTAATGTTAGGATACATTGTTTTAAATTAATGAACGTTTTGACCTTATACTGTTCTGTACACCTACAAGGAATGACCTATATTCTGCAACGTAATACTTCCTACTTCCAAACCTTTAAACATTTATATGATATGTTATTTGAGACTGTCTAGTCTACAAAAACGAGCATTGAAAATATACCTATGATGCAAATAAAACAGCTGCTTCAATGCCTACATTTCAGGTATTCAAAATTGACATGTAGTAGGTGGATGATACAATTGTATCATTCTGATGAGACTCGTCCGGGATAAAAAGATCAAACTCATTTCTGATGGGGGGGGGGAGGGGGATAAATCTCAAATCTCAAAATTGATCAAAAGAAATCAAGAGTCCAACAGAATATCAATTATGTAAAGCTAATTAAACAACTAGGTTTTCTCGTATACGTACATATTCGTGTTTAAATGAACTATACTTTGAGGGTCAGATAAATGTGATTTTTATGCACGCTGTGTATGTGTTTCAGGCATCGTAAGAGCGAGAGAAATAAATTGGTACGGTTTTGATATAGCAACGTTATCAAGCCTCAGTAGCCGATGTATATACTGTTCAGAGGCTTAATTCCATGCCAATTACTGATTTTCCTTTGGGAACATGTGGAAAATGACGTTGAAGTCGGTACATGTATTCCATTATAAGATTTAGCTGGCGTTATTGAGCCAGCAACCCCTCTCTAATACGCATTACTGAACATACCGCATCATTTTCCCTGTAGCATCAAAATTACCTTCCCAAAGAACGGACACCAAAACAAGTTTGTGTTTATTTCGGGACCATATTTGTCTTTCCCATTACTTTGTCACATCGCATTTAACCTTTCCCGTCTCCTCTCCAGATTTACACGACATTTACACCTCCCTGAGGCCAATACGGACTGGGGATTTATATAGCCTGGTCTCATAGCATTCAATGTTCTTAGCTTAACACCATGTGCAACTCACCACGACATAATATGTACGTAATTGACCCGTAAACATACAACGATGCAATTTAACTTATCTAAAAGATGAACTGGATATCTATCTCAATCGTATCCATTTTACATTATATTTATTTTTTGTCCCATAATTGTAATTTTCAAGAGTTGTTTTTATTTTAAAATTTGGGTTTTTACTGTAAAGTCGCCTTTTTAGTGGCCTCTGTGAGTTAGAACTACTGTGTAATTTCTTGTTAAGAATCATCGGAGGTGTTTTTTGAGTTATGACTATCTTGTTACCAAGGATTCTCAGTAGTTCTGTCATATCGTCAACGGTTTGCTACATAGTATATTATGTTACGTAAACGAGAACGCTTATTATCATTGCCAATCGTTTGGGTAATAATTAGTAATGCTAACAAGAAATGAAAGTTCAACAAGATAACTATCTCCCTTTATATTTCTTTTGAACACAGCGAAATTTCATTTTAGCTTTCCTAAAGCTGTAAGTTTATTTAAGTTTATTAGGTCATCTGACCCTTTGACCAATACGATAGTTATCGTGCTTCGTCACTCGTCGCCTGCCGTGCACGGCATGTACATGTACACTTTTCAGATTTTGAACTTCTTCTCGTGTTCCACCAGTTAAATTGAGCTGAAACTTGCCTGACATAATCGCGACAGAGTGTTGTTATTATTCGGGTCCATCCGAAATCCCAGATGGCCGCCATAGCCGCCATCTTGAAAACACATTTTTTACTATTTCTCAAATTCAAGATGGGCGCCACAATCATCATCTCAAAACTGTGTTTGCTAACTGTTAGCAAAGCTTGTTACATCACCGTTACAGCGTAAGGCCCTTTGGCCTCTTTATACCAGTACGGGACCATACGATTGGATATATTTGATTTATGAATTAAAGTACACTTCTTGATCCTTCCAGTGTGTGTTCAAATTTGACCTGAAATGGATTTTCGATTTTGCTGGGATTGTTCCATATCTTGATAACTCGCATCGCAAAAAAACAAACAAAACAAAAACAAAAACAAAAACATTCCGATGCCTAATTAACTATGTTGTGCGTAAGTAGATCTGTTGTGAATACCCATTTGTTGCTTGACATGGTATACAGTTGCTCTACATTTGCTGCCACCTTGTCACAAATCACTCGGTAATTTGAATGCTTTAATCATACCGCCTCTGATTTCTGGCGTGTTGGTAATTTCTGCCTTTTTAGCCTTTCTGAATATGAGACGCCAAATTATTTTCTACCTATGGTTGAAATACTTTGTCATATCAATATGTTTATTCATGGAGTTGCACATGCATTCTAACTAGTATTTTGTAAAGCTCGCCTATCATTGCAAACAATTAGTTTACATTTCGAATCTATTGCTTACGTGTATATATTTATCCAATCCTAAGACTGTTATTTTTTCTTTACTTAATTCTGTAATTATTCACCATCCATAAAAGATAATTAGTCATTACATTTGAACAAGCTAATGAGGAAATGATAATATCATAAATTGTATAATAATATCATAAACGTTCGAGTAAATTACATAACAAGTCTTTACATTGTCTTCATCATAAACGTTTACTGACGTACGTCTGTACGACCATCTACTGTATATAGTTGTATATTATTTCATTAAAATGTTCAATCGATGTTTGAGTTAATAATTAAATGAGTTAATTTTATTTCAAAATATCCTGCAGACCTCATCATGATCAAATGGTGATAGTGACGTGTAACTACCATTTGGTGTGTCAGACAGATGAGTTATATCGGAAGAATGACGGTTTAGTGCCGACATTTTCCGTATCTGTCTAATTTACGTAGACCCACCAGGGTGCTCGGTAAATTGTCAATTATTAACCTAGGTTGAGAACGATGATCGGCATCTTATACAAAGGTGGCTGGGGACATGGCCTAAGGAGAGCGCCACTAATTGATTTACATTTAAAGTCTTACCGCCACAGTTTACAGTTCTTTGTGTCAGGGTTTAGTGTTTTTCATCTGCCTAGAGCCCGTATATAGCGCCAGTCATAAATAATTTCGTAACGATCGTCAGAAACGAAAGAAAGGGTCAACGCAACTGCATATCGATTTACGCCATCTGCACGCTTTCGAGGATCCAATGCATCGGTTCAAAAGACTAGAACTTCTCTGATGTACTGCAATATACTTCCAAGTAATATATACTCAAGCTTGTGATCTCATATATATCCATAGTCCGTAACGTGTAGCTCTCTTAAAGATAGCTTTAATTTTATATGTAAATTCGATTCTTTATAACACTGTCTTTAAAATAAGTAGATCAATGAAAAACATGGCGTGTTGTACGATCAGTCTCTTTTTATCTGATTTCGTCTGTGTTTTATTAATTGTGTTTTGAAGTCAATCGAAGTTTTATAGCCTCGATTGTTTTGTATGTGGTCACGGTGATATCGATATTAGGACGACAACACAGGACACCAATGATGTTCCTTCAGCCTGTCGCCTACATCCCCCACAACCCACACTAATACTACATTGTTTTTCACCTGAACCTAAAGCTTAAATCATTGCGCTTGAATTTCTAGGCAGCTATAAGTATTCAATTAATATATATTGTAAAGTGATATTACTTTCCTCCAGACTTTCATTACACCGTTTTTGACGATATTTTCGCCATCTCATATCATAAAATGGTTGTAAGCTTCTTGTCCTTTCAAGGTCAATGTTCGGTTTAGCACTGTAAATGATCTTCAAGTACATATGTATGTCGCAAGGACGCTAACGCTTCCGGGTATTATGAATTAGGTCTGTTGGTCACTTACGAAACACCTTTAGTACAAATGTTTGCTTCAAAAAACATTTCGGCCTTATATTAATTATCTGCTGTATTGGTTGCCGTTACTGCTAGAACACTAACATATCATGCTTTATTTTGTTCTCTGTATTTATTTTCTTTTAACAGATAAAAATCACCCTTTTTAGGGTTTGCATACCTAACACGTAACAACATATGTTGATAACATGTTCAGTAATTCAGATTCCTATATTTATTATAATTCTATATTTATTCAGGATATCCATTCAATACAATATACAAATACACTCAATAGACTCACAAACACATGGACACATACTGTAAAAAAAACTCCTATATTTAACACATGCACGTACAGTATCTGATGCATTCAGATATATTCATTCCACCCTCCACATGCTTTCTTAACTGTTTACAAGCTGTGCATCATTTACACTCACCTATATATATACATTGTATATATATAATTTTTGTGTCGCCTGCTACGCAAGGGCGACACTTAGGTATCACTTTATATTTCGGCGTCGGCGTCCAGGAAATAGTTTCCGTGCGATAACTTTAGTATTTATTGTCAACTAAATTTGGTATATTGCTTTATATCAATGTGATCTCGGATGAGTTCGATAATGGCCGTCAATATTTGCAAGAGTTACGGGACTTTAAAATCGTGAAAACAGATGAATTCATGGTTTCCGCTCGATAACTTAAATGTTTATTGTCCGATTTCAACAAAATTTGCTAGATGTTTTATATCAAAGAGATCTTAGATGCGTTGAAACTGGTCACAATCCGTCAATATTTGCAAGAATTACGGGACTTTAAAATCGTCAAAACAGATAAATCTATGGCTTCCGATCGATAAATTAATCATTTATTGTCCAATTTAAAACAAATTTGCTTTATATTAAGAAGATCTCGGAGTGGTTTGATACTGGTCAAAATCCATCAATATTTACAAGAGTTACGGGACTTGATAACTTCCCCTAATTACAAATAATATTTTCAACTGTAAATAACTAATTTTTTGTGATGCTTTGCAGGCGACACATTCACTTCCGTGGAATTCTTGTTATTAATGATTGCCACACGGTTACATTATACATCCACACACATACAATAACAACCAAATATGAGGTGGGGGGGTTGTTAAAAAAATAAAAATTATGGATTTAAAAGGCTAAATAAAGCCAATGTGTGACAAAGTTATAACTTGATTACTTTTCCTCGTTTTCTCCATTCATTTTCAGATTCAAGTTTTACTTTTTCTTCTTTACTATTTGAAATATATTTTTGAATTATATAATGGTCTTTAATTGTGATGATAAAGGCGTTGATGCTTACTGAACTGTGTAAACATCTCATTCTGTAAATGTACAGCTTTACAAGTATGATGATTTCATAATGAAATGGATTAATCTATACTGCAACCACTGTAGTGTTTTATTTTTTGTAACATTGAATGGATTTTTTTCATATTTTACACCAAGTTTCATAATCTATATTGTCAAAAATTGTATTTCATTTTCTAGGACCCGATGGTATTACATTGTATAAAATGACTTGTTTAAAAAGTTATAAAAAGCAGTTTTGAACCTTTTCTTTCTCTAAGAACGTGTTGCAGATTGATAGGCAAATATGGATTACGAATTTGTTTTCTCGGTAAATCATATGAAGTAATTAATATTTTTGTAGCCACATTGTTATGATTACAATCTACCTCCGAAAATGTGATCGATATGTATCACTGGGTGATGATATAGGAATCAGCTTATTGATATGGTTTCATGTAGGCGACATATATTTCTCTATTTCACCATTACACCCAGATAAGCTATAAGTTAGGTATCAAAATGGTAGTTGTTATATATGTGTGTCAATAGCAACATCGACCCACATTTTGTGATTTCTGGACCGGAAACACCGTCGCTAATTCTGCCATTCCAATTCCATTTCCCGGCAATATAAGGTACAATAGAGGAAATACCTAGACTCCTGTTGTCAAGGAAACTATTCACCAATCTAATAAACAATGAGAGGAAATTGATTAATGATACATATATCCATATCACAATTCCCTTTACCTTTTTGTACCCCTCCCTTGATGACATTAACTTAATCAGATCTGAAGCAGCAGGGTCTGTATCTTAGCTACCGCTCAACCGGAAAACTTAGAGAGGAACCGGAAATGGTACCGAAAGGTTGTGCCGTTTTCCATAACCTCAGTTGTTAATTCTGTTGTAATAAAACCAATGTGACAGTCAGTAGTTTTTGTCACATCCATCTATGTCAGTTCCCGGAAACTGTGCTACCAATATATCCGATACAGGTGTCAAATGTCACAGCGGCACTCAAGTCGGAATGGTGATGGGCCCGGATTATCCGGAATGAGTTTTTATATAAATGACAATTTGTTATAAATATCTCGTGTGTTCACTAACAAACGTCACCGTTATGCCTACAGTTTGAACCCGAGCTTCGTATCTGCCGTTAAACCATTAGGAAACAGTTAATGCCACAGATACCAGAAATAGATGCACATTTAGAATATTTTAATGAATTAATTATTTTCTCCCTAAAAGTGTGAGACATATTGTTTTTGCTTCTTATTGTCATTAATTTCTCTCAAACGAGATTTGGTGGTTACTTATTGTTAGGTCCTTGTATTTGCTTTGTTTCTTATCAAGAAGCCTCTCATTTTTTAATGGATTTCCTCCATATATACTTACAATGGATTTAATAAGGTCACATTTAAACATAGGCAGTAAATATATGTGAATTTTCAATTTCGCAAATATTAGATTTCCCTATCAAAATAGTAACATCCCCTATCTATAGAATCTACATGTTTCTGTTCTTCCATTAACGCGAAAAGCTTGTCGACCAATGTTAATTGATACAGGTATAACAACACACGGGTTCGGCGGCAGATGATGATTGATTGGTTATGATCAAAGGTTTCATTTGATATTCTTAGAATTGAAATGTCAATAAAATACAATTAAATTGTTACCCCGTGATGGGTTATGGACAATAATTTTAAAAGATATTGACACACAGAATATTACAAGAAGCACACGGCCCCAATGTACAAGGTCAAGATTTTGGTAGAATTGACGTTGACCTTTTGTCTAGATACATGATTGTAAATGTTACATTTAGTTGTGGTGTAGACAATCATCGTTTTGATAATCGATTTTGAGAATTTCAAGAGCTCTATTGGAACAAATTATACTAAAGTTTCCTTGATTTTGACATTGGATACTGCATTGATATAGTATTATAAGTCTTGTTGTGGATAAAAGCAACATTTTGATGATGTATTGTTTTGATTATACATGTATATAATTTTGTAGAATGAATCATGAATTTGTGATACTAGTAATTTCAAGATGCCTAAGGGGCTTAAATGTACTTGCGTTGTAACGATCCCATGTCGTTAAAGGCTGCCAGAGGCGACTCTTTTACTATTGATAGCTTTTAATGTAGCATTTATACTTATTAAAGATGCTCCACCGCTGACAAATGGTATTTTTACACTATCAAAAACAGGAGCAGACGATTTTGTATTTTTCTTCAGTTAAAAAAGTTACTTACTTTACACCATTACCACCATTGAAAAGTTTGAGCTTCTAATTTTACTTCAAGTTAAAAATATGAAAAATAATTAATTGCATCCCGAAAAAATTCCGTGGCACTATATCTTATATAGAATGAAGTAATGATTACGCATGCACCAAAGGCAAAACAAATTATTTCATGTTAGTTTTTGTGTTAATTAGGCATATATATACACGATTAAACACCAATTATTGTTCAAATAATGAATATCACTTATGCTCTGTCGGCGGTGGAGCATCTTTAAGGCCACACCAAATAAAACAGTTGTTCTTCGGGAACTGTAGAAAAAAAATGGGTGCGAGCTAGCCATTTTTTTTTAATTTTCAATAAAATATTCATTTTCAGAGGCGAATTTTGCACCCTTTCATTGAAAAAAATATCTTAACAGCAATGTTATTGAAAAGAAAAACCCAAAAACAAACAAACAAAAGTTGAATGATTCAACTGAGCCCCTGTTCATATCAAATTTTAATCAAAGTGGGAAAAAACAGACTAGCTCTAGATCGAAACTTTGATTCGCAGTTGGAAATTACTTGTCTTAAATTATCTAAGTTTATCGATGAAGATGCCTGTATTTCAATTTTATTATACCCTTATTCAATATATCTGTTATTGGAAAAAAAATAATAGGCTTTACATTGAATTAACATTCAACAGTTTGACATTTTTCACAATTATGTATAATGAAGTTATGTACTTAATTTTCATTTCATCAGAAGTACTAACTTTAGAACATATCAGACCTGTTACAGTATTAATCACAATGTAACTAATCTGAGAGAGAGAAAAAAGTAAAAAAAAAATGAAATTAAAATTTGATTGATTTATATTTATTAACTATAGTTAATTTTATTATTTTATCAACATATAGTCTACATCAAAATTCCGGAAAATCAATCCCCTTTAAAAACACATGATCCGGATCCATTTTTACAATTTGCCGAAATGGCGGCCATTACGATTGCAAAGTTTTTGACGTCCATGGATAGATAGGCGTATTAAACATTAAAAACGTGAGTAAATCATTTACAGTTGTAAACAGTGTTTGTTTTTGAAGTAATACTCACTATCTATAATGCACAAAATTCCTTGAAAAGTCAGATGATTGTTTAATAAGCAGCCGATCGACCTCAGACTCAGCTGTAGGCTAATTCACCTTTGTACGTTACACACATGAATGTACGCATATGACTGCTGATGTTGGTCAGAGAGTATTCACACCTCTTTTTTACTTCATTATCAAGCCATGGCTAGTGCTTTACGGCCTGGTTTGTAGATATGGCTAGGATTAGCAGATTTAACCGTATGGACACGTCTGAAAAAAAATCTGGATTTGCCGATTTTTTTGAAGGTGCGCTGCAATTTTTTTTATACTTTTTTTCTCAACTTAGACGAAATGAGCGGGTTTCCCGACGAACAACTGATTAATTTGGTGTGGCCTAAGATCAAGGTTTTAAAGTTAACTTCATGAATATCTTTTTTTAACATTTGCTTTCTATTTACAGGAGACGGTTCTATGGGGTTCAGGATATACCTGTGCAAAGAGGAACGTTGTCTGTATGTATCCCTCCCTAACGAATCCGGGAACCTCGACCTCCTTATAGGGAACTCTTCGTTAGATTTCAAAACAGGGCGCCTGACAACTGACTTTTCGTCCGAGTTACCTGAGCGGATCGCGTCGTTATTTATCCTCGGTGTCCTGACTGCCCTCTGTGTTCCACGTCCTGACTCGTGGGTCCCAGGCATGGCAGTATCTACTGGTTCTACTACTCATCTCTGTTTGAATACTTCCGTTGTCGGACGCGCATGTGGACTTCACGTACGAACACCATCAAATGCATATCGCTCCGCAAAACGAGCTACACAGAAGTAGTTCCAGATTGGACACTGTGGCGACGGCGTTGCCGTAACATCGCAAATTTGCATATTTAGAAAGAAAAGAAAGTCAGAAACTGACTTTTATTCGGCTGTCAATGAAAAGAATATTGATTAACATTTAAAGTTTTGTTTATTTTACCTGGGGAACCATTAAGCACATGTCGTAATGATATAACGGAATGTCCAGAGAACGACACACAGCCGTTTATTAGATAGATTATTGTGGAAAAATGATGTAGTTAATAGAAAATGTCTAGACAGTCGCTGATTGCACTGATAAAATATTCATCTGAAAGATGATAACTTGGAGATAAAAGCTGCACAGGTGCCACTAAGGTCTACACGTACCGAAATACAAGCCAAGGCTTCCCTGGTTAGGAACACAGACGAGATTGCGACCACACGGACAGATCTCGACATCTTTCTGTACCGCACACTCCGCTCCCTCGGCCTTTAATGGCTCACAGTGGGTACTCACAGTTCTTTTGTTCTTCAATCGGGAAGGAAAGTCCGGATTTCGCCTACCGATCGGGTTGTCTGGTACATATTCGTGGATACAGCACTCGTCCGGGAGACAGGGCGGATTACATGAGTAGATCTCCTCTAGAAACCCCTGGTCTATTGGATATGGCTGAGCAAAGGCTGACAACGACTGTAAACGGAAAAAAAACGTTAAAAACGTTAACATTATGTTTTTAAACCAATATTATTGATCTAAACTGTATCATTTTTTTTTAATTTTGTTCGTTCGCTTGCCAGCTTTAAATTCAATCATATGCACTGTCTGATGTACCATCCTTCTGTCGTATTACTTAATAAATTTGAAGGTAACTCAATACCCGGGTGTTCATTATAAGAATACCATGACTCTTATTCTTGAAAATATCTTATCGCCAAAATGTTAAATATACACGGTACCCATATTAACTATCTATTGACGCGACAACTCCTCGCACTTAGATATGACATTTTTTGATATTGTTCATATGTATAGGGAATTTATCATCAAAGGTCATAATTCTGAACACAAAATTGGAATCTTAAGATCGAATACTTTACTGAACTATGCAAATATCGAGGTATGTGCAGCCATGGTATTGCAATTCTAGATCCATACATTACCATGGCGCTAGTAATAAATCACTTTATATTCCCATCAGCTGATTAAAACTATCTGTTACATTGTATAATAATTATGTTGTAAACGCAATCATGATTGGCCAACTATTCATCGACATAATGAATATGACACGCATGCACTAAGCAAAGTCTGAGATAGCACCCGACGACCCTTAGTAACCACACTTCTAGACAGTGGTTGATAATGTGATCATGTTAAAATTTACCTATTAATCTTCGTGTTATGTTTACAATAAAAAGTCGGCCAGGAAAGCCAGAGTCCGTGTTATGATAGGGTATTATAGCAGCATATGACCAAAAAATCACTTGTTACATCTATGATTGTCAGCCAATTACGATAGTCATTGGTTCATGTTTAACTATGAAGACAAACGATACGTGTAAATTATGTCTGGTATATACACTTCATGGAGAACAAAATCCTGTCAACAATCGTATAGTTTGCTTGTACTTTGAAATCTTTACCAGCCTTGCAACATGATATTAAGGACTTCTTTGGCAAATGAACATTTTTAACGGAATTTTACAGGATAAATGGTGAAATGGTGACAAATAAAATGCATGACGTAAATGTTTTACTGGACGCACTGATTGGCCCGTTCATTCATGTCATAAGGTTATATTAAAATATAGCATATTTAAGAAATGTTCATTTCATATTGAACTTTATGAAACGAGTCGAAGAATTTTTTTATTTTCCTAGCCAAACATTAAAACTTTGAAACGACTTTCGTAAAATCTTATATAGAAAATGAACATACACTTAGATACCTTTTATCACATAACTAAAACAACATAAATTTGAAGAAAGAAAAAATCTCAATATCAAAATGTGTTGCAAAAATCCTCCTGAGGCCGCCATTTTGTCACGACGTCTTCGAATCCTGACGTCATTGTTTAATGACGTCACGTCATGACGTTGCAATGGAATTCCAGCCAATGAAAAACGCTCTAGGTTACATTACTCTAGTGACATATACATAGAAAAAGTGCATGGACGAGGTCATTGGATATCAGGCGGAGTATGTGATAAATATGTGTAATAACACTATTGCAATATTAAATTTGTTAAACTCTTTAAATGAAATTAGAATTCAGTTCTTTTGATTAATTTTAGATTACGTAATCACTCATTTTATTTTATTCGTGACGCTTAACACAAATTTTGCAATATGTTTTCATAAATTTCAATTCTGAACACTTAATAAAATGGAAATTAATAAAGCATTACCAATTTGTTAGTCAACACTTGCAGAAAAGTATTAGCATGTGACCTTTACTGGTACACATACTGTATTAATGGCGTTCAGAGATACACCCTAAGTTAAATCCAAAGCGAAGAAAGGTCCTAACACATAACACCAACATCTATAATCGTATCATATATTCTGTATTTCAAATATGTTTTTGTATCTATAGGGGACAATTTTACGAAACCATTAAAAGGATATTTCAAACCATGATTTACGAAGAAGGAAATAGGACATTGATCCCTTTGGTTGGTATTTTCCCCATACCAGCTAGATCTACTGTATAACGCCTTGGACTAATCGCATTTAAAATGGATGCTCAGCGAAAAGGGTTTTACAGCTACATAAACGTTTTGTTAAATCTTTATAAAGCATAGTTCATAATTACACAGGGAGTTGACTGAAAGGGCCAAGGTTATAGATTTAAAGGTTAAGATCATGTTACATTTTGTCTGATAAACATTATTTTTATTACATAATGAAATAACGTTGTACAGAGATCAAGGTCATTGTGCCAGAGATCAATGTCAATGAGTCACTGTCCTTGATCTTAGCCTGAACAAACAGCATTTTAATTGCTCTTACGAGATGAGACATTTGTCATATTATTATGAAGCTGTTAATCTGCATATTGTACAATAATCTAAATAGAAAAAAATCAATATCTCCATAATTCAATATTCTACATCCACATGACGTTAGTGTATGTTATCTCCCAAAGACTTTCCTTTTAGATCTCATAATTGATAGATAATGGTTTACGTATGGAACATGTTTATCATCCACTCGTCACAATGACCTGTACGTTGACGTTAAGTTAATCAAAGTTGTTAACCAGAAAATAAACTATAATATCGGTACTTTGTTAATGGTTTCTATTTCAAAAGATATAGGTGACTTTCGTAAAAACAATTAAAAAAAATAAGGAAAGCATGGTGAACACAGCTAGCTTCTCGATGTATCAATTAAGATAGAAATGCAATCATTTATTGTCAATATGATTACTTAATTATGTCGACAGTATACCAAAGAAGATAAGAAAGTTGCTGGAGCGAGCCATAGGCAGAGTTTGTGTATGTGTTTTATTGCAAGTGTCATCCATGGAGAAAGACAACAAACGCGCGATTTATATATGTGCAGAATCTTAAATTGGTGTTGCTCGTAAAAGCAAGAACTTCTCAGACATTTTTCATCACATAGTTATACCAACTGACATTGAAAATATTTGTAAAACCATAATTTGCTGCAATATTCAGCAGAGACGGACATTTTGGTTCGCCGACCTCTAAATTCTGACGTCACTTCATTTTTGTCCTGACACCACTTTATTGACACTATAACATCACTTGTTGACCATATGATATAACAATTTGTCACTATAACATAAATTGGTGACCATATGATATAACAGTTTGACACTATAACATCACTTGTTGACCATATGATATAACAATTTGTCACTATAACAAAAGTTGGTGACCAGATGATATAACAGTTTGACACTATAATATCACTTGTTGACCATATGATGTAACAATTTGACACTATAACATAAATTGTTGACCATATGATATAACAATTTGACACTATAACAAAAATTGGTGACCATATGATATAACAGTTTGACACTATAACATCACTTGTTGACCATATGATATAACAATTTGTCACTATAACATAAATTGTTGACCATATGATAGAACAATTTGACACTATATCATGGACTGTTGACCATATGATATTATCATTTGACATTATATTATAAATTCATGACCATATCGAATTTGTATTTGTGATATTTGATGGTAACAGGATAATATCAGACTCTTTCATATGTAGATATGAAGGATAGGGATTTTCTATCCGAGGGTAACAAACACAAAATGTTGTAAAACCCGAGGCTTGCCGAGGGTAGAATATCCCTATCCTTCATATCAACGTATGAAAGAGTATTTTTCTCTCATACCTCGACGTTATATTGCAACTTTACTTTTATAACTTTCCGCCATTTTGAAATAAATTGGAAAAAACACGCGAATGCATGTCAATACTCATATATGGAAATATGCGTGATATTTTCAACGCAAATCCCGTTGTTTTTATATTTTAAAGTAAATGCAGCCTACTTTCTGGAAAAAAAACTAAAATTGCATCGAGAAATAAGAATTTTGTTGACGCTGTGACGTCACAAGGCTTTATTGCATCAGTAGCCATGCAATACAGCTTCATGGGACATGAGTGTATTGCCTTAGACCAGCCAGTATTACACGTGTAGGTATGAGAGAATATAGTGTATGCAACCTTAGGGCAGCTCCAGTGTTCCATACACAACGCATTGTCCTGTTGGTGTTATTGCACTTTGTATCTATAGAGATTGTTGCGTTGCCCTTAAGATAATGTTAATGGACTCCGCTGAGATCACTCAGGAACGGTAACTCTGTGGTGGCGCTAGTGTTCTATGGTCCATAGCGATTACAAACAATATGACGGCAAAGCCTTGTCGAAACTGGGCAATTCCCAAATTGAAAGCGGAATTGAGAGCGAGAGGGGCAGTGGTAACTGGTCGGAATATCGATTTGATAGAAAGGTAATGGTATTGTTTTCCTGATATATTTTTGAATAGTATAATATATAATTTAAATATCGTGCGGATTTTTTTCAACGCTACACACCAAAGCCAGACTCGGATTGCAGTTTTCCTACTTCAGACGTACGATGTAACAGTTATTACATTGAATATGTCTGTATCCTATTGCATTCATACCACCTTTCACGCAATCAAAACACTGTTCAATCTCTATACATTGTATGGATGTAATGCTATATGACAAACTACACTTACAAGGTAACATACATGATTCCTGTCCAGTGTCAGGAATCAAACCAGAGGTTGAGCTCTGGGCCCAGTTGTTCAAAAGATGATTAAGCTGATCACAGTTTAACGACAATTTTTTAAATCAAGATCACTATTTTCTGGTAATACAAATTTTACAAAGTTTAACAAGAATCTTAAAAGCTCTTTTCTCCACTTACTTGATGAGTTTAGTGAAGATATAATCATAAATTTTACAGTAAATGAGAAATGAAAATTTCACTAATCCAATGATTGTTGTTTATTACCGTTACAATGCTTGAACAAAACTTGATGTCAAATACATTTTAATTGGATCTAATAACAACTCTTTATTATTATTTTGTAATCCGACAACGAGGAAACTTTGTTTACACTTCATACAACCGAGTAGGCTAATGACCAGCATATAAGGATCAGTCTTGAGACAAATAGAAGACCGAAATAGTTTTTTTAGTATAAAATTCAAAGCAAATCTGTCATCTGTGAAAAGTTAAAATGTAAACTAAATAATTAAAGTTTATTTAGATTATCATATTTATTATTAAAGGTCCACTACCTTCTTGGACCAACACATAAAGGCTTCTTAAAAAACATTGATAACAATATAACATCAGAAAATATACACCGATGGCCTAAGTTGAGATTACAACACCAAACATATGCAAGATTTCCTGTGTAATATATGATAACAATGGAGAGTCATTTTGCTGTTTCATAGTATTTAAGACGACGGCGGGAAACATAAGACAACCCGCGTTATGAAAATAAACAATTTAATTATTTTAATCAAATTGTTCAGAAGGTGATGATACACATTAGTAACTTTCGCAACACTAAAAAATATTTTTTACATTCCCATTTTAAAATTTAAAAGCCATTTCGAAAAGGTAGTGGGCCTTTAAACTTAAGTTACTTAACTTAAATTTCATTGTTGGCATGTATATTTTTCAGCTTTCTTATAACTATAACCTCCGGCTTGAGAAAGTTAGTGGGGAGCCTGTAAACTCAGAATGTGAATGTCCGGCAGGAATGGGACCACACAGTACCTGCAAACACATTGCTGCTGTTTTGCTTATGCTTGAAGTATTTACAGGTATTTCATCATGTCAAAAATAATTTAAACTTTCAATGTTAAAGCAGTTACAGCACATATCCTGCTACTCTGAATTGTCACTTCAGTTCAACAGCTTTTCATAACATTTTTTCTAATTATAAGATTTATATGATATTCTTATAACAAATTGAGGAATGACAACATGTTTTTATAGCTCAGTCTCGATTTCGGTATCATTTAAAAAAACCTGTAGCCCTGGGTGAACTTGAGTTACTTATCAGCACTTTAAATTTGATAAATATATATATAACAGAGTGTAACTGAATTAAAATACTTAATTTTCTTTTAAATTAATAATATAACTTATTTTTCAATTATCTACTATCTAGATTCAGGAGAGATCAGAGTAGAAAAGTCCTGTACAGAGAACCTTCAAAACTTCCACAAACCCAAGTTTCAATATGAAGGCAAGTACTTAGCATTAAAATACATTCTAGTGTACACTTATATTAATTCCCCCTTCACTATCCCTATCAAACAACTGTTGTTGCTGGAAAAGGGGATGTTGCTAGAGCAATTATTGTAAAGCAAATCTTGATCTGTATGTGTAAAGCCAAAATAACAGTTTATGATTTATATTGTGTGTATACCATAAGTGTTGGACTTTCTGGGTAGCCATATATACATGTATAATTATGTATATGTGTAAGGTATATCTGGGTATATGTACAGGTTACACCATGGCCAGACTTGCATGGTAATATTCGACCACGTCTAATTTACAGTCCTGTTTTAATGATAATAAATGTTTCCCTTCTTCCAGGAAAGCCTGTTCCATCTGCAGTCATACCGACTAAGATATGTTATCCTGATACCATACTAGATGATCCAAGACCATTTAAATACCGAAACAACCCTGGATACACATCATATGTTCATAATGCTACAATCAACTATTACTCACAATCTTCAATGGATATGGCCATGAGATATTTGATTCCAGTTGCAGATTTACAGGTACTTAATTTTAACACACAACTTAAATACTCATTAATACTGCTGCCCCTCATTTACAATGCTTTTGAGAAGGGATGGATAGGATCACCAAATGAAATATATTGATGATAAATACTTGATCACAGTATGCAATTCACATTTGTTTCTATTACATATGCAAATTACTATATCAATTTTATTCTATATTAATTAATATATATAAATTCATGCATATAAATAAATATTATCATGTTAAAATAACTGCAAAAATTCGTAAAGACCAACAAAGCACTATTTATATGCATACAAGTTTATTCTCTTGTATGGTGTGGAGTTCTTGTAATGCTTAAATATCCTTAAATGTATTACAATAGCAATTCTTAATCTTCTTATCAAGACAGCAGTTTAAGACTATGATTACCTAGAACTTCCATTCACACAACACATGGTTGATAGAGCACAGAAGCTAATTATTAGGGTCTTTAAAACAAAACACCGATCTTTTTTCTAAAAACAAAAGTATAAACATGTATATTGGGAACATTAACACTCCACCGAGTCAAGATGTGTAACTTTTTCCTAAGATATAAATAAAAATGTTCTTGCTTCTATATACGGTATATGTTGGACATGTATATACAATGTATCTTGAAGGTATATGACTTGACATAGAGGTCTTTAGACTTACCAATATAAATATATTATTATTTGTAGGTAACGGAGAGACAAGCACAGGACATCCAGAGTGACACAAAACTACAAGCAAAGTCACAAGCTTGAATCCATAATAGAAAGTGGAGGATTACTGCTTCAAAGTTTGGGGATGTGACTCACGCTACCTCAAGACGCAACATGGAGAAATTGTGTTCATCCATTCTATCTTCGAAGCCTATTATCAAAAAATCTGTGTTTCATGGAAAGGCATACGAGAGGAAGGCAATTACTAAGTTTGAACAGAAAACTGGTTTGAAGGTAAAAAATGTGGACTTTTTATTGACAAGGACTATCCATACTTAGGTGCAACACCTGATGGAATCATCACAGAAGAAGACAAAAAAGCAATAGTGGAAGTAAAGTGTCCATACTCAGGAAGAAATGAATCCATTAAACCAGGACCTCACTTCAACTTCCTTAAATATGATGAAAATGGACAGATTGTTCTAAATGTACATAGCAAGTACTATGACCAAATTCAGGGACAGATGCTTCTGTCAAAGCATCAGTTATGCTATTTTGTTGTTTATACCTTCTGTGATTTATTTGTACAGGGAATAGAGATTGATATAGAATACTGCAATTTCAGCATGCTGCCCAAATTGGACTTATTTTACTTCAAACATTTTCGACCATTTGTATCCAAAACATTATGAATATCACGTATATATACCTGTACATGTACATGGTAAATTGTATAGATTTACTTTCCATATAGATTGATTAGTAACAAAGAAGCATACAGACAATTAAAATTTGTTAAAGGTATTCATCCTAATAATGTTCCAGGTATTCATGCATAAGGTCCAACAATGCTTTGCCTAAAATTACATAGGGCAAAGCAGATGAATATAATTCTGGATAAGAAGATCAATTTTGATGATGCAAGTGGTGTATCTAAAATTTTATATAACCATCTATTATTTGCGACAACTCATTATCCATTGTAAAAAATCTTAAAACATGTAAAACTGAAATGGTCACTTCTTGGATTGGAGTTTTGCTGATATTTATAGAAAGTGGCTGGTTTGCTTGTTTTCTTACAAGAATTGAGTCCCTTCGCTGTGTTCTGTGTCAATCTTGTTTCCAGACTGTTGAAACCTGGTAAAAACAAAACAAGAAACCACAAAGAAACGCGAACAAAACATGTTAATGTGAACAAAGGTTAGTATGTAATAAATTCATGAATACTAAAACCGAATATAAAAGATGACAATTTTATTGAACAATTTCCATCTCATTTTTAGCTCACCTGGTCCAAAGGACCGAGGTGAGCTTATGGGATACCGCAGCGTCCGGCGTCCGTCGTCCGTCAACAATCGACTTCTTCTCCATAACCGCTGGTCGAATTTCAACAAAATTTGACTGGTAGCATCCTTATGGGCTACTAACTGAAAATTGAACAAATGATGGGGCTGACCCCCCAGGGGGCTGAGGGGCGGGGCAAAAAGGGGTCAATTTGGCTATTTCCATATAAACGACTTCTCTGAAACCAAGCATGGGATAGCACCCATAATGCAATGGTAGCATCCTTATAGCGTTGGGATTCAAAATTGTACAAATGATTGGGCTGACCCCCGGGGGCCTGAGGGGCGGGGTCAAAAGAGGTCAATTTGGCTATTTCCATATAAACGACTTCTTCTCTGAAACCAAGCATGGAATAGCACCCATAATGCAATGGTAGCATCCTTATAGGGTGGGGATTCAAAATTGTACAAATGATGGGGCTGATCCCCCGGGGCCTGAGGGGCGGGGTCAAAAGTGGTTAATTTGGCTATTTCCATATCAACGACTTCTTCTCTGAAACCAAGCATGGAATAGCACCCATAATGCAATGGTAGCATCCTTATAGAATGGGGATTAAAAATTGTACAAAAGATTGGGCTGACCCCCGGGGGCCTGAGGGGCGGGGTCAAAAGGGGTCAATTTGGCTATTTCCATATAAACGACTTCTTCTCTGAAACCAAGCATGAAATAGCACTGATAATGCAATGGTAGTATCGTTATAGGGTGGGGATTCAAAATTGTACAAGTGATAGGGCTGATCCCCGAGGGGGCAGAGGGGCGGGGTCAAAAGGGGTCAATTTGGCTATTTCCATATAAACGACTTCTTCTCTGAAACCAAGCATGGGATAGCACCTATAATGCAATGGTAGCATCCTTATAGGATGGGTATTCCAAATTGTGCGTATGATAGGACTGACCCCCATGGGGGCCTGAGGGGCCTGGTCAAAAGTGGTCAATTTCCATATAAATGACTTCTTCTCTGCAACTTAACATGGGATTACGCTCATAATGCAATGGTTACATCCTTATAGGGTTTGGATTCAAAATTTTGCAAATGACGGGGCTGACCCCCCCCCCCCCCCGGGGGGGGGGTCCTGAAGGGTGGGGTCAAAAGGGGTCAATTTAGCTATTTCCATATAAACGACTTCTTCTCTCCAACTAAGCATGGAAGAGCACTCATAATGCAATGGTAGCATCCTTATAGGGTTGGAATTTGAAATTGTACAAATGATAGCGCTGACCCCTGGGGCCCTAGACGGCAATAGATGCGGGGTCAAAAAGGTCAATTAGGCTACTATTTCATATAAATTACTTCGTTTCTGAACCTATGTATTGGATAGCATATTTGTATGGTATCAATAGCATCATTGTATGGTTGTGATTCAAAATTAAACTTTGGGAGTCAATTTTGCTAATTTTTCTAATTGTCAGAGTCTTCGTGATAACTACTAAAAAAAACCAGGTGAGCGATACAGGCCCTCTGGGCCTCTTGTTCTCTTTAGATACACTCGCTCAACTTGACATAAACTTCAACTTATAATTGAAGAAATATCTAGATGTTGTGTAAACTGAGAAGTGATAAGATAAAGAAAATTCACATTGTTTGACCAACAGGTGCTGTGAGAAACGATACTTTTTCATTATTACTATTTTTCATTATACTACACATTTGTACAGTCAGCTTACATTGTTACATAGATCTAGTCAGTACATGTATCTGTTAAGTGTTATTACATCGTAGGCCCTAATATATGCTTATATATATACATGTAAATCATAACGATATTTTAATACTTATATCGATGGAGATAGACGAAAGATGGAATGTAATTAAGATCAAAACCATGAAAAAATAATAATTTGAAAAATAAAAATTCATGTGAATGTTCGCAAAAGTGTTCTCACCTAATAGAGTCTCTTTATAATCCCCCGGAACAAAATGAGCCTTGCATACCACATTAGCTGACATGGGTTGCCAAAGTTTCTTGGTTGATTGGTCGACTCTTTTGACAGCTACTCGCCATGCATATGCTGTTGCCTGGTTCGCTGGAAATTTGTGGCCACCCCGATTCTTACATCCAGGCACACAACAGTATCTACCCGGCATATTCGTATTTCGTTAAATGACCTTGCGTGTTTGTTTACGGAAGTGAGCCGGAACTCTATGCACCTTAGCGCAGTGGCGCCACCTGTAATGAGTTATCGTTCCTGCATGATCTCGGCGGAGTCCAATACACCGTGATGATATTTAACTGAGTGTAACTGGTACTTATAAGTTCGTAAGCAAGAAGGACGCAAAGTGTGATGTTGACATTCAAAACCTGATTACACAGAAATGCCTTATTACAGTAATACTATAACAGGTAGGCATTATTTCTTTATTTGTGTTCGATCTTGCAAAGTATATCGTGCAATATGACAGGAATTATGTGATATGACATAGATAATATAGATGGTGTGATATGACATAGATAATATAGATGGTGTGATATGACATAGATAACATAGATAGTGTGATATGGCATAGATCACATAGATGTTGTGATATGACATAGATAATATAGATGGTGTGATATGACATAGATAACATAGATGGTGTGATATGACATAGATCACATAGATGTTGTGATATGACATAGATAACAGAGATGGTGTGATATGACATAGATAACATAGATGGTGTGATATGACATAGATAACATAGATGGTGTGATATGACATAGATAACATAGATGGTGTGATATGACATAGATAACATAGATGGTGTGATATGACATAGATAACATAGATGGTGTGATATGGCATAGATAACATAGATAGTGTGATATGGCATAGATAACATAGATGTTGTGATATGGCATAGATAACATAGATGGTGTGATATGGCATAGATAACATAGATAGTGTGATATGAAATAGATAACATAGATGGTGTGATATGGCATAGATAACATAGATGGTGTGATATGGCATAGATAAAATAGATGGTGTGATATGGCATGGTGTGATATGGCATAGATAACATAGATGGTGTGATATGGCATAGATAACATAGATGGTGTGATATGGCATAGATAACATAGATGGTGTGATATAGCATAGATAACATAGATGGTGTGATATGGCATAGATAACATAGATAGTGTGATATGGCATAGATAACATAGATGAGTGTGTGATATGGCATAGATAACATAGATATGTGATATGGCATAGATAACATAGATAGTGTGATATGGCATAGATAACATAGATGTGTGATATGGCATAGATAACATAGATGGTGTGATATGGCATAGATAACATAAATAGATGTGTGTGATATGGCATAGATAACATAGATGTGTGATATGGCATAGATAACATAGATGTGTGTGATATGGCATAGATAACATAGATGTTGATAGTGATATGTGGCATAGATAACATAGATGTGTGATATGGCATAGATAATAGATGGTGATATGCATAGATAACATAGATGTGTGATTATGGCATAGATAACATAGATGATGGCATAGATAACATAGATGTGTGATATGGCATAGATAACATAGATGGTGTGATATGGCATAGATAACATAGATGTGTGATATGGCATAGATAACATAGATGTGTGATGATATGGCATAGATAACATAGATGTTGTGATATGGCATAGATAACATAGATGGTGTGATATGGCATAGATAACATAGATGTTGTGATATGGCATAGATAACATAGATGTGTGATATAGCATAGATAACATAGATGGTGTGATATGACATAGATAACATAGATGGTGTGATATGACATAGATTACAAAGATGTTGTGATATGGCATAGATAACATAGATGGTGTGATATGACATAGATAACATAGATGGTGTGATATGACATAGATAACATAGATGGTGTGATATGACATAGATAACATAGATGTGTGATATGGCATAGATAACATAATAGCTGGTGTGATATGGCATAGATAACATAGATGGTGTGATATGGCATAGATAACATAGATGTTGTGAATATGGCATAGATAACATAGACGGTGTGACATGACATAGATCACATAGATGGTGTGATATGACATAGATAACATAGATGGTGTGATATGGCATAGATAACATAGATGGTGTGATATGACATAGATAACATATATGTTGTGATATGCCATAGATAACATAGATGGTGTGATATGACATAGATAACATACATGTTGTGATATGGCATAGATAACATAGATGGTGTGATATGGCATAGATAACATAGATGGTATGATATGACATAGATAACATAGATGGTATGATATGACATAGATAACATAGATGGTGTGATATGACATAGATAACATACATGGTATGATATGACATAGATAACATAGATGGTGTGATATGACATAGATAACATAGATGGTGCGGTATGGCATAGATAACATAGATGTTTGATATGGCATATATAACATAGATTGTGTGATATGACATATATTACAAAGATGGTGTGATATGACATAGATAACATAGATAGTGTGATATGACATAGATCACATAGATGGTGTGATATGACATACATTACATATAATGGTGTGATATGGCATAGATGGTGTGATATAGATGCATAGATAACATAGATAGTGTGATATGGCATAGATAACATAGATGGTGTGATATGGCATAGATAACATAGATGGTGTGATATGGCATAGATAACATAGATGTGTGATATGGCATAGATAACATAGATAGTGTGATATGGCATAGATAACATAGATGGTGTGATATGGCATAGAATAACATAGATGTGTGTGATATGGCATAGATACATAGTTGTGATATGGCATAGATACATAGATGTGTGATATGGCATAGATAACATAGATGTGTGATATGGCATAGATAACATAGATGTGTGATATGGCATAGATAACATAGATGTGTGATATAGCATAGATAACATAGATGGTGTGATATAGCATAGATAACATAGTGTGTGATATGCATAGTATAGGCATAGATAAATAGATGGTGTATATGGCATAGATAACATAGATGGTGTGATATGGCATAGATAACATAGATGTGTGATATGGCATAGATAACATAGATGGTGTGATATGGCATAGATAACATAGATGGTGTGATATGGCATAGATAACATAGATGGTGTGATATGGCATAGATAACATAGATGGTGTGATATGGCATAGATAACATAGATGGTGTGATATAGCATAGATAACATAGATGGTGTGATATGGCATAGATAACATAGATGGTGTGATATGGCATAGATAACATAGATGGTGTGATATAGCATAGATAACATAGATGGTGTGATATGCATAGATAACATAGATGGTGTGATATGGCATAGATAACATAGATAGTGTGATATGGCATAGATAACATAGATGGTGTGATATGGCATAGATAACATAGATGGTGTGATATGGCATAGATAACATAGATGGTGTGATATGGCATAGATAACATAGATGGTGTGATATGGCATAGATAACATAGATGGTGTGATATGACATAGATAACATAGATGGTGTGATATATGACATAGATAACATAGATGGTGTGATATGGCATAGATAACATAGATGGTGTGATATGACATAGATAACATAGATGGTGTGATATGACATAGATAACATAGATGGTGTGATATGACATAGATAACATAGATGGTGTGATATGACATAGATAACATAGATGGTGTGATATGGCATAGATAACATAGATGGTGTGATATGGCATAGATAACATAGATGGTGTGATATGGCATAGATAACATAGATAGTGTGATATGGCATAGATAACATAGATGGTGTGATATGGCATAGATAACATAGATGGTGTGATATGACATAGATAACATAGATGGTGTGATATGGCATAGATAACATAGATGGTGTGATATGGCATAGATAACATAGATGTGTGATATGGCATAGATAACATAGATAGTGTGATATGACATAGATAACATAGATGGTGTGATATGGCATAGATAACATAGATAGTGTGATATGGCATAGATAACATAGATGGTGTGATATGGCATAGATAACATAGATGGTGTGATATGGCATAGATAACATAGATGTGTGATATGGCATAGATAACATAGATAGTGTGATATGGCATAGATAACATAGATGTTGTGATATGGCATAGATAACATAGATGGTGTGATATGGCATAGATAACATAGATAGTGTGATATGGCATAGATAACATAGATGTTGTGATATGGCATAGATAACATAGATGTGTGATATGTAGATAACATAGATTTGTATATGCATAGATAACATAGATGGTGTGATATGACATAGATAACATAGATGGTGTGATATGACATAGATAACATAGATGTGTGATATGCATAGATAACATAGATGGTGTGATATGACATAGATAACATAGATATTGTGATATGGCATAGATAACATAGATGGTGTGATATGGCATAGATAACATAGATGGTGTGATATGGCATAGATAACATAGATGGTGTGATATGACATAGATAACATAGATGGTGTGATATGGCATAGATAACATAGATGGTGTGATATGACATAGATAACATAGATGGTGTGATATGCATAGATAACATAGATGGTGTGATGATGCATAGATAACATAGATGGTGTGATATGCATAGATAACATAGATGGTGTGATATGAATAGATAACATAGATGGTTGATATGACATAGATAACATAGATGGTTGATATGACATAGATAACATAGATGGTGGGTATGGCATAGATAACATAGATGTGTTGATATGGCATATATAACATAGATTGTGTGATATGACATATATTACATAGATGGTGTGATATGACATAGATAACATAGATAGTGTGATATGACATAGATCACATAGATGGTGTGATATGACATAGATAACATAAATGGTGTGATATGGCATAGATGGTGTGATATAGCATAGATAACATAATGGTGTGATAATTGCATAGATAAAATAAATAGTGTGATATGACATAGATAACATAGATTGTGTGATATGGCAGGCATAGATAATATAGATAGTTTGATATGGCATAGATAACATAGATGTGTGATATGGCATAGATAACATAGATAGTGTGATATGGCATAGATAACATAGATGTTGTGATATGGCATAGATAACATAGATGGTGTGATATGGCATAGATAACATAGATGGTGTGATATGGCATAGATAACATAGATGGTGTGATATGCATAGATAGATGATATGGCATAGATACATAGATGGTGTGATATGACATAGATAACATAGATGGTGTGATATGACATAGATAACAAATACATAGATGTGTGATGATATGCATAGATAACATAGATGGTGTGATATGCATAGATAACATAGATGGTGTGATATGCATAGTACATATATGGTATGATATGGCATAGATAACATAGATGGTGTGATATGGCATAGATAACATAGATGTTGTGATATGACATAGATAACATATATGGTGTGATATGGCATAGATAACATATATGGTGTGATATGGCATAGATAACATAGATGGTGTGATATGGCATAGATAACATAGATGGTGTGATATGGCATAGATAACATAGATGGTGTGATATGACATAGATAACATAGATGGTGTGATATGACATAGATAACATAGATGGTGTGATATGACATAGATAACATAGATGGTGTGATATGACATAGATAACATAGATGGTGTGATATGACATAGATAACATAGATGGTGTGATATGACATAGATAACATAGATGGTGTGATATGGCATAGATAACATAGATGGTGTGATATGACATAGATAACATAGATGGTGTGATATGACATAGATAACATAGATGGTGTGATATGGCATAGATAACATAGATGGTGTGATATGGCATAGATAACATAGATGGTGTGATATGGCATAGATAACATAGATGGTGTTATATAGCATAGATAGCATAGATAGTGTGATATGACATAGATAACATAGATGGTGTGATATGACATAGATAACATAGATGTTGTGATATGACATAGATAACATAGACAGTGTGATATGACATAGATAACATAGATGGTGTGATATGGCATAGATAACATAGACAGTGTGATATGACATAGATAACATAGACAGTGTGATATGACATAGATAACATAGATGGTGTGATATGGCATAGATAACATAGATGGTGTCATGGCTTCTTTAACATCACACATTTAATTGTAATAATGTTGTAATTTATCAAAGAGGATGGTATAATTACGTGCAATATTCTTACAATTCGACTTCAAATTTTATTCTTTTTCGCAAAATACTTTTTTAAAATAAAAGATAAAAATAACGATTTCAAGATCAGATCTGATATTTTAGGTTATGAGTTCTTGTTCCTTTTTGTTCCGCTTATTTCATACTGTAGTCCAAAGTTCAAAGATTGAAAAAGGTTCAGTTTGTTTAATTAGATATGAACTTTAATATTTTCATCTATGTTACCATCTTGGTTCACGATCATGCAGTGGGGCAGCAGGCATAATTCTAACATCCTGCCTTAGTGAGGTATCAAAATAACCACAATAGAACAAAAATACATATCTGGACCAAAAAATCAAATATATGTGGTGATTTCTACGCAGGAAATAAAAAACAGATTTTAAGCTGAAAAATGTTTATCTTTTAGCAATTTTTTTATATTTGCTTGACGCAGCACAAATGTTTCCCCAACAGCAAACTATTATTTCTAATCAGTCATTTGACCTCTTATCAATCAGTAAAACAAAAAGTATATAGAGATGCAAAAGAGAATTATTGTCATACCATCTTTAGGTTTACAAAACATCACCGGGTGCGTATACTGGGCATATGCCATTTTTCGAACTCCAAACCACTGACACTACAGTTTCCTGGTGTATTATAAATTCCTTAAATAGAACATTGACTATTGAAGATTTATAAGTAGAAAATAATGAATGTAAAATTGACAGAATATCTAGATGGGACAAATAACAGTTTCCTAACTTCAAAATTTCCAAACATAATCCATTTTCATTTTTGAAATTTTATACACTAGCAGCGTCTCAAAAATAATTATTACAGCACAACACCTACTGATAGCGTAACAAATGTAACCTAAGCTAAGCTTGTGTTTCCGTTAATATCATTAATAGTTTTCGAAATGTGTGTGTCTATGATAATTAACACACCCATTGTTTATTACATATGCATAGCGTAAGCAAAATGCCAGGTGGTTACTACAGTATCACATATTTCTTTCACTGGTTCTCAATGATAATACTTATCATTGTGCGTGCTTTCTCCCCTCACTGCTCTATCCACTGAAGTGACTCGGCATGTCTGGTAGCTGGTACATGCAGTCCGAATAAGAGTAACCGAGATATCATCGTGCGTCGTCTTCGATGGCGATGAGCTGATGTGACACTACATTACCAGTGTTGTTCTAGCTTGTTATCTTTTATGACCCATCCATAACCAGAGTTCATATCAGAAACAACATGTTCAAGGAAGCGGGATCTCCTTCAGATTCTAACATATCGTACATGCTGTTTCATACTACTCTGGCATAATGGAAATTACACCAGATCTAAATTCTTCGAATGGTTGAAATGGTTCTCCTTCGCACATAGCTCCATAATTCGTATGAAGCACCATTCATCAACGTTGTGGACCTTCGCGCGACCAAAGATTGCACAGGTGATATCCTCGAGGTCATTAATGAGGTAATAAATGTTCAATATTTTCCATTGATCTGACGTTTCACACTCCTTGAAGGTGATGGTTGTGTCACATCTGGTGTATTCGTGGAGACACCATTGAAGACTCTCCATAAAAAAAGTTCTCTACAGTGTTTTCCAGACTTGGCAAAGAGTTGAACTTCAATGCAAACATCATTTATGGCCACAAAGAATTCAGCTGTGCCATCTATGGTCCCTGAGGGTTCACCAGAATGAGGAATTGTGCTCCATTTATAATTAAATCGCCATATTATTCTTTAGGCATGAAAATCTTTCTTTACATCCATGATTGCATTATTTCATAAACATATATGTAGGCATGAACAATTACATTTTTAATGTCGTAAATATTGGGTCCAAATTGTGCTATTTGAGAATTGGCTAAAACTGATCGTTTCTTTATATCATGTGTACAAGTTTACCTGAAAATCGGAGTATCACTGTAACACAACTTTAATTAACTGTACAAATGTATTTTGTTGTAATTAAATGTTTGAACAAAATGCTCTAAGATGAGATAAACTCTTAAAATGAACCGATTTTTATAATTTTTGCATTCAGTTGATTAAGTTTCTTTCATGATCATGATTGTTCCATCTGTTTTCAGGACACAAACTGACTTTCATGAAGATTTTTCTTTTTTCAATTTTGGGATTTATTTTGAGTCTGAAGTTTATGAGGAATTACCAAAGAAGCGTGGCCCCACCCATGACCGTATATTTAAAAGGTACCAGTGCAGAAGATAAGAGGAATACGCAAATAAAAGTAAACTTAGGGGTTAAACATGATGTGATGAACAGTAAAACACATCGTAATGACAAGCATACATCAAATGAACTTATTTTGTTTTGGGAGCCAAAGTTCTGGTTCGGTGACTGGATAGGGAATCAATTGGACACCTCAGATGTCTTTAAAAAGTGTCCTGTGTCAACGTGTGTCTTGACAAAAAATCGTTTGACTTTACATAAAGCTGACGCAGTTGTGTTTAGACAATGGAGTTTAAATGAATGCAAACGAAAAACAAAAAGAGGGCAAGTTTGGATAGTATTCGAACACGAGCCACCTACGAGATTTTTCTTTAGAGAGTTGAAAACGCACTGCAATTTTAACTTGTTTAACTGGACGATGAGCTATCGCCGGGACACAGATTTCACATTAAATTACGGATTATTTTCCAATGCTTCATATCCCTACGACAAGAGAGCATTGCATACGACATTTAAGTCCAAGACAAAGACAGCCGTAGCTTTTATCAGTCATTGCCGTGACCAATCTAACAGATTGCAATATATTCAGAAGTTACGCAGCCATGGCATTGATGTAGATGTATATGGATCTTGTGGAAATTTGAGTTGTCATTCAGGACTTGGAATAATGGCTAATAAAAAAGCGGTTTGGAACGTGTCAATGAATTTTGAAATGCAAAGAGATTGCTTTGGAGTACTTGACAGCGAGTATAAATTCTATCTTTCCTTCGAGAATAGTTTATGTGAGGACTACGTCACAGAAAAATCCCTCCACCTCGTGTTACGTCACGATATTTTACCAATTATTAGAGACGGCTCAAACCGCTCTTTGTTCCATCCTCCAAACTCCTATCTGGATACCAAGGACTTCATATCCGTTAAGGCACTAGCAGATTATATCAAATTACTAAGCCACAATTTTGCCGCCTATGAGAGATATTTCCATTGGAAAAAGTATTTTTCTGTTGAAAATATCAGTGCCGTGTTGCAGAAAAACCTTTGCGAAATTTGCAAACGATTAAATGACCAGCGTAAATACCAAAGAGTAAACAGAAACATGGTCGCTTCGTTTAGGTCACGCAATCCGATATCACCAGTTTGTCATGCACCGACTGATTCATAATCTTACCCAGATTGCCTGGATAAAATGACCTGAACTGGTCAAAACGTTAAGATAATTCTTAGACTGTTCTTATTGATTGGGGTTTCCTCTCAAGATCTCAGTTTTTGTATAAAGGCGAATTCTGTAGTAAAACATTAGATTTTTCTGTTTTTATCTTTTCATTATCTAAATGGATTTTTAATCTCACTATCGATCTGTTGCTTAAAGTTGGCTCAACCAACGGCATTCAACATTCAGCGTAAAAAAAAAGAAAAAAATAAGAAAACCCAAAAGAATATGATGCGCTTTCGCTGACCAATGCATTTAAACGTTGTGCTACTCGACATATGATATAAGTAAATTTTAGAAGTTGTATAACGGAACGTCTAGACAAGACCATGTAGCCAACATATGTTGCGTGACATTTCGCCCTTAATGCTTTTCATTTAAGCTATGAGAGATTGCATTATATCCCATAACTATGCATGTTTCACAATAGAAAACCCATGTGATAAATTCCATAGCAGTTGGTTATCGTTTATGTTTACTTATTCTAATGTGATAACACCTACGGCGCCTCTGATTGGTCAACTCCAAGATATCTTGATTCTGATTTGCTCTCAACTTCGGGCTACTTTCACAGCGCAATCACTTTTAAATATCATTGCATTTACTGTTTAGCAGGTAGTTGCTCATTCAAAGTATTAAACAATAGAACATTGGCTCTCTATTTATGCACTATATTTTATGGCGGAAACTTATCACTACACATTGTATGGTGGTAAGTTTCCCCGAATAAAGACGAGAAAATAGTCACTACGGTATAAATATAGAGTTAAAGTTACGGGATAAATAAGTTCCCTACGCGTGATTGTTGTTTATCATGTTTATCTAATCTCTCGTTAGTTAATTTTCAAATTTTTAAAAGACACTCTCTAAAGCTTGTGTCTTTTCAAAATTTGAAAATTAACTAACTCGAGTTTGATAAACATGATAAACAACAGTCACTTGTTAAGGAACCTCTATATAATTATATGACATTGGCCTTGTGACCAGCAGGCTTTTTTAAATGGCAATAGATTAGGAAGCCTGTGAAATCCAACAGACCTACATCGATATAAGGAGTATATAGTAATCGATATTACCAGAATTAATATCACTGTTGTTATATCCACCCTAGGTTTGAAGTATGTCATAGCCAAACTGAGGCTCCTTTGTACAACAAAAGATGAGATGCAGTTTGGAATTTGCTGTAGAAATTTGACGATGGGCGTAGCTCTTTAGTTTCTAGGCTGTGAATTGTAAATTGTATTTCTGCTGAAACGTCTTCAGTGTCGCTTTGACAGAGTGGATATAACGACGATGATAGTAACCCTTGAAATGTCGAAGACTAGTCTCTTAATGAATATCAAAGCTCAATCATTACGAAATATGTACTGAACTACTTTAACGGGACCGATCATTGTGTTTCAGAAAATTTAGCATTCATTCCTTCTATGGCACCATCGTAAAATAAGAATCGTCTGTTAATGATTAAGTTAGAGATAATCGTTTATTTACAGGATGATTGTCTAACTTTGCCTTGCTCAGTTAGCGTTGTCACCCAGCTTTTTAGGTGCCTCGATTCAAATTTCGTAATCGTGCTAATGATAGATTATCATTATAATAAGGTGTAAACTAGCGCCTTAATATGTTACTCAGAAATGCAGGTTCAAAAGTCATGATAATATGTATCATGTCTATGGTCACGTGAATTTTGTAAACCACTGCTCAATACAACAAAATATTTACACAAAAACTTACCACAGAAGCCGCCATTATCAGATATAACGATAGGGACGCCATTTGTACGCAGTGCATGACCTCACCACGTTATGTCCGTTCGTAAGGTCGGACTGGTGTACTACAGGTATTATCTATATGGAAATCTCAGTTTGTCTTACTATTTCTGATAAGATGTTGTCACGATTGTGTCCCTACGTGCAATTTAGACAACGACATAGTAATGTATGGTTTCCATCATACAGTGACATTTTTGTAATGATCCCTAAACATATCGAGTTATCAGTTGATTGCATTAAAATCGGTTTCAAGGATTAGATGAGAATAAGCAGTATAGTTTTAATTTCCAATCACCGGAAGAGATTTGTTACTCACGGAATTAGCGCATTTCTCGTACCTAACTGCTGTTACCTATCTTCACTAATTGGATAAATAAATGTTTATAATATTGTGACTGGTAGGCCAATTACATTATGTTAAAAATTTGTTTAGCTACAACAATTATCAGTGAATCTAGAGAGATGGTGTATCAAATCAACTTTAAATCCCTCGTATTAATTGCTAGGTGGCACATGCACAATGCCAAATGTGTGGCCATGCTTTTCGGAGTACTTTATCCAGTTATCAACTTCTTTGACACACAGCGACACAAACAAATGCTATCAAGATACTGGTTACGACGACTGTATGAGTTCCGGATTTAGCGATCACCGAAGCTTAAGAGATTAAAAATGAGGTTTTAGGATACCGATAATTGTGGTTACTTTTAATGATCACAAAGACTTGCTAAATTGCAAGTTTGGTGAAGATAGGTATAGTGGTTTTGTCTATAATGTATTGGTGACCTGGTCCTCAAGTAATTAATTGCCCAGTAACTACAGTTCATTCATTCGAGTTTACCAAATCTATGCAATTCTATCTTCTATTAATAAATTTGATGAATTAAGAAAGAATTCAGAACTGTTTATAAAATCGAATATATGAAGAGAATCAAGCGCAGTTAGTGTGATGTTAATAGAATTTCTTAAATCTCAGGCTATTGTATGGTTTCTAGCTATGTAGCTAAGATATTATAAACTATACATGTAACTGCATATTATAAATCACGTCTAACATTTTTTATAAATTACCAATATTATGTTTGAATACCTGTTTTGGAGAAATACTTTAGTAGAAGGAAAATACATGGTCTTAATTGCATTTAGGTCTTCGAATACATATATTATTGACACAGATTTGCGAGATAGCCAATATCAAGTCATGATAACCGCACTCATTCGATCTATTTTCCCGTGTTAATAAGCGCTGTAACTGATCTTTTTTTTCTTTTGATGTTTTTTCTTAGATACTTCAATTATTTTACTTCGATCTTTGTAACAATGATTGTATGCTACAAATATGCCGTCGATTACAACTATAAGTCATTGTCTCGCGATGTCTCGCTTGGGCGATAGGTATTTCATATAATGTGTTTTATTGACACTTCACCCAAGTACTTCCAGAAATTCTGATAAATGATTTATGAAAACTCCGTCCATTTTGCGATTGTTTGGAAATAATTGAATTGAAAGCTATTAAATTTTTTGTCGGTTCCATTACAAACGCAATTTCCACTTATTATTTAACGTGGTTCTAATATATTTGCACCCAAAAGCATCAATTTTTTCAACTGAGATAAGATTTCTCATTTAGAAATCAATATAGCTATTTTACAGGTTTGATTTTCATTTCTCGGAGTTATGTAGCTATATAGCTAACAGCTGACGGTTGATAGGAAGGATATTATCACAAAGTGAACTATTACCCGTGGTTTATTTCAACTCTATCGGTCCTATCCAAATATGAAAGGCCATTTTTCTCTCATACATCGACGTTATTACATATTTGCCATATTTTTATGTTTATTATAAGTAAGAAGAGAACCGCAATTGAAAAACAAATCTCCAGACATGAAAATTCCTCGGTATCTTTAACGTAAATACCATTGCTTAAGTCCGTTAAGATAAAAACCAGTCTGGTTTCTGATATAAGCACTCTTCCGATGGGAAAGCAGCCTTTTTAGTTGACGCCATTACGTCAACGAAATGCATTGCAGATGTAGCCATGTCATACAGCCATAGACGGCACGAGTGCATTGTACGGGACGAACCTGTATTACACCCAAGTATGAGATACAGGGATGAGATGCAGGGATGAGATACAGGGATGAGATAGAGGGGTGAGATACAGGGATGAGATACAGGGGTGAGACACAGGGGTGAGATACAGGGGGTGAGATACAGGGATGAGATACAGGGGTGAGATACAGGGATGAGATACAGGGGTGAGATACAGGGATGAGATACAGGGGTGAGATACAGGGATGAGATACAGGGATGAGATGCAGGGGTGAGATACAGGGATGAGATACAGGGGTGAGATATAGGGGTGAGATACAGGGATGAGATAAATTGACTCCCCTGTGTTATTTAGACTTGTCTTGAATGTCGTCTGGTAACTACTACAGGGTACCCGGAAATATTCTCTTTGTTAAATGAATTAATTTTGAGAGGGTTTTTTTTCAGAATAAAACATAACTACTTTGCATCACTGTTAAAACTAATGTCTGTAAGATTAACATATTAATGAATATCTTTACTTTACAAAGAAGTGTGGTTTAATATGACCACCAATTGATAATGCATTGTACGTGAAGGCAGATGCATGGCTATATTTTGGTCTTTTGATATTGCTGCTTCTTGATATCGGGCACACAAAAACAATGAAAAAACGCCCGCTTCAAGATGAAAAACAGCTGAAATTATGACATAAAAGCAATTTATCTTCTAAACCTATCGTGAATCAAAGACAGTGTATTGTTAGAGACTCTATGACGCTATTAAATATC
This sequence comes from Argopecten irradians, assembly GCF_041381155.1. Classification (NCBI taxonomy): domain Eukaryota; kingdom Metazoa; phylum Mollusca; class Bivalvia; order Pectinida; family Pectinidae; genus Argopecten; species Argopecten irradians. The sequence continues at coordinate 37,775,794 of NC_091145.1, read as the reverse complement.
GTCAAACTAGCTCAGATAATTACGGCGGCGTATTAGGGCCACTACAAAATTTTGTTTATCTTGTACGTACAAGTTATTATCTTGTACGTACAAGATACTATCTTGTACGTACAACTTGGTATCTTGTACGTACAAGTTAGTATCTTGTACGTACAACTTAGTATCTTGTACGTACAAGTTAGTATATTGTACGTACAACTTAGTATCTTGTACGTACAAGTTAGTATCTTGTACGTACAAGTTAGTATCTTGTACGTACAAGATACAAGTTAGTATCTTGTACGTACAACTTAGTATCTTGTACGTACAAGTTAGTATCTTGTACGTACAAGATAGTATCTTGTACGTACAACTTAGTATCTTGTACGTACAAGTTAGTATCTTGTACGTACAACTTAGTATCTTGTACGTACAAGTTAGTATCTTGTACGTACAACTTAGTATCTTGTACGTACAACTTAGTATCTTGTACGTACAAGATAACTATCTTGTACGTACAACTTAGTATCTTGTACGTACAAGATAGTATAATGTTGAAACTCTCGGTATTAAAGGCTTTGGCTGGTTTACTCTCACAATGGCATCGCATGCTATACGTATATTACGTAAACTTTGTTTAAGCCAAAGGGAGAAAAGAATATATGTTGTGGAGTTGTAATGCTGTGATAAGTTTCCGAACACTTATATGTAAATGTTTATAACAGAGTATTTACTATGATCATCATTTGGACAATAATTGATGTGTGTATATATGTCTAATAAACACAAAAACACATATGAAATATTTTGTTTTGCTTTTGTTGTCTTTGCAATCAGTAACTCATTCGAATTAGGGCATAATGCCTAGGATTTTTTTCGGAGGCAGTTAATTATTTTCAATACTACTATTCTGAAGTAAAATAAATGCTCAAACATTTCCAATAATGGCACCATTGTGAAGTATTCAACTTTTATTACTGAAGAAAATTACGAATTTGTTTAATAGATCAAACTTATCATTCATCGGAGATGTATCATATCCGTTTTATCACTAAATATATCTTATCTATAAAACAAGCGACTATACAGTTTTCTCGAAAGGAACTATACAGTGTCAGTTTCAAAATAATGCAAGTGACTATACAGTTTCAACTCATAATCCGGCAATTTCAAATTACGATTGTGAAAAAGATATTGCTCTCATTAATATATATTCATATTTTTAATATTGTCAAATAAGTTAATAAACCTGTGATCGTGCTTGAAGCAATGTAAAGTAGACCGACTATCTTTAATTACGAAAAATATCAGGCGGGTGACTCAATTCTGCGGTGATGAACAGCAGTTCAACTCAACCTGTATGTTCAAGATACTATCTTGTACGTACAAGATACTATCTTAATACCGAGAGTTTCAACATTATACTATCTTGTACGTACAAGATACTAAGTTGTACGTACAAGATACTAACTTGTACGTACAAGATACTAAGTTGTACGTACAAGATACTAACTTGTACGTACAAGATACTAAGTTGTACGTACAAGATACTAACTTGTACGTACAAGATACTAACTTGTACGTACAAGATACTAAGTTGTACGTACAAGATACTAACTTGTACGTACAAGATACTAACTTGTACGTACAAGATACTAAGTTGTACGTACAAGATACTAAGTTGTACGTACAAGATACTAACTTGTACGTACAAGATACTAACTTGTACGTACAAGATACTAACTTGTACGTACAAGATACTAAGTTGTACGTACAAGATAGTATCTTGTACGTACAAGATACTAACTTGTACGTACAAGATACTAAGTTGTACGTACAAGATACTATCTTGTACGTACAAGATACTAACTTGTACGTACAAGATACTAAGTTGTACGTACAAGATACTAAGTTGTACGTACAAGATACTAAGTTGTACGTACAAGATACTAACTTGTACGTACAAGATAAATAAAAGTTTGTAGTGGCCCTAATACGCCGCCGTAGATAATGCAAACACCTCGACACATTATTTTTCGATAGTAGGGATATCGGTCACATTTCATTTACCAGAAGGTTATCAATTGTAAATAAATAAATTTTGCTGTCACAAAACTGTCTCGTTTACAAGTATATAATATATGACTGTTGAAAGAAAATATTCCATTCATTATATCTGCTAGTGGAGAAACAAAGACGGTGCTTAATTAGAAATTATGAAAGTGATAACGGTCACACTTAAACCTTTGGGGGTAACGGTCACATCCAATGTTACGAAAACTGATTTTTGCAGCATTGCACATGTAGTCGATATATACGCATTATCCATGCAACTCCAGTTGATATGTCGCCAATACACTTTTATTGAAGTTATCTGATCTTCAAAGACGACTTTTTAGCCCACTATCAGCAAATGATAGGCGAACTATTCAAATCGCCTTTCGTCCATTGCTCGTCATCCATGCGTCTTTTTTTCGACAGCATGGCTATTGGTCACATTTCATTCACTGAAAATATGTCAAGTGTAAATTTGTTCACTTTACTGTAATTTACTACTATAAAATACCTTATATTTCGTGTAGTAACTATATTTCATGTTATCCGCTACAAAAGTGACGTACCTGTATACTAGTAGTTGGTGTTTTGTTGGTTTTGTTGGATGTCTTTCATAGTTAGAACTTCGAGGGCAACGGTAATATCCGAATTTTTTTTAAATAGTTTGTCGCTTCGTAAAGATTGCTGAAATATTGCAGCTTTGTTTTCCCTATCTAACCATTCAGGTAAAGAGGAAATACTACCGATATATATATATGATACATCATTAACTATTAACGTAACTATTTCTATTGCTGAATACTTTGGTTTTTCGTATATTGTTTCGTGTTTTGTCTATACCTGTATTTGCACACACCCTTTGTCCTTCATTGTCTTTGCGTGGAATGCTTACTGAAGCAAAGTGGAACTGAGACAACCCTTACCAAGTAGACAAATTGCATCTCCATGAAGTACCATTTAACCTTTCTGTATTAAGCGTAACAGTGATGATATATAAGGAACTACATAAAACTTAAAAATATAAAAGCATCCGATGTAAACGAAAAGAAAAGCACACTGACAGATATTCACGAGTATATGACAGACAGGAGCATTAAGGGATTTTGGCTGATAGCGTTTGTACAGTTCTACGTGCCAGTTCACTGATAGTCTCTCATACAGATTTTCAACTCATATAACATTGAACTTTTGAAAAAGGCACTAGACTTGAATGTTAATATTTTTTCTGATTGCTGTTTGCAAATAAACAAATAATAACGAACATATCTTAAAAACAATAGCACTACTGATCATATACAACCAAATAATAAAAGCAAATCAGTCGATAACAAGAGATCCAAGAGATATTGTCAGGTTCACCATTGGATTTGCAAATCAGTCGATTTTATATGTTGGTCCATTATCTTAAACGCTTCATGTTGAATTTGCCACTTTCCAGTTGGCATTCCTACTCCCCAAATTGTCAACTGAATACAGTTTAATGCATATATTTTGATTTGATAACAACTGTATGATAACATCCCAAGATATTTGCATCTATAAAGAAAAATATCAATATCGTACATGACGAAACAACAATTTTCTGTGATCGATGGCACAAAAATTATGACAGTGAAAAAGTAAATATATCTTTATAAATGCTATAAAGTACCGCGGTAGTCGAAAATTCAAGATAACCAAATATCCATTATTTTGTAATTTCATCTGTTTCAAAAATAAGTATAAATAAATCAATATATCTATACATATACATAGAGAATACACGGTTAGTATCTTACAATACAAGGTTTATTTTGGTGCGAGACTTAGGAAAGCCGAGATGACGAGGCTTTGCCGAGTCATCTCGGCTTTCCGTGTCGAGCACCAAAATAAAACTTGTATTGTAAGATACTAACCGTGTATTCTGTTTATCCTGCAACCGTTATGGCTTTCAAAACGAAAGCAAATTGACAGTTCCTTACTTTGTTTCGCTCGAAGCGAGACGCTTCTTTGATGCGGAGGTAAAGATTCATTCACTTAACCGAATGGCGTGTACTCCTTTTTACTGCCGTGGGAAATAAATAAGCGCATTCACAAACAGTAACCGTAATTCTATTCAGGGTGATATATCACTGAAAGGAAATGAAAATACTCAAATAACAACCAATACCCATTAAAGAATTACTTAACAATACATACCTTTGTCATGAGCCAAGAAAAAGACGACACCGCCATACGAGATTTTCGATATCGTAAAAATGACGTCATTTCGATGAATGTGACGTCACGTTTTAGCGGGACTGAATGACGTTTCATTCACCGGAAGGGTCAAGTTCTGGGTCAAGTTAGAAAAAGTTCCGTCAGATATGGAACAAATTCACGTGATCGTATTGACGGATAAAGCATATCGTATCGACGGATAAAGCACAAGTTTATCCGGCAGTAGTTATCGGTCAGTATGTGGGACAGTTGCAGGATAAAAGAGATTTGTTAATGTATGTCTACATGGTAACGGATTTTATCTATCAACTTATAGACTATACATAACAAGGGTTAAGAAAGAGATAAAGTACTTATAAAATTCAAGACAGGTCCATTAAGTATATACTTTTATGTATATTGCATTTTATTAGAAATATGGGTAAGAATTCCTATATGAAAATCAAAGATGACTACTGGTTAGCCATCTTGTCCATAGATCAGTCCCAAAATGAACTAGGCATAACTAAGCTCCCATGTAGAATTTGAACCATAGAAGTAAGCCCGACTATTAGAATAAAAAATGATGACTTCTAAGCATGAAATTTGAATTGGATCGTTAATAGTACTCTCTGTCAAATAAATGTAGTGGTAGCACGCTTCTACTTTCGAAATTAATGATGTTTTCTTGTTTCCCATTTCGATTTCTGATTGAACCCGAAAACTATCATACATAACTGGATTTACATATGAAATCCGTCCAGTATAATCAGAGAAATAAAAGAAACAAAAGATAGATGGATGCATGGCGAGTAATGGGAGAAAGGCGATTTGGTGGGTTAAAAAGTCGCCTTTCAAGATCAGATCAGTTCAATAAAAGTATTTTGTCAGCGTTTCTACTGGAGTTGCATATATGCGTAAATAACGACTACATATACAATTCTGAAATATTCAGCTTTCGTAACTTTGTATGTGACCGTTACCCGCAAAATTCTATCTGTGACCGTTATCACTTTCATAATTTCTAATTAAGCATCGTCTAGGTTTCTCCAATAGCAGATATAATAAATGAAACTTTTTTTTTTCAACAGTCATATATTACATGTTAGTAAACGAGACAGTTTTGTGACAGCAAAATTTATTTATTTACAATTGATAACCTTCTGGTAAATGAAATGTGACCGATATCCCTACTATCGAAAAATATTGTGTCGAGGTGTTTGCATTATTTGAGCTAGTTTGACTATAATTAATAGCATCACAGAGTCTCTAACAATGCACTGTCTTTGACGCACGATAGGTTTTGAAGATGTATTGCTTGTATGTCATAATTTCAGCTGATTTTCATCTTGAAGCGGGCGTTTTTTCATTGTTTTTGTGTGCCCGACACACTTCCGGTGACGTATGTTGTCCCCATTAGAATTTTCAGTGAGACGCGACGGTCGGCAGTGAACAGCTAGTCCTATGTTGTCCGTAATAAGGCTGTTATAGTGTGTGAATTCCGGTTTAACGGCTGATCATTGTGTGTCCCTGTTTAACGGCTGATCATTGTGTGTCCCTGTTTAACGGCTGATTATTGTGTGTCCCTGTTGAACTGCTGATCATTGTGTGTCCCTGTTTAACGGCTGATCATTGTGTGTCCCTGTTTAACGGCTGATCATTGTGTGTCCCTGTTTAACGGCTGATTATTGTGTGTCCCTGTTGAACTGCTGATCATTGTGTGTCCCTGTTTAACGGCTGATCATTGTGTGTCCCTGTTTAACGGCTGATCATTGTGTGTCCCTGTTTAACGGCTGATTATTGTGTGTCCCTGTTTAACGGCTGATCATTGTGTGTCCCTGTTTAACGGCTGATCATTGTGTGTTCCTGTTTAACGGCTGATCATTGTGTGTCCCTGTTTAACGGCTGATTATTGTGTGTCCCTATTTAACGGCTGATTATTGTGTGTCCCTGTTTAACGGCTGATCATTGTGTGTCCCTGTTTAACGGCTGATCATTGTGTGTCCCTGTTTAACTGCTGATTATTGTGTGTCCCTGTTTAACTGCTGATCATTGTGTGTCCCTGTTTAACTGCTGATCATTGTGTGTCCCTGTTTAACGGCTGATTATTGTGTGTCCCTGTTTAACGGCTGATCATTGTGTGTCCCTGTTTAACGGCTGATCATTGTGTGTCCCTGTTTAACGGCTGATCATTGTGTGTCCCTGTTTAACGGCTGATTATTGTGTGTCCCTGTTTAACGACTGATCATTGTGTGTCCCTGTTTAACTGCTGATTATTGTTTGTCCCTGTTTAACGGCTGATTATTGTGTGTCCCTGTTTAACGGCTGATTATTGTGTGTCCCTCTTTAACGGCTGTTCATTGTGTGTCCCTGTTTAACGGCTGATCATTGTGTGTCCCTGTTTAACGGCTGATCATTGTGTGTCCCTGTTTAACGGCTGATCATTGTGTGTCCCTATTTAACGGCTGATTATTGTGTGTCCCTGTTTAACGGCTGATTATTGTGTGTCCCTGTTTAACGGCTGATCATTGTGTGTCCCTGTTTAACGGCTGATCATTGTGTGTCCCTGTTTAACTGCTGATTATTGTGTGTCCCTGTTTAACTGCTGATCATTGTGTGTCCCTGTTTAACTGCTGATCATTGTGTGTCCCTGTTTAACGGCTGATTATTGTGTGTCCCTGTTTAACGGCTGATCATTGTGTGTCCCTGTTTAACGGCTGATTATTGTGTGTCCCTGTTTAACGGCTGATCATTGTGTGTCCCTGTTTAACGGCTGATTATTGTGTGTCCCTGTTTAACGGCTGATCATTGTGTGTCCCTGTTTAACTGCTGATTATTGTTTGTCCCTGTTTAACGGCTTATCATTGTGTGTCCCTGTTTAACTGCTGATTATTGTTTGTCCCTGTTTAACGGCTGATTATTGTGTGTCCCTGTTTAACGGCTGATTTTTGTCTGTCCCTGTTTAATGGCTGATAATTGTGTGTCTTTGTTTAGTGGCTGATCATTGTGTGTCCCTGTTTAACGGCTGATTATTGTTTGTCCCTGTTTAACGGCTGATTATTGTGTGTCCCTGTTTAACGGCTGATTTTTGTCTGTCCCTGTTTAATGGCTGATAATTGTGTGTCTTTGTATAACGGCTGATCATTGTGTGTCCCTGTTTAACGGCTGATTATTGTGTGTCCCTGTTTAACGGCTGATCATTGTGTGTCCATGTTTAACGGCTGATTATTGTGTGTCCCTGTTTAACGGCTGATCATTGTGTGTCCCTGTTTAACGGCTGATCATTGTGTGTCCCTGTTTAACGGCTGATCATTGTGTGTCCCTGTTTAACGGCTGATCATTGTGTGTCCCTGTTTAAACGGCTGATCATTGTGTGTCCCTGTTTAACGGCTGATCATTGTGTGTCCCTGTTTAACGGCTGATCATTGTGTGTCCCTGTTTAACGGCTGATCATTGTGTGTCCCTGTTTAACGGCTGATCATTGTGTGTCCCTGTTTAACGGCTGATCATTGTGTGTCCCTGTTTAACGGCTGATCATTGTGTGTCCCTGTTTAACGGCTGATCATTGTGTGTCCCTGTTTAACGGCTGATCATTGTGTGTCCCTGTTTAACGGCTGATTATTGTGTGTCCCTGTTTAACGGCTGATCATTGTGTGTCCCTGTTTAACGGCTGATTATTGTGTGTCCCTGTTTAACTGCTGATCATTGTATACATGTGTGTCCCTGTTTATTCAGGACAGTGACCTCCACAGGAACTGAAGCCGTCACCATATTGTTAATATTGACGGGAAACAAAACAATATCAACATCATGACTGCAGCTAGAATTTCTGTCCCCTACATTACAATTTTTTGATGGATTCCAAGATTTCATATAATTATAGCTTCAACACATTTGATCAGGGCTGTATAAACGTATAATGTCTCCGTAGTGTGCTCGGAGATCTGTAGCATCCATTTAAATGGCGTAATAGTGAGTTGTTCAACGCAGGACAATCAAATTACTTTTTTTTTTCGATTTGAAGAAAACAATTTTCCGAATGCCTACGTGTCATCTCTAAATTTCTATTGCACTAATAAACATGCGCGAACATCCATTACGAATTTATTTTATTAAATAGATAAAGATGTATGATGATTCAGATGTCAGTTCTTGTGAGAAGAAATATTAATGGTGACAAAATATCAATTGGGTTGCTCGACTATAACAGAATATTTCAACATTATAAAAACCTTCTCTCATGAGGTTTGAGGATCGTCACAGTATTCCTTTGAGTTTTAACAAAATAATTGTCTCTATTGTTAGATTATTGCCATAATATGAAAAAGTTCAAGTATTTAAAAATTTTGAAAATGTGTCATTCTGATTTTTAATGAAGATGCGTAATCTTATTTAAGAATATTCATACTGTTTTTAAAAAATCACTTTAAAATCCTGCACGACGTTATAGCAATATGAAGTTCATTTTTGTTGTAAATCTGTTGAAGGTCCACTGTGAAAGTGTGAAATTATAACCTATTAACTTTTTAAAAAAATTACATTTTAACGAAATTAAAGCATTTTGAAAAAATAACAAGAAATGCTGGGAAGTAACAAACATTGAAGTCATTCTATTATATAATTACTCTGCAATATATTAGAAAATAGTTAAGAGAATAATAATGAATCCGTCAAAAATATTATCTGAATTGTTTTTTAATATGCTTCCGCCGACTGAGCATAAACAATGCTAATCATTTGAACAATAATTGGTGTATGATCCTATATGAATATGTGTGTCTATTTAACACAAAACTTTTTTTTTCTTTTGATGTGTGCGCAATAAGTAATTCATTCCATAAACGGAATAGGTCCATGCATTGTTTGGGGGAACGCAATTAACTATGTTTAATATTTTATCTTGAAGTAAAATTAGAAGCTCACATTTGCAAAGGTCATAATAGTGTTAAGTAAGTAACGTTTGTAAATGAAGAAAACACTTATTCGTCGTGTCCTGTTTTTGATAAAGACAAAATATCAAGTGTCAGTGGTGTATCTTTAAAGGGTATCTCTCGTTGATTTTAACCTTATAACCTTTTACACCAAATTAATTTAGCTTTATATATTTTCAAATAGAACGGACAGCTCACGTTAATTGCATCTTTTATCATAAAAACACCACACTATTGTATGAGATTATATGTCAGATGCCATATTTCTTTAACTAGAGGAGACTCTCTGAGACTCTAGTATTTAGAATATTCCTGAAATCATGTTTAGTTTTAAGTCTGAGCATATTGAGATAAATGTGTTACGTAAGCAAACAATCGTCTATATTCAAAAAATTAGTGGTCTTTAGGTATATATACCAATCAGAAGCCATTATAGTGTTACTATGGATACTGGGACATTAAAAAGGATCCCTTAAAACTCAATATGCCAATTTTCACTGCCAAAATATAAGAAAGTTTAATAATACATAAAGAAGAAACCGATAAGTTCCTGATTTCGTTTGAGATTAAGGGGATTAACTAGATATAGGGACACGATGATAATCCGACCTCTAAAACCCTACAGGCAAACTTTTACTGCCACTATCCAATAAAGTAAAATAAATATATTACTAAGATACCAAACTAAATCCATTGTGTCTTTTGGGGATCTTTTAAAAATATGCTCATTATCCTATAATTTAAGTTTGATTAAACAAAAATATGAAGTAAATAACGTTTTATCGTATAACACATTAATGCCACTTCCAATAACATTACTGCCATGGCAACGAAATGGTAGTAATTGATTGATAAAAATTAAAATATTACTTGATTTTAGCGAAAATAGTATAGAAGGAAAGTTTGTGACACATACCAAATGAATTCATAGACGATGTTTAAGGTATTTGTTGTAATGGTAACTATTACCAGCAGTCATTATTTAGTCGCATTACTCAATTAATTATAACGTCATGGCCAATTTGTCTGTCTTCGTTATTAAATTGATATATTTTTATTCCTTTGCAATTCTTTATCATCCTCTCGGTATTTCTCTGATCCTATCTGATTCTTGTCTCTCTGATATCGGGATCTAAACCTTGCGTGTAAATTAATTGCTTTAACTAGTCAAAAGCTTGATTTAATTATTAAAAAAAGATCGTGAAAAGTCTGTAGAATCAGGCGTGTAGTAAATATCAGGAGAGCCGATTTACAGGCGACACACAGTGTATCTACGTATACGACATAAAGAAATAATCCATCAGGGGAGATTGAATGCGAACAGGATTATTGCCAAGATATGGAACACGTATCTTATTGTATAGAACTGTGTTTCTAGGCTGTTGTAAAGCAGACACGAATCAAGTAAGCGAGGTGAAGTATGTGTCGTGAGTTCATTACGAATCCTACACACGTCATAACAACATTTAAGGAATTATGCAGATCTTGGGTAAGAATAGATCTAACGTATTGGTGTTAGTTAATTCCTCATACCACCACAATAGGTTTGATCCCTTTTTCATTTCCTATTTGCTGCCGAGGGAAAATAGCTGTAGCTTTGTAGTTGGTATGGAGCCGGTCGACTTGTATAGCTCGCTGATTAAAACTCCGCCAATACAGTATATAAGAGAGGCGTTCTATCGATTAATAGGTGAGAGAGTTCGACATCTTCTTCCCAACGTATTACACCTTTACAACAATTTCTCTAAGGATATCCAAGCACGCCACCACACCAACTGATCTGTACCCTAGGTTTACTGTTGGGTCTGTTTCCACTTTTCGGAGATGTTCCCGCCCCGACCAATTTCCAGCGATTTCGAAACTGACCCACTTATTGATTAAACTCCGTAGCTATGTGCGGTTTTTTACGGATAGTATATAGCCTCGATCTGTTACAATTTACCAATAAAAGGATATAAAGCCACACCCTAATTACCTGTCCCATGTTATCACACATTTACACCAATATACGAAGGCTATGGCTTTTATAACTAAGATTTATCAGCATTTCCAATTCATTACTTCATTAACGTCCAAAGAAACACCGAATTTTCAGAACGTACTTGCCTGCTTTTCAGCTTAAAGTGTTTTAAAAGTCATATACCCCCGATATCATTGTTGTTTTTTAAATGCTAAGTTTCAGATGTATCGATTTTTCGGGCATAGTTTCATGAACTTTTCTTAAAGGTCCACTACCTTTCCAAAACGGCTTTCATTTTTTAAATAGGAATACAAAACCAGAGTGAGAATTTTGAAGAATCGCAAAAGTCATTAGTTTACCGTTACGTTAATAACACTTTTATCATGACCTTCTGAAAAATTTCATTAAAATAAATAAAATGTAAATTTTCATAACGCGAGTCGCCTTATATTTCCACCGCCGTCCTAATAACCGCACGTTAGTTGATTATCATTGCGCCAGACGGCGAACCAATATGAATCTTCAGTGTTAACATATATCACACAGGGCATTTTCTTGTCTTTGGTATAATAACTTCATCTTAGGCAATCGATAGATATTCTAATATCAATAAACTATTAATTTGTGTTTCCGAAAGTGTGTTGTAACTTCGAATTCGCCATAGAATCTTAAGTCACAGAGCTTTCTTTAATTTGCTATTTATGCTATTTATGTAAAATGCTATACTTTCATTTTTTTCGGTATTAGAGAACGTTGTCTATTAGTCTATACAAGCTAATTAAAACATTGTTAAAACAGTGATTGCGTGTTGACCTAATCTTGTGTAAGCGTTTATATTTTATTCCCAATTTGCTTAGTCAGGATTCTATTCGATTTCCACCTTCCTGCGTTGTTCTGTAAATGTTGATATTCGTACAGAATACCTTTCTTTTTGTGTATATCGTGATGTTCAGATCTTCGTGAAGAATTTAATTGTTTCTTTTCCTTTAGACCTTTCGTGAAAGCCTGATCATTAATTTAGTTGAACCTCTTTGATTTCACCGCAATAAGAAATACAACTACGGCATGACATGGCTGTCTTTCGTGTTCTTTGATACCAATCAGATGACATTTTTTTCTAATGTTGTATCCATGACAACAAAAATACAAACGATACCAATGCCCACTGTGCATACGCTGTTAAGGTACCATTCCATAAAATATAAATTATGAGTTACAAGATATTATACACAATTCACAAATAGAAATAACCCAAATATGCAATGAGTAGCCAAAGGCTCCTTGACACGTTAATGATAGACGGGGCAGTTGCAGGTTTGCATATTAGTCATGTAAAGGTAAGATAGATTGAATTCTGACCCCTCAGATCTGGTTTAGTCTAATATCCTTTGTTGGCAGTGCTCACCGATAAACCATCTTTATGTTCTCGTGGGTTATCGTAAATTTACTTACATATAACGTTGAACCAAATATAGCGTTTCTCCTCTCTGAGATCAATCTTTATCTCGTTAATGCTACACTAGCTACATATGTATTAGACACCATCGCCCACCGAGTCCTGGGCTAGTTATATACTTCTGACCTTTTGTGTCGGGAATAGTAAAGCTATTCATCTTTTCCATTGGTTAAACGTATTAATAAAGGTGTACATTACTTAAGTTACTTTATTTTTCGTGGTAAATAAAGGATCGCACTACATTTCTGAAGCTACTTAATGTTCATATATATATAACCTTTTATCTTTTCCATAAGCACGATCGAAATTTTTTGTTATTTTTTACCATCAATTGAAATTGTTATCAAGGTTTTCAGTTTATTTTCCCTTATTCCGATTTTCTTGTTTTTAGTATTCTTTTTCACTGGTCAGGATATTCGATTTACATTTTCGTCTCCATATGAAACTTTTAAAAAGCCCTATCTATTTCGAAAACCAGGAAGCTTATGTTAATTTTGGAAAGATTTGCAATATGGGGTTATTTTCATTTCATTTGGTAGAGACAGATGATTTTCTAATGGACATTGATATAAATTTTCTTTTGATGTAATGTTTCTTGATATCAAAGTAAGGATTTAAGTAATTTCTGTGTTTTCTTGTTAGTATTTTAAACTCAAACATATATATATTGCAATTTTGAAGTAAAGACACGTGTTTGTAAGGTTCAATGTTATCTGGAATGTAGCCACTTATGTTACGTCTTTGAAATATAGTAGTAATATATCATAATACGTTTTATATAAAATATATTTAACCTATTATACCCCGTTAAAATCAATGTGATTATACGTCATTTTACGAACGCGTAACTTGTCTTCTTTTGGTATAAGATATGAGTACTTGTTATGTATACGAAACCTATAAGGGAATTGTATATAAGCTTGTAGGTGACATATTGTGCTTTTTTCGTTGAGAACTAATTATTCTTGTACTTATGATAATCTGAAATGGTCATTATGACGTCAAGATAGTCTTTGTTTTATAATGATGCACGATTTGACGTCATAACTACCCTGACGTCATCTTTGAAATACAGCTTATCAATGGTAGTTTACATGTACATTGATCCGCGATTCTGCCAATGTAACATTTTTTTTGTGTATATGTCTCTTGTGTAATATAGACAGATTTTAATTGACTGTTCGGGGTAGGAACAAGAAATCTATTGTAACGTATTGACAGAAAAAAATAAAGTGATGTCAGGAAAAAATGACGTGACGTCAGAATTTAGAGGTCGGCGAACCAAAATGTCCGTCTCTGCTGAATATTGCAGCAAATTTCGGTTCTACAAATATTTTTAATGCAAGTTGGTATAGCCATGTGATGAAAATTCTTTTGCGAGCAACACCAATTTAAGATCCTACACATATATAAATCGCGTGTTTGTTGTCTTTCTCCAAGGATGACACTTACATCATAATGTATTACCCATATTTGCAATAAAACACATACACAAACTCCAGCAACTTTCTAATCCTCGTTGGTATTCTGTCGACATAGTTCCCAGTAGAAATGTCGCGAAACCTAACCCTCTGCTCCAGAATAGCGCTGTATTTGATAACCAGCCACAAACACTTCTAGATTTGTTATCGATTTAAGACACTGATGTTTCCTTAAACTGATTTGGAACCTTTTTTTGGCTTCCTTTGTTGGAAGAAGGTTAAATATTCATGTGCAAAACCATAAAATACGTTTGAAATGCTTCAGGACAACGTTCGCATAGGAAAGCAAGTGAGGTGGAATGATAACTTAAAAGCAAATAAATTACGTAGGTAATTTTTTCGTTGAGAACTAATTTTACTTCAGCGTTGCTAGATTCATTCCATATCCGGATTCATCAATGAGGGAGGTCCTGAAAATTGGTACTTTTCTGAACTGAATACCGTCGAAATGTGCAAATCCTCAAGTTCATCGGCTTACTTAATTAATTAAAAATGAATTGCTCGTATTCAATTGATGTAGCGTGTGTTCGCATTGTTCTTGTTATTTTATCGTTAATGGTTATGTTATGTTGTCTTGGACGAAGTATCAAGTACAATGCTTTGATAACACAGTCAGAACCTTACAGAAAATGCCAATGAATCTCACGATGTTCCTTTACAACAGATTTATCATTTAGAAGAGCAATGTCTTATTTCCTTACTCGCGATGAATTCCGATAGCTGCCATTTCCTTACTCGCGATGAATTCCGATAGCTGCCATTGCACTGGTGATATGGCATCTCTAGTCTTGTAAACTATTCCCTTTTCCCTGCTACAATCTAACGACAAACGCATGGCTTCTCAAGGCGCTCCATGTGTCTTTCTGTAATTAGGTAAGCAGACAGACACTGGTACAATTTATAGTGACTTGGTCAATAAACACCAAAATAAAGTCCGCGTGAACGTCCATGAATGTCCGCCAATACTGACTTCAACGCACTCTTATGTCAAATTTGTTTCACTAAAACTAGTTAAAGTTTCAAATAAGTTTTGCAAACCTTCGAATCTTGAGTGCTTTGAATAGTTTCTTTGAGGCTAAAAATTCGTAACAAGTGCAAACCTGTCGGGTTCTGTCAAACTAAATTGACATATGCCAAGATTGTAGTTGGAATACTTATGATGTCCTACAGACTAAGGAACAGTTATCTAGTGGCGAGTGCCTAATACTTTTGCAGGAATATGAATAACAAAACAAATTTACGATATCTTTATAATTGCTATTTATCAAACGCAGAGAAGTAATAAAGCAGTGTGTGAAACCGAATCCGGAAAACAATTGACGTCTTCATAAATCTGATCCTTCACTTCTAATCTAAACACATGAACCTGTCTGATATTGCAATAAAATCAAATCTTTTAGTAGTTTATATAAATGTACATTATTTTGTACTTTTTAGAAAAAAACAAACAAACCTTGTTTAGGTCTTAGAACCAGTTTGTAAATTAGTTTTTCAAACCATAAACGAAAACAAAACAAGTTATTTTCAACACATTATTATTATACATATTTGCATGGCATGTATAAACTTATCAAACGCATAGAGCACATATATGTACTGTCTTATTTAAACCTTCAACATTCTAATTCATCATGACTTTCTCTAAATCTAAATCTCTAAATGAAACACCCACGCATCACCATAAACAAATGAGAAAATAGATTCATACATGTGAAGCTTGTGTCTGATCCTAATGTATATAAACTTAAATCATATAACAGTAGAAAAAGCCCTACTAAGGTAGTTTAAAATTTCGTTATTATCTGATTTTTTTTATTAAACCATGAAAATGATAATGGTTAGAATGAAAACTTTATTCCATAAAATAAATCTACTTCTAGAACTAGCCTTCTTCCTTTAATTATATTTGTCATTCCTAATCCTTTTAAACAGTCTGCACTCTGTACTGTAATTTTGTTTTGGAGGAAAAATAATATCATTGATACCTGCACGTCACTTAGGATATGTCAATGTGATATATACGAACAGCCAGCCCGGGCTGCCAAGTTGTCTTCATACTGAAGGCATATACCTGTTAGGATGTATAGGGACAATATTTGTATGGAGTTAAAATACTACTGACAACACTAAGGGATTATGGAGATATAAGCACCGCAAACAGATGTTTTTTGTTGTATTTTTTTAAGCTTTTGTTACGTAACAACGAAAGGTGCAGTTGAAGTCAAATTTATCACAAAAAATAGCCTAATTATCCAGCTGAAAACCAACATATACAGTTGATCATCTAATGTGTCGATACATGGAGATTCAGTCGCATAGACCGATGACTAGATTTTGAGGCTGTATAGATGAGCGTCGTTTCTTTGTTTCTTAGTTAAGCAACTCCGAACGCGCCCTGATCTTCGACGAGAGACTGCTCTGTTTGTTCAGGTCACATTTGGTGGCAACGGTGGGATTCAAACCCAAACCACCGACGCGAAGAGACTGGTGACATGGGAAACGGTGTCTTACATGTATTCACCATATCGGTAAAGCTATTTTGACGACGCTTGCCTGGAGTAACAACGATAAAATTATTAAATAAGAAAAAAGGAAAACCTGGAGGATTAATTAGTGTAAGATACTGTTATTATCTTAACTGTGGCCGTATTTTAATATTGATTTTCATTCATCTTCTCTTTTTGAAATTGGATCAATCCCAATGCGTTGAAAACCAAATAGAATAATTACTCATAAAATCATCATTTAATGTATACTTTCATTTCATTTCAAAATATTTGTTTATAATACAAGAAATATAAACAATATCATAATCTAAATCTTAAAACAGTAAAGTATAAACAAATGGATTGGACAACAGGCAAAGCCTATACAAATCCTTTCCAAAATGTATACTTTATTTATTGACAAATGATATGTATTCGCAATACAATATATTTTTACTTACTAATGAATCCACCTAAATGATCAATTATCGATTTCTTGTAATATGTTTTACAGCAATTAATAAATCAAACAAACTCAAAAGGAATCATATCTCTACAGAGATGCCACTTCCAATTATAGAGAGTGAAAACCTCCACAGTATTATGGTTTGAAGCAACACGGATCCATTAGATTGATACATTTCATCATTTATAAAAGGATCGTATAGCGAACGTAAGGCATATTCTAGAACATTGAACAAGAGTAGCCTTGTATTGCAGAAAGAATCAGAATGATTGAGCCAGTTATGATGACGACCGTTCTACTTTCTGATAGTCTTTGCTAGCGTACATCTATCGAAGTCTCGTTTGAGATGTCTGGATGTATCTACCTTTCTGTTGTTGATACAGTCTTCTCTCATACTTCACAGGAATATCCCGTGGTTGCTAGGGAAAAGATAGCTGTTTCTTCCATACTTCACAGGGATATCCCGCGGTTGCTAGCGAAAAGATATCTCTATCTTACACAGGGGGTGTAAGACATCTCACACGCGCTAGACAATAACGTGGCGTCATCAATAAATGGGGCGTCTTTGCGGCGCGCATTGTAGATGACGTCATCAATTTTGACGCATAACGACGTTCCTGCATAATGGCGCAACGAAACAGTTGAAAAAAACCAGGAATTTCGTGATTTTTCTACAAAGTATGGAAGAAAAAGAATCCAACATGGGTCTGTCAAGTGGAGAGGGATATCTCAACCCTTCTGAAAGATATTGGCCGTCAACCCTCGGCAAGCCTTGGGTTGAGCCATGATCTTTCACTCGGGTTGAGATATCCCTGTCCACTTGACAGACCCATGTAAGATTCTAATAATCTTACACAGGAGGGTGTAAGACAGCTAACACGCGCTAGATAATAACGTGACGTCATCAATACGTGCGGCTTAACTGCAGCGCGCATTGTAGATGACGTCATCAGTTTTGACGCATAACGACGTTCCTGCGATAATGACACGATGAAAAAGCTGGAAACCAAGTGGAATTTCATCATTTTTTCTTCTAAGTATGGGAGAAAAAGAATCAAACATGGGTCTATGAAGTAGACAGGGATATCTCAACCCTCGTGAAAGATTTTGGCCGTCAACCCGAGGCATGCCTCGGGTTGACGGGCCAAAATCTTTCACTCGGGTTGAGATATCCTGTCTACTTCACAGACCCATGTAAGATTCTATTAACCTACAGAACAAGGAATTCTGAATCCATACACATTCTCATAATACCCCACACCAACGGGAACAGAAGACATTCTGGACTTGTTGTGAAATCAAAAAAATATATTGTTTTCTACTAATTCTTCCAAACCTAAAGTATAACTTTCTAATAAGGCATCATAAATATCCATTTTTATCATTCATAACGCCAATGCTTCTAAGTGCCATAGTTCATGTAGATGCTCATACTAGAAAATCCCTTTTTATTTCGACTTTCTCATGGATTATCTAGGAGTGCCTGTTCGGAAATCCTGTCACGTTCGTGCCCACAGTTTGTACGTGATCAACAAATCTGGGTTCGATCCAGGTTACAGCTAGTGATGTCTGTTTTTTTTGTCATGGATACAGAGATATAGTCTTCATTTAACCACGTAAATTCCTCTCTATTTTTTATAATGTGTTTTTAAGATAAAACATCTCCTGTAACTAACAGACTTTAAAAAACACATTAACTCGATATTAATGTTGAATTGTCAGATTTAATAAGGTATTGACGTTTTATTTACCTAATAGCAATTCATCCCTGTCTCATTTCGTACCGTGGAACAGCAATTATAATGGAAATCAATATATAAGACAGTTGAAGACTATTTGCCATTAAAGATTGTCATGGGTTCAGTGACTCTAGACAACACACTTATATGTAGAAAGGCAGGTGTTGCACGATAAAACCGGTATAATAAAGCAATTTAAGATGTTTCCAAGTCGTTCTCTATTGATTCTAAAGGTGTGGTAATGTCTGCTGATTGCAAGAAAAATAGAAGTCGTCTAATTAAAGAGGATTTAAACTAGATCGGTGTAACATGTCCGCTATCCAGAAGATCCTGTTATATGGTGTATGCTGTATGGTGTATGCTGTATGGTGTATTCTGTATGCCGTATAGTGTATGCTGTATAGTGTATGCTATATGCTGTATAATGTATGCGGTATGCCGTATAGCGTATGCTGTGTGATGCTATATGCTGTGTGGTGTATGATCATGCTGTATGGTGTATGATATATGTTGTATAATGTATGCTGTATGTTGTATGTTGTATAGTGTATAGTGTATGCTGTATGGTATATGGTGTATGGAATATTGTGTATGATATATAGTGCATGCGGTATGGTGTATGCTACATGGTGTAGGTGGTTCTTTAATTTGCACGCAGTTTCCTTCGTAACACATACATTATTGAATCGCTTTTGACGCCAGAATTATTTTCACTCTTTGTCGTTGTTACGAAACACCTTGATAACTCAATGCTGGTTAGCAAACTACACGGTAAAGGAAACATAATATTAAACATTATAGTTCATACTCGGAAGGTGAACACACCATTACTATTTTTTTGAGCTTCAGACTATATTCAATAAACCCAAATTCCTCAAACAGAAAGTTTTCTTTGAGACTGCATAAATCAGAACAGAAAATAGATAATGAATATGTATCTTCTAAGGATTCTTAGGCTTAACTCTAAACCATCTCGTCACAACTATGCCATAACTTAGCAAAAGTGAAGCCTAAGGTGATATATTTGACATCCAAAAAGTGGCTGTTACATGTGGTGTCTTATGTTGATGTCAACTGCTCACCGTGAAAATGGCTGTTCCATTTTATGAATTGAACCATTGTTGATAAACGCATCCCCTCCCCCAATGAGTAAATACTGTAAACATAACCAATAAACTATCTTCTTAATGTAATTCATGTTCTATATAGACGCCAGTGTTTTGCAGACAACAAATTCATAATGTACTAGTGCGCATTAGGAAAAAGATATTCGGCAAAGCTTAGATAGACATTAGACTGCATTAAAAGAAAGTTTAATGCTAAGATGTATAAACCTCAAAAATAGTGGTGTAAGTAATCTGTGTCCTTGAGGCGCAGTCTTATGTCCCTGTGCATTGTGTAAACTCTGCCGTCTACCAGAGTGAGATCTGCATAGTCATCGCATTTGCATTTGTCGTAAAATGTAGGCCATTTTCGGAAATTATTCACATTTGTTAAGCGGATTCTCACAAAAGTTTGCAAACAAAATTTATTTCATAACCCTATGAAGTTAAACAATAGTTACATCAATACTTATAATTAATTTTTCAGACTATTTGATAACATAAAGTACGTTTTAACGTACGTACGACTCCATTGGTTTTCCAATGGATTATGTTTTCTTAATCAATACGCAACGTCGACGTCTCTATTGTGACGTCATGATTACGGCGCATTTTTGCGCCATTCTCGTATTTTGTCTTCATAGTATATGAAAAAAGGATCTGCCAATTGGAGAGCTGGATTTAGAATGAAAACAAATAAAAATAATTATTTATGGATGAAGAACATTTATTTCGTCACAAACTTGGTCTCCTCTCCAATACTTTATGCGTAATAATTTGTAAAGAGAATGTTTTCAAAACGTAAGACCACAATTTTACGGAATAAGAACATAATGTAAAAAACAAGAAGTGCGCTATTAATATGAGGTGGGATTCGGAAAATAACCTTATACAGCTCATAAAGTTGAGTTACTGGTGTCTCACTATGTTCCGGTATGACGTACATCAATCTATACTTTGAAAACGAATTGTTGAGCAACTTCGGCAGACGTAAGCCATTTGCAGACGTTTTGTCATTATTAACTGTCATGGGACCAGTTTGTTCTCTAACTTACTCGTATTTAAGTAAAGTGTCGTCATTCCGAAATCAGTGTTGTAACGTTATTAGAGCTATTTATCTGGAGGAAAAAAGACAAAAAAAACCCCAACCAAATCTTGTTATCAACATTTATCACCTATCCCGAATCTAATCAAGATTGTTCTAACAGTGGCTGCCATTATGGCTTCGATCGACTGTCGGAAAATGGAGTCAAATGATGGTATATTTGAAAGTGGAATAAAATATCTGGTGAAACGACAAATATATCTGACATAATATGTGAGTTGCAGGTCACTGCACCAGCGGCTTCAAAAGTGTTGTCTGATAAGCCAAAAGTTTTCTTATAAGAAAGTAAATGCACATAAAATCAATTATATTAAGTAGACGACAATACCTTATCGGAAATATTTTGTTTGTGATATACAATCGAGATATTTACGTCTTTTGTTTATGTCTCGGTCACACATTGAAAGTATATTCATATCCGTGACAATTTTCAACATTATCAAATTTGGTGCGGATAGGTCGCATACCAGTACGATATAGTGAAGTTCATAGGTCAGGATCATACAGGATCATCAGAGAAGTTAACGGTAAATAACGTCAAAGCAAGTGAAGATACGGAATATTAATATGTACCACGTAACGAAGACAATCTCAAGCCTGGCAAGTACATGTAAAAATGTACGAAAATAACATGGAACATCAAACGGACCCATAGTGGAAATAATCAACAAATGCTATTGATATTAATTGGCTTGAAATGTATTGATCAATATGGCCAAACATTGTCGAGCTTTTGATCAGAGAAAACTGAAATAGTAGACCAACGAATGTCGTTTCCATGATATCACTCTCTCAACCACTGTCTCACTTGGAAGAGGTACTAGTGCCTTCCCGTCGATATATCGCTTTGATACATGGAAACCAAACAAAGAGATATTTATCAGTTAGACTCGTAGGAGAAATTTCACGCCTACTTTAGGATATTCTATTTCATACGAAGAAAACTCCGTTTTCAGGTATCTTACTATTTATCGACTTTGAAAAAGCGTTTGACACGTGAAGGATTTTATAAAACGTTTTACGATTTTATAATTCTGGATCCTAAATCATCAATTAGATACATGTTCTTTATAATGATGCAAAACTGCATGTACTTCAGAAGGGCATTTTTTCAATTTTTTCACCATTTTCAATGTTGGTCAAGGATGTAGACAAGGGGACTGAAATTTTTGTACAGTACTTGGATACGAAAAAATGACTACAATGCTGTATGTTTTATGGGTTGCACACAGTACTGGTTGAGGTGTTCGGGGTGTAAATTATATGTTACTGAGCTCGAATACTTCAACACTAAATTACAGCTCTCACATACGCTACATAATCTAGTTAGTAAATATTTGAATAAAGTCATACGATGTCCCAAGAACGAATGAAGCCTTTACTAAAACTATAAAGGGTATCATCAAGTGGTGCTGACAAAGCTTATCAAGTTCGAATTCCAATTGTTTAATGTTAGTTTTGATGATCAGATCCTAAACCAGATAATGCTGAGTTACTTTGAAAATGAATTATTCGGCATGCCAACAACACCCCCATATTACAAACCAATGAGCGATTTTGACATTGCAGACAACACATGAAGCCATTCTACAGACGAGTATTGTCAACGGCAACATTTCATCTAATGTCAAAGCTTTATGGATCGTGCTTTTAGTTTGCATGTAAATGCGGTTAGATTGGTATGATTTCTCTCACTTATGATCCAAATCTAAGCCACAGTGCACGTCATATTTGTTTTAGCATTCGCCTATGTTTAAAATCCTAGTCGCCAGAGCAGTTATCATGACAAAAACACCTATTCTTTTCACAGAACGATATATTAGATATTAGGATGGAACAAAATATACGTAAATGATAAAACAGCGTAAGAGGTCTTCAATAAGTGTTGCAGCCAATTTTATGAATGTTGTTTTGAGGTATCATTCAGTTATAGACCTCGCCTCGTCAGGTACATATGAAATGGTTTGAACCTTTGTGTCAGTGACTAGCCGGTTTAATGTTCTTTTCCTGTTGACAGTTTCAGTGTTGTGATTTTATAAGGAAAATCATTTTCCGAAAACTGATTTGACCTTGTACCAAGCACCGTGACAACCTGTTCTATGGTACTTAATGGCTCCTTTTTTGTATATTCGTAAAGACCGGTCGACACATCGTTGGGAAGCCGTATCGGATCCGTATCGGACAATGGAAATAGGGATCATCTGTGAAACTTAATCCGTGGTGCCACTGTCGAAATGATCTGTACATATATGACCAGGAATGATTAGATATAGGCATCACAAACCTATACAAGTGATATAGGCCTAGCGCTGATGCACCCTTCTTTCATTTCGACTAGTATGGTTGTACATCCATATCAAGCCGCTTTCTTTTTAATACCAAACATTCTTGTCTTCTGCGTTTTGAAATGAATATGCCACCTGAGGATATTTCCAAGACCTTTAGTAGAAGGATATTGCACTTTTTCTGTCGACTGATATTAATATTCGTATTATGAAAACAAATGTGACGTCAGATATACTAGGCAGACATGAAACTCATCCGGACACATCAGGTACACGGCCATTCATTTACATCATTCACTACTTCAATGTTTGCCAATTAAAGGCAGCCGCCCTTATCTTAAATCATTATAATTGGAAGACAAGCGGATCTTCCTGATTCAGCTATCAATAACTGTTTCAGATGTACGTCTATTAGTGACCTGCCGGCACCACTAGTAACTAGAATACAGTCAGTACTACAGATGTGAACGAAACAAGAGGCGTTAAATCACATTCTAATGACTACAGAGCCGATGCCGTCATAATTACCGCATGACACCATATATAGATGTCACGTCTGTTTTTCCTCGTTCCAGTTTCTATGTTTGTAGATCTTTGCTCGACGTGTCCTGGGTCCGTCTGGTCCTTGCTTTTGGTATACTTGGTTTTAAATTGTGTAATTTTACTCAAAAACTTAAGACCAGTAAGAATTCATTTTCTGATAATTAATTTGATTACGGATTTTGATTTACACAATTTCACAAGGTAGAAAATACTTCTATATCTTATCTCTATATCATGGACATTTTTGGAGATTATTCGCGCATATTGGCGAATTTCGGCGAAATTTCGAAGAAAGATAATTTCTATATATTTACCGACTCTGAGGATATGAAAGTACCGTAATTATACTTTTGATAAAAATAATACATATAATGTTAGAAAAATACCTGGAAACTTGGGGATTGGAGAATAAAAACGGCGATTGGATTTAAAGGTTTGTTTACAAAATGAATAGATGACGTAACTAAACTCTGAACTCTTTCTTGTGTTATAGATAAAATCAGAGATATTCGAATGTAAAGTAAACAATATGACGGGACAGATATTAAATGTATGTTGCATAAAAATGTTCTATGCGGAATATTAAGTAAAATAGGATAAATTAAGCTATATTATTGGATGCGATAGTTACCTGGTACTCTCTTTGTTAAAATTATTCACTCCTCAGAACAGGTAAGTAAATTAGTAAATTATTTTAGACAAAAGAAACAACAATCTCAAGTTACTTAGCTTGGCTTACTTGTTCCCAATTTTACGAAAATACAGATTTTAGTCTGATTTCACAGAAGTTTGCAAAAGATTGAAAATTGCGTTCCAGCAAGAAATCACAACGTTTGAATAGTTCCAGTTACCAAAGCTACTACATGTATCAACTATAATTCTATATCACAATCTATTGATTGATAAACATAGATCTGCACCAACTTAGGTCCAGCTGGAGTCAATATTTCAGGACCAATGACTTCCTTCAGCAAAACTAAAAAAATGACAATTCAATCACAATACGTTGTATTTCTCATAAATTGCCAATTACCACTCCTCCTAAGATAATTCAGTTTTGTGCTACAAACATGTTTTAAACATATGCTGAATTCTAAAATCAATAACTGCCTGCGACTCTTGGTCTTGTATCTAATTTTCATATTTCTTTCAGTTTTCAAAAAAAAAAAAAAACTGTGTGCAAAAACGATCGCAAAGAGAAAATACAGAATGATCGGCTGAATACTGGTATTGAAATAAACTGGATGAAAAGGACTGTAAAATCCATGTTTTGTTTTTTGACGAATATAATCAATCTTGTACAACAAAAATATCCCGTTATCTATAAACATTATTTTCATAACTTTCAGAATTCATACAGAAGACAAAAACACACTTCCGTCCATTACTCAAAAGCAATAACTTTTAAGATTTATTTTTACATATATAGCCAAGTGCGTGTCACGCCGAGGCTAAGGAACGCGGTATTGACAGGGCTACTCATGCAGATATATTCACTTAGATTTGTGAATAACAAACTCACCCGTTATTATCAGTGAAAAGCAATTCCATTAGCCATCGGGGAGGGTCAGACACGAAACAAATACGGACCGTCTCTAGCATTACCCAACACTAATTCTGTTTCTACAAAGAATTAAGATGGCCATTTAGGTTTTATCTTCGGTATTCACCGAGCGATAGTGTTTGGGTCTTGCTTTATATAACTAAGATATTTTGTAATTGCGAAATGTTGTAACCGTCGCATAGACAGCTGCTAAATGTAAAGCAGATGGTCGAAACTTAGATATACCAGACATGGCGCTTTATACAACACGATGGCTGTTACTGTATTGCAATCTTGTGTGATGCCCCAACAAGTGAATGTTGTTTAGGTTTTGTTTTTTTTATCAAACTCGGGTTAGTATTATGTTTCAATTTTTTTAAATACATCCAGTAGCTTCGCTAGCCAAGGGTATTCAGTACGATACTCTAGGCCATGGGCTAGGAGGGTCGCACATTCACCTCCCCTCCCCCCCCCAAAAACCTCCGAACCAATATTTTTCCTAACCTTTATGACCCACTGATTACAAATCAAAATGTTAACATTGCATAAGTTGGGATGTACTTCGGTTATGACGTCATCAAGATGGCCGTCATGATCATCTCGAATTTCACTAAAAATTGAGAAATAGTCATAACGTTGACATTTTTCAACCTAAGTAGACAAATGACCACAATAGAACAACAAATAATCCAATAAATGTAGAGATGTGTACGCAGGAAATGAAAAAATCGGATTTTAAGCTCAAAAATAGTAATTTTTAGCAAATTTTTCATATTTGGCTTGACGCAGCAAAAATATTTTCCAACAGCAAACTATTATTTCTAATCAGTTTTTGACCACTTATCAACCAGTATAAACAACAACAACAACAACAAATGTTAACATTGTATAAGTTCCGGTTATGACGTCATCAAAATGGCCACCATCTCGAATTTCACTAAAAAGTGAAAAATAGTCATAACAACTGAGGCAGCAATAATGTTTCCCGACAACAAATTATTATTCGTAATCATTCATTTGATCTCTTATCAACATTGGTGCACAACGACACACATATACACAGACAGCTAGCTATTGAACTAAGTGATTGGAATATACATAACCTTGAATCGTTATACCAACCCTCACCATAGGGAGCTCCGTACTGACGTTCCGTGGGTCCAAACTGACGTCCATTGTATCAGTCTTTCCTGCTGTTGTTTAAGAGGTTAAGATCTTATGCCTAAACCCCCTAGTCTCAAAAAACAAGTCACAAGGTACATTCTTCTTACGCATGATTTCCGGGCCACGATACATGATGCCAGGTACATATGTACATTGTCCTTACCCTTGCTTTTCTGGGTTGAGGTACCCTACATGATTCCAGACCCATGCACTGCACGTTTAATGTAGCAAAGTCATATGGCACCAGTCAAAACCACGGTGTGCTTACCCATGCTTTCTTAGGGTACCCTGCAGCATTTCAGACCCATTCACCACCATATTTAACGTATCAAGATCAGGTAACAAACCGATGGATCGGTCCCCCATCGAAGATCTGACATTGCTTCAATACGATAAACAGACACGACACTCGACCAATACAAAAGCTAATTACCATTGAACTATTTGGCGGCTCGAAAGCTTGCTTGTAACGTTGACCTCCATTGAAAATTGACCTCGGGCCATTTTTCAAGGTTGAAAACTGACCCCGAATGCCGTCGAGTCATTGGGAAAATGTTTGTCGATATCTAGTTTGTAGCGTTTGGTTACGTAATGATAAACAAGTTCTTATGGAGTCACTTTTCAACAAGGTCAATTTTCAACGGGTCGATGTGAAAGTGTTCTTTAAGTTCAGATTTCAACGGCATTTGGGGTCATTTTCAACGTTACACCAGCAACACCATATCGAAATACATCGTCCAATAGGTTATTTATATCCCCCATAGCGTTTTGTTTTTGTATAAGTGTGTTATATGATAGCGCCATGTAATGTTTCCAATACAAATCGTTTCAATGTTACAATATCATTGAAGTCATAGAGTGACTAAATTATAATCAAGCTTACCTTAAACAAAAATTGAAATGCAAACTGCATATATCTCCAAAGAAATAAGAAACAGAAAAAACAAGGCAAAAACAGAATCTGTGCATACAAAAAGCTGAAAAAACAGCGGTAAAATCGACTTGATTGATGTCTAAAATGCAATTAACGTATATGCAAAAGATAGACCAATGACAAACAATAGATAACATCAAATATTTCAATACGATAATCTTAACTAATCCACTCTTTATGATAGCAAACATAACTTAATAAGAGGCTTCTGAACAGTCGTGAAGGTATGTGGTCGTAAGGTACATACAAACCAAAAATACCTGGTTACCATGGTAATCGTGTTCCTGTGCTAACTCAGTGTTGACGTCAATCTTGCACTACGTCAGTTGTTAAGTTCATCAAATGTTATTTTAAGTAATACGTGACAACCCCGGCGATTTAACTGTTAATATGCCAGTTGACCTTTATCTTCATACCTGACTATAACGCACTTATAAGTTATACAATAATAAGTGACGAGGTTTTCATTTTGACTTGGTATACAGAAGTATGCACAGTTGGTATCGAACATGAATTAATCTTCTTGATTCGTCTGTATGAAAATTACGACACATATACTTTAAGAATCCAATGTTTTTTATAGTACACATTATATTAAGATACTGACATCTCTCCTTATGTTCCTGAACGTTAGGTTCATGATTACTATTATTTTTGAAACACTATTGCGCATCATTATTTCTAGGAGAAGTAAATGACTTGATCACGTCATCACGTCCGATACCAAACTCAGCAGACGGCTGTAACCCCTGCAGTTTTACATATTTGTCCTTGAAGGGGGCGACAATCATATTGACTCTTAACGTCTTTTTCAATACAGTATTTGAAAATTGAAATTGAATTCTAAAAGGCGACTAGTCATATACGGTAGAACTATAATGTTTATGGGATTGACTAACAAAATG
This sequence comes from Argopecten irradians, assembly GCF_041381155.1. Lineage (NCBI taxonomy): Eukaryota > Metazoa > Mollusca > Bivalvia > Pectinida > Pectinidae > Argopecten > Argopecten irradians. The sequence goes on along the minus strand of NC_091145.1, from coordinate 37,747,481 downwards.
TCATGGTCTATTCTAAATATAAACCCCAAAGCGGTTAATGATGAGATTATACTCTGAATTTTGTGCCACAGTTTCATAACGTAAAATTTTTATTTTGTGTTTTTATAAGGATGTTTTTTAATAAACTCGTTTAAGTAACTTTTTTCTTTGAAATCTTGGGGCCGCGTGGCCGCGGTGGCCAAGTAATTAAGATGTCCGACATATTACCACAAGCCCTCCAACTCTTGGTCGAATCCAAAATGGGACAGTTTCCAGGGTCTTACCGCTAGTCGATGTTTCTTCTCTGGGTATTGCGGTTCTCTTCCAACAAACATGGCACGTCCTTTCATGACCATGACTGTTAGTAGGAAATAAAAATAAATAAACTAAATTAATAAAATCATTACGAAATGCATCAGCCAATCAAATGCGAGGTTACAAACGCTGACATCATAAGATGACAAGTTTACACCAAATGAAATGCTCATTATAAACGATAAAAAGATAATTTTGTTTTGTCGTAAATGCCTTTTTGCTGATATATATTTTCCTTTCTTTTCTCTTCGACAGAATCATTTTCCAGGAACAAACATTCTAAAATGGAATTAGACCTTTCGTTTAGGGGGAGATGCGTTTTTTACTTTTTCGACGATGTAATATCAATTTAGGTTAAGTCTCCATCCACATATATGTTTTAAAACGCACTCATATGTTTTTTTGGCTCAAACTATCTTTTTACATGTAATGCCATTGCTATTGTTTTATAATTTTAAAGATAATATTTTGAGCCAATCGATCTTTAAACGGCGACAATGGAAAACAAGGAAATATCAATATTCGCTGAATCAGTCTGACCACATCTTTCTATCATAATATTTTTTTTATTTATTACAATAATGAATAATTTACTGAAATGAATGAATTTAATTAAAAAAGCAGTGCAATTGTGCTTCTCACTATCATATTCATCACTTTTAAACAGTGATACACACGTATACACACTACACATGCATGCATAATGATATGAGTAAATGAAGAATCTATATTTACAGACAATTTACCATTTGTTTATATTTACACTTGCTAGGCTTGGTCTCTATACGTAAGTACTAGCCGATTTTGTTAACCATAACTGCATGGTAACATTGAACTTTGAACTTGCGTATGAAAATGTTCTATGCAACGGACATTTTGACGCAACATTACGCAATACGTGTATATTGTTGTTTTTCATAGAATTTTGGAAAAATGTAAACAATATATATATTTTTTATATTTATATATGATACAAACATATTTAAAATTAACAATTGTATAAAGAAACGGGAAAAATATCCCGACCGGGGCGACGTGCAGTGCTTTCATTTTTGTTAAAAATGATGGATGTCAAATGTAAACATTACCTCTGTGTCTGTGTCCTACGATCGAGTCTTTGGGGTTGACGGGCGTGAGACCCTCTGACAGAGCTAGGTCAGTTATAAACATATTCTCTTGTCTTTGTTCTTCGAGAATTTAATCATGTGTATTATAAAACATGCACCGCTAGTAATCCACGTGTTGACAGTTACGCGTCACCACAAATACATTGTATCCATCGAACACAAGTGAAGTTATTCCATCTATAGATGGCGATGGATCTAAGCGTAGATTATATAATCACATGGCTCCGAAGGATGTAATATCGTCAAGTCAGACGACAATCTCAAACAAATTTAGCTACTTGAACACTGGTGTTTTGACAACTTCGAAAAACTCCAGTGTGTAAGCGTGCGTCAGCCTCGCCTCGCTGCACAATAACGGTCACCGAGTTCACACATGTGGCCGAGAACAATTACTTTATGTTAAAACGCTATATGTGAACTTTTAGCAAAAATGAATACCTATCTAAAGTTCTGATCTGATTAAATAAAATTATCTCTGAAATTTACTTTGTTTGTCATGTTTATTTTACACTAAAATATTGAACTTTTTTGTCGTCGCGGATGAATAATTCTACCTTACGTGAAGCGTCGTCATTCGCTGTTCAATTGAGTAAGCTCCTCCCACTTTTGACCGACTTTTATTGAATAATTACGTCACTTTCAAATGACGATTTTATTGCATAAAATATAAATGAAAAGTCGTGTGAGTGTAAATATAGGGATTGGATTTCGTTTTTATGTTAACCATGCTTGTATGGAGCAATTCCTCTAAGAATATATTCAATATGGGGCGCTAACGAAGAATTAAGAAACAAAGATTGGCATTCTCTCCTAGAGGGAAAGGGAGCAGAGGAATCGTGGAAAGCCTTCGCTATCCAAAGCAATTAGCCCCTTTAGACAAACTAGCTAGAGACAACATCAAGGATAAGCATAAAAAGTGGTTAAGATATCAACACTTTTGAACATCAGAGAACTGGAATAAATACAAATTAGCGAGAGGAACAAGGCAACATCCTCCATTAAAGTGTCGAAATATAACTTTGAACGTAATATAGCCAATCACATAAAAGACAATCCAAAACAGTTCTGGAAATATATACGGTCTAAAACCAAAACAAGACAATCCGAAGGGGAATTGGAGGATTCGTGTGGGAAAAGATGGAGTGACAGCAGAGACAAGGCCAATATGTTTAATGCATACTTCTCTAGTGTTTTCAAAGTTGAACCAGACCGAGAGCTACCTACTTTCACTACTATAAATTTCAACTCTGCATTGAAAAACGTCATCATAATTAAAGAAAAAATCCAATCAGCAATCTTGAACCTGAATCCAAACAAATCATCAGGTCCAGATATATTCCATCCAAAACTGATTTTAGAAACATCTGATGATCTGATTGAGCCACTAGAAATAATATTCAAGAAATCAACAGAAGAAGGAACACTACTATCAGATTGGAAGGTTGCTCATGTAACACTGATTCACAAAAATGGGTCTATACTCAAAACAGAAAATTATCGTCCAATAAGTCTAACGTCGATACCATGCAAAATTCTTCAACGAATTCTGAAAGATGAAATCACCACTCATATAGAAACAAACGGCTTATTTTCAAATCACCAGCATGGCTTCATGAAAGGGAAATCCTGTGTGACACAACTCATCGAGGTCACCGACTACATTTCCAATAAAATGGATGAGGGGGAAAACGTTGACATCATATACCTCGATTTCAGTAAAGCTTTCGACAGGGTCCCTCACAAAAGGTTACTTTTAAAATTGGGAAAATATGGTATCAGAGGAAATGCTTTACATTGGATCAAAAACTTTCTCCTTGGAATGAAGCAGCGTGTCTGTATTGACGGTGAATTCTCTTACGTAAGTGACGTCACAAGCGGTGTCCCGCAGGGGAACATTTTAGGGTCAATATTATTTTAAATTTTCGTGAACGACATGCCGGAAGTAGTGCAAACTGCAATAAAAATGTTCGCCGACGGCGCAAAATTATTAAAAGGAGTAAGCAACAATGATGACTAAGAGGATCTACAGAGAGATGTTGAGAATATTTGCAAATGGACCCAGACCTGGAACATGCAACTTAATGCCAAAAAGTGTAAACACCTGTGTATCGGTAACTCCAAGGACAACATTAACAAATATAACATCGAAAATGAAGATCAAAAGAGTGAAATCACCTAAACTAAATCCAAAAAAGATCTTGGCGTAACTTTTGATAGCAAAATGAAATTTAGTGAGCATGCCTCCAACTGTGTTTCAAAAGCTAACAGATTAATTGGTCTGATCTTCCTTCAAGACCTTTACCTACATCGATACAACGATGTTCCTAAACTTGTACAAGTCCCTGATTCGGCCTAATATGGAATATGCATCCCGCATTTGGAACCCTATGTTAATTAAGGATAAAATTGTGATCGGGAATGTCCAGAGGAGAGCGACCAAAAGATTAAATGGATTAACCAGCTTATCCTACGAACAGCGTCTAAGATCCTCAGGACTACCAAGCCTTGAGTATAGGAGAAAACGTTCCGATCTCATACAAATTTTCAAGATTATCAACAACATTGAAAAAGTCGACTAAGATAAATTGTTTACAATGCCTCCCATCACCTTCACAAGAGGTCACCCTAAAAAGATCTTGAAGCCAGTATCCAGACTAGAAGTAACCAGACATCGGTTTAACAGCATAATTGTAGATATTTGGAACAATTTGCCAGAAAACGTAGTGTCTGCAAAGTCTGTGAACTCATTTAAATCGCGCCTTAACCAGCACTGGCACAATGAACCCTCCACATTCTCTCCTACTTGTTATAGTGCTACCTGATCGATTATTTGATCACATACAAGGATACGCCTCCAGAAGTCAAAAGGACTTAAATTGGTGTTTTAATTACATTATTATATTAATCGTGACGTCATGTGTTTGCGAACGTAAAATTACACTTTTCAGCGGAAATCACTTGATATTTGCTAACAAAATAATGCCGTCCCTATTGATGCCTACCAGAAAGGAGGATAACTCTGTAATATACAAAGATTTCACTTTTGATGCGTAAGAATCTTTTATGCTCATGTTTCAGTCAAAGTCGTTTCAAGCATGATTTTCTTATTGTTACTTCTATAAAGTAATTGGCATTATTTATAGTAAATTGCTACATAAAAATGTGTCAACAACAAAGGCTTCATGGAATTTAGGTAGCCATCTTGGAGTGTGCTTCTTCTTTCAATTTGTAAAGAGTGATAGTGTCAACTTTGTTTACATGGAAATGTTCACTTAAATCGCCAGTGCGACATATATTTTAACTACACCAAGTTGGTTTTTGCTGTAGATCTGTTGATGGTTCACTCTGACGAATATATAAATGTATAAACGTGCACGCGTGTGTTATAACGTTGACATTCTGAAAGAAAAAAAGACACTCTTTTGTTATCCACTACAATAATACAAAGTAAATCTAAATAAACAGGATGTCGGAATAAACCTTAACTATTGCGGCAATGCTTTAAAGATAGAAATACCATTTTGGCATATCCATCAGCTATAATAATTATATGTAGAACAATAGCACATTATACTACACTGTACAAGCAATTCTATTTTGTAGATACAAACGCTTTTTAGCATATCCATTAGATATTTTATTTAGAACAGTAGCAGATATATGTTTCAAGCCAAGAAATTGTTCAATATTCAGTAACTAAGATTTGGGTATTTTGTATCAGTTATTTAGTTTCTACGTCATTACATAACTTGGTATATATTAGTCATAATTATATACTCGCTGATATTGACCTTCAAGCCAAAGAAAGACAAGACAGGTTAACAGAACAGGTTTGATCTTATTCCCGTAATTAGCCGCTTCAGCCACCAGCCACGTCCATGTTAGAGGAACCGTTCAATAGTGTAAGTTATTGACACCTGTCTTTGATTGTGATATAGGAAGATACAATGTTAGCAGGTCACATCAACAAACAGCCATATGACATTGTCCTCGTCTCACATATGATCTGAAAAATGAAAACAAAAATGTTTGTTTTTCTACCAATTTGTCTGTATGCTAACTAACATGACATTTAATATCATAATTCTCCATAAATGCTGGTGAATATCGAAAAATCTTGATCTATCAGCTGTGGTTGTTAACAGGATACTCCATTTTACACACAAACATATTGTGAGTGTATTCGATGCCACTTGTAACATGTTTATAATTTCCACCACATTAACAAGTTTTCACCCGAGTCTCTTCTCACGCCCATTATAAAATAAAAGTACAATAAACCCGCACCAACATTTTCCCAGTGATGAGTCGGAGTGTTATAGTGACGAATTCATATATGATAACGTTTAATTTTAACCTTCATTAGTATATTTCTATGTCATTGCCAAAATAAAGCAAATTTTACATAACTCTTACGATAATCTGTGGTTTTGAAATATCGTCTACGTTTATCTAATGTCACAGCGGCGCCATAACAACGACATATCATTTCTGTATCTGCAAACTAGATCTAAGATACACGATGCTATATTACTCATCGAGGGCGTTCCATGCATTAAACACAACACATACATGGATAGTGTGTTTTAGTGAAATATCGCTACGAAATGTATACACACATTAATTATACCATGACTTGCAAAACTGATTGTTTCGCTGCAATTAGCATAAAACCCGACATAAATGTGAATTTACTTGATTGCATGCCATTTTATTTCGTAGTCGGTCTCAGGACGTCTGTTTTATTAGTCTGACCTACATTATAGTGTAGTAACAATTATAAGGTGAGGCTGCTATATAGTTGTTGATATCAGATGGGATGTTAATTTCGCTGAATTGGCCGATCCGTGAAATTTACTACTTGTCAAAAGCATGGCTTACATCACCACCATGGCACGTGGATAACATTTTGAAAGGCTAGAATAGGTGATTCACAAAAATAAAATCTCCACGTAAAAAAGTATCTGTAAATGGCGAAATAAAACCTTACAGTAGTGGAAAGATTGTCGGAATCGAACGGTTAAAAGGTGCATTCTGCTTATCACTTTAAATCATACGGTTTATCGGTATATATTAGGACATAAATGCTAATTTACCACACATATTCATATTTATTCATATGACAGTTTTTGGATTGTTGTTTGTGATTTAAGTGTCGGCTGTACTGGAAGCTTCTAATTATACATATAAAACATGTCTCAAATGATTGTAAATACATAAGATGTAATCTACTGATGTTATATATCACATCCTCTTGTATCTTATCTGTTCCTCTTTAAAAACCACAATAATGGTATAATATCACAAATATAAAGTCACCTTAGGATGTATATATCATATCTGTTGTACATTTAAATGAAGAGGGCGTTAGTTTGAATTAAGTTGAATGAAGTTTTGCAATTTTGCTTTCAGTGTATATATAAGTATGACTAAATCATTTCTCAATATATTGCAGAATAGATCTTTTTAGGTCATTGAAATGACCAGAGAAAATATCCTCGGTGCCACAATAACCAGCTCTACAGGGTTTCTTCTTCGCACGTTTAATACATTGAACCTAAAACTAAAACACAGCGTATACATAGCTGTTATCAATTGAAGTTGATCACAGTGATTTTATACATGTACTACAAGTAGATTTAACCAGTCAAACTAAACATTTATTATCACGATATGCTAATAAATTGTATTCAGAAGCGCAAGCATTTTACAAAATGTTACGCTTTTACGGTGTCTTAAACATGCGAAAAGGGTAAAAATAGAAAAGAGTTATGTTGTGTGACGGTTAAGAGATCGACAACATTCAGACGTGTTTCAATAGATTACTCATAGACTAATACATATGTTTTAAAAGCGTTTTGACAACGTTGTCATTCAGATAAATTGATGAGAGTTAACATGAATGAACATCAGACGATTTACACATAAACGTAGTCAAAGAAATACCCGAATATTTCAGACCAGCTCCGCTTCTTCTAGAATGAATATACGTACCCGGCCTGCTACACCTTTCGGCCGGGTACGAATTGGTCCCTATGTGTCGAAATGGAGCACTGTCTCAGAAAATCACTCGGGCATAGTTTTCTATACTTTTTTGTAAGTTTCCAATTATTTTATACGTATACATGCATTTACATATTATTTTTGTCCAAAACAAACATAACTACCATTCTTAATATCTACCGTACCGCTCACAAGACGTCAAATTCACAATGTGTGGACTTACCGTATAAATTCTCTTCAGAAAGACCTTCATATGTATTATGTAAAAAAATAATGCCTCGATGAGAATTTGATATTTTATGTGGTTCAATTTATTGCCTAGTAGGTAAGCGATATCAAACAAGTACGATGAAAATGCAAACAAACGTTTTATATGGTTTGCATAATCATTACTTTGTTCCATTAGCAGTAATAGACACCAATTGTAGCTCTAAAGACGACACCATTTTCAGCCAAAAAGTCTTTTGAGCTACAATATTGCAGCTACGCTTCCTCTACTGATATTAAATACATGCGTATTTAAGGTGGAAATATTAGCAAAGTATCCGGACAATAAATAAAGGGTTCTTCTGTATTTTCACACACTTACTGTTCCTAACTTGACACTCAAACTTGACTACACTAACTCGATATGACTAGGGGCAGGGTAGACTGGCCACCAGTCTCTAGAATATTAAAAAAATTGGCTTGATTATTTTTGTCTCTACTTCATGCCTGATTCTAGTTCCAAACTAGGGGGAGATAACCTAGTAAAGAACTGCTGAGAAAGTCTTATCAGTAACTTCGGGTCTGGTGGCAAGTCTAGGGACAGCGGTGACCGACTGAACCGACAAAACACTACTAGTATAGCCATTCATCTACTAGTATAATCCTTAATCTTTTGAAGTCGATTTCGACTCTCACGTGGAGGTACTGACCGAAGAACAATTGTTTTCTCTGAGCACTCTGGCTTTCTTCCAGAGAGAGAGAGAGAGAGAGAGAGAGAGAGAGAGAGAGAGAGAGAGAGAGAGAGAGAGAGAGAGAGAGAGCAATTAAGAATTTGACCTAAAAAATATCTGAAATTGACCTAAACCTGTCTAAAAACTTTTTTCTGATCAATACCATAATGAAATTCAGGTTTAACTCTTTTTAGGTCGAATGTATGTGATGTATCACAGTTTGCCTGTGTATGGTGGAACACTTTCATGCAACATATTGTGGGTGTAGCTACTAAACACGTAATTTAAAGTCTGAATCAATGATGTAATCGTTTTAATGATATTCAGTTCATTGTTATTCTCCAGATATTATAAATTCAGAAACATGGCTCGGGCTTTAAATATAAGCATGCGACTTCCTTGTAACACATGCTACTTCCTTGTAACAAGTGTTCTAGTGTAAGAACACACATGCGTCATGCGTTAGGGACGATCACAGTATTTCTGAATTAAACGTTTTATATACAATATAAGCATTATTTTATTTTCAAGATGTAGAAAAAATAGAAGATTTTTTCTCAATCGATTCCAACATCAAAACAATAAAAAGAATCAGCACTTTAATTGACAAACATTTGAATGTACATGAAACCTAATCAAATTATTTTTTAATATGAAAACCACTTGCAATGACCGTCTTTCTTGAAAGCGGGAAACTGTTCGGTCCTTCCCTAGTATTGGAATCTTCCAGTACGTCTGCTACTGAAGAGGATACTGCATGAACTTGTCGTCATTGGACTACCAAACATCCTAAAATCATTATTATTTATCTTTGATACACGTAATTGTTCAAAAATGGTTTTGGTCATTTCTTTTGTTATCTTTATTACAATAGTCGGTAAACCGTCAAATAACTACTGAATTCTGATGTTGTCAGCCTCCTAAATTTTCAACCTTCCCCATCAGTTATGCAGTTAAAACATATGGACACATAGTTGTAAAGCATATTGCAAAATATCAAATGAGGGAAAGAATGAAATCCAATTTACGTTAGCTGTGTTAATCAGGGATATCAGGCCCCAAGATCATGGAACAATCTTAAATCTAAAACGTTCTTAAGTTTAGCTGTGTTAATTATGGATACCAGGCCCCAAGATCATGGAACAATCTCAAGTCTAAAACGTTCTTAAGTTTAGCTGTGTTAATTATGTATACGAGGCCCCAAGATCATGGAACGATCTTAAATCTAAAACGAGTCTTAGGTTTAGCTATGTTAAATATGGATACCAAACAGTCTTAGGTTTAGCTGTGTTAATTATGGATACCAGGCCCCAAGATCATGGAACAATCTCAAGTCTAAAACAGTCTTAAGTTTAGCTGTGTTGATTATGGATACCAGGCCCCAAGATCATGGAACGATCTTAAATCTAAAACGAGTCTTAAGTTTAGCTGTGTTGATTATGGATACCAGGCCCCAAGATCATGGAACAATCTCAAGTCTAAAACAGTCTTAAATTTAGCTGTGTTGATTATGGATACCAGGCCCCAAGATCATGGAACAATCTCAAGTCTAAAACAGTCTTAAGTTTAGCTGTGTTGGTTATGGATACCAGGCCCAAAGATCATGGAACAATCTTAAATCTAAAACAGTCTCAGGTTTAGCTATGTTAAATATGGATACCAAACAGTCTTAGGTTTAGCTGTGTTAATTATGGATACCAGGCCCAAAGATCATGCAACAATCTTATATCTAAAACAGTCTTAAGTTTAGCTGTGTTGATTATGGATACCAGGCCCCTAGATCATGGAACAATCTTAAATCTAAAACAGTCTCAGGTTTAGCTATGTTAAATATGGATACCAAACAGTCTTAAGTTTAGCTGTGTTAAATATGGATACCAGGGCCAAAGATCATGGATCAATCTTAAATATATAACAGTCTGAAGTTAAGTCTTAGCTAATCACAGTCGACGTTACAAAAAGTTACGTCAATGTTGATTTGAAAGCAAAACTTTAATTCTACGACGGTTTCATGATCCTGGAGCAAGGTCCTCTTACAAATACTGCATGGAAAGATACATAACTAGTCTGAGATTTGTATCAACATTAAATATTCGCAAATCAATAAAAAATTAATGGTGTCAATGTCATTAATATTTTTTTAACAATAGATCTTTAGTTAAATTGTTTGAGAGATGTTTCACATTGGATAGGGTTCACGGTAAACATTGCACCGACGATGTTATGTGTAACAGTATGCTAATCTATCGTTAATTTAACTGAAATGATGACATAATGTCATTGCATTTTTTTGTATTAAATTACTTGGTTTTGCATGAATTAATGTGATCAATGTTAATTGTTTTGCCTTTCATTGTCTCGTGTCTAACTTTATAGATAATATATTATTTCGATATGTACCTGCTCTGATTCGGGAACCTTCGGCACTTTCCGTAAACGAGAATATATCCCGATTGTTACAACTCTGTACTACACCACGGTATTTATTTAGGTTTCCATGATGTGATGTGGGCTAGCTTGGTAATGTTAAATAAAGTAATTCTAAAAATACCCAGCATTGTCAGCAGCTATCTGTCTAGGCCATTACTTTCTCCCTTATGGAAGGATTAAATTGAACTCTGATGGAAAAACTTACAAAGCATTGATAAGTCCTATAAAAGCATAATCCAATCTTAGTCGCTAATGAGCCGATATTCAAAGTTATAGAATGAGTTGACATCAATGCTTGGTTGCACAAACAGACATATTTACAGTCAGGGTATACGCAATGATGACGATCGTGATATGTGATTTGACAACTGAGAAATGCAATGTCATGTGTTTGTTACTGAAATAACAAACGTTACAAAATACCACGTCATGACATTTCGTAAGACTAGGTCATGATTCCATGACTCTGTCGCAGACAGTACAGGAAATCTAGCATGTTAACTTCATGAAAATTTGAAGGTTATCATAATGATATTGTATTATATACCATCTAATGACTTGGGGAATTCATATTAACGATGATAACACTCTAATAAAATGAATCATAAAACATAAAATATAATAGAGACAATTTATCAAAAAAAATCCCTTTGTTTGACACATAAAGATCAAAGTTATCAAAAGACTCCCATAAACGACGGACCGGATATACATAGACATAATTTTAAAGTCTACAATTCCACGGTCATGTGCTAGGAAACACTCGTTTACGCAGACTCATGAATATATGGAAAAGTCTTCAATCGAGGACAAATAAAAATTGAATATGAACTTGATTTATATTGAAAAAAAATTGTTTATCACTAAACAAAATCTATTTGTAAATTTATTAAATTTCTAAGAATAAATACATTACACATTTCATACTTGTTGTCAGAATAAATCTATCCATAAATCCAATCCTACAATGAACTGCGCAAGATATTGTATTCTTATTGACATTCCTTGTATTTGAATTCGCGAATATTCACGGACTGTTATTATAAAAGTCAGTCATGTGCATGGAAGAGAAAACTCATACACTGAAATAATGGAAACATGACATAACTATCTATACTTAATCATATCTGAGGAATCTTTCAATCATTCAACAGTTATAATATTATTGGGGGGAATTAAAAAACTGAAACAATCTTAGGAATAAAGTTGTACGTGCATATATCATCGTAATAGTTTAAATTCCACTGTTTGTACAGAAAGCGTATTGGTACGGTTACACAACTTTTTATTTATCATTTAGATATAGAGATCACAGGCCTGTGTCCATTATTTTATAATTTTTTTTGTTATAAAGCATGTCTAGAGGTTTATGTTTCATATATTTTTCCATAGGTATATATGCCATCAAGATTATGAACAATCATCTACTACGTTAACAGAACAATGGTGACATTTAGCTGGAATAGAGATATATCCTTTATATATAATACCATGCATGCTTCTTCACATGCATTCACATCTATTTGGAATGTACACACACATGATAGACTTGGCCGTGTATAGTATATGGTGAAAGAGTTGTGAGAATATAGATTTCCCATTTTCTTTGCTGAATTGATATCCTTGAAACAGGCCTCATAACATAGTTGGAATTAAATAACAGTGTTTTGTAATATTTTGTTCAATGAACGGCATCGATTATACGGTTTCGTTTTCATTTGCTGCATTCTGAACTCTCAAAACCAAATTGCTTTTTCTATTATTGTTTTCCTGAAGTTTTTTTAAAAACAACTTTTGTCTGATCAGGGTTTTACATAGGAAACGAATTGATCTTTTAAATATTTTGACAAATGTTTTCTCTGTTGCCTTTAGGCCGCTAAAATGTAGAAACTATGGAATATAGAACTTGCAAAGCGCAGTAACCTATCTGAAAGTGTCCTGTCGTAACCAATATGGCCGTTATTCGTTAAGAGGTTTGTACAATGGATCTGGGTCATAGCATTCGATCTGACATGACATTTTAGGAAATATTGAATATAGTTATGAATTATCGAGACGATGTGGCCTCCTTGTACTAGTTATCTAACTAAGGGTCTTCATTCTGATAACTCGTCGGCTTCATCAGTATGTAGTAGACTTCTGGTCTTCCGTTCACTGTTTAAAAGGGAACGGCTGTTATAAAAAAATGACACATTAAACGTATTCATTGGTTAATTTGTTTGACCAAAGGCGAACTAGAGAACCTTTTGCCTGCCTTACCTGTTAATGCCGAACCAAAGAGATTTTTGTTGTTTGTGTAGCTCTCGAAACATGTCAAACTAAAACAGAAGAAAATACATGAACATTTGAGGACTTTTTGTTCTTGTCAATAGTTAGTAAATAGGTCCCGTGATATTTAGAGTGTGATTGTAAACCCAGCAAACATCATTTTATGCATTTCTGACATGCCTTGTACATGTTGCAAGAGATTGACAGCTTCCCTCCGTTGTCACCTCACCCTCAACCCTAACCCTAACCTTAATGAAGTCTACCTACCAGAAATGGCCGACATGCTGGTGGTCGAGACAATGTACATATTTCAAATTTAATGAAACATGTCATAGGTCGTCCTACCTTCCTCCCAAAGGACGTATATTGAAACATGTTCTACACTTTATGTATTTCTTTATGTCGGTTATTGTAATATATTTGATGTACTTTTTTCCGGATACATTGTCCATTTTCCTCCTCGGTTTGGATATGCATGCTAGCTATGTTTACTTACCTCTACGGTATTACTTTACCTACAGTACAGTCGGTTACCCACGCGGGTCGAAGTTTTTGCGATTTTAAGTAAATAAATCCAAATAAAACCTTTTGTAGACCCTTGAAGCCTTCCTTTATGAACTATACAGTGTTAATGGGTCAAGAATTCCTCAATATGTCCAGTTTAAAATTTTCCCCGCGATCTTGCTGTATGGATCTACTTTATTATTAAAATTTAATCATTTTTTAATATTTCGCGTACTGTATACAATATTCGCGATCATTGAAATCAATGACTCGTGAAAACGCGAATACATCATTCCTGCAAAAATAATTGGACTTTCGATAAATTCACACGTGCATAAATATGAGCAACGTTCTATGATATCAACTTAAAACACTCTAAGTAATTAATGAAACAATAACCTTCTTTACAGCTCGAAGCATATCTTACGTCTATAACAAGTGTATAGGTAAGATACACATAATAACTCATGTATTATCCAGTCAATGCCTCCATTAAAATAACTAGACATGTAGAACACTGTCACCAACAATCTACACAAATATTCTAATAGAATTTACAAAGGATAATCCCCATGCAATGAATCTATGAATCAATTCAACAAAACTGCATTAGGGTGTTTTCAATCCTTCGAACGGCCAAATACCTTTAGCATGAATAACATCCACGAGCTAGGTCTAATGGAATTTACTTTAGAGTAGCAATATCTTTATAAATACAAAAGGACAATTTCTAATCAACGTTGAAATGCTTTGATACTGTGATGGGCACCATATATCATTGTCTCAAATGTTGATGACATAAAGTTGACATCAGACGAGGATATGATTAATGAAGATGATTGGACAACTGAAAGATAAACGAAATACAGGTTGATACAAATGTAGATTATTTATGGTTTTTTTAAACAAGTCAGTTATATGTTGTTACTACTCGATCCTGTTTTAGGTCTGATGATAGTGTAAGTAAGTATTGGTTTGTTGTGTCGAAGATAAGGCCTTGCGGCCACCTGGTTCTGAAACACCATTGTACTTGTATTATGTGTGTGTGTGTGTATGTTCCTTGTGTACTAATAATCGATTTTTAGTAGTTCAGATTTTGTTTTGACGTTTGTTTTGGTTTCTTCATGATGATATTTGTTTTTATATTCCTCAATAAGATTGTGAACATATTTTTTGACTGATTTCCGACAGTAAGAATTAATATGGATTTTGTGTTTTACATGGATTGAATAAAGGTAGAAACGTGTTAATATCCTATAAAACATATACCGATATCGTATTCTAATGTAAACAGTGGAATGAAATAGCCACACAAACAAGGTAAGTACTTGGAAGGTTGTGATGCCGGACTGTGGTGCGGAACAAACACAAATGAGCTATTTCATCATCAAAGTGTGAATGTTGAGACAGCGATGTAGAGAGGTTTCGAGACAGCGATGTCTTTAGGTTTTACGAGTGGTTGTAAAGAGTCATAACACCAACAGGGCATGAAGGTTTACTGTAGAGCGCGTGTAAAGGTTTTATAATACATTTTACTTATACTGCTAGTAGCATCAGTAGACGATTATTATTTAAATACCTTTTATGGTATACTGTAATGAGGTTACTAAAGAACTTAAACTTTTAAACACAGAGTCAATCGACAAAGTCAAAGGATTCCTCAGGATACTTAAAATGCTTACAATTTGTATAGTTCAGTTGTAAACGAGAATATGTATAAAACATGCCAAGTCATGTATACAATGTACATGTATAGAAACATAATATCTGCATTACAACAATATCTATTTGCGCCATGTGATATGTATTAAACATAGGTGTGTCGTTTATGAACGAAAATGTATGTATGATGTTTTAAATCACAGCACTGCATCTCAAGACTTTTTAGTATTTTTTATTTCAAGGTCGTACATTGTTATGCAATATAGATGTGTTGACTGAGTTTTCGGTCAGCATGTGTTCTGTTTAACTAGAAGACGAAACTACTGACTGAGGCCGAAGAGGATATGTATGAAATATATCGACACTGAAGCCATCTAACCGTGTATTGAAACGTTAGTACTGCATTATAAAAATGTTCATTTTCGTTATTATATGATATGTGAAATGTGTGTGGTGTCATTTACAAATCCTACATGAAAGATATGTAAAATGCTTACAATACATGTATATAGCACAGCACACATCTCACAAGACTTTCTTTATTTACAAAGAATATAGACACAATATATATATTCTGCAATACCTAGCGCTCACAAATGTGTGCGTGTATGTACAATGACTTCTAATATATGTATTTTATCCCCATTAAACATCCCCTGGAGAGCAGCGGTAGCTGTGAAAGTGCTAGGGATTGCAGACTTTTTTTAGTCTTTGTTTTTCCTATTTCATTCCATCGCAAGGTTATACTACCATATCTATTTTTTACATCGATATAGAGAAATGTAATGTACACATATTAAGAGCTACTGCAATATGGTACAGTGTATACTACCAATAATTAAAAACTGAACAAACAATAAAAATCTCACAATTTTAGAAATCTTAATCTAGTGAGCGGGGTTCTGTATAATAGAATAAACAATAAGCGTTAATGTTTTAAAGGATAAGCAAATTAATTACTAAATCCTACAACGACTTCATGTGTTTTGAAACGAGACAAAATAGCATATGTGCCGTTTTCATAACTAAAAATGTTCTGAACTAGACTTCTAAATAACTTCTATTTAAACGACGTCGTGAAGCAATTATTTCTATAGAAAAGAATTCCGAAGGGAACGCCAAAAATACACACATCATTAATATTTTAATTATCTCGGCTGATTGGAACTGTGTATGAGATTAAATAAACCACAAACCGTCTATTTTCACTGAATTAATGCATGTTCTTTTAACATATTGTTAAGTAAACTCCAGAGATATAAGGATATTAACGTGTAGATAGCAAAATTTAAATGTAGTCGGAGGAATGAGGGTGTCACATGCAGCAGAGGAAGCAACACACTGCGGGCACTGACGTGTCAGATCATTTAGATGTTCTCGAAAAGCTTCAGACACACATACGTGTACATGTATTTAATTTTTAGGTTTTTCTGAATAAGAAATAGCAAGCAACTGTCTGAGTTTGCATTGCTGAACTACAATGCAGCAGAAAGGGTAAGACACGTTCACCAACTAAATAACAATACCTTTTATTTAAATGCCTTAAAAACATTATTTCCAAACAAGCGATAAATAGCTCTTGGCATTTACATGAGAACTTTCGACAGAACAATTCAAAACCGTTTCCCTCCAAGTATAACCGGTGACTTTTCTGGAATATTTACACGAGTATAAATTATATTGCATACAACCATTCTCAGAAATTGCCCACTTGACGGTCGTGTTGGAGTGAAGTATGAATTGGATTTGTTTCGCTTCAATCATTAGCATTTGGACCAATACTTCATAACTCCACAGACTCTTTAACATAGATCTTTGTTCAATGCAACAATGGGGCGGTGGTCGAGTGTTTAAGATTTCCCGAAACATTACCACAAGCCCTTCCCCTCTGGGTTGCGATTTCGAATCCCACTTGGGAAAGTTGTCAGGTAATGACCGTAAGTTGGCGGTTTTGCTCCGTGTACTCCAGTGTTCTTCCACCAGAAAACCTGACACGTTCTTAAATTACGCTGGATGTTAATATGATAATATGGCGTAAAACTAAAACTAAACCAAGCCAAACCAACGCAGCATAAACAACTACTGTCTTAGCTACATTGTACATTACAGTTTTGATTATTCCCCAGTTGCTTTTTTTTAACTTTTTTTTCTCAATCACACCTTTAGGTATTGACAAATGATCCTTTTGCGTGTAACCACTGGTGTGATCTCCGTCCACAGGAGGGTAAGTAGACCAGTATACCACAGCTGAGCTGGATATATCAAAGTCAATGAATAATCTAGGGATTTTTTTATAGTCGACATTTTAATTTAGTTCAAAATATTCTCGGGTTATTCATGCGATATAGGGCTGATCTTTTGAGTCCTTATAATATGCCTAGTGGTTCGATTGTCACGACACTGGTTCAGATGTCACTCCGTCAAACGGCTCTGACCTAGAATTTACAGCATTCGGTCCCATTTCCCTCGAAATATCTCAGCGGTCTTCACAATTTTTTACTTCCACCTTATTATTGCATTAACACGGTGACATACATTCATAGCGTGATGGTCTGTGTCAAAATTATGTTTTTCGTCACGATGTCCCGTTAGATCTCTCTACTATGCCTGCCTTGAATCTGGTGCTTATTTGAAATCCTTTGACCTAATGTATGTATGGATTTATGATGTTACTGGATCTCAACAAAATTTTGTCTTATATTTGTCTTATAACAATATTATTGCAATGGTGGTACATATGATGTTTCCCGTCTTAAAGCGGTCGAAATCACACAAACTTTAGAACATGTATTTTGTTTAAAAACATAACTTATTAATTTGAAATACATGCAAATATACCCCTTCCACGACTCGTGTGACTACAATTCAGTAATATACCCCTACCACGACTCGTGCGACTACAATTCAGTTAATATACCCCTACCACGACTCGTGTGACTACAATTCAGTAATATACCCCTACCACGACTCGTGCGACTACAATTAGTTAATATACCCCTACCACGACTCGTGTGACTACAATTAAGTAATATACCCCTACCACGACTCGTGTGACTACAATTCAGTAATATACCCCTACCACGACTCGTGTGACTACAATTCAGTAATATACCCCTACCACGACTCGTGTGACTACAATTAAGTAATATACCCCCACCACGACTCGTGTGACTACAATTAAATAATATACCCCTACCACGACTCGTGTGACTACAATTAAGTAATATACCCTTACCACGACTCGTGTGACTACAATTAAGTTATATACCCCCACCACGACCCGTGTGACTACAATTAAATAATATACCCCTACCACGACTCGTGTGACTACAATTAAGTAATATACCCCTACCACGACTCGTGTGACTACAATTAAGTAATATACCCCTACCACGACTCGTGTGACTACAATTCAGTAATATACTCCTACCACGACTCGTGTGACTACAATTAAGTAATATACCCCTACCACGACTCGTGTGACTACAATTCAGTAATATACCCCTACCACGACTCGTGTGACTACAATTAAGTAATATACCCCTACCACGACTCGTGTGACTACAATTCAGTAATATACTCCTACCACGACTCGTGTGACTACAATTAAGTAATATACCCCTACCACGACTCGTGTTACTACAATTCAGTAATATACCCCTACCACGACTCGTGTGACTACAATTAAATAATATAACCCTACCACGACTCGTGTGACTACAATTCAGTAATATACCCCTACCACGAATCGTGTGACCTACAATTAAATAATATACCCCTACCACGACTCGTGTGACTACAATTCAGTAATATACCCCTACCACGACTCGTGTGACTACAATTCAGTAATATACCCCTACCACGACTCGTGTGACTACAATTCAGTAATATACCCCTACCACGACTCGTGTGACTACAATTAAATAATATACCCCTACCACGACTCGTGTGACTACAATTCAGTAATATACCCCTACCACGACTCGTGTGACTACAATTCAGTAATATACCCCTACCACGACTCGTGTGACTACAATTCAGTAATATACCCCTACCACGACTCGTGTGACTACAATTAAGTAATATACCCCTACCACGACTCGTGTGACTACAATTAAGTAATATACCCCTACCACGACTCGTGTGACTACAATTCAGTTATATACCCCTACCACGACTCGTGTGACTACAATTCAGTCATTTACCCCTACCACGACTCGTGTGACTACAATTAAGTAATATACCCCTACCACGACTCGTGTGACTACAATTCAGTTATATACCCCTACCACGACTCGTGTGACTACAATTCAGTTATATACCCCTACCACGACTCGTGTGACTACAATTAAGTATTATACCCCTACCACGACTCGTGCGACTACAATTCAGTTATATACCCCTACCACGACTCGTGTGACTACAATTCAGTAATATACCCCTACCACGACTCGTGTGACTATAATTCAGTAATATACCCCTACCACGACTCGTGTGACTACAATTAAGTAATATACTCCTACCACGACTCGTGTGACTACAATTCAGTAATATACTCCTACCACGACTCGTGTGACTACAATTCAGTTATATACCCCTACCACGACTCGTGTGACTACAATTCAGTAATATACCCCTACCACGACTCGTGTGACTACAATTCAGTAATATACCCCTACCACGACTCGTGTGACTACAATTCAGTAATATACCCCTACCACGACTCGTGTGTGACTACAATTAAGTAATATAACCCTACCACGACTCGTGTGACTACAATTAAGTTATATACCCCTACCACGACTCGTGTGACTACAATTCAGTAATATACCCCTACCACGACTCGTGTGACTACAATTCAGTAATATACCCCTACCACGACTCGTGTGACTACAATTCAGTAATATACCCCTACCACGACTTGTGTGACTACAATTAAGTAATATACCCCTACCACGACTCGTGTGACTACAATTAAGTATTATACCCCTACCACGACTCGTGCGACTACAATTCAGTTATATACCCCTACCACGACTCGTGTGACTACAATTAAATAATATACCCCTACCACGACTCGTGTGACTACAATTAAGTAATATACCCCTACCACGACTCGTGTGACTACAATTAAGTAATATACCCCTACCACGACTCGTGTGACTACAATTCAGTAATATACCCCTACTACGACTCGTGTGACTACAATTAAGTAATAACCCCCACCACGACTCGTGTGACTACAATTAAGTAATATACTCCTACCACGACTCGTGTGACTACACTTAAGTAATATACCCCTACCACGACTCGTGTGACTACAATTAAGTAATATACCCCTACCACGACTCGTGTGACTACAATTCAGTAATATACCCCTACCACGACTCGTGTGACTAAATTAAGTAATATACCCCTACCACGACTCGTGTGACTACAATTCAGTAATATACCCCTACCACGACTCGTGTGACTACGATTAAGTAATATACTCCTACCACGACTCGTGTGACTACAATTAAGTAATATACTCCTACCACGACTCGTGTGACTACAATTCAGTAATATACCCCTACCACGACTCGTATGACTACAATTTAGTAATGTATCCTACCACGACTCGTGTGACTACAATTAAGTAATATACTCCTACCACGACTCGTGTGACTACACTTAAGTAATATACCCCTACCACGACTCGTGTGACTACAATTAAGTAATATACCCCTACCACGACTCGTGTGACAACAATTCAGTAATATACCCCTACCACGACTCGTGTGACTATAATTAAGTAATATACTCCTACCACGACTCGTGTGACTACAATTCAGTAATATAACTCTACCACGACTCGTATGACTACAATTAAGTAATATACCCTACCACGACTCGTGTGACTACAATTCAGTAATATACCCCTACCACGACTCGTGTGACTACAATTAAGTAATATACTCCTACCACGACTCGTGTGACTACAATTCAGTAATAACCCCTACCACGACTGGTGTGACTACAATTCAGTAATATACCCCTACCACGACTCGTGTGACTACAATTAAGTAATATACTCCTACCACGACTCGTGTGACTACAATTCAGTAATATACCCCTACCACGACTCGTATGACTACAATTAAGTAATATATCCTACCACGACTCGTGTGACTACAATTAAGTAATATACCCCCACCACGACTCGTGTGACTACAATTAAGTAATATACCCCCACCACGACTCGTATGACTACAATTAAGTAATATATCCTACCACGACTCGTGTGACTACAATTAAGTAATAACCCCTACCACGACTCCTGTGACTACAATTAAGTTATATACCCCCACCACAACTCGTGCGACTACAATTAAGTAATAACCCCTACCACGACTCGTGTGACTACAATTAAGTAATATACCCCTACCACGACTCGTGTGGCTACAATTAAGTAATAACCCCTACCACGACTTGTGTGACTACAATTAAGTAATATACCCCTACCATGACTCGTGTGACTACAATTCAGTAATATACCCCTACCACGACTCGTGTGACTACAATTAAGTAATATACCCCTACCACGACTCGTGTGACTACAATTAAGTAATATACCCCTACCACGACTCGTGTGACTACAATTAAGTAATATACCCCTACCACGACTCGTGTGACTACAATTAAGTAATATACCCCTACCACGACTCGTGTGACTACAATTAAGTAATATACCCCTACCACGACTCGTGTGACTACAATTAAGTAATATACCCCTACCACGACTCGTGTGACTACAATTAAGTTATATACCCCTACCACGACTCGTGTGACTACAATTAAGTTATATACCCCTACCACGACTCGTGTGACTACAATTAAGTAATATACCCCTACCACGACTCGTGTGACTACAATTAAGTAATATACCCCTACCACGACTCGTGTGACTACAATTCAGTCATTTACCCCTACCACGACTCGTGTGACTACAATTAAGTAATACACCCCTACCACGACTCGTGTGACTACAATTAAGTAATATATCCCTATCCCTACCACGACTCGTGTGACTACAATTAAGTAATATACCCCTACCACGACTCGTGTGACTACAATTCAGTAATATACCCCTACCACGACTCGTGTGACTACAATTAAGTAATATACCCCTACCACGACTCGTGTGACTACAATTCAGTAATATACCCCTACCACGACTCGTGTGACTACAATTAAGTAATATACCCCTACCACGACTCGTGTGACTACAATTAAGTAATATACCCCTACCACGACTCGTGTGACTACAATTCAGTAATATACCCCTACCACGACTCGTGTGACTACAATTAAGTAATATACCCCTACCACGACTCGTGTGACTACAATTAAGTTATATACCCCTACCACGACTCGTGTGACTACAATTAAGTAATATACCCCTACCACGACTCGTGTGACTACAATTAAGTAATATACCCCTACCACTACTCGTGTGACTACAATTAAGTAATATACACCTACCACGACTCGTGTGACTACAATTCAGTCATTTACCCCTACCACGACTCGTGTGACTACAATTAAGTAATACACCCCTACCACGACTCGTGTGACTACAATTAAGTAATATATCCCTATCCCTACCACGACTCGTGTGACTACAATTAAGTAATATATCCCTACCACGTGGAATATTGACGAATAAAAGAAACTAATTTGTACTAAAAAATAGTAGTTGATAGTTGATATATTATATTCAATGGTTTTTATTACGCAATTAGATCAGTTGTGAGCCAAAACAAAATGTGACTAATATCTTTTTATTTTAAAACCGTAATAACCGATATATGCAAATAGATTGTAGTGGCATATTGACAGGTGAATGATACTAGTTGGTACTCAAAATAGGAATTATTACACATGATACGATATTCAATGTTCCTTGACGAGTAACAAACAGCTCATTAACTAAGTTCAATATGACATATTAGGGTTTTATTTCTACAGTGTATTCTGTATACTAAGTAGTATCGTGATATATACGCATGCTGCGACCAACTGCATGATTTCTGTCGTTTGTTCATTAAAGCTACGAGTTCAAAACCGGCTCTATATATATAGCAATATAAAATCATTATAATCGTATGAAGAAACTTCTAAGAGTAACAAATCATTACGTTGATAAAAACTTTTGTGGGTTGATTTGCTACGAATCTGCATGAAAATGTATATAATACATACCAACACAGCCATATCCTATATTACGTGTATCTGTAACGTCGAAGAACCATGGGATAATGTCAATAAATGGTCACATGATTATACAACAATGACCAATCAGAAGGTCGTCTTGCAATTTTCGCTAAAAGTCGTTAATAGTCGACACCAATCGTGATTTTCTTATTTTAGTATATTGGAGGAGAGAACCCTGTAGTACCTTATTTCATATCTTGACTAACATTTGAAAATAATCAGGGGAAGTAAAAACATGTCTAATATCAGTGCGTAAGCTATATTGGTAAAGCCAGGCACGATGATATTACTGGGCCATCATGCATCTGTATAACTTGCTTAACTAGCTACAAATCACGAGTCTCACACAACAATAATCAAGTTTTAATAAGTTTATTTCAAACAACAATAAGAATATTACATCAAACAATAAAATATTTAACATAGAGATCAACATCTTCAATAACAATAATCCACATCACCATGCGAACAACTTGATGAAAATACTGACTGTGCACATAGCGAAACATGACGGAGAATTTAGGCAACTGTCATACTTGTGAGCAATTTACGGATATGTTTGAAATACTGAGCCACTTTGTGTCAGAGGAAAATAGAACAGCACAATAACTGACCTAGCAGAGATATTTTTCGAGTAATCTGTCACAGAATGATTTTGTTTCTGACATGAAATTAATTACAGTTAAGATAGTGAGTTAGCTGTTAAAAATATTCTGTTAGCTTTCCAACTCATGAAAGTACAACAATCAGAATTTCTACTATATAAGAAATTGTGGGATTTGTACGTCGAATTTCGGTAGCAAATAACTTAACATATATGTTATTTAAATATATCACAAATATCCATAACATAAATATATCATATACCTTGTGCAGATTGTATTTATCTTTATTATATTCTACACATAATTCATAAACCCTAATGACATGTATAAACTCTATATTGTACACGTTACGCATATTAATACAGATATGCCATCGATACTCGATACTGTTACACCCTACCCAAACATGTCCACTACATGCACATTCACACCTTGTCAGTCATACAAAAAATCTCGTGCGTTACCTAACACTCATTTGTAGAAAAAAAGAAGACATTAATACAACAGAAACTATTGAAAACCAATTCATTTTCACGACGATTCAATTTAGCATTTATTCTTTAAGTACTTTTTTCACGACGATTTGCTTTCGCGACCTCGGCTCCGATGGTTCTTGTTCGCTTGTATAAAATTCATAGTGAATTAGTGTTAATTAGATCGCGAAATAAGGTAATTGCACGTGACAATAAGTTAGTTTCCACTACAGTTCACAGTGGTAATACTTTCACACTGTTCCTCACATCCTTACATTGTGATTGCAGAACGTTCAGCTTTGCACGCTGATTGGATAACAACAAATCACAGATAATATATAACAATACAAATTTACGTTACAGTATCATCTGCATAAAATCGCGTAACCTAGTTACACCAAGGACAACAGTAACAAGGGGATACGTGAAGGCTAACAACCACACTCGCCACCATGTAAAACACAGCCAGACACTTTCTGTCATTATGGTATGCATATTATTAAATTGATTGGGTTTAATTTAAACAGTAACTAATAAATGTCAAAACAAACAACATACATTATTCAAAATGAATGTCGATCACAAAGCCTTAGGCTAACTGGATTATATTCATCATAGATCATGCTTCATAACACGGTCATCATGAAGCAAATCTTTGTAAACCGAACGTCTAGTATCTAAGCTAGAATTATTTAAATAAATTAAAATCATTGTCACAATAATGTGTTTATATCTAAACTAGACACTTTTTATCGTACTAAAATGGTATAAAGGGACACTGACTTTATATCTTATATATATACATTATATTGAGCAATATATGGTTAAACAAAAATGGGTCAAATGGAAGTTGACTTGATATATTGCCGTCTTTGAGGAAGTGCCATTAAAGGGCATTAACACTACAGGGAATAGTAATCTGTTTCATTTATGTATTATGTTCGCTAATTAAATCCTATCATAAACGTTACACGTTATTAATTGTTTGTTATATCCATGTTTAGATAAATTACGACCCCTTTAATAATTATATTATATTTTATTATATTTATCATTATTAATGAATTATATTCTGCAGCAAATATACCCACATACGTATCACTGACTCATCCTGTTTTAAATACCACCGATGTTTAAATATATTCTGCAGTATAAAATCCACTCAAACTACACTCTGAAATGTCACAACAAATGAAGTAGAAGAACAAAATATGTTTTTTTTTCCGATGGAATTGTACCTTTGATATCAACTTCGAAGCAGACTGTTATCGTGATACACCGTATATTTAGAGTATCAATTTAATTAGTGAAATTGTGCATGATCATATCAGGAATGAAACACACTGACCGAGTTAAGGTAAAATCTGTTACAAGTTTTAAATGTACAAATGTATGTAATGTGTAAACGAAATAAGCCATTAACTGTGTTGCCTGACCGACTTCAAAACGTTACTGGAAAAACATCAGAGACATATTACATCGATCTTAAAGGTGATTCTCTCTATCTGGTGTACATTAAGGGTCGGTAGGATTTTTATGCTGATCTGATTACAATGTTTGTTTGAATTTGATGGATGCTCGGGCAGTAGTAAAACGAAACACAATTATTCAATTGTTTTCAAACAAATACTACACAAAGCAACATTAGAAAACTGTTTGGAGCCTGAGGAAGGGCATGTGGCCTCTTAACTGAATTACACCGACAGAAAACAGCCAGGGAACTCTGAGTACAGAGACAATTTTACTGTTCACATGGTAATCCCTTATGGTATTACACAACGTTTAAATTTTCCTATGAAGTAAAAGCATGAATCATGTTGTGATTCGGAAAAAAATCTCTCAAGAAATATTTCTAATCCTGCCTTTCATGTAACTGCTATATTTTTATACAACAGAGTTTTTTACAGAAAGCAGAAAGAGTACTGAGAGTACGTTGAAATTTAACCATATTTATCGAAAACAGATAATTAAGATAAGTGTAATGAGCCTGCACAAAGAAATTTGGTAAATGGCCTGGGCTTTCAGTGTTCAGTCCGTCCTCACGCATTCTTTAATACTAAATTCACTTATTTTCTTTTCTGTGAAACATATTTCTAATTATGATATTTCATATTGCAGTTAATTGTGCCATATAATATCAAATTCCCATAAGTGAAATCTGACTGAATAGAGTGTATTTATCGAGCAAGTATATTAAAAAAAGATTGGAAATGGATCGCACCTCTACTTTGACCAACTAATAACATCAATATTGCCATACCTAGCACTGGGATATTGTACATAACATAATCCATTGATATATAAAGAAACTCACCAAAAAGTAATTATGGTCACATATTTGTGAATGTGAAATATGACTAATTGTCATTTCGTACATAGAAGCCTTTTTCTGACACCTATTGATCTATTAATCTATACCTACTGAAATCATGTCTTACTTTACTGAATCCCTTGTATATAATTCTGAAATTGAATGAAGCCATATAACGGTATAGAAACCTCTAAGCCTTGGTATGAAATGAACTCTTGTTACTGTGATTATACGCCTAGGATCCTCGTGTTTTACACAAGGTCGTCCAGATGGGATTCATGGGACCATTCACTGGTTACGTACTCATATAAAACCCATACACGACATTAAACTAGACCACTACAGGTTATCATGGCTCGATTGTTATGATTTATTTGTAAAGTGGCCAGGAGCCATATGACCTTTAGCATTTTACGAATATATAATCAGTTGTTCAAATTTATTATTTTATGTGCAATGAGGTGAAATTAAGTTTATTCTGTCATTGAGGTCACGTGGCCGTTACAGAGGTCGTCCGGAGACCCACACAATTTTAAGAGCAGGATTTAATAAAAAAAAAATCATTAAAAATAAAAATAAGTCAATTCGATAGGTCAGTGCGTCGATTTCGAGATACCAAGACAGCGTTGGTAAAGTACTATTACCGTCGATTACTCCAACCTTCCGGTGATTATGAGGTCATATTCTGACGTAATATCTTTGATGTCACAATCGCCGAAAGGTGGAACTGATTATAACCTGCCCATGTTGTTACATGTAATGATGATATGTTATCCAAAATGTAATCTACATTGCGCGTGCTGTAATATAAACTTTGAACGTTTTAACTGCTAATTATAAATGATAAATAGTATTATTTAGTGACGAAACAACAAGGCACTGTGTGCACAACTATAACACACCGCATTAAAGCTAATTTATACTTAATACATGCATGCGAAAAAATCGTCTACACACCATTAAAACGAACTTATACTTGAGAGATGTATGTGTAGGAAACATACAAATACCATTACACTAATTTATACGTAATAGACGAATGTGCAGGAATCGTCCATACACCATTAAAAATAACTTATACCTTATAGATTAATGTGTAGTAATGTTTCATACACCATTAAACTAACTTAACCCGAACATATATAAATATCTGCCTTATATCTTAAACATATTTATACTTAATTGATAAATGTGTAGATATCTGACAACTTCCATCAAAAGTTGTACTGAACAGACCTTTTATGTCGATATCTGGTATGTAACTAAATTTGATATGAACCAAATATAGTCAAACTTGTCTGAACGACCAACTTGGTATAAAAGCCACGTTTTCCTAATAAAATCATGTTTTCAGAATTCCAAATTAAATATAATCAAATTTACACAGTACTGTAAAATTAACAAGTTATTAAACAGTATTTTTTGTTTTGTTTTCCCCCTACCTCAAAATAATTAAATACATTAAAAATAACCAGTAACTTTTTAACCAACAGATCTGCGCTGATTTAAAACAGCGATAACAACATTACAATGATAGTGCATTAAGTTAATAACGTTTATGAAATGATATTATGTACATTTGACTATCGCATGTCTATGAGTATCGCTGACACACACTGTGCTACAGATATGTGTGTTGAGATATACATGATATATATATCACCATTATATGTCGGCTGCATTTGACATTGATATACCACAGCTTTTTGAGTAGATATGATATGTAATGTTTGCATGAACATATAAATACCTTCCAAATCACCTGGCAATTGCTATGAGCTGCCTTGACGCGAGTATTCTCTTTATACTCCAGTACAGTTATAGAATTACGTGAAATTAAAAAAATATCGGAATTCAGAGTTATCTACCCTTGCAGGAAATATCGACCTACATAACAAAAATGTATTGCTACATCAATAACACTGTTTGAAATTATAGTTATTTTCTGACAAAACCTTGATGACAAGCTCCAAAACAAATACCATTTGAATATCAGGTTCTATGTATAGATTCAACGTTTAACAGTGTGATGAGATGTAATATCGATGATTATATACAGTTTTCTCCTTTCGCATATTTGAACATTAGCTATATAAATGCCTTAAAAACTCTAATCGATCAAATACAACAAACTAGACCAATTATAATTATTTTGTGTCGTGCATCATATGCAATATGATAAAATCGACTGACATGTACTTTAAACATATCAAACAGGCTCTATGCATGTTAAACTGAAGATCATGATCCATAACAATAGGCACCAAGACTGTTCCTCTACAATCTCCTTCACATTTCATGAGAAAGTCGAGAAGAACCTATGCTAATTGCTTGATTACAAACAATATTAGAAAATAATAATAAATAAATACAACATAAACGAAAGCAACCGACTCGTAAATGACTTGGCCAGCATGAATCCTCATCAATCACTAACACATATTGTTACCTCCCCGCATAATTTGAAAGGTGCGGATGCACAGAAACAATGTTGTATTCCGATGGCTTACGAAACCCAATCACATATTGTATAAGACACATTCAAATCACATTATGTAAGCGACAGGTACTTTTTACTCCTGGATGGCCTGCTCTGGACTGAGAAGACAAGGTGGGGACTGACATATGTATTCACTGTCTAGGGATGGCAGCTGGGACATGTGGATTTCTGACAGGTGGATTTCTACCAATCGCGAGTTCAGGTGAGCATCATTCTGACCTACTCCACAACTCATATCGGACAACTTATTTTTTCGGATTTTTTTATCAAGAAATTTGTTAAATGGATTTTTAACACAAGAACCACAACTGATACAGTTACCAAGAGGAAGTTTTAACAGCGCATGTCTGAAACTTTTAGCACATGCGCTGTATAATACAAAGTTTATCGCAAAATTAATGTAATATAATATTTGAACTATATGCTGCCAGTAAACTTCCGTCCGCGACACAGCGTAGTGGGACTCCGTGATGCTGCGGAAGAAGAACTGTACACGTATAGCATGACTAGGCAGGTTCAGGACAACAAAGACAATGATCACTACAACTAACATCCTCTTGAGTTTGGCCTGAGCCTTCAGGGCTTGCTTGGCTACGCGGTCATTGCCGATATTTGTTTCGGGTCTGTCCTGAGAGTCACTGATACTGTTATTATTGGAACTGCTCCCGTCATCATGGGGTTTCTTGTAGAGCCTCGATATGTCGATTAACAATCTTGTCGTCATGAAAATGATCATTGAGAATGGCAAGAGAAGCGTAAGGAATGTATCCAGTATAGAAAGTACCATCATCGTATCGCGGTCGTTTGATGTGGACATACATTTCTGTTCGTCGCCGTTAGTCGCTACCTTTGCGGTCCAGAAGGAAAACATGTACAAAAGAGCTGCAAAAGCCGTGAGAATAATCACAGCTCTTCTTGCAAATCTCGGTTTACACACTTTACCGCCTTTAGACGCGTGGAACACGGCGACATACATCTCGGTCGTAAAGGCGTTTACATACCACACAGATGTAAAACTAAATACAAACGTCATATACACAACGATCTGGCAAATCCCATTGGTGTGAAAGAAGTGTATTCCCATCGCATCCAGCCAGCCGAAGCCAACACAGAACAAGAACCCGGTGTCGGAGATGGATAGTGCTGCCAGGTACACTGAGGTGGAGATGCGCTTCAGTCGGGAACATATGAAAACAAAGAAGGATATAGTGTTTCCTAAGAATCCTGTTACTATTATAATAGGTAATAAATACCTATTGGCGTAGATAACAAATGTTTGAAGGGCATCGTTGTCCTCTTCGTCTTGCGCGCCATATCCTGTTTCAATGGAACCGTTCAACGAGGTAGAATTATAGGAGAGGTCCTGCATTGTCTTTACGTTGTTGAAATGTTTTGGTCAGTATATGATACACATCGTCACATGAGAATTATGGCAAATCTGTAATAAAAAATAGACCATCAGCTTACATCACATTGACAGTAAGTTTCAACACGAAGTCATAAACTTGTAGCCTATGCCATATGGTTAGTATGGCAAATATTTAACACAAGGTAAGAATCTGTGAAAAAAAGTTATCATCAGTTTATATGGGCAGTAGGTCTGGTACACAAAATCACAAACTATCAGTTATACCAGACGGAGATAAGAATAAGAATCTGTGGAAAAACTAAAGTTATCATCAGTTTATATGATCACATAGGCAGTAGGTCTGGTACACAAAATCACAAACTATCAGTTATACTAGACGGAGATAAGAATAAGAATCTGTGGAAAAACTAAAGTTATCATCAGTTTATATGATCACATAGGCAGTAGGTCTGGTACACAAAATCACAAACTATCAGTTATACCAGACGGAGATAAGAATAAGAATCTGAGGAAAAACTAAAGTTATCATCAGTTTATATGATCACATAGGCAGTAGGTCTGGTACACAAAATCACAAACTATCAGTTATACCAGACGGAGATAAGAATAAGAATCTGTGGAAAAACTAAAGTTATCATCAGTTTATATGATCACATAGGCAGTAGGTCTGGTACACAAAATCACAAGCTATCAGTTATACCAGACGGAGATAAGAATAAGAATCCATAAAAAAAGTAAAGTTATCATCAGTTTATATGATCACATGGGCAGTAGGTCTGGTACACAAAATCACAAACTATCAGTTATACCAGACGGAGAAAAGAATAAGAATCTGTGGAAAAACTAAAGTTATCATCAGTTTATATGATCACATAGGCAGTAGGTCTGGTACACAAAATCACAAACTATCAGTTATACCGGACGGAGATAAGAATAAGAATCTGTGGAAAAACTAAAGTTATCATCAGTTTATATGATCACATAGGCAGTAGGTCTGGTACACAAAATCACAAACTATCAGTTATACCGGACGGAGATAAGAATAAGAATCTATAAAAAAAAGTAAAGTTATCATCAGTTTATATGATCACATGGGCAGTAGGTCTGGTACACAAAATCACAAACTATCAGTTATACCAGACGGAGATAAGAATAAGAATCTGTGGAAAAAACTAAAGTTATCATCAGTTTATATGATCACATAGGCAGTAGGTCTGGTACACAAAGTCACAAACTATCAGTTATACAAGACGGAGTTAAGGTAAGAATCCATGAAAAAACTAAAGTTATCATCAGTTTATATAATCACATAGGCAGTGGGTCTGTTACACAAAATCACAAACTATCAGCTTATGTCACATGGGTAGTAACCTTGAAAAAATATTTGTAACACAAATTCAAACTATCAGATCATGCCATCAGGGCACTAAGCTAAACTTCTATAACACAAGGTCAAATTATACTGTACATTGATCCCACATGAATAGTTTAGTATATATAAATGTAACACAAAAACAATTCATAACCTTTTATGGAGGTACTTTAAGTATTTTGTAGGACACATGGATACGTATGTAAAATATGTAAAATAAATCCAAATATATTCTCGTGTCACACGGAAAAAGTAAAAAATTGTATTTAAAGTTTGAAATCGTTAATGTTATACATATATTTTTACAACTACATTCAGACATTAAAGTTTAGTCCCCATCGTCATGCAAAGAGACAGAAAGGCGTAAATCCAAGTTTATAATCAAGTACACAAATGAGAATTAGGTCAATATTGCATGTATTTTTGCCGACTGTGGAAACATATTATTTCACCTTCTAGCACTGGCATCCATTTCCAATCAACTGCGGTAGAGTTTTCAATGCCCAGAGACTCGCATCAATTTTTGATGAATCTTCCGTGAAAGATATAGTTTTACAATAGACTGTTAGACAATTAACTATTGATTATCATAAACAACAGCATACTAATGCTAGGATGTTTATCATCCCCAAACATAATCACGTGTTTTAATATCCACATGTAAACGTAACACTAGTGATAACATTCCCGCTTGTCCATTGATTTTCCCCAGATAGTTTTATTTAATGTAAAAAAAGATATCAGGTCAGATGTATTGACTGGTATTTATTTACATGTTACAGGTGGTTGCCTCCACATTGTCCCTATTTGATAATCCTCGATGTAAAATGGTATAAGGATACATACATTCACCTGTGCTTATCTACATTTCACAGGTATCCTTCACATGTTAGTTGGTATTTTGACATGACATTTCATAATTTGCCTAAATCCTCCACGTTTACTTTAGACGTTATTTCTACATTATTGTACTTTTTCATCTATAAACTACATTTTAAACAATACGTATTTATCGTTCAATTACTTGATCTATATATACATATATATTTATAAATAATAATAATCTGTCATTATGTATCATTGTCATATGTACATTCTGTAGTTTAGCATCTGAAGCTGATACTTAACGAAGACTACTTCGTTTGTTTGATGTTTTCAATAATGTTCAAGATGCTCCATCTCTGACAAAGCATTAACATAATTAAAACAAATATCAAAATTGATATGGAGCATCTTTTTATAATAAATATATAACAGAACTGCATTTTATAGTAAGTCCCTTATATGTTGAAATGTTTATATTATAGGTTTATATGGGTCCATTTTTTCATATATATAGAGATAGAGATATTCGTCATGCTTATTGCTGATTAAGATATCATGGCGTTTTACAAGTTGAAGTGTGCACCTTTCCGTATTAATACGCCATTCTGAAGCAACAACTTATGGCAGTGAACCTTATTTATAGTTTCTCATTTAAACAATATGTTGACAAAAGCGTGACCCTTCTTATTAGACTAATGATATTATATTGTATCTGAATATACCGTACAAAATACATTTGCCGACGTTTTCCATGATTATAAACCATATGACGAGTATATTTTTCTAGATAATATCAACTAATATAGTACGAATAGAATTTATATTTACTTTCATTTATGCAACGTATAGACTGTGCGTCATAATCTAAAAGCACCTTATATACGCCTTGTTGATAAATTATATGAAAACAATTATTGCTCGCTACATAAACCTTAGAAGTTTTGCATTTAATCGTAAATATTTTTCTATTAGAATATCTATTTAATAACATATTAAGTAATGAATTATACATTCCCTTTTAGCCGAGTGCGTTGATATATTATGTAAATAATTGCGCATTTGATTACATAATGTAGATAGTTACATATGCATCATATCAAAATAGTAATATTTGTACTTACGACAGGATTTTAGCTATTCACCGAAAATAATCACACATAATATGTCCATACATATATAGCCAGTATCCTAAGAGAGTGTTTTTGAGTGACTGAAATAAAAAAAAAACCTGCCAACCATTGCGTAGCGTTCTCGCCAACTGAGTGGATGTGAAAAAGTGTGAACGACAGAACTGTATACCATCTCTAAGCACCAAGGTCCGGTTAGCAACCGTCTCTCTTCACAGTTTTTATGATGACCTGCTACGGAAAAGTAGGTCATGTGTTGTATAACATGTATAACTTAGTATTAGTTCAATCTATAATGAACACGTGAGACTGTGTTCATCTGGGAAACAAATTAAAAGAGTAGGTAAAAATAAATGATAAACATTAAAACTTCTACTGAAATATTGTGCCTTTTAGCTGAATTTGTTTTTGATAATAGTATACTCCATAGTCAATTGCACAACGACATCTATAAATGTATGTATTAAAACTCAATTACAAGAAAAATAAGTTTTGTAAATTACTCTTTGAAACATGTCATTGTTACAAGACACCGCGACACAGTTCAGACGCAAAAGTTCTCATGACATAAGGAATTATGTGCACTTCTAGATACATTTGTATCTATCATTCTGTTTCTATCACGAAGTATCAAAACCTTACCTGTGCATCGTGAACTGCTGAGTGATCAGCTCAGTTATATATGCGTGAACTCAAGCGCTTCAAGCTGACTCAGAACTAGTTTCCCTAGTTAAAGATGTTATTAAGGTGGTTTTAGAAATGTGTTTAGTTTACCAGTCAGTGTATCATCGCGTCTGTGTTTATCATTTTGACCGAGTTGTTCTGCCATAAGAGAATACGTAGATGGTTAGTAAGAAACACAGATCAGAAGCGATAAGTAAAAGGAAAAAACTGAAAATGTTATCAGAGGTCGGTGCTACGGAAAACATACAACCGAGTTATATGGCGAGAATCTCAAAAAACCAATCAGATGTTTATGTGCACTGATATTTTGGTAATAGTCAAATAATGTCTGGGCCTTAAACGACCACACACATACCCACCGTAAAAAAAACCCAGAAAAAACGTCGATCTTGGTGATAACGACTAATTCCATTGGTATGAATTAAATCATCTTATTATTTTACAATAAAAATAAATATTAATTGATCCCATGAGGCAGCATAATGAATAAAATATACTGGAAAATGATTTCAGTGGAAGCCTGTCTGGCGGAAGGATACGGATTTAACTTAGTTAGAGTGTATACTATTGAGCTCGACCGTAATTGCTAAATTGCAAACGAACTGATATTGGATGCAAATAAGATATTTTTGGAGAGCCAAAAAAAAAGAAAAGAAAAAAAAAGGGAAAAATCAGTGCTAAAGCAATATTGTTAAATGATGTATGTGTTAGAGAACGGAATGAAATGTTTTTCATGGAAAAAACAACTTCAATCATGGTCCTGCTGCAGTAGATCCTCTAACTTTTGATATCCACTTCAAGTAGATGAAGCCTTCGTTATTGACCTGACGTTCCTGTAGAGAAAACGTCTTTTGTATTTCACATTAGAATACGTATTCATTATAGGAACTGATGTATCTATGTCGAAACAACCAATCATTTAATGAGTGTAGTTGCGACTTACTCATCATCAAGCAAGTAGATAATGAAACTTATATTGGCATTCATATCCTTTTTCACTTTTTTTTTCACCAGGATTAAGATTCAATCTAGAGGATTGATTTATTTTATATTTTTTATTGAATAAAAGATAAATTTAATCATAAGATATCAGGAGCTTGTATGTCGACAAGTATTGCAACCTCTGTTTCAAATAACATATTACTAAAGCGTGAATTGAATCCAATATGGCATAAATTTCACGATAAAAATGAAATGATCGCGTTGGCATTTGTTTTTTTATTAACGTAACTAGATTATCACACGCTTTAACATAGTACATATACAAGCTCACGAAATCGTTACCATGTATTGGGCAGTAAGAGAAGAACAGACTATTACTGTAAAAGTGAAGCTTCCCGTTCCATTTCACAGAAACAATACTTTTGACTCGATTTCTCTAGTGTACCATTGGGACAGAATCTTTGAGATAGTACACAAAAAAGCGGTGTTTAGGCTACAACAAGTTATGTATTAACGGTACTTACTGAAATTAAGGAGTTGAAAATACAATCGTGAGAAATTACAACAAACTACAATGCAGATATTTTTCTCGATTTATAAAATGTGAGTTTTTTCTTTAGTAAAAGTCATTTTCAAAGTTGCACCTAAATTCCCCTTCTACAATATATTCACATGTGAACGAAAGATAGAAGTATTGTCGAGTCTCTATTTGGAATAAATTACAGCCGACTTTGTTTCCAGTCACATAAAATATTTTGCCTGATAAAGTTGCAAAAGCTGCAGGAAAATTCTAATTTGAAATATTCAAAAGTCTGACAAACAAACCCCCCACTTGATAACGTTCCTTGTGCGCCCATACCCTGCTGGTAGATTACATTATAACGCTGGCTACGGTTGACTTCTAGTATATAACTACCGTTAATTGACTTGGCCATCTCTATTATGATACTGACCCCCTAGCTACTAGTCGCCTCAACGGTCGACTGACAGGTGTCGAGCACATGTATTGCGAAACATAGATGTCCATGCTCTAACTTGGATGATAATTACATCTATTTCTCCACATTAGTAAAGGCAATTATCAGTTATGGACTTGTAAATGATGAACATTTTGGATCAAACATCGATCGATCGCCGTTTAGAATTATGTAAATTACCTTACCTGTACAAAGAAATACAATCATATACAAAGTCATATATATATAGCAACTTTATATATATTTTATAGCAAATTGATTACGTACGCTATACCGCTGTGTTAGGGTCACTGTACAGCTGTCTTTTCTACCGTTTGTAAGATTTGTTATAAATTTCAGTTTTGATATTTCATATGCTTAATAGAAAATTTTAATAAGATCCCCCAACAAAAATATATCTGCGTAAAATATGGTGATTCTGTTAAAATACCACTGCGTCAAAAGATGATGCGAAAACCTCCTAATCTTGGAAATTAACATTAATACTATATAGAGATTCTTTCAACCTTTAATCTCTAGAATTAATTACCTTGTCTTCGGTAAAAAAAAACCACCTTGTACAATGTAAGATAAAAAATAGAATGCTTAATATCAAACATATATCTAAAGGCATCGTTCTTTAAGTATATACACACTAGAAGCGTTTATAAAACAAAGATGTAGAAACAAGGCCTACATAGCCAATATGTTGAAATAAGAAACAAATGTCTTGTGAAAACGAAAGATAAAGTTATTGTCTAATTACATATTAATACAATGTGAATATCTAGCTTAAAGTTAACATAACACCAGTATCAACATACAAAGAATTGAAAAGCAAATATTTAGCTACCCGGAAATTTGACGCTAGTTTCTACTGAAAAGTAAAATGGGAAACGTTTGGAGGTCAGAACCGAATGCACATTTGGGAAACCAAATATCTCAGCTAATAAAGCATCATGTAATCGATATATGAATCGTAACAAAGGTATTAAGCAATTTCCTATTTCACACTTAAGCATTGACATCACTTATACAGTATGGTTCTCTAGTTCTATGTAAATGATTGATAAAGAAGTGTACATTCAGTAAAATGAAGATGACTCCATCAACATGATTGATGTTTTATTACAATATGAGCTAAAAGATAGTATAGTGGCATTGTATCATACATGAAATCTAATTTCAAATTCAATCACTGATCTGCTCAAAAAGACGAAGACATCTATGTCTAGTTGATGCAATAATTGTTGACAAATGTTTTCGAAGCATAACTGCAAGAACGAGCATTATTTGTAGTGTTGTACACCTATTATAGTAGAACTTTTTTTATCTTTCTTTCGTTTTTGTAAAAAGTTTGTTTACAAAACCCCTTCTATTAATCATTGAAGGTTTTGATTGGAGAAACAGTTTTAATTTGCACACAATGTCCTTCTCCATAATGAACTTACCTTTTTTCCTCCCCATTGCGCGACCATAGAACATTACTTAACTAGAAAACTTCTTGACATCGAAAAGGAAAAAGCTAAATCTAAGACCCACATAAACACATACACAGTACACACGGAGTATATCAATCATGGATACATTGGAATATGTCTAATAATTAAAGGCTAAGATTTTTTCCTAATTAACTTTATGTTACTAATTACCGAATTCAATTAGTGACACAAGTAAAACAATCTGATTTAAGATATAACGTAAATGAGAATTACAATGTATTGTTATTACATCTCTCTTGCGTCTAGTTAACAATCTCTGTCCTGGTATTTTATCTGTAGGATTTCATGTTTAGAATTCGGTCAGCTTTCACTACCAACTGGCACGTCCTAAACATACATCACTTAAGGCCCGTTCACACAGTAAAACAAGACAAATACAACCAGTTTTATAAAACTTGGGATGTATAAACCTTCTATGTGCACACTGTAAACCTCAAGCTGTATATACCCCCTGCTGGAGTTCCCATAACTTAATGTTAACACAACATTCTGACCATTTCAGTCAAGATGGACAACATGGAAGTAGAAAGATGATATTGATATACTGTACGAATGAGTTTTACTTGTGCAGGTTCACTTTATTAAAATGTGTTGATATAAAATATGACCATTTACTCTTGTAATATTCTTACAGTAATTAATAAAACTTTGTTATTCTCTCTAGTACAATTGATCTGCCATCATATATATAATTCTTATTTGATAAGTAATGATTAATTAGGTTCCTATGTCCAGAAAATGCATTTTTTGTACTCCTGGCATCCATTTTCTTAGTAAATTTTCTAATATGTGTATCAGTTTTTATGATGCTGTGCCCCATCCCTATCCCTGCCAGCTGTGAGCTGGTCACTGATTGGTCAGTCTGGCCAAAGTGTGTACGTCTTGGTTTACAGGATAGAGCATGCTCTAATCTAAAATGTGGTTTATCTTCCTGGCAGAAGGATTATGCTACAGAGGAATAAGCTAGTTCACACAATGATATTTGCTTTATGCAACAAGGTTTATCATCCTTGATCTACTGTGTGAACGGGCCTTTACTCTGAAGACGACATAGATACATGGTCTCCCTTTCATCACTGACGAGTAAACTTAAACAGTTGTATGGTGATCTCCTTACACCACAGCCTATTCCTAAAGTTAACAGAATACCTGATCGGTTTTATAACATCAATGCCAAGTCCTACGAGGGCAAACTTGTGTATGGTGTATGGTATCTAGACATTGTAGACAAGATGTAGAAATCGAAGGCTGTCTGTAACACCACTGACGAGTCCTAAAGGACAAAATGGTACCAGAAAGCTATTTTCTGGTACTTGCACCATATTGTCTTTTCTAGAAACATCCTTCAGGAATTACACAGAAAAACCCGATATCAGAAGAGCGGTTATCTAATTTCAGTGGAAATACTTACAGTTGTGAGCATCACTATACTTAACACATAAAAAACTAAATGACATTACCTGTTGTCTATGAACATCATGCTAACAATGCTACAAAGAATTCCACAATAAAATATGACTACGGACACTAAAATTGATAGAGATAGCACCATCACACTATGTGTCTGTAGAAGGAAGAATCTCCAAGGATTGAAATTACTGGAAAGTTGTCTTCAAATATTTGAAACGCTTTCTCACACCAGTAGGCGCTTGATAATTGATTTTCTCCACATTCTTTGATTATGACGTTTTCAGTCATTTCATACAGCCATAAAAATTTCATTTTCACTTTTATTATGAATCATATTTTATGAAGAACACTAATATTGCCATTAAACAAACTAATAATGTTAGATATAAAACATTAAAATGAAACCCGTTTACCAACATATCATAACTTTTCTTAAGGAATTCATTTCGCACGGTAATATCGCTTGTATGATGAATGGTCGCCGTAACTCTAGAGTTGAATAAAGCTATGATTTATGTACCGACACTAACTCCTCATACGATCTTAATTACACACAATATAAGACATTGATGCATATGTCACAGGAAATAATTGATCTAGAAATTAGAGTGTCTGACGTGATTCAATTAGTGAAAAATAACGTTAGAAATATGGTTCAGATGGATTTTAAAACAAGACAGAAACTCTTGTCTCTCAGCGTAATAACATGAGTGATCACAGTATCATATCACACATTAATGTATTAATGATGGTCGTTCCTCGGTTCACACCTACCATTGTATTGAGAGTCTCCAATGTGTACATTCCGTTAGATCCCCAGTATAACGGTGTTCGGCCAGCCAGCCTTGTAACACAGTGATAGCGCTCCAGCAGGCTCAGCTACGTCTATACGGCGTGGTAACCAGTCAGGTAAAGGCGATGTTAGAAATCGATCGACAAGGGGTTTAACAGTGCGTCACGATACTCTCACACTTTTACTTACCTGTGTTATTATAGGCTTGATTAGTACTGACCCAGCTACATATCATCACTTACCTGTGGTATCACAGACTTACCTAACTACATATCATCACTTACCTGTGGTATCACAGACTTACCTACCTACATATCATCACTTACCTGTGGTATCACAGACTTACCTACATACATATCATCACTTACCTGTGGTATCACAGACTTACCTAGCTACATATCATCACTTACCTGTGGTATCACAGACTTACCTACCTACATATCATCACTTACCTGTGGTATCACAGACTTACCTACATACATATCATCACTTACCTGTGGTATCACAGACTTACCTAGATTCATATATCACAGACTTACCTACATACATATCATCACTTACCTGTGGTATCACAGACTTACCTAGCTACATATCATCACTTACCTGTGGTATCACAGACTTACCTAGCTACATATCATCACTTACCTGTAATATCACAGATTTACCTAGCTACATATCATCACTTACCTGTAATATCACAGACTTACCTACATACATATCATCACTTACCTGTGGTATCACAGACTTACCTAGCTACCTATCATCACTTATCTGTGGTATCACAGACTTACCTAGCAACATATCATCACTTACCTGTGGTATCACAGACTTACCTAGCTACATATCATCACTACTGTTATACCACATACTATCCAGTACCTAGCTACATATCATCACTTACCTGTGGTATCACAGACTTACCTAGCTACATATCATCACTTACCTGTGTATATCACAGACTTACCTAGCTACATATCATCACTTACCTGTGGTATCACAGACTTACCTAGCTACATATCATCACTTACCTGTGGTATCACAGACTTACCTAGCTACATATCATCACTTACCTGTGGTATCACAGACTTACCTACTACACATATCATCACTTACCTGTGGTATCACAGACTTACTAGCTACATATCATCACTTACCTGTAATATCACAGACTTACCTACATACATATCATCACTTACCTGTAATATCACAGCTTACCTACATACATATCACCTGTAATATCACAGACTTACCTAGCATACATATCATCACTTACCTGTAATATCACAGACTTACCTAGCTACATATCATCACTTACCTGTAATATCACAGACTTACCTAGCTACATATCATCACTTACCTGTGGTATTACAGACTTACCTAGCTACATATCATCACTTACCTGTAATATCACAGACTTACCTAGCTACATATCATCACTTACCTGTAATATCACAGACTTACCTAGCTACATATCATCACTTACCTGTATATCACAGACTTACCTAGCTACATATCATCACTTACCTGTAATATCACAGACTTACCTAGCTACATATCATCACTTACCTGTGGTATCACAGACTTACCTAGCTACATATCATCACTTACCTGTAATATCACAGACTTACCTAGCTACATATCATCACTTACCTGTGGTATCACAGACTTACCTAGCTACATATCATCACTTACCTGTAATATCACAGACTTACCTAGCTACATATCATCACTTACCTGTGGTATCACAGACTTACCTACATACATATCATCACTTACCTGTAATATCACAGACTTACCTACATACATATCATCACTTACCTGTAATATCACAGACTTACCTAGCTACATATCATCACTTACCTGTAATATCACAGACTTACCTAGCTACATATCATCACTTACCTGTGGTATCACAGACTTACCTAGCTACATATCATCACTTACCTGTAATATCACAGACTTACCTAGCTACATATCATCACTTACCTGTAATATCACAGACTTACCTACCTAGCTACATATCATCACTTACCTGTAATATCACAGACTTACCTAGCTACATAT
The DNA here is from genome assembly GCF_041381155.1 of Argopecten irradians. Taxonomy (NCBI): domain Eukaryota; kingdom Metazoa; phylum Mollusca; class Bivalvia; order Pectinida; family Pectinidae; genus Argopecten; species Argopecten irradians. The sequence continues at coordinate 37,705,066 of NC_091145.1, read as the reverse complement.
CATCACTTACCTGTAATATCACAGACTTACCTAGCTACATATCATCACTTACCTGTGGTATCACAGACTTACCTAGCTACATATCATCACTTACCTGTGGTATCACAGACTTACCTAGCTACATATCATCACTTACCTGTGGTATCACAGACTTACCTACTACACTACATATCATCACTTACCTGTTATCACAGACTTACCTAGCTACATATCATCACTTACCTGTGGTATCACAGACTTACCTAGCTACATATCATCACTTACCTGTAATATCACAGACTTACCTAGCTACATATCATCACTTACCTGTAATATCACACAGACTTACCTAGCTACATATCATCACTTACCTGTAATATCACAGACTTACCTAGCTACATATCATCACTTACCTGTAATATCACAGACTTACCTAGCTACATATCATCACTTACCTGTGGTATCACAGACTTACCTAGCTACATATCATCACTTACCTGTACCTAATATCACAGACTTACCTAGCTACATATCATCACTTACCTGTAATATCACAGACTACCTAGCTACATATCATCACTTACCTGTGGTATCACAGACTTACCTAGCTACATATCATCACTTACCTGTAATATCACAGACTTACCTAGCTACATATCATCACTTACCTGTGGTATCACAGACTTACCTAGCTACATATCATCACTTACCTGTAATATCACAGACTTACCTAGCTACATATCATCACTTACCTGTAATATCACAGACTTACCTAGCTACATATCATCACTTACCTGTAATATCACAGACTTACCTAGCTACATATCATCACTTACCTGTAATATCACAGACTTACCTAGCTACATATCATCACTTACCTGTGGTATCACAGACTTACCTAGCTACATATCATCACTTACCTGTAATATCACAGACTTACCTAGCTACATATCATCACTTACCTGTAATATCACAGACTTACCTAGCTACATATCATCACTTACCTGTAATATCACAGACTTACCTAGCTACATATCATCACTTACCTGTAATATCACAGACTTACCTAGCTACATATCATCACTTACCTGTAATATCACAGACTTACCTAGCTACATATCATCACTTACCTGTGGTATCACAGACTTACCTAGCTACATATCATCACTTACCTGTAATATCACAGACTTACCTAGCTACATATCATCACTTACCTGTAATATCACAGACTTACCTAGCTACATATCATCACTTACCTGTAATATCACAGACTTACCTAGCTACATATCATCACTTACCTGTAATATCACAGACTTACCTAGCTACATATCATCACTTACCTGTGGTATCACAGACTTACCTAGCTACATATCATCACTTACCTGTAATATCACAGACTTACCTAGCTACATATCATCACTTACCTGTAATATCACAGACTTACCTAGCTACATATCATCACTTACCTGTATATCACAGACTTACCTATACATATCATCACTTACTGTAATATCACAGACTTACCTAGCTACATATCATCACTTACCTGTGTATCACAGACTTACCTAGTACATATCATCACTTACCTGTAATATCACAGACTTACCTAGCTACATATCATCACTTACCTGTAATATCACAGACTTACCTAGCTACATATCATCACTTACCTGTGTATCACAGACTTACCTAGCTACATATCATCACTTACCTGTAATATCACAGACTTACCTAGCTACATATCATCACTTACCTGTAATATCACAGACTTACCTAGCTACATATCATCACTTACCTGTAATATCACAGACTTACCTAGCTACATATCATCACTTACCTGTGGTATCACAGACTTACCTAGCTACATATCATCACTTACCTGTAATATCACAGACTTACCTAGCTACATATCATCACTTACTGTATCACTTACCTGTACATATCACAGACTTACCTTAGCTACATATCATCACTTACCTGTAATATCACAGACTTACCTAGTACATATCATCACTTACTGTAATATCACAGACTTACCTAGCTACATATCATCACTTACCTGTGGTATCACAGACTTACCTAGCTACATATCATCATCACTTACCTGTAATATCACAGACTTACCTAGCTACATATCATCACTTACCTGTAATATCACAGACTTACCTAGCTACATATCATCACTTACCTGTAATACACAGACTTACCTACATACATATCATCACTTACTGTGTATCACAGACTTACCTATACTAGCTACATATCATCACTTACTGTAATATCACAGACTTACCTAGCTACATATCATCACTTACCTGTGGTATCACAGACTTACCTAGCTACATATCATCACTTACCTGTAATATCACAGACTTACCTAGCTACATATCATCACTTACCTGTAATATCACAGACTTACCTAGCTACATATCATCACTTACCTGTTAATATCACAGACTTACCTACATACATATCATCACTTACCTGTAATATCACAGACTTACCTACTACATATCATCACTTACCTGTATACACAGACTTACCTACATACATATCATCACTTACCTGTAATATCACAGACTTACCTAGCTACATATCATCACTTACCTGTAATATCACAGACTTACCTAGCTACATATCATCACTTACCTGTAATATCACAGACTTACCTAGCTACATATCATCACTTACCTGTGGTATATCACAGACTTACCTAGCTACATATCATCACTTACCTGTAATATCACAGACTTACCTAGCTACATATCATCACTTACCTGTAATATCACAGACTTACCTAGCTACATATCATCACTTACCTGTAATATCACAGACTTACCTAGCTACATATCATCACTTACCTGTGGTATCACAGACTTACCTAGCTACATATCATCACTTACCTGTAATATCACAGACTTACCTAGCTACATATCATCACTTACCTGTGGTATCACAGACTTACCTAGCTACATATCATCACTTACCTGTAATATCACAGACTTACCTAGCTACATATCATCACTTACCTGTGTATCACAGACTTACCTAGCTACATATCATCACTTACCTGTAATATCACAGACTTACCTAGCTACATATCATCACTTACCTGTAATATCACAGACTTACCTAGCTACATATCATCACTTACCTGTGGTATCACAGACTTACCTAGCTACATATCATCACTTAACTGTAATATCACAGACTTACCTAGCTACATATTATCACTTACCTGTAATATCACAGACTTACCTAGCTACATATCATCACTTACCTGTGGTTTCACAGACTTACCTACATACATATCATCACGTACCTGTAATATCACAGACTAACCTAGCTACATATCATCACTTACCTGTAATATCATAGACTTACCTAGCTACATATCATCACTTACCTGTGGTATCACAGACTAACCTAGCTACATATCATCACTTACCTGTGGTATCACAGACTTACCTAGCTACATATCATCACTTACCTGTAATATCACAGACTTACCTAGCTACATATCATCACTTACCTGTAATATCACAGACTTACCTAGCTACATATCATCACTTACCTGTAATATCACAGACTTACCTAGCTACATATCATCACTTACCTGTAATATCACAGACTTACCTAGCTACATATCATCACTTACCTGTAATATCACAGACTTACCTAGGCTACATATCATCACTTACCTGTAATATCACAGACTTACCTACTACATATCATCACTTACCTGTACTATACAGACTTACCTAGCTACATATCATCACTTACCTGTAATATCACAGACTTACCTAGCTACATATCATCACTTACCTGTAATATCACAGACTTACCTAGCTACATATCATCACTTACCTGTAATATCACAGACTTACCTAGCTACATATCATCACTTACCTGTAATATCACAGACTTACCTAGCTACATATCATCACTTACCTGTAATATCACAGACTTACCTAGCTACATATCATCACTTACCTGTAATATCACAGACTTACCTAGCTACATATATCATCACTTACCTGTGGTATCACAGACTTACCTAGCTACATATCATCACTTACCTGTAATATCACAGACTTACCTAGCTACATATCATCACTTACCTGTAATATCACAGACTTACCTAGCTACATATCATCACTTACCTGTGGTATCACAGACTTACCTACTACATATCATCACTTACCTGTAATATCACAGACTTACCTACTACATATCATCACTTACCTGTAATACACAGACTTACCTACATACATATCATCACTTACCTGTAATATCACAGACTTACCTAGCTACATATCATCACTTACCTGTGGTATCACAGACTTACCTAGCTACATATCATCACTTACCTGTAATATCACAGACTTACCTAGCTACATATCATCACTTACCTGTGGTATCACAGACTTACCTAGCTACATATCATCACTTACCTGTGGTATCACAGACTTACCTAGCTACATATCATCACTTACCTGTGGTATCACAGACTTACCTAGCTACATATCATCACTTACCTGTAATATCACAGACTTACCTAGCTACATATCATCACTTACCTGTTATATCACAGACTTACCTAGCTACATATCATCACTTACCTGTAATATCACAGACTTACCTAGCTACATATCATCACTTACCTGTAATATCACAGACTTACCTAGCTACATATCATCACTTACCTGTGGTATCACAGACTTACCTAGCTACATATCATCACTTACCTGAATATCACAGACTTACCTAGCTACATATCATCACTTACCTGTGGTATCACAGACTTACCTAGCTACATATCATCACTTACCTGTGGTATCACAGACTTACCTAGCTACATATCACTCACTGTATATCAAGACTTACCTGTACATATCATCACTTACCTGACAGACTTACCTAGCTACATATCATCACTTACCTGTAATATCACAGACTTACCTAGCTACATATCATCACTTACCTGTGATCATCAGACTTACCTAGCTACATATCATCACTTACCTGTAATATCACAGACTTACCTAGCTACATATCATCACTTACCTGTGGTATCACAGACTTACCTAGCTACATATCATCACTTACCTGTTATCACAGACTTACCTAGCTACATATCATCACTTACCTGTGTATCACAGACTTACCTAGCTACATATCATCACTTACCTGTAATATCACAGACTTACCTAGCTACATATCATCACTTACCTGTAATAACACAGACTTACCTAGCTACATATCATCACTTACCTGTGGTATCACAGACTTACCTAGCTACATATCATCACTTACCTGTGGTATCACAGACTTACCTAGCTACATATCATCACTTACCTGTAATATCACAGACTTACCTACTACATATCATCACTTACCTGTAATATCACAGACTTACCTAGCTACATATCATCACTTACCTGTAATATCACAGACTTACCTACATACATATCATCACTTACCTGTAATATCACAGACTTACCTAGCTACATATCATCACTTACCTGTAATATCACAGACTTACCTACATACATATCATCACTTACCTGTAATATCACAGACTTACCTAGCTACATATCATCACTTACCTGTGGTATCACAGACTTACCTAGCTACATATCATCACTTACCTGTAATATCACAGACTTACCTAGCTACATATCATCACTTACCTGTTATAACACAGACTTACCTAGCTACATATCATCACTTACCTGTAATATCACAGACTTACCTAGCTACATATCATCACTTACCTGTAATATCACAGGACTTACCTAGCTACATATCATCACTTACCTGTAATATCACAGACTTACCTAGCTACATATCATCACTTACCTGTAATATCACAGACTTACCTAGCTACATATCATCACTTACCTGTAATATCACAGACTTACCTAGCTACATATCATCACTTACCTGTAATATCACAGACTTACCTAGCTACATATCATCACTTACCTGTGGTATCACAGACTTACCTAGCTACATATCATCACTTACCTGTAATATCACAGACTTACCTAGCTACATATCATCACTTACCTGTATATCACAGACTTACCTAGCTACATATCATCACTTACCTGTGTATCACAGACTTACCTAGCATACATATCATCACTTACCTGTAATATCACAGACTTACTAGTACATATCATCACTTACCTGTTATCACAGACTACCTAGCTACATCATCACTTACCTGTAATATCACAGACTTACCTAGCTACATATCATCACTTACCTGTATATCACAGACTTACTACACTATCATCACTTACCTGTAATATCACAGACTTACCTAGCTACATATCATCACTTACCTGTGGTATCACAGACTTACCTAGCTACATATCATCACTTACCTGTAATATCACAGACTTACCTAGCTACATATCATCACTTACCTGTAATATCACAGACTTACCTAGCTACATATCATCACTTACCTGTGGTATCACAGACTTACCTAGCTACATATCATCACTTACCTGTAATATCACAGACTTACCTAGCTACATATCATCACTTACCTGTATATCACAGACTTACCTAGCTACATATCATCACTTACCTGTGGTATCACAGACTTACCTAGCTACATATCATCACTTACCTGTAATATCACAGACTTACCTAGCTACATATCATCACTTACCTGTAATATCACAGACTTACCTAGCTACATATCATCACTTACCTGTGGTATCACAGACTTACCTAGCTACATATCATCACTTAACTGTAATATCACAGACTTACCTAGCTACATATCATCACTTACCTGTAATATCACAGACTTACCTAGCTACATATCATCACTTACCTGTAATATCACAGACTTACCTAGCTACATATCATCACTTACCTGTAATATCACAGACTTACCTAGCTACATATCATCACTTACCTGTGGTATCACAGACTTACCTAGCTACATATCATCACTTACCTGTAATATCACAGACTTACCTAGCTACATATCATCACTACCTGTAATATCACAGACTTACCTAGCTACATATCATCACTTACCTGTAATATCACAGACTTACCTAGCTACATATCATCACTTACCTGTAATATCACAGACTTACCTAGCTACATATCATCACTTACCTGTGGTATCACAGACTTACCTAGCTACATATCATCACTTACCTGTGTATATTCACAGACTTACCTAGCTACATATCATCACTTACCTGTAATATCACAGACTTACCTAGCTACATATCATCACTTACTTACTGTGTATCACAGACTTACCTAGCTACATATCATCACTTACCTGTAATATCACAGACTTACCTAGCTACATATCATCACTTACCTGTGGTATCACAGACTTACCTACATACATATCATCACTTACCTGTGGTATCACAGACTTACCTAGCTACATATCATCACTTACCTGTGGTATCACAGACTTACCTAGCTACATATCATCACTTACCTGTGGTATCACAGACTTACCTAGCTACATATCATCACTTACCTGTAATATCACAGACTAACCTAGCTACATATCATCACTTACCTGTAATATCATAGACTTACCTAGCTACATATCATCACTTACCTGTGGTATCACAGACTTACCTAGCTACATATCATCACTTACCTGTGGTATCACAGACTTACCTAGCTACATATCATCACTTACCTGTGGTATTACAGACTTCACCTAGCTGCATTCATCACTTACCTAAAGTATCACAGACTTACCTAGCTACATATCATCACTTACCTGTGGTATCACAGACTACACTAGCTACATTTCATCACTTACCTGTAATATCACAGACTTACCTACATACATATCATCACTTACCTGTGGTATCACAGACTTACCTAGCTACATATCATCACTTACCTGTGGTATCACAGACTTATCTAGCTACATATCATCACTTACCTGTGGTATCACAGACTTACCTAGCTACATATCATCACTTACCTGTGGTATCACAGACTTACCTAGCTACATATCATCACTTACCTGTGGTATCACAGACTTATCTAGCTACATATCATCACTTAACTGTGGTATCACAGATTCATCTAGCTGCATATCATCACTTACCTGTGGTATCACAGACTTACCTAGATACATATCATCACTTACCTGTGGTATCACAGACTTACCTAGATTCATATCATCACTTACCTGTGTCATCACAGAATTACCTAAATACATATCATCACTTACCTGTGGTATAACATACTTACCTAGATAGACTTGTCTACATACAAATCATCACTTACCTTTGGTATCACATATTTATCTACATATTATTACATATCAAAGGCATATCACAAGATTATCTCATTTTACATATGATTTATACATGATCTTAGTTTTGTGCAGACCTACGGGAACCAGTTTCTATGTTTTATCTAGCATTTCTGTACATGTATTATATCGATCTAATGTAGGTCAGTAGTGTATGTCAGTAGTAAGCTATGATCCTAGTCATCCTGCTTAGTTCCAAGTGCGAGCAGTGTGTACAGGGAGATGGGTTAGTGGAACCATTGTCGTCCTCTTTAGCAGAGCAGTTCCAAGTGCGAGCAGTGTGGACAGGGAGATGGGTTAGTGAAACCATTGTCGTCCTCTTTAGCAGAACAGTTCCAAGTGCGAGCAGTGTGGACAGGGAGATTGGTTAGTGGAACCATTGTCGTCCTCTTCTCGTGAAGTTCAGATTCAGATTCTTTATTTTGCTTAGGTTTTACAACTTATCGCAACATATAAACATATTATTACATAGTATTACATAATAAGACATAAGGACACAATTCACTAGACAGGACCATATACACACACACACACATTCACAAAATTTGGTCTTCACCTGACAGCAATTTTCATCTTTCTGTTCATCTTTCTAAGGCAGAAGAAATATATTTACCCAAATTATTAAGTTCCTTGATATTTTGTGTATTTAATGATTGAACTTACTTAAATATGCTAGGATTTCTGACATAATATGGTTTTATAAATGTTTATCTTAAATCTTCTTACTTCTTATAACGAAACGGAATATATCTTCAATATCATCACTACAAAATGAATATATTCTCTGATTCCTAGGTATATTCCTGTATCTTATCCCTCTCTAAATTCAATTCATGGGCAGAGTACCGAAATTTAGATATGTTTCTCTTAACTTTAATGTCTAAAGATTTACTTAAATAAGATTGACAAAAAATAAGTTGTAATAAGATGTTTGTATCAAATACTTTTACATGAATCATTTATCAAATTAATTTCAACTGTAAAATTCAGCTATGATTACTTTCTTCGATTTCTTTAATATATTCCTTTAAAATGCAGCTGTTCATATTTTTTAAGCTTAATCCAGTAATTAAATATTCTAATTTTCCTGAAAAAAGATGAAGAAACTCTTCCAGATTCAATATATACCTGTCCATAGTATTAGAAGTGTTTCGCACAAAGTACTCTTTTTACGAAGCTGATGTGTACCTTTCCGATGTCGGGTGATTTATGAAATTAAAATCGATATAATCAAAAACTGTCAAACAATCCACAGTTGACATTGTGGAAATCTGAAATACCATTGCATTTTACACAACATCTTACATCATCAAAAATGTTTCTTATACTTCTCGACATTTTACCTTCAATATTTCGAAGTGAGAGCAGTGAGAGCAGAGGTTAGTAAAATTATTTTCTGCGTTATTTGACAAAACAGGTAGACATTGCTTAGTGAGAGCAATGAGAGCAGGGATTATATCTACCTTGTACAGGGGTGTCGACCAGTGGACAGAGGAGGAGACGTTTCTAACAGGGTCGATTGTATGTTAGAAAGAAGAGATTGCTTAGCAAAAATAAACGAAAACAAATTTCAATGTCTGTCTTTTTTAGACATGCTTACAACTAATAAGAAGTGAAGGTAACTGGTGCAACATTCATAGGCCCTACGGAGAAATAGATGGCCCGCATAGAAGGAAATGATTTTTTGTATTTGACAGTAGACTTTAACAGTTTTCCGTGTAACAATATGGAGTATTGTCTTCAACAGTACTTCAAAGGAAAGTCAAATCAATTTGAAGGGTACTTGCGCACTAATTTTATAGTTTACATACCAAAATACGATAGTTTAAAACATTTTCTGTGGTATAATGTCGGCAAAATGACCTTTCTATTCTTAAATTATTATGACAAAGTCTATAAATAGCAAAGTTAATGTACAATTTATGCCTCTTTACGTCCATGCATCAGTAGGTGCAAAGAAGCATTTTAAATGGATGGAGTTAATGGTGTGATACCACAAAGTATACTACACTAAATTGTTGTGCGATACACTATAGTATGGTTGAGTGGACCTATATTTACTGAATTATTGCCTATACAACAAAGAATATTCTATGTAACAATGGCAGCTTCTCACAATGAACAATAAAGATACTTAGAACCGAGTCAACCACGTCGGTTGTGAAACCGTAAAAAACACTTTTCCAGAAGTTAAACATCCATCAATTAACAATATTACTGTGATGCACAACGTTTTGAGACCATGGTAGAAAGTAGACAATTTTCTTATCCACATAATTGAACGTATAATGTTTCAAATATAGACAGCTAAGTCTCATTCTTTTTTCTTTCGATTTCTATAGTAGATGTCCTTGAGGATGCTTGCGCTTCGTATCGCCTTGTTCTATATATAATTACCTATAACGAACATTATATGTATATCCAACATTAAGTTCGCAATTAATTTCATTTGGAAATGTTTTAGATACAGGTTCTATTTATTTGGTTAAAGTGGTTAACTTTCTGCAAAACCACTTTTTTCGATTAATCGGCTACCAATAGTAAAATACAGTAGAGCTTTCCGATCAGCAAGTCAATATTACCACGTGAAATCATCTACAAACCTTGTCTCAAGTAGTAATTTCTATGTTCTATTCTTTGGTAGTAAAACACAATTAAATGATATAGAAGGATGTTCCATCCCACGGTTATTTAGTTTATCATCCTAACATTCCGACTGGGAGAGAGTGTGAGCATAGCACACTACAGTATGGTAACTGGGTAGGATAATTTCGCAATATCGCAATAACGTTCCTCAGATCTTAGCTTGGCAAAGCGCGATAGCGACAGCAAAGGTGCTACGATGCGCCGGCGACAGAGCTACACTTTGGCGATGACGGAGCGACGTATCTTTTTTTCTTTTTTTTTCGCATCGGCGCATTGTTGCTCTGTTGGCGTCGTATTGTCGCCAGTCTCTGTCGTCTGCATAATGTGGCGATCTCGCTTTGTTGAACTTAGATTGTGAGATGGCAGTAACCGATCACCACTAAACTGTCAGTAGATACAAAGAAGATTATATTGATTCCAATTTTCATTTTAGAGTTTAATTAACTCTAACATATTTATTCCTCTGCATTCAGGTTCTGCGCGTCATTTTCCATAATTAGAAGCAATCTACGGATGCATTTGCTAACTACATTGTTATTTTAAAAGCAATTTTCTAAATGTAGTGCGTTGATTATTGATTGTTTGTAAATATGTCTCCTTTCACCAAGACAACCGACGGCAATATTGTTTTTTATTCAAGTTAAATGCAAACCTTGAATGATATTGCCAAACATTAAACCGCAATACACCAGTATATTAAGCCCTCGAAAGGTTGTCATGGAAGAATGAATCATATTCCATTGCTGTACACGACGGTGTTTATTCAGACATAACGCCGAATAATATAGGTAGATGCCGAGAATAATACTGTTGTAACACATCCATGAACATACTTATCATGCAATGTGTCATGGATCTTTATCCTGCGAGCTGGCATGGTATAGTCCCCGGCTGTCAAGTGAAAATGTACTCGTGGTGTCTGTAGCATGTATAACACGTATGTTACACATGTCAGCTCGTTATGGGGTTCATCCGATATATCCTATCGTGCATTGGCGTAATTATCTAATATTTATACTGTACCTGCTTAGCATTGACACTAAATTGATCTATTTAAGCTGATGGTACAGTATACTAGTTTTTCTGATATTTAAGCATGATGTTTTAGCTTGCATCAGACAAATATCATGTCGAAGAGATTAATGACAAAATTTCCATTAAGATTAAAAAAAAGCACATGCAATATGATGAGTAGCTAATGAAACGGATAATTCAAATGAACTTGATTCTTTTTTTGAACAATTGTGTGGGTGTTGCAATCGTTTACAATTAGATCACTATCGTGTCTTAGAATGTTGAAACAAAACCAATGTATAATACCTTTGATGTCTCTCTGAAGAGGGGATGAAGTGCTTAATGATCTTGATTTTATTGACTAGTCTTAGGCTGTGAAAACAACAGTGTTTGTGTCAATATCGAGCTTCTGCAGACTGAAAATGTTGTTTTATAATGGCCACGAAGTTACAGACGAGTCATAGAAGGACGAAAAGCAATTGTTTTGTCCTTAACATTACCAGCGAAGTCTATAGGAATATAACAACTGTCGTATGAAGTATTTTGACAATAATTGACTTACTGCATGCTTCTTAAACCACACCTAAAAGATAGATTCATTGTCAAATACTCATCTTTCCATCACTATACCACACCCTGCAACTATTTTCTGTTTGTGAACAGTTCGGCACAAGGGAATCGTTCATTCATTTTTCATTAACTCTGATTTATTCATTATTTGAATACTGTATGCACTCTGTTAAGTCTTAGTGAATTAATTTATAGTATGGAGTAAGAAGGATTATCCCATGTAAGCAATACAGCACCCCCCTTCTCAAGGCTATATGTAGTGTTCCTATCTGTATGAATAACATGAAGTTAATATAACTATAGCTTTCCGATTTGTGTTATTCTAAAAATTGTAAGTTGTCAGGAGGTTGTTCATAAACTCTCTACGTTTGTATTTGTTTTTGAAAAGTCGTAAAGATGCATTATCTAATTTGTATTGCCAATAGTATAAATGTTGTTTTTTTTCAATATAAGGAAATCATGATTATTAAACAATTTTCTGAACATTGGAGTATCTAAAGTGATATCTTGTTCATTAAATTTATAATACGGCTATGTTGCTATGTTCATTGTACCAAACAGGAAACTATTCATATAATCGTTGCACATAATAATACTGAGAAAACAAATACTTTAAAATTTCTGTTTACCTTTTACAAAATATCTATTATTGGATAATGCTAACTTTTATTATCGAGACAAAACTTTGCGGTGATGGTGACCTGTCCAGAAAATAGCAAAAAACAAAACAAAACAAAAGCAACTTGAAAAGTCACTGAAACGCTTGTTTTTCCCGTACCTTCACTTGCATCCTGTCCGCTTGTTACTCACAATCCGTTTTTATAGTAGAAACCTAACCAACATATTCAAAACTAGGTCAAAATGTTAAAAACTAGGTCAAAATGTTACTGAAAGGATTCATCATACTTAATCCGTTAAAATACAAAGATGTACTTTTATGAGGCCTCGGGTTATGGTTTTCCTTTATAAGTGGTATTTTTAATTCCTAAACTGTATTTATGTCAGTCTATATTGATGTTATCTTGGTTAAAGCTATACATATGGATATTATCGCATTTTCCCTTCCGACTTCATCTAACATAAGACTAAGCATCAAATCGCTAATCGACGTAAAACCGATAGATAGTCTATTTATAGGTGGGTAGTTGAATTTAAGACTGTGTAACAGTAGCTTAGAGATGCTGTTCGTCCAGGTCGTCCTGCCACAAGTACAAATGTACGACAAAGAACAACATTGAAAAAATCAGTAATATGCCAAAAATGTATGTGAGATACACTGTGAGAGATTTAGCACGATAGACGAGCTTATCTTTAGCGCGAACTCATGGTATTTTGAAGACATTTAAAACTTGGAAAGATAAACGCTTAATGGATACCCCATTTGTGAACAAATGAACAGAAGAGATCCCGTGTCGCAAACACAAGAAAACTTCTCTAAAATGTATCCAAAATACAACAAAAAACTTTCGACAATTTAGGTACTGGTGATGAGGCATGGGTATACTATTTCGAACCGAAACGAAAATGTTCCAACAAAATATAGGCAACAAAACTGCAAGACGTTCAGAAATAGCCATACAACAACGTACGATCGAGAAAGTTTTGAAGGCATTTGTCTTCGATAATAAGGGTTCAATTATACAAATACCTGTACCAAAGAACAGAACGGCCCCATCAACATCATACAAAAATGTTGTTTTAAAACAATTGAAGGTTTGCTTCAAGAGTCATCCCAAAACAGAACTCAAGTATTTTGCTTTTGCATGATAATGCCCCTGCTCATACGGCACGCCTTGTGACCGAAATTTTAGAGTCGGAAAAAGTTACTGTTCTCCTCATTAACCCAACTTGTCCCCTGCGATTACGTTCTGCTTCCCAAACTAAACTCTTAATTGTCAAGAAAGAGACAAAGGTCAAGAAATATGTCCTGGTGTTTGTTGTTTATAAGTGTCTTATGGGTGTGCCAATTGAAGACTATGAACAATGCTTTCATTATTGGATTGGCTGTCTAAAATGTTTTATTCAGGCAGATGGGGAGTAATTTGAAGGACAGAGAAAATTAAAATAATCAAAACACTAACAGTTTTTGAGAAATAAGGCTAGTGACATTGCTTAGGAACACCCCTCGTAGCATGCGATAAGAAAACGGCTGACCAGTTGACTCTCCTGTTCTGGGAGAAGTAGTAAACTAATGTAGCTCTGTCACAAACTGTGTCACATGGAATGCTCGTTAAGTAGAAACGTTCAGTGTTTTCGTGGCTGCTGCTAAGACACAAATACAACAAACTTGGTTTATTTGCTATTGGAATTGATGTTCAACAAATCAATCAGGCATATCTTTACAAATACAAAAGAAAGTAACTAATATTGTGTGTTACAGAATGTAATTATTTAAGTCAGTAAAACTCCATGCTACTTAATATACCGCTAGACAAACCAATTGCTAGGTATGATTTAACCTAACATTAATTTTAACGGTTCTTGGTTAAAAACAAAAACTATGTTTTAAAACATCATTGTGAATAGCTAATTAAATAACTTGCCAAAATTGCTCCAATGGGAAACATCACCATCTGTATCAATATACAACAAATGTCTCTTCTGCCAAATAATAGAATATATTTATAAAGATTCAATAAAGATTGATAGAAAAATGCTTAAACACGACATGCGCATATTACGTTATTAAGTCTATGATATCAGCAAACCAACGTAATTAACTTACAAAATAGTCTAAATGCGTGTAGTAACTAAAACGTCATATTGACTTACAGAAAGTTTAAAGAACCTTCTGTCCTCATTTGTGCGTGTCAATGTTGCTCTTCGTTTTACGGAAACCATGCTAAACTACAAATGGATAAAACTAAGTCATTGATTATATGATTAAAAGGTAAATTAATGAAATGTACACTCATCAAAGACAGTCGCGGATTACGTAGGTACAAACAAAATAAAGACGGATATTAATTTCCGCTGAGATCCAAATAAAACGACACACATCATGTCAAATTAATTTGATATAGAGGACTGGATGGTGCTATGGTTAATGACTATACGACAGACGCCGTTCCTTAATCGATGTTTGGAAGCATTGTATCAACACTGTCCTTGACATTGACACAAATCAACTCTAACACACACTAAGAAGATTTGTTCCGGGGAAACCATATTCTTACATTGGTACTGTAATGGTGTAATGCAAAGGTGTTAGACAACCATGTCAGATCAATTAAACAAATACAAAATATCATACTATCATATCATACATCAAGGTTATTGCCTATGTATCATTCACTAGATTACCCATGATGTAAATAATGATCTTGAGTAAACAACTCCCGGCTCTAATGTAATATCAGGAGTACACTGAAGACATCCTCACTGGCATTGCTAATGTAATTAATTTCTGTAAAATCAATACTTTTGTAGACATATTCCAGAGATATAATTCAACTGACCTAATATATGACGTAAACATTGATACAAGTTGTCTATATATCTATATACTATCACTTTATCCATTGACTTAATTTAACCAATATGTTATTGAAGTAAACTCTTATATACATAAAATACATTTGAAGCTAGGATTGGAAATCAAACTAATAGCTGATATCAATTCCTCAACCTTGAGATAAAACCCTTTATCATATACGCAATACTAGCCGATTTTGTTTACCCATAACTGCATGGTAACATTGAACTTTGAACTTGCGTATGAAAATGTTCTATGCAACGTAAAGGGGCTACTTTTTTTAAAGAAACACATGGCTTTGTTTACATTTTGACGCAACATTACGTGTATATTGTTGTTTTTCATAGAAATTTGGAAAAATATGAACAATGCATATATGTTTTATATTTATACATGATACAAACATTTTTTAAATTAACAATTGCATAAAGAAACGGGAAAAATATCCCGACCGGGGCGACGTGCAGTGCTTTCACTTTTGTTAAAAATGATGGATGTCAAATGTAAACATTAGATATATCTACCTCTGTGTCTGTGTTCGTCCTACGATCAAGTCTTTGGGGTGGACGGGCGTGGGACCCTCTGACAGAGGTCAGTTATAAACATATCCTCTTGTCTCTGTTCTTTGAGAATTTAATCGTGTGTATTATAAAACATGCACCGCTAGTAATCTACGTGTTGACAGTTACGCGTCAACACAGCTACATTGTATCCATCGAACACAAGTGAAGTTATTCAATCTATCGATGGCGATGGATCTAAGCGTAGATTATATAATCACATGGCTCCCAAGGATGTAATATCGTCAAGTCAGACGACATCTCAAACACATTGAGCTACTTGAAAATCGGTGTTTTGCCAACTTCGGCAAACTAAAGTGTTTAAGCGTGCGTCAGCTTCGCCTCGCTGCACAATAACGGTCACCGAGTTCACACATGTGGCCGTGTACAAATTCTTTATGTTATTACGCTATATATTAACTTTTAGCAAAATTGAATATATATTTAAAGTTCTGATCTGATTAAATAAAATTATCTCTGAAATTTACTTTGTTTGTCATGTTTATTTTACACTAAAATATTGAACTTTTTTGTCGTCGCGGATGAATAATTCTACCTTACGTGAAGCGTCACCATTCGCTGTTCAATTGAGTAAGCTCCTCCCACTTTTGACCGACTTTTATTGAATAATTACGTCACTTTCAAATGACAATTTTATTGCATAAAGTATAAATAAAAAGTCGTGTGAGTGTAAATATAGGGATTGGATTGCGCTTTTATGTTAACCATGCTTGTATGGAGCAATTCCTCTAAGAATATATTCAATATGGGGCGCTAGCGCGCCCCATAGAATATATTCTTAGAGGAATTGCTCCATACAAGCATGGTTAACATTATACCTCCATTCAACAGTCTATACATATATATATTGGTGTGATCCTTGAATAATTGACCACGACTGACAGTAAAATTACCAAGGTAGAGGAACGGGAAATATAACGCGATAAGGAAGTCCCTATAAATATGTATTCTTTTTTAATCTTCGAACATATTCGTACACCGATCATCTAGTTCAACGAAATTAGTTTCCATTTTCTTTTTAAAAAAGTGGCGTTTTTGTGCACTTACTCATTCATATAATGTTTTGTTTTGATTTTATCTTTTTCAATTTCAGTGTTATGATTTATAGATTTAATTATCATTAGTGAAATGTCTATAGAGTTGGATTCGGACGGTAAAATAAGAAATTCAGACAATATTACCCTCACAATGGCAACGTTTACCATTCTATCACCTATCATTTGACCATTGGGTATGCGTCAAGATTGGTGCAATTAGATGACTTTCTAGTTGAAGTTCTAGACATTTTTATTCATACTAATATCACTAGTTTAACAGCACGAAACCTTACACTGTATCCAATAACCATGGAGTTTCTACAGACTGTATTACGTGTTGCTACAGTATAACTGGATTCAAATCTTTGCTAAATGTATGCAACTTAGACTAATCTGCAAAAAAACCGCACTTTCTGGTTTGTAAATGTTATGATTGAGACTCCAAATTGATAAAAAAGGTGTATGATTTATTTCATGCCTGGATTATAATGAAGACCTCAGAAGGTCAATCTACCAGAGAATAAATGCATAAGAAAAGTTTTCGTAAGCTGTGTTTAAGCGCGCGTACGACCAATAAGAGCGTTTTCATATAAAAAAGGCATTTCTAGGTACTTGAAAAGATTTTAATGGATATATTAGATACTAGCAAGAAAATCATAAAGACTACTAGCATATGTTACAGCTGTTAGTCGTTTCAGCCTCTGGTCGAGTGCAAACGTGTTGATAAGGGGTTAGGACTGCGTTTTTAATTATGGCAATGATTGAATCGTTTATAGAATGTAAAACAGTATTCAACTTGCCTCTGTAGCATTTTCGGATAAACGAGATGTTTTTGCTGAGCTGACCCCGGGTGATACATGTAGTCCTATGTAAGTGTAAAGTAGTGCAGTCAATCATGCGTACATCAGCTCAGTGAAAAACCTCGTTTCGATGAAGAGAAACCATTCAACGAACCCTTTCAAAATAAGAATTCTTCAAGTTCTTCAGGAGGGGGTAGTAGCGTAGCTCAATAAACCCAATGTCGTCGATGAAGCCTCGTAAGATTTAAGATGAAGGCAGCGATTTGGAGTACATGAAAGCTTTGGGGGTGTAACAGAAAGACATAAAAATCCTATAAAACAATATATAATAAATAGATGACGTTAATGTAGCAAGGTACAATATTGTCACCATGTGGGTCGTGAAATAGAAATAGGACTTTTGTAATCTAAAATAAAATGGAAGGATGTGATAAACACCGATCTCCCTAACATGTTGTCTCTATTGTCTATTTGCCTTTCCTGGACTGACAGTTTGAATCAACCGAATAGCTGAAACACACGAATACGAAGCCTTGAACATCACTAATTACCTTGGCCGTGATGTACATAATTAATGAACACTTACCCAGTATCGACCCACTGGCAGCTAGCATACCCCTTTAAATGTGTGTAATCTTTTCACTGAAAATCAATGCTTTCATGTTTTAGCACCGGTAAACACCATTAACATCTACGGGAGGCCAACTCTACGGTTTTCATGAAAAGACTTAATATACAGCGGCACACTACCAACACACATTAATGTTAGTGCATCACTAATGAATGAACACCCGTATACAGCTCGGCACAACGTCCGCTTATTGTCTCACCACTGTTTGACTTTGATCTAAGAACGCAATGGGCTGATACGTGCAGCTTTAAACTATTTGTTCACTACTAGTCAATAGGTTTAAATAAAACACACTCTTTTGTCTAATGAGAAAGTATGGTGGTACCTAAAATTTTAGTTGAAATTATCGTTTTGTTCCCTTTAAGGATGCTACAAATGTACTAGGTAAGACAGACAATTAAAGAGATGTCGCGCTAATATTGGGAGTATATAATTGAAACACAGATGTTTGTATTCATTATGGGATTTGGCAACAGTGATAATTATGTATAGAAGTTATGGCACGCATGCAATATTATGATAATTATTATACGACAGAGAAACTTAATGCAAATTCTAACGAAACGTGACGAGAATGTGGCCAAACGTCTTAAAGCTAAATATGTACCGCCATGTATTGTGATAGCAATGTGGTTTAATCACTAAGTAAAATATGAATGTGCTACATTTGTTGTAATAGGGATTACTATTTATACGATATACGACATCCACCATTTTGTTTAAAAGAAATAAGTTTAGATGATACCGTTGCAAACACAATTCTTAATATTTTAGACCAGAAATGTATGTGTTTAATTTTTCTTTCCCCATATGCTATCAAACGTATCGACGTCTTTTCTTAATACCTATAGTTAGGGAGAAGGGGGTAATTTTAATGTCGCAAAGCTCATTTGTCATATTATCGAACTTCTCGAAATTTATCAAAATCATGATTTTACATATAACAGCGTATAGTACAAAATGTATGATTGACACTTTCGAAGGTATCAAAGAAAATTCGCGAAAATTAATAAGTTCTCAACAGTGAATCATGAAATTAAAACCCCGCGCTTAAGTTCTCATCAGTGAATCGTGAAAATAAAACCTCGCGAATAAGTTCTCAACAGTAAATCGTGAAAGTTCTCAACAGTAAATCGTTAAAATAAAACTCCGCGCATGAGTTCTCAACAGTGAATCATGAAATTTAAACCTCGCGAATAGGTTCTCAGCAGTAAATCGTTAAAATAAAAAGCCGCGCATAAATTCTCAACAGTGAATCGTCAAAAATAAAACCCTGCGCATAAGTTCTCAACAGCAAATCATGAAAATAAAATCTCGCGCATAAGTTCTCAACAGTGAATCGTGAAAAATAAAACCCCGTGCATAAGTTCTCAACAGTTAATCGTGAAATTAAAAACTCCCGCATAAGTTCTCAACAGGAAATCGTGAAAATTAAACCCCGCGCATATGTTCTCAACAGTAAATCGTGAAAAATAAAACCCCTTGCATACGTTCTCAACAGTTGATCAGCCATTAAACCACGCGCATATGTTCTCAACAGTAAATAATGAAAATAAAACCCAGCGCAATAGTTCTTAAGAGTTTATCGTGAAAACTATAAAGCCCGCGCATAAGTTCACAACAGGAAATCGTGAAAATTAAATCCCGCGCATAAGTTCTCAACAGTAAATCGTGAAAATTTAACCCCGCGCATATGTTCTCAACAGGAAATCGTGAAAAGTAAAACCCCTTGCAGAAGTTCTCAACAGTTTATTGGCAAAATTAATCCCAGCGCATATGTTCTCAACAGTAAATCATGAAAATAAAACCGCGCACATAAGTTCTCAACAGTAAATCATGAAAATAAAAACCAGCATATATGTTCTCAATAGTAAATCGTGAAAACTAAACCCCGCGCATAAGTTCTCAACAGTAAATCATGAAAATTAAACCCCGCGCATATGTTCTCAACAGTAAATCGGTAAAATTAAACCCAGCGCATATGTTCTCAACAGTAAATCGTGAAAAATAAACCCCGCGCATAAGTTCTCAACAATAAATCATGAAAATTAAACCCCGTGCATATGTTCTCAACAGTAAATCATGAAAATAAAACCCAGCGCATATGTTCTCAATAGTAAATCGTGAAAACTAAACCCCGCGCATAAGTTCTCAACAATAAAGCATGAAAATTAAACCCCGTGCATATGTTCTCAACAGTAAATCATGAAAATAAAACCCAGCGCATATGTTCTCAACAATAAATCATGAAAATAAAACCCCGCGCATAAGTTCTCAACAGTAAATCATGAAAATAAAACCCCGCGCATAAGTTCTCAACAGTAAATCGGTAAAATAAAACCCCACGCATAAGTTCTCAACATCAAATCGCGAAAATGAAATCCCGCGCATAAGTTCTTAAAAGGAAACTCGAAAATATTCACTCGCGAAAGTTACTACTGTAACTGTTCAGTGCATATAATGAGACATTTTAGTCGACTATCGATCTCATCCTCTTTATCTGGCTCTATAGATAATGAATACCTGGTGATTTCAAACAGGGGCAATATACTTTACTGTGACAATACATTAACCTTGGCCATGAAAACACAAGGGCTGGTTACGGAAAAAAAATAATCAGAAAAGGAAAATTAACAATTGGGAAAATTAATCAAGATCACCCTGTCTTTGTTATCCAAAACAATATTCTACATAATTATTTGTATACGGAAGTGAAAATTAAAGCCCGCGCAAAAGTTCTCAACAGGAAATCGTGAAAATTAAATCCCGCGCATAAGTTCTCAACAGTAAATCGTGGAAATTAAACCGCGCGCATAAGTTCTCAACAGTAAATCATGAAAATAAAACCCCGCGCATAAGTTCTCAACAGTAAATCGTGAAAATTAAACCCCGCGCATAAGTTCTCAACAGTAAATCGTGGAAATTAAACCGCGCGCATAAGTTCTCAACAGTAAATCATGAAAATAAAACCCCGCGCATAAGTTCTCAACAGTAAATCGTGAAAATTAAACCCCGCGCATATGTTCTCAACAGGAAATCGTGAAAAATAAAACCCCTTGCAGAAGTTCTCAACAGTTTATCGGCAAAATTAATCCCAGCGCATATGTTCTCAACAGTAAATCATGAAAATAAAACCCCGCGGATAAGTTCTCAACAGTAAATCATGAAAATTAAACCCCGCGCATAGGTTCTCAACAGTAAATCGGTAAAATAAAACCCCGCGCATAAGTTCTCAACAGTAAATCGTGAAAATTAAACCCCGCGCATAAGTTCTCAACAGTAAATCGTGAAAATTAAACCCCGCGCATAAGTTCTCAACAGTTTATCGGCAAAATTAATCCCAGCGCATATGTTCTCAACAGTAAATCATGAAAATAAAACCCCGCGGATAAGTTCTCAACAGTAAATCATGAAAATTAAACCCCGCGCATAGGTTCTCAACAGTAAATCGGTAAAATAAAACCCAACGCATAAGTTCCCAACATCAAATCGCGAAAATGAAATCCCGCGCATCAGTTCTTAAGAGGAAATCTCGAAAATATTCACTCGCGAAAGTAAATACTGTAACTGTTCAGTGCATATAATGAGACATTTTAGTCGACTATTGATCTCATCCTCTTTATCTGGCTCTATAGATAATGAATACCTGGTGATTTCAAACAGGGGCAATATACTATACTGTGACAAAACATTAACCTTGGCCATGAAAACACAAGGGCTGGTTACGGAAAAAAAATAATCAGAAAAGGAAAATTAACAATTGGAAAAATAAATCAAGATCACCCTGTCTTTGTTATCCGAAACAATATTCTACATAATTATTTGTATACGGAAGTCTTACAAGGTCTTCGTTACTGAATTCATTGTGTAAAATCTACATATGCAGCCTCGCAATATATAGGTTAAAAGAGGAAACATCAATTCCCTGGCATTGATATTACAAATATGCTTATACATTTGTTTACGATACCGGGTATAGACGGCCAAAACAGCCTTGATATACTTTTTGTACATAGACAACATACATGATACACTGTAAACGCAAATGAACTTAACAATAAAGGTACTAGCTATAGTATCACACACATAAAACAATCTTCAATGATGATTATTATCTTCAGATAATAATGCTGCACTCTTCTCAATATTGCTTATATTTATTCGCATCTTAAAGAGTCATTTCCCCCATGTTGGTTGCGACTAAAACGTCATCACTTTTGAGGATAATAATCATCACCCTCAAATTACGTCACAATAATTTAATGTAATACAGTGTAAGTAAAGACGCATTCGGCATTAGTCTGTCCTAGCTTAGCACGTTCGTACAATGAATAAAACCAGAATAAAGCATTGCCAAAGGGAATAAAGATGAGTTTTCTTAGTTCATCAATCTGCCCATAGTCAATATATTAATAAGACTTATCATGTTTTTCGCTTTATCATGTATGGTGGTCGTGCGGTTGTGGTGGTAAAATAGACCATTAGCAGAATAAATGTAAACCACAGCTAGATAAAAAAATCCCTGATATGTTTAAAGTCCGTCTCCGAATACAATGAGAGAAGATAAGAGGCTTATAAAAGTTAACATTCTAACGTCTTATTACATCGTAAAAATATCAATTGGAGATGTGAATGGATTGCAAGAACTCCAACCAGACAGATAAGGACATGGTCACAGTGTACAGTAAAATACTTGCAGTTGTGGTCACAGGTGATCTGTATCGCAGCTAATCACGACATTCTGCTATAAAGTTGTATTATGATAAGAACTCTGATACATTATCGATGCATCTCGTTGTTTGACCTGGTTAGTACACGTTCATTGATTTTCCTGGCGAAAGGCACGTGCTTGAATCTCATATCTTCAATGTAAATGTGTTTTCGATGGAATTTTAGTTGAATGTCACAACTGGAACTATTGTGGCAAATTAACACATTATTATGTTCAATGTCCTTCAAATTTATCAAAATGTTGATCATAAATAAATCTACTACGTCAAACATTAACTAAAGAATATAAGACGTTAACTTAGATCTAAACGTTTGCTGTTAACAAACTTTCTTTCGCGCTTCTAGGTTTCGCGATTTCAATGGTTTGCAGCTACAATATGAACGAAACATGGCATACACATACAAAACATGGCAGGATGGATTTTGTGAAATCAATGCCATGCCCAACTTATCATAAAACCTAAAACTGAACAAGCTGGGTGAGTTAATTTCCACCAGACGCCAATAGTTACAAAAATAAGTCGGTATTCCATCATTAATTGCAAGAATTTTGTATATGATCTTAGAGATAACGAACAACTCTACAAAGACATCAATAACATAACTTAAGGTTGTGTTTAACGGGTTCTTTATATCATACATTGGTATGTAAACATATATAATGTACAGCATACTTGTTTTATTACTTCGCTATACCAAACATCAAACAAACCCTGCAGGGTTTGTCTTACAAACGTGGTAAAATTTATATAACAATGGAGAGGAATCGTTATAAGGAGGAAAAAGGTCAGTAACTGTATATCACTTGTTTATGTTATTTAGAAGAAGCTTGAAACACAATCATATTAGTCATGGCGTGCTTCAAGTAAACTAGACACAAGGAAAGGGTATTTATATATAGGAAATGAGTAGCATAAAGGAGGAACGCTTTTTGTCTGCAGAAAAATTGTACCTTTTATACGTGTGTATGTATATTTGTTATATTTGCTTGTATATATCCCGGGTATATGCTTCAAGCTGGTGATGCGTACTATGCCGCGCATCAGGTGAGGTAAGGCAGTAGTAAACCACTCACTAGAATCCATTGTGAAATTCACTTCTGGAGCGAAAAAAATGTTCGGAATGAAATTGTTCTTTCTTTTTAAAATCAGTTTCAGAACAATATAAATATGTATGACCATATACACAACAAACATTCTGAATGGAAAATAATTTCATTTCGAAACCTAGGTTATACATATCGATTTTACATTTTCAAAACAAATTAAAGCTGATGTATTTCAAAAGTATAAATTCGAATGATTTAATAACATAAATGAATTATTTAATAACTGCACATCATGATATAGTATATGACATATCAAAATCTTATTCTCAAAACATTAAGTAATTAATTATATCTACTATATCAAGCCTTGGAAATATATTCATAAACTAATATAATCAAAAAAAAAATGTAAAAACTATAAAAGTTATTTTCCCACTATAAATATCATAAGGATGTCGACGAATATACCAATGATAAACAATTTCCATTTAATTCGGTAGATGAAAACTCTCGAAGTATGCAGGGCACGGGGAAAATGTCTATCTACGTATGAAGTGTAATATTAAAGACAGCGAGGAGAGAAAATATACAGTAAAAAGTATACTTCTATCAGTTGAACAGATGGGATATGTTCATATGGCTATTATAACAAATGTACAGTTAAATCTCCATATGCCACACTCCAAGTAAAATTATTTGACCTTTGCGCAACGAAATAATATTTTATCAACCATACGTCAGTTTGATAAGTCACTTTTATCGTCTTGTATCTAGTGATGATATACAGCAATAATTATTATCTAATTGCTCCTTACTGGAAATACAGTGTTGTGGCTATTTAATTGGTATATACGTTGTTTTGATACAGGCTTCGTACAGAAACCGACGAATGATATAAAGTAAAGCTGAAGGTAAGACATGAAATCAATCATAAATCCCGTTTTATTACTTTACGGCTTTATAATAAATTATCACTTAAGGAAAATAACAAGTCAGAATCTCATTCCCATTTTGTGGAAATTAACGTGGGACTTGACAGCGAAAATCATACAGTACCGAGGAGTTTGACACATAAAAGACGCTGGGTCATCAAGTAAGACAATTAAATTAAAAAAAAACCTCATCAACAAGTTGTAAAATAGAAAATGCTTCCATAGTTAAATCATAGAAAAACAAGTTGACTTTCCAAAAGAGTTAGACAAGTTGAATCATAAAAATAGAAGAACTATCAAGTTGAATCATGAAAGAAGAATACTTCAGCAACAAGTAGAATTATGGTTACACCATCTATAAATGAGGTAATAAAACAAATCAACTGGTTGAATTTAAAGGAAAATATAATTAAATTTTATTTGTTTTCATACTATATCCGACTGATTGGCAGATACCATGAAGAAAAAATCTAAGAATGGCGCGAAAGAGTTGTTTGTAAACTTTTGTGATAATCCGCGTAGCGGATTCACACTGTTTGCAAACAAAATTTCCTCCATAACCCGACGAAGTTTCATCAATGCTTAAATATAACTTAAAAGAAGAAATGCAGCAATATGACTCAAAGTAAAATGTTATCGACAAAGTAAATTGTAAAAAGAGCTGCTTCAATGACAAATAATTATTTTTTATTTGTTTTCATACTAAATCTGACTTTCTGATTGGCAAATTGTTTTTCTTCATTTACTATGAAGAAAAAATCAGATAATGGCGCGAAAACCCGACGTTATCATGACGTCACAATAGAAACGTCGACGTTATATTAGAAGAAAAAAATTAATACTTTGGAAATTCAATAGAATCGTACGTTTAAACGTATTTTATATTATTAAGTAGCATGTAAAAATAATTATAAGCATTGATGTTACTATTTTTAAAGTTCATCGTTTTATAATGTTTTTTAATTATCTTTTTTTTTTTTTTTTTTTTTTTGCAAACTTTTGTGAAAATCAGACAGAAAAAAAACAGACAGAAAGAAGTTGTTGGAAAATTCTAATTAGAAATTTTAGAATATCTGACTTATGTAATCCTGATAAAACTAATTAAACATAAATCGTCTTTAACATATCCATACATATATATCGTGATAAGGATTACCACCAGTGTCGCCATCATTACCATATGTTTAATGTATCAATATCATTATGATGTGTGTG
The DNA here is from genome assembly GCF_041381155.1 of Argopecten irradians. Classification (NCBI taxonomy): domain Eukaryota; kingdom Metazoa; phylum Mollusca; class Bivalvia; order Pectinida; family Pectinidae; genus Argopecten; species Argopecten irradians. Next base: position 37,678,078 of record NC_091145.1, on the reverse strand, counting down.
TTATGTGAAACATGAATTATATTGTATAATTACGCTGCAGACCGCCAGTTATATAGAATAACAGAGTAATTATGACAGACAAGGTAACAATATCTATAAAAACATACACAATATTCCCCTAGGGTTAAAACACACTCTAAATCAGAGGCTGGCAGGACTAGAGAGGGGGGATGCTCCGGGTTATGATATAGTATAGTGATATGACCGCAGTGTGTCTATTAAGATGACAAATGAGTGTGAAGGGGAAGGGAGGTTACTCAAGGCCAGACAAAGTGTCTCTAACAACAGCAACAAATAAGCAGTTCCAGATCTACTCCGGTTAGTAATCAGATGACTGGACAGAAAGAAACAAAACTCAATAGAACTGATCCATACCATTGTCACTGATACACTAATACAAACTTTAGCTATGCATATTAATCAGATTGGAACCAAAATAAAACAGCACATGCTAGTCCACAAGCCGATGACATTTGAAATTTGAAACTAATTGCTCACCTGTGTTGCTTGTATAACTTCACACGTAGGACTCTGGGGGTGTTGAGTAGTTAACACTTATGCCTACTGATTTACACGTGTATGTGATTAGGTCTTACAATAGTGCTGGTTCTTCACTCTTAACTCCTTGTAAGTCAGATAATTCAAAGTAACATTTTCAAGTCCGTCACGTCGTAAAATGAACCAAAGTTGCCTTTTTTTCAAATAAATAATATGACCGTTTTGTACTACACGCAATAGTGTATGACAAGAAGTCTGATAGAAGCACCGCTATCATGACAGCTTCAACAGACTACGTAACGCTAGTGTAAGTACGACATGATAATTACACGTCGGGGGAATGAATTAAGACAAACTCCAGTGGTATTCTGTGTGGACTGACACTAGGGTGTTGAAATAGTGGTATATACCATAGGCACCTACATATCCTAGTTGATGGAAAATCTGGGCAATAATAGACGGAATCCTAACTAGCTGTATTGATTAAATGTGACTACCCTTGTCACAGGCATCGAGTTAAAAGTGTTTATGCACGTGAAACAGTCATTGATATACATGAAGAGTAGACGGGTTTGTTGCGTGTGATGTTTGAGAGAGCTATCAATATACTCCAGAACTACTTAGTGTTTTATAAAGGTGAAGGTCACATATTACAGAACTACAAAGTGTTACATATACCAGCTGAGGATATATTCGACGTATGGGATTTTTGGCGTCTTTTGACATACTTTTAAACCTACCTATCCCCATTACATGGGTACGAACAACCCCAGGATGTATGAACAACACTAAGAAAGAGAACATTTCTCTTCCTTTGATATATTTCAATTAATCCAATAACCGAATTTCATCTAATTCAAAATGATAAGCGATATCCTCATAAAATGTCTTACGGATAACTAACAAATGATAAACGATGATGTACTGCCTTCGGAATACGTCCACACATTCTCATTGCGTGCTACACTCTACGTTGGTGTGCACCAACTGCTGCATAAATATTTTATTGGGGCAGGTAGTGGATTGGATTGAAATCCACATTACAAATAACGTGCCGCCGAGAAGCACAAATATAGAACATAATTTTGATTAACACGTCAAATAAGAATAGACACATTTAAGACGTAATATAATTCATGAAATTATAGAGGAAAAACATCATCGTACACCAAGCGAGAAAGCTTAATGAGTCAAACCTTCGATAATACGATGACAATGCTATAGCATTATATTTTCGCTCTATATATAGAAAAGTAATATATATGCAAAAATATTTAAACCGCATATAAAATTAAATCCAGTTACAAAATGTTTAGTTGATCACTGATTGCATTTTCAGTTGAGTATTAAGCTGATTGAGCATATCTAACCTACATAAAAGTACATCTTAACATGTTGTACCCATATCACCTAACCAACACCCCTGCAGAGACAAGCGATTGTAACAGAAAAGCTCTAAGTCTTATCTACTAAAACTAATGGTAATTCGTTGTTGGAAATAACGCCACCCTCGCCTTTAATCATCGTTATCATGAAAGTCAACAATAATTCAACGTGGTTCTTCAAGAAACATGTGAGCTCCCTTAACATCGACGCAAACGACACCACAGACAGTGTTAAATGTCATCTATAACTTCTAACGCTAGCAAAAATTGTATTAAGTATATTATTTTGATATTTTGTGATTAATACATTAATCACTTGCACTGTAACTTACCTTATTTTCGTTCATGAAGATATAGATACACCAGGAAGCCGCCTTCCTGACCAGATCCGTGTGTGCGGTAGATAGAAAGGTCACGTGATTGCACTCACTCTAGTTATTACGTATTGTTTGGTAATTAAGGGTTGCATACCCTCTGATTAAAACAGAAGAGAATGATATATTGGCATGTTTCAGTCCTCCTCATAGCAATATATTGGTCATGAAATTAAAATCAATTTTAATTCAGATACTTTCTATATAATTAAGAATCATATATCGCATTTAAGAAGGATTAACAAGATGCAATTAATTTACAATATTACAAAGCGAAACCACAATTTACCACATGCTCACCTGATTAATCTATTTCTTAAATTTCATGTTGAAAATGATCAACGATTCCGTCTTTATGGTTTCGACAATATCTATCATAAAATGTAAAAATAACGTGAAGAGTGATGTGAAAGCGAATATTGAGCTGTTTTTTTTAAATTTAATTTAAGATTTAAATATTTTCTGTTTTCACCTATACTCGCTAATCAGAAATGATATATTAGCATTTTTCAGTCCTCCTCATAGCAACATACTGGTCATGCAATATCTGAATATACATGTCTTTTTCTTAATATAGTCATTAATTTAAGAATAAAAAAAGGAAACCTTAATGTAAATTTAAACATCGCGTCGTTTCTAGGTTATCCCGGATATAATTACAATTTCATAACGATACAGTACGAAGATGATATGTAGGTTAAACATGCATTGCAGTGTGTGAACTATGTTTACTTTTTAATAGGTGTCTATAGGCTACATACTTCAACATTACATGACTCCATCAACGCATTTATCAAACATGTTTCGTATCTATGTCAAGTTTCATCCAGTAGACCCTGGGAAACAGTTGATTTGATCTGGAGTAATTCGCCCTAATTTTTGCGGTTGCGTAGGAACCGAACAAATCTGTCTGACGTTGATACCTGACGACAGCTGAACATAAAGGTACTATTTCTATAGGTATGATTACAACTCCAGCGATTAGTTTCAATATCACCTGTTCCATATCTCGAGTACACGTGCTGAGGCCAACTACATTCCACTGACCCGATTCTCATTATGCTCAGCCGCAGTCACAGTGTCAATTAAAGGCAAAAGTGTGCTAACTATATCCATAAAATGCACGTATTTAATGTCATATGTTAAATAAATTACTATATGTTGCCATTTATATTTCGTCCATGGCAACCCTGGCGTGTCTAAGAGTATCATTTCCTTATCATTATATCTTTAATGAGTACATATTACTCCACAACATGATCTTAGAGAACTAAACAGTGTCAAAGAGTTCCTAACATTATTAAGGAGTTTTTGGCTAACGAAACAGCTTTACGAAAAATTACAATTTTTATAGAAGTTCTAATATTGTGCGCGCAATACTTACACGATTACCGAATTAACATTAACCCTCAAAATCTGTAGTTATAAGCCATGCAAATACACCAGCAGAGATAACATGTTTTCTTTTCATCTAAGATTATATTTGTAAAAGCAGTACAGCGTTTAAAAATTGTAATTTAAGGATGTCAAGTAAAATATTTGCAATATTCATTGTGATAATATGAAATATTTCTTATGTATAGCTGGTTTCCAGTATTGCATCAAAGAATATAAACCAATTACCAAATGAAATCGGCACCTATCTTGTTAACAAACTAGGTCAATGTAAATTATTTTCGTGCATCTCATTAACATTGACCATTAGCATCTTTTCAAAATCTGAAACCAAAACAGGAATGAAAATGACACACAATAAAAGGTATGTTAGCGGGTATTCTGACAAAATGACACAGGAAATCACACGATGAAATCCTCTCTTGTTTCCGATATGTTTCCTACTGAGTGTCCATACTGTTAGTGTTGGATTCATGTGTCAGGCGATCGAGCCAAAGGATCACTCTATCAATGCTGTCCTTAATGGAGATGTTTATTCTAATACATTAGTTTTGTGACAGGAGATGTAACCAAGTTATCCTGCGAAAGAGACGGAGAAATTGGCTGTCGAGATTTGTGAATTCACGAAATGACGACGCAATCATTCCCAACATCGCAATATTGATTTTGACGTTTAATCAATATTGCTATTCGGATTCGATTAATTCAAATTCGTAGCTGTAAAAAGTAAAAATAGAAAACTAAGAAGGAATTTTTTGTTTGGATATGTCTTAATCATGAGATAAAGTTCTAACACTGCATTGCTATACAACCGTTATGTTAAAAGCGACACACGATTGTGATAGACTGAAATAGTGAGGCCACCGAATATTAATTATCAATACTAAAAGTAACATTTCTATTGCCTACGTAAGGTGCGCAAACACTCACCTGTTATATATATGATACCAATATATTAACATTGAAACATATTTAGCCAGGGAAGAATTATATCCAGGTAGCATTCGCGTTTCTCACCATTCCCTCTGTCTCATTCAAATTATTGTAATTGAATTGTCGTTAAATTAATTGTTTAGGATAAATACAATTTTTAAAGCAAAATCAGTCCTTAACAGGATGTACAATAACGCTCCAACAAGATGAAAATATTTTCGAATTGAACTGTACATATAATGCTAATAGGACAGCTTTTATTTGTTTTCGACTTAACTTAATTCAGATGCTTTCTAATTAATTAAGAATCATATATCGCATTTAAGAAGGATTAACAAGATGCAATTAATTTACAATATTACAAAGCGAAACCACAATTTACCACATGCTCACCTGATTAATCTATTTCTTAAATTTCATGTTGAAAATGATCAACGATTCCGTCTTTATGGTTTCGACAATATCTATCATAAAATGTAAAAATAACGTGAAGAGTGATGTGAAAGCGAATATTAAGCTGACTTTTTAATTTAATTTAAGATAAATATTTTCTGTTTTCACCTATACTCGCTAATCAGAAAAAAATCAATAATTTTCAAAGATATTTAACGTGAATGTGTAATAAAAGTTACCATGTAAAAGATATGCACACACTTGAACAAGGAAACAATCCCGGTATACAATCATTTTGGTGAATATCGACCTCTTCCCTTCACTAGACAGGTCACTGCCTCTATGAGGTATATCACGGACTTATAACTGGCCAGCTCTGGCTTGTAGAGAAACTTCCCATTACCCACAGGCAGCTAGATTCGGCCTGGTAATTAGACAATGTTTTGGTCTAAAATCAATGCATGACCTGCCGAGAGAGTATTGCCCTTCAGAACATTAGAGTGACGGCGGAAGACAGTCACATATATTTTAACAAGGCTCAGAGTCGAAAATGGAATAATTGAAAAATACAAATGGTCTGACCACAGATAAATAATTAATTGCCAATTCTTAGATGATTTCAGATGTGAAATTTGCCTCACTTGCTTTTACTCATTTCGTTTTTTCCGAACAATAGGTTATTTGCTAAGTCACAGCTTGATGTTTTCATGCTCCAGTGGCAGGTTTTTTTTTGGTAACTTAACAATTCAAACAACCATAACTGTATAGTTTATTTCATGGATTGAAGCTTTCAATTGTTTGTGGGTAGATGTATTTGAGAATATGAAATAACACAAGAAGAAGTACGCGCAATTGATGGTCTAGCATTAATAAAGATGTCTATTACTGCTCCAGCTATCCAAAAATATTAGAACGTAATGTGATGCTAAAAGGAGGTTTTCCCCTCTTACATCGATCCCTTATTCAATTGACACCAGTAAACACATGACTTAGACGCTGTGAACTCATATATAGATACATTTGTTAAAAAGAAACTCACAAATAGTCTCAAACTTAATCAAGATTTATTTACTTTAGATTGTTCTGACCTGGTAAAGGATTTCTACAGACTTGGACGTATCAGGCATGGAAGCGATGATATTCCTGACCACGTTTAGCACTATTGAGTGGCTACATACATATCCCGAAAGCTTGGGAGTTTTCTTATTAAAAGCTGAGAGTGAACGCGTAGAGATCTGGCATGTTTCCAGACGTCATAGTACAAGTCACACGAAGACTTTGTCGATATTAACCAACTTCTGCTAGAAATTGCTGCAAGCTTTCATTTCCATCAGCAAAAACTTGGTACAAAACGCAATGAAGCAGATAATCGAAGACACTGATGGTCTAAAGGGCAGATGTTATATTGCTTTTACAAATAGTTACGTTCAAGATCTAATGGCCAGCAATCTTGTTTATAAGAAAAACAGCATGTTCTAGATCATGAATACGATTTCATAACTTTGGGTTATTTATAGGAGAAATGTCCCAACAAACTAATATCATTTAAGTGTTAAATTGAAAAGATTATTTATGTAATGCACTAAGACCAGAGTGTACTGTCCATAGATTGTTTATGTAATGCACTAAGACCAGAGTGTACTCTCAATAGATTGTTTATGTAATACACTAAGACCAGAGTGTACTCTCAATAGATTGTTTATGTAATGCACTAAGACCAGAGTGTACTCTCAATAGATTGTTTATGTAATGTACTAAGATCAGAATGTACTCTCAATAGATTTTTATGTAATGCACTAAGACCAGAGTGTACTCTCAATAGATTGTTTATGTAATGTACTAAGACCAGAGTGTACTCTCAATAGATTGTTTATGTAATGCACTAAGACCAGAGTGTACTCTAAATAGATTGTTTATGTAATGCACTAAGACCAGAGTGTACTCTCAATAGATTGTTTATGTAATGCACTAAGACCAGAGTGTACTCTCATAGATTTTATGTAATGCATAAGACAGAGTGTACTCTCAATAGATTGTTTATGTAATGCACTAAGACCAGAGTGTACTCTCAATAGATTGTTTATGTAATGCACTAAGACCAGAGTGTACTCTCAATAGATTGTTTATGTAATGCACTAAGACCAGAGTGTACTCTCAATAGATTGTTTATGTAATGCACTAAGACTCAGAGTGTACTCTCAATAGATTGTTTAATGTAATGACTAAGACCAGAGTGTACTCTCAATAGATTGTTTATGTAATGCACTAAGACCAGAGTGTACTCTCAATAGATTGTTTATGTAATGCACTAAGACCAGAGTGTACTCTCAATATTTTGTTTATGTAATGCACTAAGACCAGAGTGTACTCTCAATAGATTGTTTATGTAATGCACTAAGACCAGAGTGTACTCTCAATAGATTGTTTATGTAATGCACTAAGACCAGAGTGTACTCTCAATAGATTGTTTATGTAATGCACTAAGACCAGAGTGTACTCTCAATAGATTGTTTATGTAATGCACTAAGACCAGAGTGTACTCTCAATAGATTGTTTATGTAATGCACTAAGACCAGAGTGTACTCTCAATAGATTGTTTATGTAATGCACTAAGACCAGAGTGTACTCTCAATAGATTGTTTATGTAATGCACTAAGACCAGAGTGTACTCTCAATAGATTGTTTATGTAATGCACTAAGACCAGAGTGTACTCTCAATAGATTGTTTATGTAATGCACTAAGACCAGAGTGTACTCTCAATAGATTGTTTATGTAATGCACTAAGACCAGAGTGTACTCTCAATAGATTGTTTATGTAATGCACTAAGACCAGAGTGTACTCTCAATAGATTGTTTATGTAATGCACTAAGACCAGAGTGTACTCTCAATAGATTGTTTATGTAATGCACTAAGACCAGAGTGTACTCTCAATAGATTGTTTATGTAATGCACTAAGACCAGAGTGTACTCTCAATAGATTGTTTATGTAATGCACTAAGACCAGAGTGTACTCTCAATAGATTGTTTATGTAATGCACTAAGACCAGAGTGTACTCTCAATAGATTGTTTATGTAATGCACTAAGACCAGAGTGTACTCTCAATAGATTGTTTATGTAATGCACTAAGACCAGAGTGTACTCTCAATAGATTGTTTATGTAATGCACTAAGACCAGAGTGTACTCTCAATAGATTGTTTATGTAATGCACTAAGACCAGAGTGTACTCTCAATAGATTGTTTATGTAATGCACTAAGACCAGAGTGTACTCTCAATAGATTGTTTATGTAATGCACTAAGACCAGAGTGTACTCTCAATAGATTGTTTATGTAATGCACTAAGACCAGAGTGTACTCTCAATAGATTGTTTATTCATAATGTTTATGTAATGCACTAAGACCAGAGTGTACTCTCAATAGATTGTTTATGTAATGCACTAAGACCAGAGTGTACTCTCAATAGATTGTTTATGTAATGCACTAAGACCAGAGTGTACTCTCAATAGATTGTTTATGTAATGCACTAAGACCAGAGTGTACTCTCAATAGATTGTTTATGTAATGCACTAAGACCAGAGTGTACTCTCAATAGATTGTTTATGTAATGCACTAAGACCAGAGTGTACTCTCAATAGATTGTTTATGTAATGCACTAAGACCAGAGTGTACTCTCAATAGATTGTTTATGTAATGCACTAAGACCAGAGTGTACTCTCAATAGATTGTTTATGTAATGCACTAAGACCAGAGTGTACTCTCAATAGATTGTTTATGTAATGCACTAAGACCAGAGTGTACTCTCAATAGATTATTTATGTAATGCACTAAGACCAGAGTGTACTCTCAATAGATTGTTTATGTAATGCACTAAGACCAGAGTGTACTCTCAATAGATTGTTTATGTAATGCACTAAGACCAGAGTGTACTCTCAATAGATTGTTTATGTAATGCACTAAGACCAGAGTGTACTCTCAATAGATTGTTTATGTAATGCACTAAGACCAGAGTGTACTCTCAATAGATTGTTTATGTAATGCACTAAGACCAGAGTGTACTCTCAATAGATTGTTTATGTAATGCACTAAGACCAGAGTGTACTCTCAATAGATTGTTTATGTAATGCACTAAGACCAGAGTGTACTCTCAATAGATTGTTTATGTAATGCACTAAGATCAGAGTGTACTCTCAATAGATTGTTTATGTAATGCACTAAGACCAGAGTGTACTCTCAATAGATTGTTTATGTAATGCACTAAGACCAGAGTGTACTCTCAATAGATTGTTTATGTAATGCACTAAGACCAGAGTGTACTCTCAATAGATTGTTTATGTAATGCACTAAGACCAGAGTGTACTCTCAATAGATTGTTTATGTAATGCACTAAGACCAGAGTGTACTCTCAATAGATTGTTTATGTAATGCACTAAGACCAGAGTGTACTCTCAATAGATTGTTTATGTAATGCACTAAGACCAGAGTGTACTCTCAATAGATTGTTTATGTAATGCACTAAGACCAGAGTGTACTCTCAATAGATTGTTTATGTAATGCACTAAGACCAGAGTGTACTCTCAATAGATTGTTTATGTAATGCACTAAGACCAGAGTGTACTCTCAATAGATTGTTTTTATGTAATGCACTAAGACCAAGTGTACTCTCAATAGATTGTTTATGTAATGCACTAAGACCAGAGTGTACTCTCAATAGATTGTTTATGTAATGTACTAAGACCAGAGTGTACTCTCAATAGATTGTTTATGTAATGCACTAGACAGACTCAGAGTGTACTCTAGCAGTTACTTCAATAGATTGTTTATGTAATGCACTAAGACCAGAGTGTACTCTCAATAGATTGTTTATGTAATGCACTAAGACCAGAGTGTACTCTCAATAGATTGTTTATGTAATGCACTAAGACCAGAGTGTACTCTCAATAGATTGTTTATGTAATGCACTAAGACCAGAGTGTACTCTCAATAGATTGTTTATGTAATGCACTAAGACCAGAGTGTACTCTCAATAGATTGTTTATGTAATGCACTAAGACCAGAGTGTACTCTCAATAGATTGTTTATGTAATGCACTAAGACCAGAGTGTACTCTCAATAGATTGTTTATGTAATGCACTAAGATCAGAGTGTACTCTCAATAGATTGTTTATGTAATGCACTAAGACCAGAGTGTACTCTCAATAGATTGTTTATGTAATGTACTAAGACCAGAGTGTACTCTCAATAGATTGTTTATGTAATGCACTAAGACCAGAGTGTACTCTCAATAGATTGTTTATGTAATGCACTAAGACCAGAGTGTACTCTCAATAGATTGTTTATGTAATGCACTAAGACCAGAGTGTACTCTCAATAGATTGTTTATGTAATGCACTAAGACCAGAGTGTACTCTCAATAGATTGTTTATGTAATGCACTAAGACCAGAGTGTACTCTCAATAGATTGTTTATGTAATGCACTAAGACCAGAGTGTACTCTCAATAGATTGTTTATGTAATGCACTAAGACCAGAGTGTACTCTCAATAGATTGTTTATGTAATGCACTAAGATCAGAGTGTACTCTCAATAGATTGTTTATGTAATGCACTAAGACCGGAGTGTACTCTCAATAGATTGTTTATGTAATGCACTAAGACCAGAGTGTACTCTCAATAGATTGTTTATGTAATGTACTAAGACCAGAGTGTACTCTCAATAGATTGTTTATGTAATGCACTAAGACCAGAGTGTACTCTCAATAGATTGTTTATGTAATGCACTAAGATCAGAGTGTACTCTCAATAGATTGTTTATGTAATGCACTAAGACGTAGATGTACTCTCAATAGATTATTTATGTAATGCACTAAGATCAGAGTGTACTATCAATAGATTGTTTATGTAATGTACTAAATCAGAGTGTACTCTCAAAAGATTGTTTATGTAATGTACTAAGACCAGAGTGTACTCTCAATAGATTGTTTATGTAATGCACTAAGACCAGAGTGTACTCTCAATAGATTGTTTATGTAATGCACTAAGATCAGAGTGTACTCTCAATAGATTGTTTATGTAATGCACTAAGATCAGTGTGTACTCTCAATAGATTGTTTATGTAATGCACTAAGACCAGAGTGTACTCTCAATAGATTGTTTATGTAATGCACTAAGATCAGAGTGTACTCTCAATAGATTGTTTATGTAATGTACTAAGACCAGAGTGTACTCTCAATAGATTGTTTATGTAATGCACTAAGACCAGAGTGTACTCTCAATAGATTGTTTATGTAATGCACTAAGACCAGAGTGTACTCTCAATAGATTGTTTATGTAATGCACTAAGACCAGAGTGTACTCTCAATAGATTGTTTATGTAATGACTAAGACAGATGTACTCTCAATAGATGTTTATGTAATGCACTAAGACAGGTGTACTCTCAATAGATTGTTTATGTAATGCACTAAGATCAGTGTACTCTCAATAGATTGTTTATGTAATGCACTAAGACCAGAGTGTACTCTCAATAGATTGTTTATGTAATGCACTAAGACCAGAGTGTACTCTCAATAGATTGTTTATGTAATGCACTAAGACCAGAGTGTACTCTCAATAGATTGTTTATGTAATGCACTAAGACCAGAGTGTACTCTCAATAGATTGTTTATGTAATGCACTAAGATCAGAGTGTACTCTCAATAGATTGTTTATGTAATGCACTAAGACCAGAGTGTACTCTCAATAGATTGTTTATGTAATGCACTAAGACCAGAGTGTACTCTCAATAGATTGTTTATGTAATACACTAAGACCAGAGTGTACTCTCAATAGATTGTTTATGTAATGCACTAAGACCAGAGTGTACTCTCAATAGATTGTTTATGTAATGCACTAAGACCAGAGTGTACTCTCAATAGATTGTTTATGTAATGCACTAAGACCAGAGTGTACTCTCAATAGATTGTTTATGTAATGCACTAAGACCAGAGTGTACTCTCAATAGATTGTTTATGTAATGCACTAAGACCAGAGTGTACTCTCAATAGATTGTTTATGTAATGCACTAAGACCAGAGTGTACTCTCAATAGATTGTTTATGTAATGCACTAAGACCAGAGTGTACTCTCAATAGATTATTTATGTAATGCACTAAGATCAGAGAGTACTTTCAATAGATTATTTATGTAATGCACTAAGATCAGTGTACTCTCAATAGATTGTTTATGTAATGCACTAAGACCAGAGTGTACTCTCAATAGATTGTTTATGTAATGCACTAAGACCAGAGTGTACTCTCAATAGATTGTTTATGTAATGCACTAAGACCAGAGTGTACTCTCAATAGATTGTTTATGTAATGCACTAAGACCAGAGTGTACTCTCAATAGATTGTTTATGTAATGTACACTAAGACCAGAGTGTACTCTCAATAGATTGTTTATGTAATGCACTAAGACCAGAGTGTACTCTCAATAGATTGTTTATGTAATGCACTAAGACCAGAGTGTACTCTCAATAGATTGTTTATGTAATGCACTAAGACCAGAGTGTACTCTCAATAGATTGTTTATGTAATGCACTAAGACCAGAGTGTACTCTCAATAGATTGTTTATGTAATGCACTAAGACCAGAGTGTACTCTCAATAGATTGTTTATGTAATGCACTAAGATCAGAGTGTACTCTCAATAGATTGTTTATGTAATGCACTAAGATCAGTGTACTCTCAATAGATTGTTTATGTAATGCACTAAGATCAGAGTGTACTCTCAATAGATTGTTTATGTAAATGCACTAAGACCAGAGTGTACTCTCAATAGATTGTTTTATGTAATGCACTAAGACCAGAGTGTACTCTCAATAGATTGTTTATGTAATGCACTAAGACCAGAGTGTACTCTCAATAGATTGTTTATGTAATGCACTAAGACAGAGTGTACTCTCAATAGATTGTTTATGTAATGCACTAAGATCAGAGTGTACTCTCAATAGATTGTTTATGTAATGCACTAAGATCAGTGTACTCTCAATAGATTGTTTATGTAATGCACTAAGACCAGAGTGTACTCTCAATAGATTGTTTATGTAATGCACTAAGATCAGAGTGTACTCTCAATAGATTGTTTATGTAATGCACTAAGATCAGAGTGTACTCTCAATAGATTGTTTATGTAATGCACTAAGACCAGAGTGTACTCTCAATAGATTGTTTATGTAATGCACTAAGATCAGTGTACTCTCAATAGATTGTTTATGTAATGCACTAAGACCAGAGTGTACTCTCAATAGATTGTTTATGTAATGCACTAAGATCAGAGTGTACTCTCAATAGATTGTTTATGTAATGCACTAAGATCAGAGTGTACTCTCAATAGATTGTTTATGTAATGCACTAAGACCAGAGTGTACTCTCAATAGATTGTTTATGTAATGCACTAAGACCAGAGTGTACTCTCAATAGATTGTTTATGTAATGCACTAAGACCAGAGTGTACTCTCAATAGATTGTTTATGTAATGCACTAAGACCAGAGTGTACTCTCAATAGATTGTTTTATGTAATGCACTAAGACCAGAGTGTACTCTCAATAGATTGTTTATGTAATGCACTAAGACCAGAGTGTACTCTCAATAGATTGTTTATGTAATGCACTAAGACCAGAGTGTACTCTCAATAGATTGTTTATGTAATGCACTAAGACAGAGTGTACTCTCAATAGATTGTTTATGTAATGCACTAAGATCAGAGTGTACTCTCAATAGATTGTTTATGTAATGCACTAAGACCAGAGTGTACTCTCAATAGATTGTTTATGTAATGCACTAAGATCAGAGTGTACTCTCAATAGATTGTTTATGTAATGCACTAAGACAGAGTGTACTCTCAATAGATTGTTTATGTAATGCACTAAGACAGAGTGTACTCTCAATAGATTGTTTATGTAATGCACTAAGACAGAGTGTACTCTCAATAGATTGTTTATGTAATGCACTAAGACAGAGTGTACTTCAATAGATTGTTTATGTAATGCACTAAGACCAGAGTGTACTCTCAATAGATTGTTTATGTAATGCACTAAGACCAGAGTGTACTCTCAATAGATTGTTTATGTAATGCACTAAGACCAGAGTGTACTCTCAATAGATTGTTTATGTAATGCACTAAGATCAGAGTGTACTCTCAATAGATTGTTTATGTAATGCACTAAGACCAGAGTGTACTCTCAATAGATTGTTTATGTAATGCACTAAGACCAGAGTGTACTCTCAATAGATTGTTTATGTAATGCACTAAGACCAGAGTGTACTCTCAATAGATTGTTTATGTAATGCACTAAGACCAGAGTGTACTCTCAATAGATTGTTTATGTAATGCACTAAGATCAGAGTGTACTCTCAATAGATTGTTTATGTAATGCACTAAGACCAGAGTGTACTCTCAATAGATTGTTTATGTAATGCACTAAGACAGAGTGTACTCTCAATAGATTGTTTATGTAATGCACTAAGATCAGAGTGTACTCTCAATAGATTGTTTATGTAATGCACTAAGACCAGAGTGTACTCTCAATAGATTGTTTATGTAATGCACTAAGACCAGAGTGTACTCTCAATAGATTGTTTATGTAATGCACTAAGACCAGAGTGTACTCTCAATAGATTGTTTATGTAATGCACTAAGACCAGAGTGTACTCTCAATAGATTGTTTATGTAATGCACTAAGACCAGAGTGTACTCTCAATAGATTGTTTATGTAATGCACTAAGACCAGAGTGTACTCTCAATAGATTGTTTATGTAATGTACTAAGACCAGAGTGTACTCTCAATAGATTGTTTATGTAATGCACTAAGACCAGAGTGTACTCTCAATAGATTGTTTATGTAATGCACTAAGACAGAGTGTACTCTCAATAGATTGTTTATGTAATGCACTAAGACCAGAGTGTACTCTCAATAGATTGTTTATGTAATGCACTAAGACCAGAGTGTACTCTCAATAGATTGTTTATGTAATGCACTAAGACCAGAGTGTACTCTCAATAGATTGTTTATAAGTAATGTACTCTCAATAGATTTTATGTAAGCACAGAGTGTACTCTCAATAGATTGTTTATGTAATGCACTAAGATCAGAGTGTACTCTCAATAGATTGTTTATGTAATGCACTAAGACCAGAGTGTACTCTCAATAGATTGTTTATGTAATGCACTAAGATCAGAGTGTACTCTCAATAGATTGTTTATGTAATGCACTAAGACCAGAGTGTACTCTCAATAGATTGTTTATGTAATGCACTAAGACAGTGTACTCTCAATAGATTGTTTATGTAATGCACTAAGACAGAGTGTACTCTCAATAGATTGTTTATGTAATGCACTAAGACCAGAGTGTACTCTCAATAGATTGTTTATGTAATGCACTAAGATCAGTGTACTCTCAATAGATTGTTTATGTAATGCACTAAGATCAGTGTACTCTCAATAGATTGTTTATGTAATGTACTAAGACCAGAGTGTACTCTCAATAGATTGTTTATGTAATGCACTAAGACCAGAGTGTACTCTCAATAGATTGTTTATGTAATGCACTAAGATCAGAGTGTACTCTCAATAGATTGTTTATGTAATGCACTAAGACCAGAGTGTACTCTCAATAGATTGTTTATGTAATGCACTAAGACCAGAGTGTACTCTCAATAGATTGTTTATGTAATGCACTAAGATCAGAGTGTACTCTCAATAGATTGTTTATGTAATGCACTAAGATCAGAGTGTACTCTCAATAGATTGTTTATGTAATGCACTAAGACCAGAGTGTACTCTCAATAGATTGTTTATGTAATGCACTAAGACCAGAGTGTACTCTCAATAGATTGTTTATGTAATGCACTAAGACCAGAGTGTACTCTCAATAGATTGTTTTTGTAATGCACTAAAATCAGAGTGTACTCTCAATAGATTGTTTATGTAATGCACTAAGATCAGAGTGTACTCTCAATAGATTGTTTATGTAATGCACTAAGACCAGAGTGTACTCTCAATAGATTGTTTATGTAATGCACTAAGATCAGAGTGTACTCTCAATAGATTGTTTATGTAATGCACTAAGATCAGAGTGTACTCTCAATAGATTGTTTATGTAATGCACTAAGACCAGAGTGTACTCTCAATAGATTGTTTATGTAATGCACTAAGACCAGAGTGTACTCTCAATAGATTGTTTATGTAATGCACTAAGATCAGAGTGTACTCTCAATAGATTGTTTATGTAATGCACTAAGACCAGAGTGTACTCTCAATAGATTGTTTATGTAATGCACTAAGACCAGAGTGTACTCTCAATAGATTGTTTATGTAATGCACTAAGACCAGAGTGTACTCTCAATAGATTGTTTATGTAATGCACTAAGACCAGAGTGTACTCTCAATAGATTATTTATGTAATGCACTAAGACCAGAGTGTACTCTCAATAGATTGTTTATGTAATACACTAAAATCAGTGTACTCTCAATAGATTGTTTATGTAATACACTAAGATCAGAGTGTACTCTCAATAGATTGTTTATGTAATGCACTAAGACCAGAGTGTACTATCAATAGATTGTTTATGTAATGTACTAAGATCAGAGTGTACTCTCAATAGATTGTTTATGTAATGCACTAAGACCAGAGTGTACTCTCAATAGATTGTTTATGTAATGCACTAAGATCAGAGTGTACTCTCAATAGATTGTTTATGTAATGCACTAAGACCAGAGTGTACTCTCAATAGATTGTTTATGTAATGCACTAAGATCAGAGTGTACTCTCAATAGATTGTTTATGTAATGCACTAAGACCAGAGTGTACTCTCAATAGATTGTTTATGTAATGCACTAAGATCAGTGTACTCTCTCAATAGATTGTTTATGTAATGCACTAAGACCAGAGTGTACTCTCAATAGATTGTTTATGTAATGCACTAAGACCAGAGTGTACTCTCAATAGATTGTTTATGTAATGCACTAAGATCAGTGTACTCTCAATAGATTGTTTATGTAATGCACTAAGACCAGAGTGTACTCTCAATAGATTGTTTATGTAATGCACTAAGATCAGTGTACTCTCAATAGATTGTTTATGTAATGCACTAAGATCAGTGTACTCTCAATAGATTGTTTATGTAATGCACTAAGACCAGAGTGTACTCTCAATAGATTGTTTATGTAATGCACTAAGACCAGAGTGTACTCTCAATAGATTGTTTATGTAATGCACTAAGACCAGAGTGTACTCTCAATAGATTGTTTATGTAATGCACTAAGATCAGAGTGTACTCTCAATAGATTGTTTATGTAATGCACTAAGATCAGTGTACTCTCAATAGATTGTTTATGTAATGCACTAAGACAGAGTCTCTCAATAGATTGTTTATGTAATGCACTAAGACCAGAGTGTACTCTCAATAGATTGTTTATGTAATGCACTAAGATCAGTGTACTCTCAATAGATTGTTTATGTAATGCACTAAGACCAGAGTGTATTCTCAATATATTGTTTATGTAATGCACTAAGATCAGAGTACTCTCAACAGATTGTTTATGTAATGCACTAAGATCAGTGTACTCTCAATAGATTGTTTATGTAATGCACTAAGATCAGAGTGTACTCTCAATAGATTGTTTATGTAATGCACTAAGACCAGAGTGTACTCTCAATAGATTGTTTATGTAATGCACTAAGACCAGAGTGTACTCTCAATAGATTGTTTATGTAATGCACTAAGATCAGTGTACTCTCAATAGATTGTTTATGTAATGCACTAAGACCAGAGTGTACTCTCAATAGATTGTTTATGTAATGCACTAAGACCAGAGTGTACTCTCAATAGATTGTTTATGTAATGCACTAAGATCAGAGTGTACTCTCAATAGATTGTTTATGTAATGTACTAAGATCAGAGTGTACTCTCAATAGATTGTTTATGTAATGCACTAAGACCAGAGTGTACTCTCAATAGATTGTTTATGTAATGCACTAAGATCAGAGTGTACTCTCAATAGATTGTTTATGTAATATAGCACTAAGACCAGGTGTACTCTCAAAGATTGTTTATGTAATGCACTAAGACCAGAGTGTACTCTCAATAGATTGTTTATGTAATGCACTAAGATCAGAGTGTACTCTCAATAGATTGTTTATGTAATGCACTAAGATCAGTGTACTCTCAATAGATTGTTTATGTAATGCACTAAGACCAGAGTGTACTCTCAATAGATTGTTTATGTAATGCACTAAGATCAGAGTGTACTCTCAATAGATTGTTTATGTAATGCACTAAGATCAGAGTGTACTCTCAATAGATTGTTTATGTAATGCACTAAGATCAGAGTGTACTCTCAATAGATTGTTTATGTAATGCACTAAGATCAGAGTGTACTCTCAATAGATTGTTATGTTGTATGCACTAAGATCAGTGTACTCTCAATAGATTGTTTATGTAATGCACTAAGATCAGTGTACTCTCAATAGATTGTTTATGTAATGCACTAAGACCAGAGTGTACTCTCAATAGATTGTTTATGTAATGCACTAAGATCAGTGTACTCTCAATAGATTGTTTATGTAATGCACTAAGACCAGAGTGTACTCTCAATAGATTGTTTATGTAATGCACTAAGATCAGAGTGTACTCTCAATAGATTGTTTATGTAATGCACTAAGATCAGTGTACTCTCAATAGATTGTTTATGTAATGCACTAAGATCAGAGTGTACTCTCAATAGATTGTTTATGTAATGCACTAAGATCAGTGTACTCTCAATAGATTGTTTATGTAATGCACTAAGACCAGAGTGTACTCTCAATAGATTGTTTATGTAATGCACTAAGACCAGAGTGTACTCTCAATAGATTGTTTATGTAATGCACTAAGACCAGAGTGTACTCTCAATAGATTGTTTATGTAATACACTAAGATCAGTGTACTCTCAATAGATTGTTTATGTAATACACTAAGATCAGAGTGTACTCTCAATAGATTGTTTATGTAATGCACTAAGACCAGAGTGTACTCTCAATAGATTGTTTATGTAATGCACTAAATCAGAGTGTACTCTCAATAGATTGTTTATGTAATGCACTAAGACCAGAGTGTACTCTCAATAGATTGTTTATGTAATGCACTAAGATCAGTGTACTCTCAATAGATTGTTTATGTAATGCACTAAGATCAGAGTGTACTCTCAATAGATTGTTTATGTAATGCACTAAGATCAGAGTGTACTCTCAATAGATTGTTTATGTAATGCACTAAGATCAGAGTGTACTCTCAATAGATTGTTTATGTAATGCACTAAGATCAGAGTGTACTCTCAATAGATTGTTTATGTAATGCACTAAGACCAGAGTGTACTCTCAATAGATTGTTTATGTAATGCACTAAGACCAGAGTGTACTCTCAATAGATTGTTTATGTAATGCACTAAGACCAGAGTGTACTCTCAATAGATTGTTTATGTAATGCACTAAGATCAGTGTACTCTCAATAGATTGTTTATGTAATGCACTAAGATCAGTGTACTCTCAATAGATTGTTTATGTAATGCACTAAGATCAGTGTACTCTCAACAGATTGTTTATGTAATGCACTAAGATCAGTGTACTCTCAACAGATTGTTTATGTAATGCACTAAGATCAGTGTACTCTCAACAGATTGTTTATGTAATGCACTAAGATCAGAGTGTACTCTCAATAGATTGTTTATGTAATGCACTAAGATCAGTGTACTCTCAATAGATTGTTTATGTAATGCACTAAGATCAGTGTACTCTCAATAGATTGTTTATGTAATGCACTAAGACCAGAGTGTACTCTCAATAGATTGTTTATGTAATGCACTAAGATCAGTGTACTCTCAATAGATTGTTTATGTAATGCACTAAGATCAGTGTACTCTCAATAGATTGTTTATGTAATGCACTAAGACCAGAGTGTACTCTCAATAGATTGTTTATGTAATGCACTAAGATCAGTGTACTCTCAATAGATTGTTTATGTAATGCACTAAGATCAGTGTACTCTCAATAGATTGTTTATGTAATGCACTAAGATCAGTGTACTCTCAATAGATTGTTTATGTAATGCACTAAGATCAGTGTACTCTCAATAGATTGTTTATGTAATGCACTAAGATCAGTGTACTCTCAATAGATTGTTTATGTAATGCACTAAGATCAGTGTACTCTCAATAGATTGTTTATGTAATGCACTAAGATCAGTGTACTCTCAATAGATTGTTTATGTAATGCACTAAGATCAGTGTACTCTCAATAGATTGTTTATGTAATGCACTAAGACCAGAGTGTACTCTCAATAGATTGTTTATGTATGTAGTCAGTAGTAATGATCACTAAGATCAGTGTACTCTCAATAGATTGTTTATGTAATGCACTAAGATCAGTGTGTACTCTCAATAGATTGTTTATGTAATGCACTAAGATCAGTGTACTCTCAACAGATTGTTTATGTAATGCACTAAGATCAGTGTACTCTCAATAGATTGTTTATGTAATGCACTAAGATCAGAGTGTACTCTCAATAGATTGTTTATGTAATGCACTAAGATCAGAGTGTACTCTCAATAGATTGTTTATGTAATGCACTAAGACCAGAGTGTACTCTCAATAGATTGTTTATGTAATGCACTAAGACCAGAGTGTACTCTCAATAGATTGTTTATGTAATGCACTAAGATCAGTTGTACTCTCAATAGATTGTTTATGTAATGCACTAAACAGATCAGTGTACTCTCAATAGATTGTTTATGTAATGCACTAAGATCAGTGTACTCTCAATAGATTGTTTATGTAATGCATACACTAAGATCAGAGTGTACTCTCAATAGAATTGTTTATGTAATGCACTAAGATCAGAGTGTACTCTCAATAGATTGTTTATGTAATGCACTAAGACCAGAGTGTACTCTCAATAGATTGTTTATGTAATGCACTAAGATCAGTGTACTCTCAATAGATTGTTTATGTAATGCACTAAGACCAGAGTGTACTCTCAATAGATTGTTTATGTAATGCACTAAGACCAGAGTGGTACTCTCAATAGATTGTTTATGTAATGCACTAAGATCAGAGAGTACTCTCAATAGATTGTTTATGTAATGCACTAAGATCCAGAGTGTACTCTCAATAGATTGTTTATGTAATGTACTAAAGATCAGAGTGTACTCTCAATAGATTGTTTATGTAATGCACTAAGACCAGTGTACTCTCAATAGATATTGTTTATGTAATGCACTAAGACCAGAGTGTACTCTCAATAGATTGTTTATGTAATGCACTAAGATCCAGAGTGTACTCTCAATAGATTGTGTTTATTGTAATGTAATGCACTAAGACCAGAGTGTACTCTCAATAGATTGTTTATGTAATGTACTAAGATCCAGAGTGTACTCTCAATAGATTGTTTATGTAATGCACTAAGATCAGAGTGTACTCTCAATAGATTGTTTATGTAATGCACTAAGATCAGAGTGTACTCTCAATAGATTGTTTATGTAATGCACTAAGACCAGAGTGTACTCTCAATAGATTGTTTATGTAATGCACTAAGACCAGAGTGTACTCTCAATAGATTGTTTATGTAATTGCACTAAGATCATCCTGTACTCCCAAAAATACATATTTGATATATAATGTAAAATAATTTAAAAAAAAAAAACATTATAAGTTGACTATGATATTTTTAAAGTTCACAATAATTTTGGACGGTTTTGGCAGCAACTAGTGGTTGATTCACCAGATCGAAATGTAATTACATTACCCGAACATTTGTACTTTCCTACACGATTAATACCATAACAAATTTTTATATGATATAAACATCATCAACGCAACGCTAAATATACACACAAGTCAGGTACTTACAATATCATTAGAGTGAACTACACAAACTTGTACAAAAATAAGAATCCGGGTATATTTTTAGAAATTTAATTTTAGAAGTAAATTGCACATTAGATTTGATTATCTGTCAATAAGAACAAAGTTCCAGCTGGGGCAATAAAGGGATTTTTATGAATAATAAATGTAAATTTAAAGTTTGAAAATTATGAAAACATTATAAAAACTTGAGTAATGAGTATTAGTAAATTTATGAGCAAAATCTAGTAAACATACATACATTTCAAAAATTATAAATATGTTGTTTTAGTCTATAATAGTATTGGTAATTGCAGCATTAGACAATAACCATGACAAAGAATGTTCGAGTTAATGTTGAAAACATCGTCCGAGTTTGCGTACAATTAAAATCAATTAAAGAGATATATTTTTGTATAAATTTAACCTTTTTTGTTTCATATTTTCATTTAAAACATATTGCAAAATACAATAAATACATCAAACGATAACAAATCAGATAACAATAAATATCAAAAACTAAATTATCACAATGTTTTCAAAGGTATGGAATATATAGCGTAATGGAGTCACTGGAAGTGGTGATCATAGTAAAGTCGTCAAAAAGGAGTGGTATGGGAGATGATACAGTGTACATATGCATATCTGCAACAATTGACAGCCTTTTTGTACTTAGAATTGACTCGTCGTATACATAGCAGAGTCAAGGTTATTCTATGGACACGAAACAATTATCTTAATATTTTGGTTATTACTTTCGTAATATATTTTTAATAAAATAATTGAAAAATATTTGAATAAACCCAATAGCTACTTAGTCTTAAATGCGGTAAAATCAGTATTATTCTATGTTGTTTATATCATCTTCGAACATTTAAAAACTTTTTACCATAACAAATGTTTGCTAACATTTGCAAAGAAATTTTTGCTAACATTTGCAGAAACCAACATGGTGAAACAGGTACCCTGTGAATGGATAGAGACATTAAAAATCGTTCACATTGATACAAAATACAACGTCTAGATTGCCAAGCTTGCTTATATTTTACTGCAGCCTAATCTCTTTAGAGAGATAGCGACATAAATATGTGTCGCCGCGCCATAATTCTACATTCTGTGTCAATTCAAAATAGGGCCCACATTCCAAAAATAGCAGTAGGTATTATATTTTGATAAAGTAGACGTCAGGTAACTTCTATGTGACTTGTTTAGTTAGACATAATGTGAACTTCCCGGTCCCATTGTCCTGTGAAATCCATGTGTATTGTTAAAAACCCAATAGACAAAACGTATTGTTTATTATCAATATTTCCAAGGAGCCACGAGAGATGTGCCAAAGTCTATAAAGATGATGGAGATAATTCTTTTATATATGATGTTGTATTAGTAATAAAGGTGTATATAACCCAATCGTCCTGGCTGTAAATCATTCCTGTGTTACACTTTCTCCCTTTGTGTAATTAGAATACAATGTAATGTTAACTGAAATATTTTCCTCAAAAAGGCTCTTTCGGATATGGAATTCTCAGAGAGAAAAAAAATCAATTCTAATAGGACTCTTTTCTTAACTCGTTAATTGATTACCACCTGTGCACACAAAATACATTTTCAGACAATATAAAATGGTTTACAGCAAACCAGTAATATTTCATTTATTAGAAATATATCTCTTATCTTCGTCTCACAAAAGTATAGCATTGATAATAAAATGTATATTGCTCCTATTAATTAAGAATAATTTTACACAAAAGGAAGTAAAAAAAGTTAACAATTTGAGTGAAAAAATAAGAACCTAAAAGAATTGTAACATGCTTGAACAATGTAACAATGAAAATTCTAATGTTTGTAGAAAATAGCGGAAAAGATACATCTCCAGTCATGCACCAAAACACCCTCGTGCGTAAAGAAGGGCAAATTCAAACATAACTTTATAAGTGAGATACGGACCTATATGTGACATACGGTCTTGTTCACACCGACAGACAGTCTGGTAATCACACGCTCAAGTGCTTCCTAACACGGTTAATGTACGTTTTATTAATCATTTACATATGTAAATCATAAATAATACTTATATAACTTACCTTATATCTAGGGGTCGTGACAGTAGGTCTTACATACAAGACACGTTAATGTACAAGTTTTTAATAAAGCGTTGGTCATGATTTTTTCCATGGTTCATTAAGCAACATGTACAGCTACACAACCATAAAAAGGTCTAGACAAAACAACCTCACATCGACAATGACCGCTCTTTACAAGAAGATTCCACCATAAAAGTAAAATAATCATATATAATTTTATTTAAATCTGAGCTGGAATGTTAATTAGAGATCAAAAATATAATTTAAGTGAAGAAGTTACATTGTGTATTTTTCTTCTTTGCTACAAATTGTGGATTGCACTTAGAACAATTTATGAAAACATCAATGTCTCATTTCGAAAAATCTGTAAAATGCAGTTTATACACCAGTGAACAACACTTACAAAAATTATAAATCTTTGTATCAACAATTTAACAACGGCACTTCAAAACACTTATTTCACGTTAGAAATACGGTCGAATTAACCTTCAGAAAAACAAGAGGCCCAAGAGACCTTGACGGTCACCTGATTGCTGCTACAGAAAGAGCATTGCAAAGTTGGTTCAAATTTATAAAAATTATTTACGAATTAAAATAAATTTTAAAGTTGAACTGTCGTATTAGAATTTTTATTTTTTGATTTTCATTTTGATAGTTATTGTATTATGTTACCAAACCTTATGCTTAAAATTCCAATTTGCTTTGCTAACGTTATACAACAAAACCAAACTAGAAGTCAGTTAGTGTCAGTAATTTTATAAATTTCACTTTTTAATCTATGGATATTATTTGGTTCCATCAAACCTGTGAATTCAGAAGATTTTTGAAATTTTAGCCATTTTGCCCCTCTGGTCCCTAGGGGTCAGCCAAGACCAATATGGATATGGTGTTAAAATGCTATTTCAGGCTAATAATTCTAACCCAGTTTGACTCATTTCCTATTAAAACTAAGCAAATAATATTCATAAATGTGTTTTGCCTATATAGACTATAGCTAGTAAATTTGACCCCCTCACCAGGGGAAAATCTGAGATCCCAGGGCCATGAAATTCACAATTTTTGTAAAGGGCTTTAGGACCATCCAATCTATGAAGAGTGTTTGGTTTCATCAAATCTGTGAATTCAGAAGAATACTTTTGAAGTTTTAACCTATTTGACCCTTTTTGGCCCCGCCCCTAAGGCTCCTGGGGGTCGGCCAGGACCAATATGGATATGACGATAAAATGCTATCTCAGGCTGATAATTCTAACCAGTTACTAATTTCCTATGAAAAATAAGAAGATAACATTCATAAATTTGTTTTCCTATATAAACTATTGTAAACTTGACCCCCTCCCCTGGGGGAAACAAGAGACCCCAGGGTCATATAATTCACAATTTTTGTAAAGGACCTTTAGACCTTTCTATCTGTGAAGAGTATTTGATTCCATGACATCTGTGAGTGGAGAAGAAGTTTTTTGAAATTATAGTCAATTTTACCCCTTGTGGCCCCTCCTACAGCCCCCAGGGGGATGGGGACCATATAATTCACAATTTTTATTGGCCTTGTGCCTTAGAAGGTTTGTGCAAAATTTCATTGAATTTGCTTCAGCGGATTATGAGAAGAAGTCGAAAATGTAAATTGTTTACGGACATACGACGGACGACGCACGACGCACGACGACGGACAAAAGGCGATTAGAATAGGTCACTTGAGACTTAGTCTTAGGTGACCTAAAAATCGTAAAAACGCCAACTCATGTTTCAGGAACCAATTTTGTCATGAAATATGGATCTACAAAATAACACTGACGTCATTTTTCATTCATGATCATTTTCGATAAACTGAAAATTTCAACATCTTTGAATGGTCAATTGTTTTCCCGTCGGTGCAATATGAAGATTAGAAAATTACAGACAACAGAAATGTAATTAATATAAACAACAAAGGACGGACTGTGTATAAAGTTGTTATCTAAAAAATACCTAAATAAAGGCTATAACATGTAGTTTACTATATTATGATATAAAAATATGTATATCTATCTGCATAAAAATCAACAAAAACATTTGATTGTCAAAACAAATCCAGAACATGATGACGATCGCGATTTAATAAGCGACCATGGTAGCATTTGACCTTTAATTAACCTTGTATGTTATGCATTAATGCTAGGGTAGTAGAGCAGTACTGGGGGATATATAGAGTATGTCATTTCACCGTAAAAAATAATCTGAAGAAGATTATATAGGGAACTGTTCACTAATTAAAAACGATCACAAAATGTTATCAGCAGATGAATCAGATACGAGCGTCTTCTAAAGATAACGAAGATCTTATCAAAAGAAATAATGAATACTCGATACTTTTCCAATTATAACCTGACTTTATAGGTAAAAGAAAAGTATTTAATTCTTTTTCTTCGATTGCCAAATATTTGATAGATAACTAATCTAAGAATTTTCTTCAATTGCGAGAGATTGTCTTTACAATAAAACAAACTTCATTAATTACACATTTTAATTTTATGAATTATTGAATTGAACCTCACTACAATCGACAGCAGGTAGGGAAAAAGAACATGATCATATCAACTTAAAAGATATTCCATCCCCAGTCGTATTTATTCATATTTTGCATTTGATAGAAGATGTGTAGTGTCTGTCGGATCATTCGTTTATATCTAGACAGCTATTTTGTGTCAAGTTGGACATTCCGGTATGATAACACTACTCTATTACTGATTGACAGGCCCCACCTCCTCCATAGCTTCCTTGGCGGCCTTAGTATCGGGATGGTCCGCCCCTAGGAAAGACAGAAAGACGTTGTAGGACTCCTGGAGTTGGAACCTCGCCTTGGCAAAGTAGTTGGTGGCGAAGTAGAACGTTCCGAGGTTGTACCTGTAACATGTAACGTATAACAATACTCTAATAGTTAAAAGCAGAAATAGAATTGGATATACACATTTAAGGTCATTTTATATGTTATATTATGGGTTTGATTCAATAAAGAAACAAAATTGTAAAACAATTCAAATTTCTACGGGAAGTCTGATTAAGTACGTACTCTCAACGCAAACTTCGTTGCATTATGAAACATTTAGAAAATTTTACATGGAATTACTGCAAATTCTGAGAAATTCTAGATCCGTTTTCAGTTGAACAATAGGTTTAAACCTGCACCTATATTCCGCCCAAAAGTAATTATAAAGTTGTCTATTCGATCTTCCAGGTTAGTAGGCCAATAAAAACGTAACACGTAATCTCTTTGGTGAAAAGAGCATTGAAGTAGGCCAGCCAATGTTGGAAACCCTAGAGAACCATTAATACACAATGTAATTTTATACGTGCAAGCGTCTTAATTAATCCAATAGTGAGTGGCTAAGGACTTCCTCCGAGTCCTCACAACACTGATAACATATTGCCTCTAGATAGGGTTGCTAATATTGATTCAGCTTCTTGCCACAACTGGGTTAATAAAGACATTTCCTTGTCCAAACTAGCCTTGTGATGACATGACTGCCAACTAATTGGCCGTGTAACACTAGGCGCCGCTATTGTACAAAATATGAAATTTTGCTCTGTTTCAGATCATTTTCAATCCGGTGATTAATAGCGATTCAAAGTCGCTTACTGGTTTTTTTTATCTATATGATTAATATTTTTTATCTATTTTTAACGTACATTTTTAATTAGATTTTTTCATAGTTATGCTATTCCAAAAGCTTTTCAATATAAAACGATTGAAAGACAAAACAAACAGTCCGTGAACGCTAATAATTCTTTAGGATGTCATATAATCGGGTTGCGGCGGTCATACAAATGGAATTTGTGTTTCGATTTAGCAGTGAAATCTGCAACAAATTAGGTCATATTGCACACCATATAATTATGAATGTGGGTCAAAAATTGTCCACGTTTTACTGGGGATAGACATGAAAACCTACTTCTAAAAGAGGCGATAACAAAATGAACCAAAATGTAAATAAATTCTGTCGAAACGCTCAAATCGAATTCTACAGCGCAGATGCAGAACAACAGAAATGCATTCCCAATACATTAAATACTAATGCACCAATGTCAGTTCTCTTTCCCCCAATTAGGAGGCTAGTACAGTGGACAAATGAAGATTCATATTAAATCACATAGATTAAATCTGATGTAATTCACATGAATGTTCGTTCTAGTTTCTGATGCAATACGAGAGATGGATCTGCCAATCCATTGTAACTACTAATTTGTGGTATTAAGTCAGCAAGACGCCGGTTATTAACTTCAAGCTGCTCACTAATAAGCTTTCCTAAATCAGTCGGGTACACTTTACCATTCCAATCAATTTCAAAAAGGCGAAATATACAACTCATGTCATATAATATCAAGTCAGTAAGATACCTTAACCATAGTTTTGGCTCTTGATTGGAATAACTCGTGATAACCATAGTTTTGGCTCTTGATTGGAATAACTCGTGATAATTCTCAACGTCGTTTGTGCTCTGCCTATCTGTAGTGGTTCTCATTTTGAACCTAACACTTATAATCATATTGGGCATTCACTACCTAAAAAGATATCCACAGACACAGATTGGCAAAGCTCTACTTTCATGCATATATGTTATTCACAAAAGGGAAGCATGCAGACATAATTTTATATAGAAGGCTCAAATAGAGCTTTCCAACGACAGATTGCATATAGAGGATCTTTCATGTGTGACTGTGTGACAGGGAATTTATCAAACGAGTTCAATAGTTTTATATGCCACGAGCCTTTAGGCGAATGGCATATCAAATTATTTAACGAAATTGATAAATTCATATGCCATAGTAACTTTTATTAATTAATCATCTTTTATTAAAAGTAGAAATCCGGCTCGTATGTGACGTTTCCGTCTACTCTACTGAAACAATCATGCGTCGTCATACAATTATTATAGCGTCAAATCTATATGTGACGTCATAATAGTGTTATTATACGTGTGTCTTACGATATTTATGACATGGCCATATGACATGGCTTGATGGGCCAGTTATGTGATAAAATTGTTCTCTAAACACCAGGAACTGAAATGGCATGGTTATCTTTCAGGGATACTGAAATAGCTTTAGTTATTACAGAACATTTTGATCAATGATCCCGATACATATTCGACAAATGATAAACTGCATGTCAATGGTATCACAGAAATCAACTTACGTCACAGACTGAAAAAATATTCATTGAACTGAAAAATTAAAAAAAGGAAATGCTGACAACTGACTGGATTTTAATTACAAAGGAAACAGTAGAGAGTGTGGCATGCGGCAAATGGCAGATTGTATAGATAAGTGGAATTACAGAGATCAAAATACGGCTATAAAGCCATAGCCACTGGAAAAACTGATGAATAATATAAAATGGAGAAACCTGATCGGATTTTATTTCAATAACAAATCAAGATACCTGAATTTTATTTCAGTAACAAACTAAAAAATATCCAGTAGAGAGCAGGGCATACTCTACAATCGAAAACTTAAATTAATGTTATTGAGGGTGATAAAGAGTACATTTATACTCTATTGTATCTATTCAATACACAACTGGTTACTGGGGCTGATAGAGGGTACATTTACCATCCAATACATAAATGGTTACTGGGGCTGATGGAGGGAACATTTACCATCCAATACATAAAATGGTTACTGGGATGGTTGGAGGGTACATTTACCATTCAATACACAAATGGTTAATGGGATAGTTGGAAGGTACATTTACCATTCAATACAGAAATGGTTACTTAGCCTGATGGACGGTTCATTTACCATCCAATACACCTGCCCAAATGGTTACTGGGGCTGATGGAGGGTACGTTTACCATTCAATACAAAAATAGTTACTTAGCCTGATGGACGGACATTTACCATCCAATACACAAATGGTTACTTGGGCTGATGGAGGGTACATTTACAATCCAATATACAAATGGTTACTGGGATGGTTGGAGGGTACATTTACAATCTAATACACAAATGGTTGCTGGGGCTGATGGAGGGTACATTAACCATCTAATACACAAATGGTTGCTGGGGCTGATAGAGGGTACATTTACCATCCAATACACAAAAGGGTACTGGAGCTTATGATGGAGGGTACATTTACCATCTAATACACAAATGGTTACTTGGGCTGATGGAGGGTACATTTACCATCCAATACACAAATGGTTACTGGGATAGTTGGAGGGTACATTTACCATCTAATACACAAATGGTTGCTGGGATTGTTGGAGGGTACATTTACCATCCAATACATAAATGGTTACTGGAGCTGATGGAGGGCACATTTACCATCTAGTACACAAATGGTTGCTGGGGCTGATAGAGGGAACATTTAACATCCAATACATAAAATGGTTACTGGGATGGTTGGAGGGTACATTTACCATCTAATACACAAATGGTTACTTGGGCTGATGGAGGGTACATTTACCATCCAATAAATAAAATGGTTACTGGGATAGTTGGAGGGTACATTTACCATTTAATACACAAATGGTTGCTGGGGCTGATGGAGGGTGCATTTACCATCCAATACATAAAATGGTTACTTGGATAGTTGGAAAGTACATTTACCATCTAATACACAAATGGTTACTGGGATAGTTGGAGGGTACATTTACCATCCAATACACAAATGGTTGCTGGGGCTGATAGAAGGTACATTTACCATCCAATACACAAATGGTTACCGGAGCTGATGGAGGGTACATTTATCATCCAATATAAAAAGGATACCGGAGCTGATGGAGGGTACATTTACCATTCAATATAAAAAGGATACTGAAGCTGATGGAGGGTACATTTATCATCCAATCTACAACTGGTTACTGGGGCTGATGGAGGGTACATTTACCATTCAATATAAAAAGGGTACTGGAGCTGATGGAGGGTACATTTATCATCCAATGTACAACTGGTTACTGGAGCTGATGGAGGGTACATTTATCATCCAATCTACAACTGGTTACTGGAGCTGATGGAGGGTACATTTACCATCTAATACACAAATGGTTACTGGGATAGTTGGAGGGTACATTTACCATCCAATACACAAATGGTTGCTGGGGCTGATAGAAGGTACATTTACCATCCAATACACAAATGGTTACCGGAGCTGATGGAGGGTACACAAATGGTTACCGGAGCTGATGGAGGGTACATTTATCATCCAATATAAAAAGGATACCGGAGCTGATGGAGGGTACATTTACCATTCAATATAAAAAGGATACTGAAGCTGATGGAGGGTACATTTATCATCCAATCTACAACTGGTTACTGGGGCTGATGGAGGGTACATTTACCATTCAATATAAAAAGGGTACTGGAGCTGATGGAGGGTACATTTATCATCCAATGTACAACTGGTTACTGGAGCTGATGGAGGGTACATTTATCATCCAATCTACAACTGGTTACTGGAGCTGATGGAGGGTACATTTACCATCTAATACATAAAAATGGTTACTGGGATAGTTGGAAAGTACATTTACCATCTAATACACACAAATGGTTGCTGGGGCTGATAGAAGGTACATTTACCATCCAATACACAAATGGTTACCGGAGCTGATGGAGGGTACTTAGGGTTAGTCATTTACCATCCAATACACAATAACAAATGGTTGCTGGGGCTGATAGAAGGTACATTTACCATCCAATACACAAATGGTTACCGGAGCTGATGGAGGGTACATTTATCATCCAATATAAAAAGGATACCGGAGCTGATGGAGGGTACATTTACCATTCAATATAAAAAGGATACTGAAGCTGATGGAGGGTACATTTATCATCCAATCTACAACTGGTTACTGGGGCTGATGGAGGGTACATTTACCATTCAATATAAAAAGGGTACTGGAGCTGATGGAGGGTACATTTATCATCCAATGTACAACTGGTTACTGGAGCTGATGTAGGGTACATTTATCATCCAATCTACAACTGGTTACTGGAGCTGATGGAGGGTACATTTACCATCTAATACACAAATGGTTACTGGGGTTGATGGAGGGTACATTTACCATTCAATATAAAAGGATACTGGGGCTGATGGAGAGTACATTTACTATTCAATATAAAAAGGATACTGGAGCAGATGGAGGGTACATTTATCATCCAATCTACAACTGGTTACTGGGGCTGATGGAGGGTACATTTACCATCTAATACATAAATGGATACTGGAGCTGATGGAGGGTACATTTATCATCCAATCTACAACTGGTTACTGGGGCTGATGGAGGGTACATTTACCATCTAATACATAAATGGATACTGGAGCTGATGGAGGGTACATTTATCATCCAATCTACAACTGTTTACTGGGGCTGATGGAGGGTACATTTACCATCTAATACACAAATGGATACTGGAGCTGATGGAGGGTACATTTACCATCCAATAAATAAAATGGTTACTGGGATAGTTGGAGGGTACATTTACCATTTAATACACAAATGGTTGCTGGGGCTGATGGAGGGTACATTTACCATCCAATACACAAATGGTTACTTGGGCTGATGGAGAGTACATTTACCATCCAATACACAAATGGTTACTGGGATAGTTGGAGGGTACATTTACCATCTAATACACAAATGGTTGCTGGGGCTGATAGAGGGTACATTTACCATCCAATACATAAATGGTTACTGGAGCTGATGGAGGGCACATTTACCATCTAATACACAAATGGTTGCTGGGGCTGATAGAGGGAACATTTAACATCCAATACATAAAATGGTTACTGGGATGGTTGGAGGGTACATTTACCATCTAATACACAAATGGTTACTTGGGCTGATGGAGGGTACATTTACCATCCAATACATTAAATGGTTACTGGGATAGTTGGAAGGTACATTTACCATCTAATACATAAATGGTTACTGGGATTGTTGGAGGGTACATTTACCATCCAATACAGAAATGGTTGCTGGGGCTGATAGAAGGTACATTTACCATCCAATACACAAATGGTTACCGGGGCTGATTGAGGGTTCATTTATCATCCAATATAAAAAGGATACCGGAGCTGATGGAGGGTACATTTACCATTCAATATAAAAAGGATACTGAAGCTGATGGAGGGTACATTTATCATCCAATCTACAACTGTTTACTGGGGCTGATGGAGGGTACATTTACCATTCAATATAAAAAGGGTACTGGAGCTGATGGAGGGTACATTTATCATCCAATCTACAACTGGTTACTGGAGCTGATGGAGGGTACATTTATCATCCAATCTACAACTGGTTACTGGAGCTGATGGAGGGTACATTTACCATCTAATACACAAATGGTTACTGGGGTTGATGGAGGGTACATTTACCATTCAATATAAAAGGATACTGGGGCTGATGGAGAGTACATTTACCATCTAATACACAAATGGTTGCTGGGGCTGATAGAGGGTACATTTACCATCCAATACATAAATGGTTACTGGAGCTGATGGAGGGCACATTTACCATCTAATACACAAATGGTTGCTGGGGCTGATAGAGGGAACATTTAACATCCAATTCATAAAATGGTTACTGGGATAGTTGGAGGGTACATTTACCATTTAATACACAAATGGTTGCTGGGGCTGATGGAGGGTGCATTTACCATCCAATACATAAAATGGTTACTGGGATAGTTGGAAGGTACATTTACCATCTAATACACAAATGGGAGAGCTGATGGAGGGTACATTTACCATCTAATACACAAATGGTTACTGGGGTTGATGGAGGGTACATTTACCATTCAATATAAAAAGGATACTGGGGCTGATGGAGAGTACATTTACTATTCAATATAAAAAGGATACTGGAGCAGATGGAGGGTACATTAATCATCCAATCTACAACTGGTTACTGGGGGCTGATGAAGGGTACATTTACCATCTAATACACAAATGGATACTGGAGCTGATGGAGGGTACATTTATCATCCAATCTACAACTGGTTACTGGGGGCTGATGAAGGGTACATTTACCATCTAATACACAAATGGATACTGGAGCTGATGGAGGGTACATTTATCATCCAATCTACAACTGGTTACTGGGGCTGATGGAGGGTACATTTACCATCTAATACACAAATGGATACTGGAGCTGATGGAGGGTACATTTATCATCCAATCTACAACTGGTTACTGGGGGCTGATGAAGGGTACATTTACCATCTAATACACAAATGGATACTGGAGCTGATGGAGGGTACATTTATCATCCAATCTACAACTGGTTACTGGGGGCTGATGAAGGGTACATTTACCATCTAATACACAAATGGATACTGGAGCTGATGGAGGGTTCATTTACCATCTAATACACAAATGGATACTGGAGCTGATGGAGGGTATATTAACCATCTAATCCTAAAATGGTTACTGGGGCTGATGGAGGGTACATTTACCATCTAATACACAAATGGATACTGGAGCTGATGGAGGGTACATTTACCATCCAATAAATAAAATGGTTACTGGGATAGTTGGAGGGTACATTTACCATTTAATACACAAATGGTTGCTGGGGCTGATGGAGGGTACATTTATCATCCAATCTACAACTGGTTACTGGGGCTGATGGAGGGTACATTTACCATCTAATACACAAATGGATACTGGAGCTGATGGAGGGTACATTTACCATCTAATACATAAATGGATACTGGAGCTGATGGAGGGTACATTTATCATCCAATCTACAACTGGTTACTGGGGCTGATGGAGGGTACATTTACCATCTAATACACAAATGGATACTGGAGCTGATGGAGGGTACATTTATCATCCAATCTACAACTGGTTACTGGGGCTGATGGAGGGTACATTTACCATCTAATACACAAATGGATACTGGAGCTGATGGAGGGTACATTTACCATCTAATACATAAATGGATACTGGAGCTGATGGAGGGTACATTTATCATCCAATCTACAACTGGTTACTGGGGCTGATGGAGGGTACATTTACCATCTAATACACAAATGGATACTGGAGCTGATGGAGGGTACATTTATCATCCAATCTACAACTGGTTACTGGGGCTGATGGAGGGTACATTTACCATCTAATACACAACTGGTTACTGGGGCTGATGGAGGGTACATTTACCATCTAATACACAAATGGATACTGGAGCTGATGGAGGGTATATTAACCATCTAATCCTAAAATGGTTACTGGGGCTGATAGGGTACGTTAACAATTCAATACACAATTGCTTACTGAAGACGGAATTGTTAGGAATTCTCTAGATCCTATTACGAAGCTGTTCCATATAAAACAAAAACCTAATCAAGTTTAGATAATCATTAACCAGTAGATCACTAGCTTGCCGTTGATGTGTCGTTCTAGTTTTATTTTCCAACACTTTCAGACATTCCATTCAAATATCTACTTATCTGATGATTTTTCAATCGCACCTTTATTGATACAAAATGATTCTGTTAACACAAGTTTTACTACATTTTTATATAAAGTTTTATGGTAAATATATAAGTGATATTTTAACTCATATTTAACCAATTGGAATGCAGCATTGACAGTGAAACTATAACTTTGATTGTTACGTCATTAGTTTGTGCACATTACTTTTGTATAGAAACGTTGTGATCACAAAATCATGACATAATAATCGCTAGGGCAAATAACTTTGTAGAATGCAATTTGAGGTGGAAATTTTATACTCGTGAAAAATATCCAAGTTTCCACCTCAGTTGATGAAATATAATTGGTATTCATCAAGAAACAATGAATATCCTCTATATATCAATCTTCAAAACAAGCGTAATACTTCAATATTTTTGATAAAATCAACACTTTCGCTAGTAGATTTTCAACATCCACCAGCTAGACAATTAGTGTTAAAGCAGGTGCTTCGAAGAGTGAAAACCTGGAATTAAATAACAAAAGGTCAAACTTCCATTTGGATCACGACCATCACTCTGCAAATTATCTCCTTTTCCAATTCCCAAGATACAAATTAAGGATACAGTTATAGCGAACACACAGACGCTGTTCTAAACAGCATATATTGGTAGAACATTACTACGAAGCTAAACGGCCAGGCAAACCCGTGCAATAACACATTAGATAGACATAAAAACGTGGTTATTGTCAGTGACACAACCTCATCACCCGTCCTCTTCCCATGACACTCTGCCTGCAGGCCCTACCATCACTTACCTAACAACAGCTACGTCCACGTGAGAGTGGCCATAGGTGTCCAGCAGCATGGCTAGAGCTGTCTCATAAATCTGACCAGCCAAGGGATCAGTTCGGCCATCATAGACAATGGCAAGGTCACTGAGAATACCAGCAATCCTCGGGTGTGTCATGCCTACATCACTACGGGTCAGTTTGAGGTCCTGAAGGAAATAACCCACAGCCTTGTCCAGCATGTTCTGACTGTAGGACAGTTCTCCTAGCTGTATACAAATAAAAAGAATCATCTTAGATACACAATATCAGCATGTCCTGAAAACAAGAAAGTTCTCCAAACTGTCAGGAAATTAAAACATCATCTCAGACACACAATATCATCATATTCTGGCTGCAGGAAAGCTCTCCTAGCTTGTCTAGATAGACAGTTTCTCTAGCTCTATAGATCAAAAGTATGCACTCAGATACACACAATCAATGTTGAAACTAGAAAGTGTTCGCTAACTACTTCCTAAGACCTTAATTTCCAGTACAATATGCATCTGTAAGGCCCCTTGCTGTAAGATTTTTTGCACATATAAAAATGTAACAAATAATTAATAAATAACCCGCAGATATATACCCACATATACCCATATATGAAATCATCCTCAACAACAGGTTACGTTGCAATATCGCTCATTAGCCTTGGGACAATTGTAAGGAGATGATTTACGTCCTTGATGTATTGTAAAAAATACTTCCTTTACTTCATCAGAACTTTAAATGTGAAATTACTTTGAACTTTGTTAATTGTGTTTTAGTTACATAGAAATATTTTAATTATCATATTAATATTAATACGACAGACTTGTTTCACTGTTCAAAGTAGTCGTCCACTACCGCACTTTCCAGTCTTGTGCACGTGGTGACTTAACTGTGTCATGCTTGAATGCCTTTCAGAAGCGTGTTCAGGATGGCTAGTAGCCATAAATACCTAAACAGCAGCGGGTGCTCATTTGACACTTGATATGGTGCTCTATCGTGCACTTGTTTTGGCACTAATATCAGCATAAATAGAGAGGTAAAGCAACCTTACGTGTACGTGTACAGGTATATGTAGACGGGGAATCCCTAGAATTTAGAGTGTACAATGTCATCATTTATGTTTGCCTTGCATCTGCTACACGTAGCCATACCTTTTTCAGCAGAAAAAGAAGTCATGCATCTTTTAGCTGTGATCCAGTCCTTTAAATCTCCGCGGAATCTCCATGGAGATCGCATTTCAATCTACATGGAATCTCCGCGGAGATCTTTCAAACTACATGGAATCTCCATGGAAATCTACGCAGAATCTCTGTGGAGATCTCCTTTCAATCTACGGGGAATATCCATGAAAAAAGATTTCTGCAGAAATTTGTCTGCAGTTCTCCATGCAACCTCCGCGGAGAGATTCTAAAAGTGGCATCAGGTTACATAGGATATCCGCGTAGAATTCACTTAGTGTTCTCCGCAGAGATTGAAAAAATCCATGGAGATTATGGATATTCTGTGGAAATTTCTTTATTTCTCTGCGGAATCTTCCTGGAAATCATTTCCAATACTTCATGGAGAAAAGTTCCAAGGAATTTCCGTGATTATTTCCATAGAGTTTCCGTGGAATTCATGGAGAAAGTTCATGGAATGTAGTCTACACGTACCCTTACACGTACATGCAAGGTTGCTTAACCACTCTAGTATGTATTTAGAAAATCCCTGAACAGGCCTACGATCATGTCTGTTCAGAAGCGAGGGCTCCCCATCCTGAAGACATCTCAGTTCTAGAGCTCAAACACCAAGACTGATATTGTTTAATGTTTTCTTTTATTCTGTTTTTCTTACGCAAGACTGGTTTTATAAATATTTATTAGAACCGCAGCAAATGCAGTCTATGGCCACGGCTTAATAAGCGATTTGGGTGAACGGGTGGTGTAGTGATTAAGTCACTCCCTTTTCAACTAGCCGACCAATGTTCGATCCGCGGCACGGACGTTAAAATTTTAGGGGTCACCTGACCAATCGGGTGGGTTTATTCAGGGCACTCCGGTTTCCTCCCACACTAAGATCCCTCATATGCTTACATCCGGGCCATCGAGAGTGATTTGTATTAGTTGTATTACTTGTTTTGTAACCCATGTAAAATAAATAAAGTTTACGTTTTAAGCGATATCATCGAAAAAGTAAGAGATGCAACTCCTGAGCCAGGTACTAAATGATATATTCTAGGTTCATCTGGTGCTGCTAGTTGCCGAAATGTTTCAGCCTTAAAGGCAGGCCGTCATCAGGGCACAGCTTACATGGTGTACAAATAGTACAGTATGACAACAGAGGTCATGTGATAATAATAATGTATTATGACGTCATAGATAAGTTACTAAGGAAGTAATGGAGGAAATGATACATAGCTAAATGGTGATTGATCTAAAATCTAGGAATATGAATGCAAAAGTTTCATACAATTTTAAAGATGAATGATACAAAAGAAATAATGAATTAGTTTGATGAGGATATATGAGTAGAAATAAATTAAATATGTATAGTTCCTAAATTTTATATAGTAAATGTATTAAGCTGTATGAGTATCTCATGTATAGGGCTATGTGAGCCAGCTTAAGGGCGAAGTCTGAAAACGTATATGAGTAGGAAAGTTATTTGAAAGTTCATAGAAGAAGATCCCAGAAGACCTTTGGGATTCCTGCTGTTCCATCAATGGGTCTATAATTATTGTTCATCTAAAGAATGGCATCAATATGTGGTAAAGAATGGCATCATTGAGTGGTTTGCATGTAGATGGAAAAAGTTTGTTGGTACATTTATATTCCGTTTCCTATTGCCAGGCAACGGTTTGTATATATCCAGTAATTTGGTTCCTCTCGTTGATTGGGAATATTTTGTTTGTGGAGGTTTGTAGCTTTCCAGGGTTGACAGGTGTGGAAGTAAATGGGTACCGTATTAGACCCAATAAGCGCCCAGGGCGTTTAAAAAAATGAAAAAGTGCTAATAAGACGAAATTATTGCAAATCTATACAGTTTTTAGTCTTTATTTATGCCTGGGCAATTGAAATGAAGGCCTCAAAATGGGGAGGGGCGCTTATAGGGACATGGGCGCTTATTGGGTCGAATACGGTATATCTAATTTGGATATCATCGAATGGATGATATAAATGTTTAGTTCATAGCTTGAAAGGCTTGAGGTAATGATGCACATCTATAGTATATGATTGTATGATTCCAGTATATGATTCTATGAGGAATCATTAGTAGAAAGAAAGAGTAGAATGTTTTTTGGTACATCTTCTCAGTATGTTGGTGGTTTTCTAAGTTCAAATAATATCTTATGATCTTTATCCAAACGGCCAATAGGTAGGCGCAGGTCAGGAGAGGACGGATCCATAAAAGAATGCACGGGTTCTTCAAAAAAAATACCTTAGGTGAACAAAAAGAAAATCTCCAGAAGGAGAAATCTTAAGAACCAACGTCCTGCTATAAGTACGTGTACGTACGTGTATCGTGGTTCATCTTCTGGTCATCAGGAGGACCCTAATGAATACAGAGCCCTCTTAAAAACATAGTAGGATCATCGAAAAAATAAGAGATGAAACTCCTGAGCCAGGAACTAAATGGTACCTGACGACCAGAAGATGAACCAGTAGATGGCAATACTAAAAGTTTTCCGTTCGTCACTTCTTTTATCGACTATGTAATACTGATTTGCATTGTATTGTTCCAGAAGTTTCCAAAGTCGATCAGTCTTAAAATATCATGACCGATGCAAGAGTTTGTATGACACGCTGCTTGAAGTTTACACAAAACGAATATGTTCAGCACTGTCTAATGTCACTGTTATTCATTTATAGCAGAACATCGCTGACCCGCGGTATGTCTTAGTTTATGTTTTTAAAAAGTTGGTTTCACTAAATCACAGCATAATCTGTAAGACAGTGACTTCTGGTATCGCATGCTCAGTTGGAATATACGCATAGCAGATATACATTGACTCCACACAGGACAAGGAAAACAATAGTGCGAGAGTATGCTTGTAGTAAAAAAAGCAATATAATTTCTGCCATGAAATAACATTTTCTTTATTGTGTCTACTAACAACAAAGTGCCCATTGACCAACGAAGAGAACATGAGGAGTATGAGATACTTTATTGATTAACAAAATGCGTGTAAGATCAGTGATGCTAAGGGGCCAAATCTACACTACTAAATTCAAAATGCGTGTAAGATCAATGATGCTAAGGGGCCAAATCTACACTACTAAATTCAAAATGCGTGTAAGATCAATGATGCTAAGGGGCCAAATCTACACTACTAAATTCAAAATGCGTGTAAGATCAATGATGCTAAGGGGCCAAATCTACACTACTAAATTCAAAATGCGTGTAAGATCAATGGTGCTAAGGGGCCAAATCTACACTCTGCTAAATTCAAAATATGTGTAAGATCAATGGTGCTAAGGGGCCAAATCTACACTCTGCTAAATTCAAAATATGTGTAAGATCAATGATGCTAGGGGGCCAAATTTACACTCTGCTAAATTCAAAATGTGTGTAAGATCAATGGTATTAAGGGGCCAAATCTGCACTGCTAAATTCAAAATGTGTGTAAGATCAATGGTGCTAAGGGGCCAAATCTACACTCTGCTAAATTGAAAATGTGTGTAAGATCAATGGTGCTAAGGGGCCAAATCTGCACTGCTAAATTCAAAATAAGTGTAAGATCATTGGTGCTAAGTGGCCAAATCTACACTCTGCTAAATTCAAAAAGTGTGTTAGATCAATGGTGCTAAGGGACCAGATCTACACTGCCAAATTCAAAATGTGTGTAAGATCAATGGTGCTAAGGGGCCAAATCTACACTGCTAAATTTAAAATGTGTGTAAGATCAATGGTACTAAGGGGCCAAATCTACACTGCTAAAGTCAAAATGCGTTTAAGATCAATGATGCTAAGGGGCCAAATATACACTGCTAAATTCAAAATGTGTGTAAGATCAATGGTGCTAAGGGGCCAAATGTAAGATCAATGGTACTAAGAGGCCAAATGTAAACTGTTAAAATGTGTACTGTAATATGTGTAAACCCTATTTCAAATTTTCAAGGGATTATAACAAATAGTATATGTCTCACCTTGTTGTAGATAGCGGCCACATAGTGATGGTTTGGTCCCAAAACATCAGTAGCTAGCTCCAAACAACGCACCAACAGCTTCTTAGATTCTCTTTTGTTCTCCTGAAGGTTGTACACAGTTGCCAGGCCCAGTAATCCTTCACACAGCTGAGGATGGTAAAATAATTATTAGAAATATGTGAATCGTTAAACCAATTGGGTCCATTTCTTTACTTAATTTATTTTCTGTTTCATCATTTTACAATCATAGACAATTCTGTTAAAGAATTAAAGCAATCAAAAAGATTACAGGAAACATAAGGGGTTTATGACAGAGGGGTTGGCTATATGGAAATGTTAAAGATGCTCCACCGCTGACAAGTGGTATTTTTTCACCATCAAAAACAGGAGCAGACGATTTAGTATTTTCTTCACTTACAAAAGTTATTTACTTTACATCATTACCACCATTGAAAAGTTTAAGCTTTTAATTTTACTTCAAGTTAAAAATATGAAAACTAATTAATTGCATCCCGAAAAAAATCATAATTAGGCATATATATACACGATTAATCACCAATTATTGTTCAAATGATGAATATCATTTATGCTCTATCGGCGGTGGAGCATCTTTAAAGAGAGCAATACAGTTTTTCAGTAGATAGAATAGAAACCTAAGAGAGCATAGTTGCAAGGAGTATTGTTAGAAACCTTAGAGAGCATAGTTACAAGGGAAGGTTTCATTAAAGAGCAGGTAGAGAGCAACTGGTTACAGGGGAAGGTTTCAGTAGAGAACATGGTTACAAGGGAAGGTTTCAGTAGAGGGCATGGTTACAAGGGAAGGTTTCAGTAGAGAACATGGTTACAAGAAAAGGTTTCAGTAGAGAGCATAGTTACAAGAGAAGGTTTCAGTAGAAAGCATAGATCCAAGGAAAGGTTTCAGTAGACAGCATGGTTACAAGAGAAGGTTACAGTAGAGAGTATGGTTACAAGGGAAGGTTTCAGTAGAGAGCAAGGTTACAAGGAAAGGTTTCAGTAGAGAGCATGGTTACAAGGGAAAATTTCAGTAGAGAGCATGGTTACAAGGGAAGGTTTCAGTA
This sequence comes from Argopecten irradians, assembly GCF_041381155.1. Taxonomy (NCBI): domain Eukaryota; kingdom Metazoa; phylum Mollusca; class Bivalvia; order Pectinida; family Pectinidae; genus Argopecten; species Argopecten irradians. Next base: position 37,635,685 of record NC_091145.1, on the reverse strand, counting down.
GAGAGCATGGTTACAAGGGAAGGTTTCAGTAGAGAGCAAGGTTACAAGAGAAGGTTTCAGTAGAGAGCATGGTTACAAGGGAAGGTTTCAGTAGAGAGCATGGTTACAAGGGAAGGTTTCAGTAGAGAGCATAGTTACAAGGGAAGGTTTCAGTAGAGAGAATAGTTACAAGGGAAGGTTTCAATAGAGAACATGGTTACAAGGAAAGATTTCAGTAGAGAGCAAAGTTACAAGGGAAGGTTTCAGTAGAGAGCATGGTTACAAGTGAAGGTTTCAGTAGAGAGCATGGTTACAAGAGAAGGTCTCAGTAGAGAGCATGGTTACAAGAGAAGGTTTCAGTAGAGGGCATGGTTAGAAGGGAAGGTTTCAGTAGAGGGCATGGTTACAAGGGAAGGTTTCAGTAGAGGGCATGGTTACAAGAGAAGGTTTCAGTAGACAGCATGGTTACAAGAGAAGGTTTCAGTAGAGAGCATGGTTACAAGGGAAGGTTTCAGTAGAGAGCATGGTTACAAGGGAAGGTTTCAGTAGAGGGCATGGTTACAAGAGAAGGTCTCAGTAGAGAGCATGGTTACAAGGGAAGGTTTCAGTAGAGGGCATGGTTACAAGTGAAGGTTTCAGTAGAGGGCATGGTTACAAGAGAAGGTCTCAGTAGAGAGCATGGTTACAAGAGAAGGTTACAGTAGAGAGAGTAGTTACAAGGGAAGGTTTCAGTAGACAGCATGGTTACAAGGGAAGGTTTCAGTAGAAAGCATGGTTACAAGGGAAGGTTTCAGTAGAGAGAGTAGTTACAAGGGAAGGTTTCAATAGAGAGCATGGTTACAAGGGAAGGTTTCAGTAGAGGGCATGGTTACAAGGAAAGGTTTCAGTAGAGACGTGGTTACAAGAGAAGGTCTCAGTAGAGAGCATGGTTACAAGGAAAGGTTACAGTAGAGAGCATGGTTACAAAGGAAAGATTTCAGTAGAGAGCATGGTTACAAGGGAAGCTGTCAGTAGAAAGCATCATTACCAGAGAAGATTTCAGTAGAGGGCATGGTTACAAGAGAAGGTTTCAGTAGAGAGCATAGTTACAAGAAAAGGTCTCAGTAGAGGGCATGGTTACAAGAAAATGTTTCAGTAGAGAGCATGGTTACAAAGGAAGGTTTCAGTAGACAGCATGGTTACAAGAGAATGTTTCAGTAAAGAGCATGGTTAAAAGGGAAGGTTTCAGTAGAGAGCAAGGTTTCAAGGGAAAGTTTCAAAAGAGAGCATAGTTACAAGGAAAGGTTTCAGTAGAGAGCATGGTTACAAGTGAAGGTTTCAGTAGAGAGCAAGGTTTCAAGGGAAAGTTTCAAAAGAGAGCATAGTTACAAGGAAAGGTTTCAGTAGAGAGCATGGTTACAAGTGAAGGTTTCAGTAGAGAGCATGGTTACAAGTGAAGGTTTCAGTAGAGAGCATGGTTACAAGTGAAGGTTTCAGTAGAGAGTATGGTTACAAGAGAAGGTTTCAGTAGAGAGCATAGTTACAAGGGAAGGTTTCAGTAGAGAGAATTGTTACAGGGGAAGATATCAGTTGTTATGTATGACACTAAATACACGTAGTTATTAGATAAGGGATATAACTCCTATAGCTTTATCATTGATACATCCTATAAAGTTCATATCATTAATTTAGGCTATAGAACTTTCTAGAATATTATCATGTATAAACAAATATGTTTGTAAACATGTTGATTATAAGTAGGGATCTAGAATGGTCTATTTCCAGAAAGTTCTGTGTGTTTATTTGTTTACTGTTTTTAGTTAGATATTTCTAGAAGTAGAAAATCTCAAATATTCTTGAATTAGGGTTTAGCTATATATACTCCAGCTGTCCAAGGCTAATCAGAACTGTAATGAGACCTGTAATGAGACATATCAAGAATTGTGCAGTGCCATATTAGATTCTATTGGGAGAACTATTTTAACTTTATCTGTGGATTATTACAACACTTTGTGTGGATTTATTCATATTGCCTGAAACTTTACAAATCATCTGTGGACATTCATTTTCCTCCTGGATTTGTGATTATTGTTAATTTGAAACCTGGAAGGATCAAGGATTATACCAGGACATTCGCATACAGATAAGTAACACTTTAAATCATTGTATTACTCTTGTACCACCACCAATTACTTTAGATATTGTAATTGTAAACCATCTCTGTATAATATTGTATCTATAATTAAATGGTGTTTTGAATTTAGCTGCTGGTTTCTCATTTCTGTTATTCTGGGTCATAACACAGTAGACAGCATGGTTACAAGAGGTTTCAGTAGAGAGCATGGTTACAAGAGGTTTCAGTAGAGAGCATGATTACAAGAAAAGGTTTCAGTAGAGAGCATGGTTACCAGAAAAGGTTTCAGTAGAGAGCATGGTTACAAGAGGTTTCAGAAGAGAGCATGGTTACAAGAGGTTTCAGTAGAGAGCATGGTTACCAGAAAAGGTTTCAGTAGAGAGCATGGTTACAAGAGGTTTCAGTAGAGAGCATGGTTACAAGAGAAGGTCTCAGTAGAGAGCATGGTTACAAGGGAAGGTTTCAGTAGAGAGCATAGTTACAAGAGAAGGTTTCAGTAGACAGCATGGTTACAAGAGGTTTCAGAAGAGAGCATGGTTACAAGAGGTTTCAGTAGAGAGCATGGTTACCAGAAAAGGTTTCAGTAGAGAGCATGGTTACAAGAGGTTTCAGAAGAGAGCATGGTTACAAGAGGTTTCAGAAGAGAGCATGGTTACAAGAGGTCTCAGTAGACAGCATGGTTACAAGAGAAGGTTTCAGTAGACAGCGTGGTTACAAGGGAAGCTGCCTGTAGAGAGCATGGTTACAAGAGAAGGGTTCAGTAGAGAGCAAAGTTACAAGGAAAGGGTTCAGTAGAGAGCATGGTTACAAGGGAAAAAGTCAGTAGAGAGCATGGTTACAAGGGAAGGTTTCAGTAGACAGCATGGTTACAAGGGAAGCTGTCTGTAGAGAGCATGGTTACAAGAGAAGGGTTCAGTAGACAGCATGGTTACAAGGAAAGGTTTCAGTAGAGAGCAAGGTTACAAGGAAAGGTTTCAGTAGAGAGCATGGTTACAAGGGAAAATGTCAGTAGAGAGCATGGTTACAAGGGAAGGTTTCAGTAGAGAGCACGGTTACAAGGGAAGGTTTCAGTAGACAGCATGGTAACAAGAGAAGGTTTCAGTAGAGGGCATGGTTACTAGAGAAGGTCTCAGTAGAGAGCATGGTTACAAGGAAATATTTCAGTAGAGAGCATAGTTACAAGGGAAGGTTTCAGTAGAGAGCATAGTTACAAGGCAAGGGTTCAGTAGACAACATGGTTACTAGAGAAGGTCTCAGTAGAGAGCATGGTTACAAGGAAATATTTCAGTAGAGAGCATAGTTACAAGGGAAGGTTTCAGTAGAGAGCATAGTTACAAGGCAAGGGTTCAGTAGACAACATGGTTACAAGAGAAGGTTTCAGTAGAGAGCATGGTTACAAGGGAAGGTTTCAGTAGACAGCATGGTTACAAGGGAAGGTTTCAGTAGAGAGCATGGTTACAAGGGAAGGTTTCAGTAGAGAACATGGTTACAAGGGAAGGTTTCAGTAGACAGCATGGTTACAAGGGAAGGTTTCAGTAGAGAGTATGGTTACAAGGGAGGGTTTCAGTAGAAAGCATGGTTACAAGGGAAGGTTTCAGTAGAGAGAATAGTTACAAGGGAAGGTTTCAGTAGAGAGCAAGGTTACAAGGAAATATTTCAGTAGAGAGCATGGTTACAAGGGAAAATGTCAGTAGAGAGCATGGTTACAAGGGAAGGTTTCAGTAGAGAGCACGGTTACAAGGGAAGGTTTCAGTAGACAGCATGGTAACAAGAGAAGGTTTCAGTAGAGAGCATGGTTACAAGGAAAGGTTTCAGTAGGGAGCATGGTTACAAGGGAAGGTTTCAGTAGAGAGTATGGTTACAAGGGAGGGTTTCAGTAGAGAGCAAGGTTACAAGGAAATATTTCAGTAGAGAGCATAGTTACAAGGGAAGGTTTCAGTAGAGAGCATAGTTAAGGGAAGGTTTCAGTAGAGAGAGCATAGTTACAAGGCAAGGTTTCAGTAGACAACATGGTTACAAGAGAAGGTTTCAGTAGAGAGCATGGTTACAAGGGAAGGTTTCAGTAGAGAGCAAGGTTACAAGGGAAGGTTTCAGTAGAGAGCATGGTTACAAGGGAAGGTTTCAGTAGAGAGCAAGGTTACAAGGGAAGGTTTCAGTAGAGAGCATGGTTACAAGAGAAGGTTTCAGTAGAGAGCATGGTTACAAGAGAAGGTTTCAGTAGAGAGCATGGTTACAAGAGAAGGTTTCAGTAGAGAGCAAGGTTACAAGGGAAGGTTTCAGTAGACAGCGTGGTTACAAGGGAAGGTTTCAGTAGAGAGCATGGTTTACAAGAGAAGGTTTCAGTAGAGAGCATGGTTACAAGGGAAGGTTTCAGTAGAGAGCATGGTTACAAGGGAAGGTTTCAGTAGAGAGCATGGTTACAAGAGAAGGTTTCAGTAGAGAGCATGGTTACAAGGCAAGGGTTCAGTAGAGAGTATAGTTACAAGGAAGATGTCAGTAGAGAGCAAGGTTAAAAGATACAAGGCAAGGGTTCAGTAGAGAGTTAGTTACAAGGAAGATGTCAGTAGAGAGCAAGGTTAAAAGATACAAGGCAAGGGTTCAGTGGCGTTTTTTAGCAATGAATGAATCCAATCCCCATGATAATGGCTATGAAATTAGCATAACAAGCAAATCTAAGCACAGTATATCTGGCACAAAACAGCACTTATATTATTCACAATGTTGAAACATTTCTCCTCAATAATTCACCACTATTTTCTCATCAATTTTACTTCCACGCCGGTTTGGTAGAAATGAATAATATTATATAAGTCAAGTTAGTGGGTAAATACAAGCCATAGTACATGACAATACCAGGATATGTAAAAAGCCAGTCATTGTAACAGCTTCATCCAAGAGGATTGCTACTGTAGTTTAAAGTCATGACTTTTTCAATAACATCAATATATCATTAATCATCTTGATATTATATTTAGTTCATTGCATGTGTGTGTATGAGAATATTCTTTACTTTTGAGACAGATTTTTCTTTTTTTGTAATTGTATATTTCACTTGTATATTACAATTGTAGCTATCAGGAAATTTTCCCCCATTTTAATTTGTAATCCTATTTGTATGTAAATCAAAAAAATAGTTTGAACACCTGCTGTCAAACTACGTGGTAGATCAGAACAAGAGGCCCAAGGGCCTTAACGGTGATCTGACTACCTCGGCAATAGTCAAATTAATCATATATGGTGTCATGGTAGCCACCTTCGATTTGGGATCAACCAGATATCAGTATCATTTCATGCAAGTTTCAACTAAATCGCACTTGTAGAACTTAAGAAGAAGTTCAAAATGTCTTTTCAAGATGGTGACTGTTGCGGCCTTCTTGGATTTCGAATCGACCCGAAAAATAACAACACTTGGTCAGGAACCATCTCAGGATCATTTCAGGTAAGTTTCAGCTCAATCCCACTGGTCTAACTTGAGAAGAAGATTGAAATGTGAAAAATTTACGGACGGCGCAAGACAACGGATGAAGCATGATGGCTATAGGGTCAGATGACCTAAAAACAGTTAGAAAACTAGCTGTGAAAACTGTATTTAGTGCTGCATGTATACATTAACATTAACTAAAATATTAAATACTGTTACAAGTTCACAATTAGCATTCCAAACCAGGATACAAACTATACCACTACTAAAGATGTATTTCAGAGATTTCCCTGGGCCCCAGTTTCTGAATGTGGACTTCTAAAATCTTAATATATATAGTTTGTGATATACACTTTTAGTTTTAGGCTTCTGACTTGGGGTTTTTACCAACAAAATACCCCATATAGAAGTTTCTGAAATTGGACTTGTCAAGTCCTAGATATATATTTATTACTAGTGATTTGAGATTTGCAGTAATTTGTATCTGTTATTTGGATCTAGAACTTAATTGGCATATATCGTCACTATTACTTCCTTGAATTTATACATAATGATTCCTAGTACAAACTGTATGTTGAGGTTTCTGACTTGGGGGTTTAAGATCTTTTTCTAAAATTGGTTTTACACTCTGACTTAGAGTTTCTAAGACCCTATATACTGTATATGTTAGACCTGAAGTTTATGACCATAGGTTTGTAAGGCCCTAAATACTGTGATATATCTGAAGTTTTAGATCTAGGGTTTCTAAGACCCTATATAAATATGATACCTGAAGTTTCTGACCTAGGGTTTCCAAGACCCTACATGAATGTGATATATTCCTGAAGTTTCTGACCTAGGATTTCTAAGACCCTATTATATAAATGTGATATATCCTGAAATTTCTGACCTCGGGTTTCTAAGACCCTATATACTGTGATAGAGAATATAGCTGAATTTTCTAACCTTGGGTTTCTAAAACCCTATATAAATGTGATACCTGAAGTTTCTGACCTTAGGTTTCTAAGACCCTATATAAATGTGATATATTCCTGAAGTTTCTGACATAGGATTTCTAAAACCCTTTGTAAATGTGATATATACCTGAAGTTTCTGACCTAGGGTTTCTAAGATCCTCTGTTAATGTTATATGTACCTGAAATTTCTGACCTTTTCCTAAGATCCTATATAAATGTAATACCTGTTGTTTCTGACCTGGGATTTCTAAGACCCTTTGTAAATGTGATATATACCTGAAGTTTCTGACTTTTTCCTAAGATCCTATATAAATGTAATACCTGTTGTTTCTGACCTAGGATTTCTAAGACCCTATATAAAAGTGATACCTGAAATTTCTGACCTAGGGTTTCTGAGACCCTATATAAATGTGATACCTGAAGTTTCTGACCTTGGATTTCTGAGACCCTATATAAATGTTATACCTGCAGTTTCTGACCTAGGGTTTCTAAGACCCTATATAAACGTTATATATTCCTGAAGTTTCTGACATAGGATTTTAAAGACCCTTAAGTATATAAATGTAATATATCCTGAAATTTCTGACCTAGGGTTTCTAAGACCCTATATACTGTGATTCAGAATATAGCTGAATTTTCTAACCTTGGGTTTCTAAAACCCTATATAAATGTGATACCTGAAGTTTCTGACCTTAGGTTTCTAAGAACCAAATATATAAATGTGACGTATACCTGAAGTTTCTGACTCGGGGTTTCAATTCGGTTCTGCCGACTGATGGCTTCCTGATAGTATTTAACTCCAGCATCCAACTCCATTTGTTTTTCACACACCATTCCAAGTTGATGAAGTGACTGTGAATATCAGATAAGATAGCATGCTTACAGATATGAACTGGAGATCATCAAAGAGAAGAAGTCATAAGAACATGTATACAGCCTGTGTAACTGTAACAGTATAGGGTTAACTTAACAGAAAAGGCATTAAATATGTATTCTGACTTTTCATAATTGTAACAATTTATTTTAATTGTAGACACATATGATTATATTAAGCAGAATATTATGCAAGAGTTCATAAAACGAAGTTTGAAAAAAAATCATTCATTTATTATAAATGCATCACATTTCAAAATATTGGAGAAATATCTAAGAAGTAGGTGACCTCTTTTTCTCTGTATTTTGATTGGACACTGAACTCTGGTTACCCAGGTAACAAAAGTCTATATGACTATATATGCAGGTACTGTTGTAATACTATGGAAATGCTGAATGACATATATCGATGAACTCCTAACATCAGGATGTTTTACATTGTATTAAACAGTTTGTTCTAATACATATAAATAGTTATAGGTGTTGTATACTAATGCGAATGTAACACATACCTTGATGACATCAGGATGTTTACAACGGTAGTGCCATTTATAGGAACTGTTGACGTATACCACCGTTCCATGAGATACTGCATACCGAGCCTCAAGTTGTTCCAGTAACTGTTCATTCACATTCCTAATTCAAAATAAGTTTTTAAAAACATCTCTTTAGTATTTATTCATCCGGATGTTTATTTGTTTGCAAATTAAAATTGTCTTTCAGTTCTTTACACGATTAAGTACCCAACGAAAACTTTACAGTGACCCTTAACACCACACATTAAAATGAATTTTTTTTTTATATTGTCTTGATCTTTGCAACCATTTTTGAATTTCCATACACTTCAGATCTATGATGTAATTAAGCTACATACGACAAATGGAGTAAGATGTCTCCCAGTAACCATGACAACACAATTAAATGTTACTAAACGTATGTACCTCGAGGCTTTAAACAAGCCAAGATGGAGGAAGAAGTCCCCAAGAAGGTCCAGTAGTAGTGTGTAATCCTCGGTATGCTTGTCTTCTTCCTTTACCTCATCCAACTTGGCCAGATACGCCACCTCCGCCAGACTGTAGTCTCCAAGCTGTGACGGGTGAGAGAAGGGAGGTAATCAGACGTTATCAGGTATAAAAGTGAATCAGAATGATGTTTTACCGATCGCGAGTGGGTGACATATCACCATACATAGATCTAGAGTTCTTTGTTAATTTTTGTCACAATCATATTATGCTATATCTAAAATCCATGGCTATATGGGTCAAGGAAGTAATGTCAACAGTTGTTTTCCATGAAACAGTGGATCTTTATAAACAAATGTCTTCAGGATACACATTACAGTACTTTAAGCAGTAAATATAGGGCAAAAAAGTCATTCTAACAGTGCATGGACAAAATATTGTTGAATTTTTGAGGCAATCTGCCCCTTTGTCAAGACACAAAAAAAGCAAAGAGAATTACATATTAAGGACGGAAACGAATGTTCACAAAAATCTAATCAATGAACACTTACAGAACATATAGATAAACTACATACATACAGGGACAATGGCGATACATATTGTCTCGAATATCGTTATATATTATACAGGCTTCAAATGGTCAAATGGTGTTGATACTGGTCCATTGTGACTCCAAATAAGTGAAAGGGGTTTTAAAAGCCACTAAAAATGAAATAATTAACTCACCAATTGCCAGGCTTTGGTGAGCTCAAATGTACCATCTTCAGTTTTAGCTAGGCGAGAGAAGACTTGTAGGTTACTGATAGTTTCCTTAAGTCTCTCCAGCTCCCCAGCCTTACCCAGCAGGAATGGTAGCTCATCCACCTGTCAACAAATATCAAAGAGCTCAGTATTACTGTAAGTATGGAACATTTTATTGTACTTATAACAGTTGAAAAGATATTACATGTAAAAACGATACGGTCTTTGTTTTCCAGTCAAGTGTCTATCACATGGCTGTGTAAAAATTGCTTCAGGATAAGTACCTAACATATATAAGTGTTGTACATTTTGTAATTTGGGTGTAAATATTAAAGAAATAGACAAATTACTTGACAACCAAATTTTACTACATGTTGATTAACATTTGTGAGCATAGATCTTTAAATTTTTAATATGATTTTTTTTTTTTTTTTTTCTTGAGACTCTTGAATTTGGTACATGACAATCACCACTTAAAGTTTATCTGTTACAATGTTATAGTAATTAACTTGAAATTGAATTATTAATAAACATGATCAAAACATACCACACGATCATCAAGACTTTTGGTAGAGAAGTAATCAGAGAGTCGTTTGAAGCTCTCTTTTTTCTCCTCAGGAGTACTCAGGTATTTCTTTTCAACGGCCTGACGCAGATGGTCATGGAAAAAGTTGACCACTCCATTACGGTTGACCAAGTTTTCTACCAGCGACAGATAGAACGGTGACCATACAGCACTCGGTACCTGTCATTATATAGATACCAAGTGGTTAGTAATTCTTCAGGTTCTATAACAATATTAGTTGAGGCCAACATTGATCATATGACATTTACAGAAAATATATTAATTGTTATTAGGTAACTATATGTACATGTAATTGTTACAGGTATATTTTGAAATAGCATATGTTATGTTGGACAGGAATCTAAATGGTAATGTCATCAAAAAACCTTGACACAGACTTCAATCTAAATATATTTGTAGAGTTACGGTATATAGCAATAACATGTATTTTCAAAATGATATTGATCTTATAAAAGTATGTAACACCTACATTTATCCCAAATTATAATTCTTGCAAGGCAAGACTTAAAAATATATTTTAATACATTGGAAAAAATACATATGAAACAAACAGTTTTTAATTTGATAATTTGAATTTACATGACAGTTTAGACAATGACAGATGGAATAATGTGCCTGTATAAGGCCTTACATCTAAAAGTTCTGTGAGTTCTCCTTCTGCCATTCCCCGATGTGAACACCAGATCGCTGTGGTGGTATCCCTCACCAACCCTTTCCTGTCATCAAATCAAATCAATTGTCATTTTAATGAAGACAACATTTAAACAACAGAATGACACAATTTTAGTACATATAATCCCAACAGTTAGTCAAACATACAATTATTTCATATCGAAATTACAGACTGTATACATGAACCTTAATTATATATATAATTACTTTGAAATTCATGGTTAATAAAGAAATTTAATGAAGACAATTTGACGAGTTAAAGTCTCCTACTGTGCATGACATGAAGTTCCTTCTCTTAGATGGACTCATTGACCTACTCAAAGTATGATGGCTGTTCGTTTAGTAAATAGTTATGGAGAGGGAGCCCTAACAAGCGTTTTCTAACAATGAAGTCAAAGGTTTATAGGTCACAGTGACCTGATTCTGACTCAGTTAGATGGACCAAGTACCTTAAATTAACATACAGAAGACAGAACCTAGATAGCAAGCTTTTTATTAATGAAAGTCAAGTCAAAATGTAGGTCACAGTGACCTGGTTTTGGTACACACCACTTTGTCTCACCTAGACGGACACACGCAAAAGTAGGAAATTCCAATTTCTTTTATCATATAGGAGAGAATTAAAGCCCAGAGGAGCTTTTGATAAAAATTAATTAATGTCAAAGTTGAAAATATAGGTCACCTGTGACTTGTGTAGAACTCATAATAAGTATATATGAAAGTTCAATTCAGTTCAATTTGTTCCAATATATTTTATTGTACCTGAACATGAACTGATACTAGACTTAAAACAAAAAACCTATCACGTCAACAGAGTTTGACCAGATTTTCATTCAGTAGATTAATGCGTGTTATCAAAGGATTAATTTTGAATCCAAATAATATTTCAGGAATCAAACCCTGAAATAGAATGTCATTTCAACATTTGGGAGTGACATTACAAATCAGATATCAATGCTCAGAAACACTACACCATATCGGCAGGTGTCAATGACGACTGATGCCCACAACATATATAGTCATCACCTGAAGGTCAATATGTAGTATCATCTGTTAAACAGCCTTATATATGGTTTATACAACGCATTATACAACCTAGCATACCAACGGACAGGATTAAAGGGGAATAACTCCTTTTAATTTTTTATTAATTTATACAGAAATATATAATATGACCAAAATGTAGCAGTCAGACTGGAATTCAAAAATTGAAGACTCTCCAAACACTAGACCGAGGCCTACCTATCTAACCTGGCCAGAAATCATTGATCCTAGGTCTAGTACCACATAAGCATTGCATGTCACTATTTTTAAATTTTTTAATGTATGGAAAAAAATGTTTGCAAAATGTTTGCACTATAGTAATTTTTCAAGGGATTCTTTTCCCGAATTAATAAGTTATGTCTATGTCTCTATTGTAATGTCAATATAGCGTCAGAGTTTTTGCGCCGTTCTCAGATTTTTTGTTCATAGTAGTATGCAAAACATTTATTGGCCAATCAGAAAGCCATATTGAGTATGAAAACAAAGAAAAATTCATTATTACATTATAATTAAGGTAATCTTTAGCCGGACTTGATTCCCCTCATTATATGTCATTCAGTGATAATAAAATGAATTTTCTTACACTGTTGTGTATACTACAGGCATAACAGAAATTAACTTTAAACTTTACACTTAAAAATTGTGAATTCTTTGAAATCATAATCATTCTTGCTTGTTCGATCAGGTGAAAATGGAGTAAATAGAGAGAAACCATACACCCACTTGTTTGAGATATGCATGCATAATGGTTATAGACTGGCCACCAGTATATAGATTATTTAAAACATCACTAAAATTTGGCTTGATTATTTTTCTTGCTTCTACATGTCTGATTCAAGGTTTCAAACTAGGGGAAATAATCTAGAACATAATTAGGATTCTGCTGAGGCAAACTTATCTAAAACATTGGGGCCTGGTTGCCAGCTAGTCTAACATACCATGATGACCCTGTATAATCCCAACTACAGTCTTAGTAAAAGCTAGCACGTTAGATACAAGTGGGCAACCCTAAACCATGCTCACTTTCTTTCCATATTTGGTAAATTTAATCATTTATTATTGGTAACTATAAAGAGTTTATATAATTTCATCTCTCCGATTGAGGTATACTTACCACATGGCCAGGGTCCACTGAGTAACACTGGGAACAGGTTAGTCAATATAACACATATGTAAAACACAAACACGCTATGTTAGAGAAACATAACACCAGTACTGTATAGAGCTTTGCTGGGGCCATCTCACTGTTTCGTTATCGTTTCGTTATTGTTTGAGATCAGTAAAGAACAGTACTGCCAATGGGTGCACATATTATAATTCTGCATAATACGAAACTCTAAAGATTTCATTTTAGTCTAGTGTTTTGAATTTGGAAATTTCAGTAAAACTGTGAACATAGTGAAATTAAAACGCCAGCAAAATGTCCTCATTATACAGAAGCTATTATAATTAGTGGCTATGTGAACTGCAGATCAGTATACATTTCATACTCAGAAAAATTTATCTTTGAGTATTTAAATTTAAATGTTAAAATTAAAGCATTTAATATCAAAAACATTTATTGATTGATTTATCCTAAAATCATTTAATTAAGGATGACCATTTGAAGTCATATTTTCTAGCTTTCAGGCAAAAATTAGACTTTTATAAATAAAAAAAAAGACTAATGTGTTTATTTTTGAATTGATAATTATTATTTTAAAAATATTTAACCCTACTGGATATTTTTAACAAAATATGTTTGTACTATCCATTTTATTGAAATTATTCAATATTTAAGATTGGGTAAGAGTAATAAGAATACGATTTGAATACACTAGGTATATACAATTTATGCAGTGTATTTCTTTTACCTGATATACAGTCCACACAGCACATAGAAATATTAATATGTAGTAAAATGATCAGGTTAATAATAACAAATGATAATAAGAAAAAGAAACAAATAAAAGCAAATTAAATAAGACATTAACCACACATTGATAAAATGTCTGTCAAGTGTTCAGAAATTTCGCCTATTTACAGTCATCATCATAATTTATTCATTTAACTTTTTGATGTCTTAAAGGCCCACTACCTTACCGAAACGGCTTTTAATTTTTAAAATGGGAATGTAAAACAAGATCGATAATTTTGTAGAGTCTTAAAAATTATTAACTTACCGTTAATACTTCATTAATCATCACCTTCTGAACAATTTGATTAAAATAAATAAAATATTTATTTTCATAACACGGGTCGTATTATGTTTCCCGCCGTCGTCCTAAATACCGCGCGGTAGTTGACTATCACTGCGCGAGACGGCAAAACAGCGAATTGACTCTCCACTGTTTTCATATATTACGCAGTAAATCTTGCATATGTTTGGTGTCGTAACCTTATTTTAGGTCATCGGTATGCATTTTCTGATGTTATTAATGTTTTTTAAGAAACCTTTATATTTTGCTCCGGAAAGGTAATGGGCCTTTAACTGGAAAAAAAATGCACAACAAAAATAAATTCTTCAATAAATTAGGTGGAAGTTCTTTTCTGATAAAAAAAAAAGTTTACTTAATATCTATATTATATCAATAACGGTACAATATTGCACAATATATTTATAAGATAATAAACATAATAATCACAGTTTACATTTTAAAAACTTTGATAGCAAATACAAATCTGGAGTTCTAAGTACTGAACGCTGGACAAACATTTGATAGTCAAATAAAAGTAATAGAGTGTTAGTTTAAATTCTGTGACAAATTCACCAACATCACATACAACAAGACCAACAATTCAGCTTAAATAGCTCTCCTGGAATATATAGAACCAACCGTTCACTGTGAATATTTGTAATGCTTCAGTTTTAGTTAGTATTTTTATACACATTTTAAATTTCTTTTAGAATCTCTACTGTAAGAGTTATTTAACAAAACAAAAGTTATAAACAGTAATGTTGAGTTTCAATGTCAATTTATAAATCTTATGGTGTATGTGGCATTGGTTTGTTTTTGTAATTATCCGTTCTAATAAATATCTTATGCTGAATAACACAAGTAGACAACAGACTCTGAACCAAAGACAATGTCAATCAATAAGCACACATTATACCAAAATAATTAACTTAGTTAGAATTTGCTATGAGTTTACAGAATAAGACACAACCAATACCCATACAATGCTACAAATCCACATTCTATCAATGAGTTGACTACTAGTCCCACTACTGCTAGAAGTGATTTCATTATCATAAATTAATAAGTAATAACACAATACGTAAAGCAGACTGTTCAATGTTAAATCATTGTATGAAACAAAGTTAATGTAAAAGAATGAATTAAAATTAATGGCAGCAAAAAGTGTAAAAAAGTTAATGGTTGTCAGTATTCACCTCACACCCAAAGTTAACAAACAAAGAAATTGAAACTAGAAACAAATTAGTACCATACTCTAAAGCATATAAAATAATTATGTTTTGATTCAAATATCCCCAACTTTGGTGTTGTTTTTTTTATCTTAACATTTCTGCAGCACTTACCTCAGATCCACACCATCTTCAAAATCACCCTCCAATCTTTCCAGAATCTTAGCAAACAAATCGCCAGGGTTTCCAGCCAACAGGTATTCCTGGATTTTCTGTGTGAGTGTTCTAAAACTTCCATACACTCTCACCTATAAAGGGAAAGGTGAGCATTAACAGGACGAAATACCTTTATAGTTATTAGAAATATAGAGTTACTCAAATAAATCCATTTGTATTTACCTGATATGCCTTAAATACTCATTGACATGGTAATCAGAGATTACAATCTGCAAGAGCGACATTATATTGACTTTACTTTAAACATTGCCAGTTATCTCCCCTAAGCGAAGTTACAGAGAATAGTTGGTCTGGGGAGGGGGAAACTTACCTCGTCTAAGAGTGAGAGGAGGTACAGAGGATTGTTGGTCTGGGGAGGGGGAGACTTACCTCGTCTAAAAGTGAGAGGAGGTACAGAGGATTGTTGGTCTGGGGAGGGGGAAACTTACCTCGTCTAAGAGTGAGTGGAGGTACAGAGGATTGTTGGTCTGGGGAGGGGGAGACTTACCTCGTCTAAGAGTGAGAGGAGGTACAGAGGATTGTTGGTCTGGAGAGGGGAAACTTACCTCTTCTAAGAGTGAGAGGAGGTACAGAGGATTGTTGGTCTGGGGAGGGGGAGACTTACCTCGTCTAAGAGTGAGTGGAGGTACAGAGGATTGTTGGTCTGGGGAGGGGGAGACTTACCTCTTCTAAGAGTGAGTGGAGGTACAGAGGATTGTTGGTCTGGGGAGGGGGAGAACTTACCTCTTCTAAGAGTGAGAGGAGGTACAGAGGATTGTTGGTCTGGGGAGGGGGAGACTTACCTCGTCTAAGAGCGAGTGGAGGTACAGAGGATTGTTGGTCTGGGGAGGGGGAGACTTACCTCTTCTAAGAGCGAGTGGAGGTACAGAGGATTGTTGGTCTGGGGAGGGGGAGACTTACCTCTTCTAAGAGTGAGAGGAGGTACAGAGGATTGTTGGTCTGGGGAGGGGGAGACTTACCTCGTCTAAGAGTGGGCGGAGGTACAGAAGATTGTTGGTCTGGGGAGGGGGAGACTTACCTAGTCTAAGAGTGAGAGGAGGTACAGAGGATTGTTGGTCTGGGGAGGGGGAGACTTACCTCGTCTAAGAGTGAGAGGAGGTACAGAGGATTGTTGGTTTGGGGAGGGGGAGACTTACCTCGTCTAAGAGTGAGTGGAGGTACAGAGGATTGTTGATCTGGGGAGGGGGAGACTTACCTCTTCTAAGAGTGATTGGAGGTACAGAGGATTGTTGGTCTGGGGAGGGGGAGACTTACCTCTTCTAAGAGTGAGTGGAGGTACAGAGGATTGTTGGTCTGGGGAGGGGGAGACTTACCTCGTCTAAGAGTGAGAGGAGGTACAGAGGATTGTTGGTCTGGGGAGGGAGAGACTTACCTCTTCTAAGAGTGATTGGAGGTACAGAGGATTGTTGGTCTGGGGAGGGGGAGACTTACCTCTTCTAAGAGTGAGTGGAGGTACAGAGGATTGTTGGTCTGGGGAGGGGGAGACTTACCTCGTCTAAGAGTGAGAGGAGGTACAGAGGATTGTTGGTCTGGGGAGGGGGAGACTTACCTCGTCTAAGAGTGAGTGGAGGTACAGAGGATTGTTGGTCTGGGGAGGGGGAGACTTACCTCGTCTAAGAGTGAGAGGAGGTACAGAGGATTGTTGGTCTGGGGAGGGGGAGACTTACCTCGTCTAAGAGTGAGTGGAGGTACAGAGGATTGTTGGTCTGGGGAGGGGAGACTTACCTCGTCTAAGAGTGAGCGGAGGTACAGAGGATTGTTGGTCTGGGGAGGGGGAGACTTACCTAGTCTAAGAGTGAGAGGAGGTACAGAGGATTGTTGGTCTGGGGAGGGGGAGACTTACCTCGTCTAAGAGTGAGTGGAGGTACAGAGGATTGTTGGTCTGGGGAGGGGGAGACTTACCTCTTCTAAGAGTGAGTGGAGGTACAGAGGATTGTTGGTCTGGGGAGGGGGAGACTTACCTCTTCTAAGAGTGAGAGGAGGTACAGAGGATTGTTGGTCTGGGGAGGGGAGACTTACCTGTCTAAGAGTGAGAGGAGGTACAGAGGATTGTTGGTCTGGGGAGGGGGAGACTTACCTCGTCTAAGAGTGAGTGGAGGTACAGAGGATTGTTGGTCTGGGGAGGGGGAGACTTACCTCTTCTAAGAGTGAGTGGAGGTACAGAGGATTGTTGGTCTGGGGAGGGGGAGACTTACCTCTTCTAAGAGTGAGTGGAGGTACAGAGGATTGTTGGTCTGGGGAGGGGGAGACTTACCTCGTCTAAGAGTGAGTGGAGGTACAGAGGATTGTTGGTCTGGGGAGGGGAGACTTACCTCTCTAAGAGGGAGCTACTCTTCTAAGAGTGGAGGTACAGAGGATTGTTGGTCTGGGGAGGGGGAGACTTACCTGGTCTAAGAGTGAGCGGAGGTACAGAGGATTGTTGGTCTGGGGAGGGGGAGACTTACCTAGTCTAAGAGTGAGAGGAGGTACAGAGGATTGTTGGTCTGGGGAGGGGGAGACTTACCTCGTCTAAGAGTGAGAGGAGGTACAGAGGATTGTTGGTCTGGGGAGGGGGAGACTTACCTCGTCTAAGAGTGAGTGGAGGTACAGAGGATTGTTGGTCTGGGGAGGGAGAGACTTACCTCTTCTAAGAGTGAGAGGAGGTACAGAGGATTGTTGGTCTGGGGAGGGAGAGACTTACCTCGTCTAAGAGTGAGTGGAGGTACAGAGGATTGTTGGTCTGGGGAGGGAGAGACTTACCTCTTCTAAGAGTGAGAGGAGGTACAGAGGATTGTTGGTCTGGGGAGGGGGAGACTTACCTCGTCTAAGAGTGAGAGGAGGTACAGAGGATTGTTGGTCTGGGGAGGGGGAGACTTACCTCGTCTAAGAGTGAGCGGAGGTACAGAGGATTGTTGGTCTGGGGGGCATCAATAATCAACTGTTTCTGCTCATCACTTAAAGTTTTGGAATAAACACCCTCCAGGTACCCGATGATAATCTCCTTTTTCTGTGAAATATCTAGGGGTTCAACCTTCATAGATCTCCATCCTGCTGTCTTCACTGCCTCAAATGCCTTAAAAACAAAGCAAAGGTTTATCTTCTTAGAGATATGACTATCTATACCTCCTTAACACTTCAAACTACGACTGCACAGTTTAAGATGATTTTAGGATGACTATTCACTATCCATGATGCATAAATACAAGATGTATGATAACATTAAACATAGGTTTTCATTGCCATTAACTCCTAATTAATGATTTAAAAATACAGCACTCAAGTTTTATATAAGGGTGCCTTTTTCAGGCTGTAATACCTAAAATACAATGTTTTTTTATATATATATGTATACTGTTTTTATACATACCCGTCCTGGGAGTGTTGATAACAACATAAACACATTTTTAGGCAGAGTCCTGGGGATCCACAGTAGGTCATGTTCAACTCCTGTCATATAAAAAAACCTTTTACAAATGTATCATCTCCAGTAGTCAACTTCATGTTCTTAAACTTACCAAAGGATTAGGGTATGAAAACCAGCTTTTTACTAACAAATTATAAAAACACTGTCCCATCATTATATATCATTAACTAAATTCCCAAATACTCAAGCACAGTACTGGTTAAAGATATTTTCCCATACTTAATGGTTTCTGGCAGATAAGCACTTAGAAAACCTGATGCTGACCAGCCAAAATTTTTCATATAGTTAGAGATATATCTATTATAATTGTAAGACCACAAAAACACTTCAACCTTCAAACATCATAGAATATAATCTGCTATCTATACTTGATATATCCTATAATGTCACATACAAACATCACCCTCTAACTAATCTATAATCCCTATAACATTTGTATCACCTCCCTTAAATCACACTTTACCTTCTTCTCCAGATCCATCGTTCAGCTGGTTCAATGCATCAAACACAATTACACATCTCCCCCGTGAAGCAGCCAGTTTGATCCAGCGACCAAGATCCAGCACCAAGTTGGTATCAGAAGTAGGCACACTCAACTCTATATCAAAGAACTGTTTCAGCTCCTCATACAACCTAAAACATAAAAGTCATTTTTGAGACAATTTACGTTTAAGATGGCATTTCAAGATATATCTAATGGCATTCAGATGCCCTGAGACCCTGTTTGATTTTACTTTGTCAGTCCAATTTCATTAGGCTATAATATACTTTTTAATTTAGACAATTGGAAGGCTTGATGTTTTACCAGATTGAATGTTCCCTGACTCAAAGTTTATGTGATTTGTCTATAATATATGAAAGGAATAGAACAGGAACAGTTACAGTAAAATTATATGGAACTAAGTAACGTAATTATTCCTAAGCCAATCAACCACCACCAAAGCAAATTTTTCTTTACAGTGGTTGTGTGTGTGTATGATACACTATACCGACGTACCTGCGTAGGAGTTTCAGGTAAGAAGCACTCTCAGCAGAACTTCCAATAAAGTGGACGAAGACAAAACTATCCTTCTCCTTCTCCCTTACACGCTTCACCCAGTTAGCCACAAGGGCCGACTTCCCTGATCCTGAACATCAGAGGAAATTACATTGATTACAATTAGAGGAATTATTCCTAGCATTGTACTGTCTTACCTTCCAACAACCAATAACATCACCATGGGTATGATAATGTAATACAATGTACCTATTAACCTATTTACCCTGATTTTCGCTTTCAAACTAAAGTCAGTTGTTGCCTCAATATGTTTTTTTTTATTTAGATTCTTGTGAAATGACTCCTTCCTGTTTAAGCACAATTTAATATTATAATGATATAGATAAAATAATGTCTCGATCATACATTGAAAACAAGATCCTTATATACCTGATTCTCCCAGAAGGACAAAAGGCTGATCATTTTCTTCTGCCATGACCTTATTGATGTCGGTGAAGTATTGTTCTCGCCCAATGTATACTTGTGTCCTTGCATCACCAAACGCCTGATGGGCCTCCTGCTCACGCTCCAGGGGAGTTAACTCTGTACCGATAGGGAAATCCTCATTCACACAATACTCCAGGTCCTGATATAAAAACAGGAATTGGACATGTATCAGTTATATTACATAAATCGCCAACATAAATATTTGAAGCATAATTTGAATTACTAAAATAATGAAAATGATGGTATGACTCAAAAAGCTACAACTCATAATTTTTAACAATTATTGTATACATGTTATTAAAAAAAATTTAGGGTACAAATTTTTTAGATTTACTGTTTCACAGGAACTTATTCCCAGGTTTGTTTTCGCTAATTATCTTTGTTGCCTTTGAAAGCATCATTTGTACGACAGGCTGAGATATCTAAAACCATGAATTTCACAAGGTATTGAATTTCATAAATTTGGATGAATCCGTAATTATAACAAAATTAAAAGCCATGTGAATATTAGCAACTATGCAGTACCCGGTACATGTATATTAGAATAAGGCTCCTAGTTTACATTCTGGGGAATTTATAACCATGGCTAGATAATCAAGATGACTAGAAATGTATATAAAGCATTAATGCCCTGCCTCCATGTGAAATTGAAAGAGGGTAAGTTAGGACATGATAAGATGAGACAGGACACTGGACAGAAACTAGATTTAGACTTCATATCATGGCGGGGCATAAAAACACAAATGTTTAACCAAACATTTACTGACGTACAAATCAAATACAAGCTACAGGTACTTGATACTCTCCTCTCTCCCATCCCCAGTCAAGTATTCATGTCACAGCATTGTCAATATTCCATACCTCTTTGATCATCACACACACTTCCTCGGGGCTGGCAAACTGACGAGTGTTGAGTTCATCATTGGTTCCTACTTTTGTCCTGAGTTGAGACTGACGATCATAATGCCATTCAGACTCAGCAGATCTTTTCTGGAACAAGGAGGAGCATTAATCTTAATGAAAGATAGACCAATGAGATTAATGATCAGTCTGACCAACCAATGAAAGTTAGACATCGTCGTGGTATTATAAACAAGAGGCCCATGGGCCTTAACGGTCATCTGACTATTAACACAACACAATATAGTTGTTTAAGATTTTAGCATATTTGACCTCTGTGACCTTGAATGAAGATCAAGGTCATTCATTTGAACAAACTTTTGGTAGCCTTTCATCCCAGCATGTCACAGGCCCAATATTAGGTCTCTAGGCCTCCTAGTTATTCTCAAGAAGTTGTTCAAAGATTTTAACCTTTTTGACCCCTGTGACCTTGAATGAAGGTCAAGGTCATTCATTTTATCACAATTGGTAGCCCTTCATCCAAGCATGCTGCAAGCTTAATATGAGTATCCTGGGCCTTTTGGTTCATGAAAAGAAGTTGTTTAAAGATTTAAGCCTACTTGATCTCTGTGACCTCAAATGAAAGTAAAGGTCATTGATTTGAACAAACTTTGTAGCCCTTCATCCCAGCATGCTACATGCCAAATATTAGTATCCTGGGCCTTTTGGTTATTGAGAAGAAGTCGTTTAAAGAATTCAGCGTTTTTGACCCCTGTGACCTTGAATGAAGATCTAGGTCATTCATTTGAACAATCTTGATAGCCCTTCATCCTCGCATGTCACAGGCCCAATATCAGGTATCTAGGCCTCTTAGTTATTCACAAGAAATTGTTTAAAGGACTTTTAGCCTATTTGACCCTGTGACCTTGAATGAAGGTCAGGTCATATATTTTAACAAACTTGGTAGCTCTTTATCCTAGCATGCTGCAGGCTCAATATGAATATCCTGGGCCTTTCTGTTCTTGAGAAGAAGTCGTTTAAAGATTTTAGCCTTTTTGACCCCTGTGACCTTGAATGAAGGTTAAGGTCATTCATTTGAACAAACTTGGTAGCCCTTTGTCCCAGCATGCTACAGGCCAAATATCAGTACCCTGGGCCTTTCGGTTATTAAGAAGAAGTCGTTTGAATGGAAAGTTTACACACGGCGCACGGCGCACGACGACGGACGATGCATGATGACATCGGGTCAGATGACCTAAAAATATTTGGCAAATGAATAAATTTGAAACCAAAATTTATTGAGTCGACAAAGAACATGACAGTATCATTTATACTCTGACTTACTGTAAATTCAGCCTCACTCATCTCTACAAAGAACATGACAGTATTATCTATACTCTGACTTACTGTAAATTCAGCCTCACTCATCTCTACAAAGAACATGACAGTATCATTTATACTCTGACTTACTGTAAATTCAGCCTCACTCATCTCTACAAAGAACATGACAGTATCATTTATACTCTGACTTTCTGTAAATTCAGCCTCACTCATCTCTACAAAAGAACATGACAGTATTATCTATACTCTGACTTACTGTAAATTCAGCCTCACTCATCTCTACAAAGAACATGACAGTATCATTTATACTCTGACTTACTGTAAATTCAGCCTCACTCATCTCTACAAAAGAACATGACAGTATTATCTATACTCTGACTTACTGTAAATTCAGCCTCACTCATCTCTACAAAGAACATGACAGTATCATTTATACTCTGACTTACTGTAAATTCAGCCTCACTCATCTCTACAAAGAACATGACAGTATTATTTATACTCTGACTTACTGTAAATTCAGCCTCACTCATCTCTACAAAGAACATGACAGTATTATTTATACTCTGACTTACTGTAAATTCAGCCTCACTCATCTCTACAAAAGAACATGACAGTATTATCTAAACTCTGGCTTACTGTAAATTCAGCCTCACTCATCTCTACAAAGAACATGACAGTATCATTTATACTCTGACTTACTGTAAATTCAGCCTCACTCATCTCTACAAAGAACATGACAGTATCATTTATACTCTGACTTACTGTAAATTCAGCCTCACTCATCTCTACAAAGAACATGACAGTATCATTTATACTCTGACTTACTGTAAATTCAGCCTCACTCATCTCTACAAAGAACATGACAGTATTATTTATACTCTGACTTACTGTAAATTCAGCCTCACTCATCTCTACAAAGAACATGACAGTATCATTTATACTCTGACTTACTGTAAATTCAGCCTCACTCATCTCTACAAAGAACATGACAGTATTATCTATACTCAGACTTACTGTAAATTCAGCCTCACTCATCTCTGTCTTTACTGGTGGGTCACGCAGGTAGAAGAAACTTCGCTGTTTACTCCCCTGAACATTGTTCAACACACCATGAAGTACCTCCAACTGAAAGCCACAAAAACAGGGATGAGCATTTTACATAGCTATTGGTCTGTTAGTATAACATTCATTTCCTGACCAATTTAATGGTAGCTTTTTTGAAAAGTGTTAAATAATTAATTTTTATTTGTTTTCATACTACATCTGGCTTTTTGATTGGCCGATTCCTTTTTTATCATACCACTATGAAAAAAAATCTGAGAATGGCGCGAAAAGCCCAACGTTATCATGACATCACAATAGAAACATTGATGTTGCGTATTGATTTGGAAAAGTAATCCCTTGGAAAATCAATAGAATCGTACATGTCAATATCTTTTATTTTATCAAGTAGTCTAGAAAATTAATTATAAGCAAACACAAAGATTCTCACAAAAGTTTGAAAACAAAATTTATTTTAAAATCTGATGAAATTAAAAAAAGTGATGCAATGCTTAATTTAAATATGTTTACTGCTAAAGATAGTATGTTTGTATGTTTTAAATTACAGTGGAACTTGGTTGATACGAACTCGGATAATTCGACAACCCGGCTTAATACGAAGTATTTTGCCAGTCCCGGCCAAATTCCCTCTTTATCTTTGTTTAAAGAACTCGGATAATTCGAATTCGGAAAACTCGAAGAACTCGGATAAAACGAAGTAAATTTTGGGACCGAATGACAAAAATCATACATAAAATGTTCTTATAACTCGAAATGAGATTTTTTGGACAACGTGTTTGCCGAAAATGCCGATTTTTTCTCCATAAATCTACTGTATAACAGCATTTCAAAATATATATCTCGTTTTATTATCATTTTGGAACTACAATCGGCGATTTTGATATCTCTCTTGTTCACATCATTTTATGACATGGACCTGGTCTATATATACCAAGTAAAGAGATCGTCAGTAGACATGAGAACTTGCTTAATTCGAACACTCGGATAACTCGAAGTTTTATCGCGGTCCCGTCGAGTTCGTATTAACCAAGTTCCACTGTAGTCTTATAGCTTATTGAAAATGTAACGTCATTAGGGGCAGATACTGCTAAGACAGGATGTTCAAATGGAAAACTCTATCAGGATCCCAGCTCACTTCAAATTGACCCCTATGGTTTATAGAGCCAAAATGCAGTAAAAAAACCACTGTTATAACAAACCTCTAGGAAATCAAAATCACTGTGTTATAAAGTGTATTCTTTATACACATATTACAAATATTTTATAGGAATATCTGGGGAATGAAAATGATTACACTGTATGTTATAGTCATGATTTCATTGTCAGCATTTTTATATAAACATGTTTTACTCTTACTAGAATACATTCCCAACAACAAATAGCCTGTTACCAACAACTGACCTGTGTGACACTGGTGTTGTCTCTGTATTCGTCTATCCATGCCAGGTTCGGGTGATTCTCAATCGCGTAATCAAAACTCTTCATCAAGGCTTCATCTTCCTTGTCTTCAGGCTTAGACCAGCCAAATCTCTGACCCAGCATACAGATAAAATATGGCCGACAACGGTCAATCTACAAATAAAATCAACATCTTAGACTTGCTGTTTTCTTTTTTACAATTACTGGTACTAAACTTAGCTTGCTTAGTCTAAGTTTGATGTGCAAATATCTTTTAAAAACTTTGTTAATTTAATTGTGACATATAGCACATTTATTTACATAAATATTCAATATGCAGATGTGACCTACTTATATACATGTATATATTAAGAACAAAAATCATGATCACCTGGTTAAAGATAACGTACCTCTTGAAGACAGATAGCAATAGTCTGTCCAGTTTTTGACTGTTCATCACTAATTCCCCATCGTAA
Organism: Argopecten irradians; assembly: GCF_041381155.1. Lineage (NCBI taxonomy): Eukaryota > Metazoa > Mollusca > Bivalvia > Pectinida > Pectinidae > Argopecten > Argopecten irradians. The sequence goes on along the minus strand of NC_091145.1, from coordinate 37,610,752 downwards.
GTCGACATAAGTGAAGAAAACACCTCGCTCTGAACACATTTTGTTGATCTACAGAAAATAAAAAAAATTCAATACCATAATGGAAAGAGTCTGAGATATCTAAACTTCTTTAAAATATTCCTTATCAACATCACAGAAGAGAACAGATACATTCCATATAACTAAGAAATTCCAGACATGTTATATGGGAGATAACTCTATGGGAGATATCACTACGGTCTACCTCTCGGAATGTCTTTTTGATGAGCTGCTCTCGTTCCTCACTGAAGTCCTTGAAGGTGCTGGACACAAAAACTCGGATCTCCCTCTTCCTGTGCTTACGTGGCTTCCTGTTTCGACCCGGTACATACTTATGGTTTATTACATCAGGGTCATTCAACACTGTCAAAGGTCAAGGTCATAATTCAAGGTCAACATAAAAATAGCATACTATGAAAATGATGATGGGTTAAATTTGACAAGATCACTAATTCTCACATAGACTATTACTCAGCAAAAACAAATGAGGAAGTCTCACTTGTTAAAACAATCCCTAAACAAGATTCTTATTAATTGCTTGTACAATACCAGGTCTTATATATCAAAATACTTCATCATTCTTAATTCTTAATACTTTTTCCCCAAATCTATGCAGAAATCTAGATTTGTTGACATGTTCCCTTTGTACTGTGTTTATCAATTTCGAATAAGGACTACAACTTTGTTGTTTTTTTGTATTTGTTATCATTTAAACTTGGCATCGATATTATTTTTTGGTGGGATGGATGGTGACAAACATAAAACAACATAAGCAATATATCCATTCCAATAACCTCAAGTGTATAACTGCCAGCTGATATTAACCTTTGTCTTCCACCAATTCCATGATCAAATCCTTGTTATCATTAAACATCTTCACCACAAGTTTGTCTCTGTTGGCAGTAAACACTGCCTCTGCTGGGTTCAGCTACAACAACAAAGGGGGAGGTAAGTGGGGTATATGGCCCTAAAATCATGTAAAACAGTTATTGATCATCAAATCAGATTATGACGATGAACTGTTACAGCTTGATAATGAACTGTTACAGCTGCACAGTTACAGTTTTCTGTATCTAATTGTACCCCCTGAATATGCTAAAACATGTTAATTAGGAATATCATTTCATTTCGGAATGCATTCTTTAAAAGTTCAAATACTCCAGGTATTTAAGCACAGTCATACTAACTACAGCTGTACTGTTCAAACATCCCAGGATTTACCTTATGAATAAAATATACTTATGTAATAATCTCCTTAACCCTAAACATCAGTGATAAAGATACCTGTATGTCTGTGAAGCTATCATCTGGGGCAGGTTGTGTCTCTCTCTTCACCCTAACAACCGAGGTAGAAATCAGAGGTCCGTAGTGGCCAGCCCAGTACTTATCATCCTTACCTAGTAAAACAATGCAATAACTTGAAATGATAATGTGGTGAACAGAAAATATTATACACCTATTTGTCACCACAAGAGGGCAAGATATATCGAGGGGCCTAAATTTAGTAAATGACCACAATAACTCACGCTTACAATTTGAATCCCCTATCTCATAGAATACATGTTACCAATTAAATATGGATGATATCCAATACTCAGAGAAAAAAAATAACATATAATATAGTTCATTCAAAAGTGACCACTTTTGGTCCCGTCCCATCCCTCAAGCCTGACCAAGTGTAAAACATTCCTATTAAAGATGCTCCACCGCCGATAGAACATAAATCATATTCATCATTTGAACAATAATTGGTGTTTAATCGTGTATATATATGCCTAATTAACACAAAAAATAATATAAAAATAGTTTGTTTCGCCTTTGGTGCGTGCGCATTCAGTACTTCGTTCCATATAGGATATAGTGCTGCGGAATTTTTTTGGGATGCAATTAATTATTTTTCATATTTTTATCTTGAAGTAAAATTAGAAGCTCAAACTTTTCAATGGTGGTAATGGTGTAAAGTAAGTAACTTTTGCAACTGAAGAAAAATACTAAATCGTCTGCTCCTGTTTTTGATAGTGAAAAAATACCATTCGTCAACGGTGGAGCATCTTTAAGTAACCCTGTCAGTCCTGCAAATAAATCATATTAGGGCAAAGCTGTACAAACCATTAATGACAATAAACACAGCATTTTTAACAAGATTTACTTACCAGTAGACGTTATGCCCACCAAACGAACTCCACGCCCATAATCTTTGAATGTAGTTGTAGCATTCATCCACTTTTTATCATGGTACAGATTGCCCATTTTGCCAGTGTTATATGTCTTGATGGCCTAAAATCCCAAAAAGCAACAATTTGAATTTAGCATTCAAATAACTACTCCTGAAAGTATTTAAATTTTTAGAAAGCATCTTTGAAATGTTAACTTATGTACATCACTAAATTTTGGATTTTTCTGTATGTCTAGTATTGAACCATCAAATTGTGTTCATTTATATTTTATTCTGTGCTAGATGAAAATTTCCAGTTTCTCATATTTGCACCTAATTTTAACTATAATGCTGAAATATATTTATATTACCCAGAACCATGTTATTCCTGCAATCATAGTGCGAGAAAAAAAAATGTCATCAAAATGAATTTATTTATTGCCTAATCATTATTCATTGCTAATGAATCAGTACTTACCTTGCCATCTGCATCCATCAGTTTGGCCTCGTAGGTGTAGTATCCACCTCCACAGACGCCCTCACGATACCACTCAGAAACCTGTAATTAGTCAAACACAGGTGGATAATTGTCTTGTCTACTATCAGAGCCTTCCCTAATTTGAGAGATCAAACTATCAACAATACCGTGTTCTAACAGCATTACCGTAAAAGGGAATCCATGTCAAAGTTATAAGTATCACACCGCTGTAAAATATCATTTAATCCCTAAGGGTGATAAAATAACTTCAACCTTTTCTTCAGAAGAAGGGGAGGGCACTCATAGTCATAATTGTTGGACAAAAAATTTGACTGTAATATATACCTGGATGTCTGGAGATGTATCCAGATATTCTGTGGTGAAGTGTTCAGTTAGATCGACCTCCTGATATTTCTGACAGTCCATGTGGGAGGTCTGGAAGGCCTTCTCTGTACCATAGCCGCCCTCACATACATTCCAATTCCCAGAGGTGTTCCAGTGGGTAACACCTTCCTGTAATAACCATACTCTAAGAGATAACACTCACAATAGATATTCAGATATAGTTCTAACTTTAAAATAAAATTTTGTTTATTTACCAAGCAACCCACTTGAAAATAATTAATCCTACTAAGATTATTTTAATGAATTTTCATCAATCTTTTATAATTCCATAAAAAATGTCCAATTTTCCGCTTTCATTTCAGTTACTGTGTTGTTGTTTTTTTAACTATAATTGGAAATATTACATTAAACATATGGTATATTGTTTTGAAAGAAATTGATAAAACAATTGATTTAAAATAAACTTTATTTTGTGTAAATAAGTTAGATATTCTTACTGTACCTACCCATTTTTAAATCCCTGGTTTAGAAAAACACCATTTATCAATCCTGGCCTAATTTGAAAAATATTCTTGGTCCCAATAAAACTTTGCATCATATTATATTCAAGTAAACAACTCAATTACTCAGATACCTATTAAGTCTTGAACTATTACCTGGCATGTTTTAATATAAAGAAGATTGCTTCTAGCATCAAAATAAAATCATTCACAATCAGCCTGTCTGTAAATTAATGAATTACTTTCATTAGTTCAGTCAGACTTGTAGCATAATCTTACCTCCCCACTTCCATTTTTCAGAAGGTTGGCTGACCAGCCGACGATTTTGAGTTCTTTCCGTGTAAGAGAGCGTCCTAAGGGATCAATGGTGTCAATGAGTCTCTGTTTCTGTGTCTGTTCCTCTGTCATCTCCTCTGCCGTCTGTTTCTTTTCCTGGAACTTTTTCCCATCGAGAACAGCGAAGGCACAGATAGCCTGTTTGCTGGACTGGATATGGAGTTTGTTTTCTGTGACCTGAACTGGGACATCAACTATGTAGGTTGTGTAGCCTTTGTGTTCATTCAAGAAGTCTTTCTGGACATTGGATGCTTTCAAAATCTACAACCATCATGTATTATTATTATAAATAGACATCAAATGTTTCTATCATTATATGAGACATGATAACTGAGTTATATCCCTGCTACTATATAATTTATATTTAAGCTGGTGGATAACAACCAGTCACAGAAGATCACAGTTAACTTTGTACATATGTACCCACAGTAAGTATGACATAGCCTCCGCTCACAGAGGGTTTATATCACTAAACTTTAATCGATAGTAACAATTATATTAAATGTTTCCTTTGTCTTCTTGTACATAATACTATCTGCTATTGTAAATTTTATATCATCTTAGAATTTGACAATCTATTTTGTCTACGTGATTTGAATCACTTCCTTGCCAATACATTTGTATGTATATTTATTAGTAGATACATACATCGGAAGCAATGTTGACTCCATTGCACAGGAACTGTACACCAGAGGAGATTCTGTGTACAAAGTGCAGCCTCAGTATGTACGAGCCATTAGGTATATCCACCTGTAATTTATAAAAGTGATGCATTTCACCATCAATTAATAAAGTATATCCTCTAATCCATTTTTTAAATATAATTCTCCATACAAAATTAATAAAAGCATTAATTAATGATTGAAGTAAGATATTAACAATCATCAAAATAATTAAACCTAATTCAAATTTCAATCAGTTTTAATTGTAATTAATTTTTAATCAGATTAAATCTTGTGACAACATTTAATATGTTGATTTATCATTTTTACTTATTATTTCTAGCTAAGTCAATTTACTCCTTCCCGAATTATCTGTGGGGAAAAATTATAATCATTATGAATGATATGCTTGAGTTCAAATATCTAGTATGTATAATGATGTGATACGTGTTAATATTGAGTTTTATGATATTTTGTTTGATCACTCACATTGTAGTCGACTTTCTGTTCGTGTATGGCCTCAGTAGAGAAGTGACGAAGGGTGGCATACAAAGCTCCATCGTGAGTCGCCATCAAGGAAGACGGTATCGATGTATGGACCTTAACTTCTCCATACGTGGAATATCTACATCCTAAAGGGTAGTACAAAAATCAGAAATTCTCTCCTCAAACACTGTCACAGTTGTAAACAACAAGAGCTGTTGAAGAACAGCAAAGCTCGCTTATTCAGAAGAAGTTGATGTTCAAGTATTTACTATTTAAACATGGAAATATGACAAATTAACAGACTCAAAAAAAACCTAAAGTGCCCCAAATTGGTTGTATTATCACGTTCACCATCCGTACACATTAGGAAAATAAAATCATAAACATTTATGATGACTTAAGCTTAAATAATTGACGAAACAGAAACTTGCTCAAAAACTTTAACGTGAAATGGGATGCAACGCCGACGCCGACGCCGGGTTGACAACATTAGCTCCCCCTATTCTTCGAATAGGCGAGCTAAAAATGATCGACTAATATTCAAATATATTTCAAATGATTTTCAACCAAGATGTTTTCACAATTTACTAGTCTATGTATGAACAACTAACCTTTTAACCTTGGCATTTTATAAATTAATGGGGAAAGAACCATTTGCCTCATTTTGGAAAAATATTTATCAAGAGGCCCAGAGGGCCTGTATGTATCACTCACCTGGTTTATTTAATAATTATCATAAAAAACTCTTACAATTTGAAATAGCAAACTTGAAAAAATGCCCCATCATTTTTACATGTACAATTTTGAATCCACACTCCATAAGGATGCTACCAATGCAATATGAGTGCTATCCAATTGGTAGTTTTTGAGAAGAAGTTGATTTTATCGAAATAGCCAAATTGACACTTCTGGCCCCACCCCCCAGGCTCCCGGTTGTCACTCCCACAATTTGTACAATTTTGAATCCCCATTCCATAAGGATGTTAAAATGCAATATGAGTGCTATCCAATGCTTTAGGTTTCAGAGGAGAAGTCGTTTATATGGAAATAGCCAGAGTGACCCTTTTGGCCCTGCCCCTCAGGCCCCCAGGTGTCAGCCCTACAGTTTGTGCAATTTTGAATCCCCACCCCATAAGGATATTAACAATGCAATTTGAGTGCTATGCAATGCTCTGTTTCAGAGAAGAAGTGGGATATATATATAGAAATAGCCAAATTGACCTTTTGGCCATGCCCCTCAGGCCCTTTGGGAGGGGGGCATAAGAATTGATCCTGAAAAGATCAGAAATGGGGTAATTATGCTAAATATAATTTTTTTCTCTCACTTTAGTGAATATTATATTCCCTCAACTTCTGACATATTGACCACACAGTACCTAAATCAGTAACCCAATCATTCATTTAATTAACATTCAGATGGCTATGTGGTTTTGGTGATCATTAACATTCAGATGGCCATGTGGTTTTGGTGATCATTAACATTCAGATGGCCATGTGGTTTTGGTGATCTGATTAACAGATCTATATATATCAGGCTGTTTTAGTGATCCTAATTTTTCTCTCCAGTTTACTCAAATTATAAACAATACACTTAGTGTTTGGGAAGTTAATTGATGATTTTTCCTTTGTTTTAGTTGTTTTTGTTATTTCATTTATTTTTATATAATTTTATATTTGAAAAGAGCCTTGAAGACACTACCATTATCAAAGTGCCATGCCTCTATAATAAATCCTGTACATCAGAATAGGTTACTGATTGCCTTTGTAGATACACACACCTTCCTTATACACCCCACTCCCCATTGTTCTCCTCTACCTATTGTGTCTGTGAGTACTTTTCAGTAGTTCTAGGCCCAATAAAGGACTTACTCTATACTTCTGAGTACTTTTCTGTGTTAGTCTGCCATTACCCATCATAAGAAGTACAAGGATTTTTGTTAAGGGAAAAGATAATATGACTGTATGACCTAATTGTTTCATTATGAAGCTCTGTTCAACAATTGGAAGTGTAAAAGTCAGCCGGTAGGTAAGCAAATGCAAAGAAATTGTCTGAAACTTAATTACCACACCCCACTTCATTGCCTACATCCTACATGTACCCCCTGCCCCACCACCTCCAGCATACCCACTGCCCTACCCTCCTTCCCCTGCATCAACACCCTCAACAGTCATTCTATAGCTATAAGTATTATACTCCATACAACTTCCTGGCTGCAATGGGGTAGGGTAGAGGCGGTGGCATGGAGTTTTGTTTCACTTTATCATCTACAAAACTTTACTAATTCCTGAAGAATTAAAACTTTTCCTTACAATACTTTAAGTTGCTTTTCAGCTATCATATGATATTTGAACCAAATAAACGTTAATTAATGAATTTTTTTGACGTTCATTTATACAAATGCAGTTTTTTTATTGCATTACCTTTTATAAACAATAGGTTTAAGGGGCCTGAATGATAACCCTTGGGTATTAACAAGAAGTTGATTAAAGATTTTAACTGATTTGACGCCTGTGACGTTGAATGAAGGTCAAGGTCATTCATTTGAACAAACTTGGTAGCCCTTCATCCCAGTCTACCAGTCTACAAGTACAGACACCACAGAACCCGTAAACAATGTGACATCATCAAAATGTGTCACATTGAACATTGTATAACATATGTGTGTCACATTGAACATTGTATAACATATGTGTGTCACATTGAACATTGTATAACATATGTGTGTCACATTGAACATTGTATAACATATGTGTGTCACATTGAACATTGTATAACATATGTGTGTCACATTGAACATTGTATAACATATGTGTGTCACATTGAACATTGTATAACATAAATGTGTAACTTACATGAATATTAGTGCTGCAACAATAAACCGTGGGAAGATAATATCACGGTATAAACTACACGGTTCGGTTCACCGTATTTTTTTCCTATCACTGTACACCCCACCAAAATTTCGAATTAGGCGAAATCCAGATTTTTAAGCAGTTATGAGTATCTCCCCACATACAAACATGGCAGCGCTTAAAATACCTAGAGACATTATAGAATTAAAAGAACCTCCTGCAACTTAAAAATCACACATGGAAGCATTTTGCATTCTGTATTATTGAAAAAATGGGGTAAAATCAACAGTTAAAGAGTAGAAAATTTTTACTTTTTGATAGGTTAATTTTATTTAATACATATTGTGATACGTATCCTATTATGTGACAAGTATTCCGATATGTATTGTATCGGGGGAACATATTGTTGCAGCACTAATGAATATACAAATTAGCAATAAAATGAAACCCAACAACCCTTATGAAACTTAGCTACTGACAAACCATTTCAATATTCAAACTCATCCAAAATATTATAGATGTTAGGTAGCAAACAGTTGGAACTAGAACTGGGACTAGGGAGAGGGGTGGGGAGGATATAACAATTATCCATTGATGGAGTTAGTAGGCAAATTTAGCTATTGCAATTGCTATTCGTATTGGTCATGAAATCCTGATAGGCCATCAAAGGGAATTAAACCTTATTTATGGCCATGTAATCCCAATTAGCTAGCTAATACAATAGTATTGCATTCTGAATTCCAGTCTATGAATTGGACGTCATGTTGTACAGCTGGTGCAGTATAAGTTTAGAGTTACTTCCCTTTGCTGTGTCAGTGACAATTCATCATCAAACACACTGACAATTGCGATTAACAACAATGTCAGTGTTTGTTTTTGATTGAATAGCATGGGGCAAAAGATACTTTTGATAATGACTGTTAGTCTGTTTTTAACGTATTAAACCTCTGCAAGTACTTTCATGATCAAACACACTGACATTAAGAACAATGTCAGTGTTTGTTTTCGATTGAATAGCATGGGGAAAAAGTGACTTTTAATTGATAGTCTGTTATCATATCAAACCTCTGCGAGTACTTCATTTTAGTCCAGTTTAGTCTGTTTCTGGTAATCCTGACAGGCGTTCAATGGTAGGATTACTATTGCAATACTTTTTCTATCAGGGGAAACACTATTGGGATAGTTTAAGTACTGCAGACCAGACTACTATTGCAAAAGTATTGCATTCTGAAGTCTATTAACTTCAGTCTTTGAATTGGACACCATGTATTACATCTGGTGTAGTGGCCGTTTAGAGTTACTTCCCTTTGCTAGTGTCAGTGACAATGGGACTAATTCATGTACCATGTGATACCTGATATTGGCGTTGAAATGACGTTAGCACAGGATGTCATCTTTTGACATCATTCCATCACCAAAAGAAACAATAGTCCCGCACACACCTTGTCAGGTATCACATGGTACATGAATTTAAAAGTCCCATTCATGATCAAACACACTGACATTAAGAACATTAATGTCAGTGTTTGTTTTTGATTGAATAGCATGGGGGGAAATGACTTTTAATTGTTCAGTCCGTTTCTGGTAATACTTACTGGCGTTCAATTATAGGATTATTATTGCAATACTATTTCTATCGGGGGAAACACTATTGGGATAGTTTAATTATTGCCGACCAGACAACTATTGCAATAGTATTGTATTCTGAATTCTATTAACTTCAGTCTTTGAATTGGACACCATGTATTACATCTGGTGTAGTGTCCGTTTAGAGTTACTTCCCTTTGCTAGTGTCAGTGACAATGGGACTAATTCATGTACTATTTGGTACCCGATAATGGCATTGAAGAAATGATGTTAGCACAGGATTTCATCTTTTAATGTCATTCCATCACCAATAGAAACAATTGTCCCGCACACACCTTGTCAGGTATCACATGGTACATGAATTTAAAAGTCCCATTCATGATCAAACACACTGACATTAAGAACATTAATGTCAGTGTTTGTTTTCGATTGAATAACATGGGGAAAAAGTGACTTTTAATTGATAGTCTGTTATCATATCAAACCTCTGCGAGTACTTCATTTTAGTCCAGTTTAGTCTGTTTCTGGTAATCCTGACAGGCGTTCAATGGTAGGATTACTATTGCAATACTTTTTCTATCAGGGGAAACACTATTGGGATAGTTTAAGTATTGCTGACCAGACTAGTATTGCAATAGTATTGTATTCTGAATTCTATTAACTTCAGTCTTTGAATTGGACACCATGTAGTACATTTGGTGTAGTGGCCGTTTAGAGTTACTTCCCTTTGCTAGTGTCAGTGACAATGGGACTAATTCATGTACTATTTGGTACCCGATAATGGCATTGAAGAAATGATGTTAGCACAGGATTTCATCTTTTAATGTCATTCCATCACAAATAGAAACAATAGTCCCGCACACACCTTGTCAGGTATCACATGGTACATGAATTTAAAAGTCCCATTCATGATCAAACACACTGACATTAAGAACAATGTCAGTGTTTGTTTTTGATTGAATAGCATGGGGGGTAAAATGACTTCTAATTGAAAGTCTGTTATCATATCAAACCTCTGTGAGTACTTCATTTTAGTCCAGTTCAGTCCGTTTCTGGTAATCCTGACTGGCGTTCAATTATAGGGGTATCATTGCAATACTATTTCTATCGGGGGAAACACTATTGGGATAGCTCAAGTATTGCAGATCAGACTACTATTGCAATAGTATTGCATTCTGAATTCTATTAACTTCAGTCTTTGAATTGGACACCATGTAGTACATCACGTGTACGTAGTGTCCATTTAGAGTTACTTCCCTTTGCTAGTGTCAGTGACAATGGGACTAATTCATGTACCATGTGATACCCGATATTGGCGTTGAAATGACGTTAGCACAGGATGTCATCTTTTGACATCATTCCATCACCAAAAGAAACAATTGTCCCGCACACACCTTGTCAGGTATCACATGGTACATGAATTTAAAAGTCCCATTCATGATCAAACACACTGACATTAAGAACAATGTCAGTGTTTGTTTTCGATTGAATAGCATGGGGAAAAAGTGACTTTTAATTGATAGTCTGTTATCATATCAAACCTCTGCGAGTACTTCATTTTAGTCCAGTTTAGTCTGTTTCTGGTAATCCTGACAGGCGTTCAATGGTAGGATTACTATTGCAATACTTTTTCTATCAGGGGAAACACTATTGGGATAGTTTAAGAACTGCAGACCAGACTACTATTGCAAAAGTATTGCATTCTGAATTCTATTAACTTCAGTCTTTGAATTGGACACCATGTATTACATCTGGTGTAGTGGCCGTTTAGAGTTACTTCCCTTTGCTAGTGTCAGTGACAATGGGACTAATTCATGTACCATGTGATACCTGATATTGGCGTTGAAATGACATTAGCACAGGATGTCATCTTTTGACATCATTCCATCACCAAAAGAAACAATTGTCCCGCACACACCTTGTCAGGTATCACATGGTACATGGATTTAAAAGTCCCATTCATGATCAAACACACTGACATTAAGAACAAATGTCAGTGTTTGTTTTTGATTGAATAGCATGGGGGGAAATGACTTTTAATTGTTCAGTCCGTTTCTGGTAATACTTACTGGCGTTCAATTATAGGATTATTATTGCAATACTATTTCTATCGGGGGAAACACTATTGGGATAGTTTAATTATTGCCGACCAGACAACTTTTGCAATAGTATTGTATTCTGAATTCTATTAATTTCAGTCTTTGAATTGGACACTATGTATTACATCTGGTGTAGTGTCCGTTTAGAGTTACTTCCCTTTGCTAGTGTCAGTGACAATGGGACTAATTCATGTACTATTTGGTACCCGATAATGGCATTGAAGAAATGATGTTAGCACAGGATTTCATCTTTTAACGTCATTCCACCACAAATAGAAACAATAGTCCCGCACACACCTTGTCAGGTATCACATGGTACATGAATTTAAAAGTCCCATTCATGATCAAACACACTGACATTAAGAACAATGTCAGTGTTTGTTTTTGATTGAATAGCATGGGGGGAAAATCACTTTTAATTGATAGTCTGTTATCATATCAAACCTCTGCGAGTACTTCATTTCAGTCCAGTTTAGTCCGTTTCTGGTAATACTGACTGGTGTTCAATTTTAGGATTATTATTGCAATACTTTTTCTATCGAGGGAAACACTATTGGGATAGTTTAAGTATTGCAGACCAGACTACTATAATTGCAATAGTATTGCATTCTGAATTCTATTAACTTCAGTCTTTGAATTGGACACCATTTAGTACATTTGGTGTAGTGGCCGTTTAGAGTTACTTCCCTTTGCTAGTGTCAGTGACAATGGGACTAATTCATGTACTATTTGGTACCCGATAATGGCATTGAAGAAATGATGTTAGCACAGGATTTCATCTTTTAACGTCATTCCACCACAAATAGAAACAATAGTCCCGCACACACCTTGTCAGGTATCACATGGTACATGAATTTAAAAGCCCCATTCATGATCAAACACACTGACATTAAGAACAATGTCAGTGTTTGTTTTTGATTGAATAGCATGGGGGGAAAATCACTTTTAATTGATAGTCTGTTATCATATCAAACCTCTGCGAGTACTTCATTTCAGTCCAGTTTAGTCCGTTTCTGGTAATACTGACTGGTGTTCAATTTTAGGATTATTATTGCAATACTTTTTCTATCGAGGGAAACACTATTGGGATAGTTTAAGTATTGCAGACCAGACTACTATAATTGCAATAGTATTGCATTCTGAATTCTA